>NC_086156.1:27275107-27900107 GCF_035149785.1 Candoia aspera | reverse complement strand
ATGAAAGCCTTTCCTGTCCCCAACAAAAGTGCCCCCATTGTTTATCTTGTGATTGCTGTAAACCAAAGTGAAATAAAAAGTAGAGGATACATTTTCACAACCTTGGTTAAACCTCCATTTTATATGTCTACATCACCTTCCTACAGTTCCAGAAATATTTTTAAATGTATAAGTTATAGTTAGCCAATTTCAGAAAGGGACATTAGTAACACCTTTCTGGATCTGGATTTAACACATGCTTTTCTCCATGGAAATACCCAATTCACAGGTTTAAGATATTATACATTCATGAAGATCTGAGAAGGTCAAATCACTTTCTGTATTATTGTTTGGGATGGACAGATCGTTAGAGAGTCTCCTCAATTTGGCTAGCTCCTCCTACTTCTAAATTCTACCTACCCATCAACATTAGAAATAAATTATTAAAATTCCTGAGCTAAACTGAATACTTAGAAAGTTATGTATTATTTTATGTAGGGATGTATTTGATTGCCATATGAATAGGTTAATAAGCCTCCTTTGAAAGTAACTTTGTCCAGGATCATCATCATCATCACCATCAAATACCAGACACTTGTTGCATATCCCAGCTGCAGCTCAGCCAGTTGCCTTTACAGATGATGGAACAGGAATTTATTCCCAGAACCAGTCTTTCATTGCTTCCTATTTATTGTTCTCAGACTAGGAGTATATGAGTTCTGTGTAGCAGAAGTATGCAAACAAAACCATATCGTGCCCCAATATTCAGTAGATCAAAAACAAAGTGTCATTGGTGCATAAGAAAAGAAAAATCCAAAATCCATTGTGCAGCAATGTCTTCATTAAGAGCAAAAGGAGAACAAACAAGCTTTATATTATCCAGACCTCTTCCCCAGGCTGGGTGGAATTAATGGAGAAGATATTGAAAGTTCAATATTTCTCAGATTAAGATATAAAGAATCAGTGATGGCTTTTGGCATCTACCAGTCTTGAAGTATCAATAAAAACTGTGATCAGATTGTGAAGATCATCTGCTAATGATTTTTGTTGTGATACATTTTACTTGTAGCTTGCTCAGTTAGATTGTCACATGTATTTGAAGCGGCATCTGATAAGAATTGTGAAGCATTTCTCTAGAAGCATAAGGTGCCCAGATATTTAGAACTTCCTTCCAATCAACCTCTGCCTTATCTTTTTTCCTGCAGTCTTTTAAGGCTATCTCTGACTGATGCCAGAAGAGTAGACTGAAAAGATAGTTCTGGGCATCTGTCTACAAGTCCTGTCCTCTATACATATTCTCTCTCTCTCTCTCTTTTTTGTATTTTGCTTTGAGGAATGGGTTGTGTCTTTAAAAGCAGACTTAAAATATATATATTTAAAACCAACAAATCTCTGGCATTGGAGGTTATAGGGTTTAGTAATTTAGACACAGGGTTTAGCAGCATAAGAATTGGTTTGGTTTGGTTTCTATTTCCTTTTTTTTTAAAGTTTACTGATTTATTTTACAAAAATTCAATACCACCCTCTCAGAATGACTCTAGTTGTAGTTCTGCCCAGTCAACAACTAGTAGAAAGGAGCTCAGCTTGCTTCTAATGAAGTTCTCAAGTTCTTGTATCAACAGAGATTCATGGAACTCTTATAGGGATGACTTACCATATGGAATCACTTTGCCTTAATTATTTCAATAAAGCCTTGTGTCATTCACAGTATAATGAATGTCAGATGACCATTCTGATTGCCTCCTAATAGTCCAAAATCATTAATGTTTCCTCACTATAAGATGGACTTCCTAGCCCAGGTTGAACATGAGTCCAGGACCTGGAAAGGAAGGAAGGAACTTTAGTTTAATGATAAAGAGATTAGGTTTTTCAACTATTTGTATTGGTTTTAGCTGGTTCGGAAATATTCAGGTTGAGTGAGTGCAATGACACCTCACTTGTTTTGTTGTATTTCATGTTATTAACAACAAATAGGTTGTATGAGATGGATTGAGCATATGGACTTTCATGTTACTTTAAGCATTTCCTCAAGTACAATGAGAAGGCAGCTAATTCTCAGCAATATGAAGAGCGTTTTAATGCACCTGTGTTTCTTTGAATATAAATCCCATTGACCTTTGGTAAGCATCCAAATCACCAACCTTTATCATATTTTGATGCTTATTTACCCCCAACTTAGCCTACGGATGAACATTACTTTTGAAAAGTACTGTTCAGTTTCTGAGTTTCTTGTCCTTGCATTAAAAGGAAACTTGTCCCTGGAAAAAAACGTGCCATGAATTAAGATGCAGAACTCTGCAGCTACAAGAAAGAATTAAATGAGATGTGATATGACTTCCTGGATCATTGCAACAGATAGTAAAATCTGGCAAATGAAATTGTAGTGAGGGCTGCCACACCACGAGCCTTTCTATTTGCTAATCACTCCCAGTGCACTTTAAAGCAACCCACAATTTCTCCACATTATCCTCACCATCTGTTAATCTTAAGCACTTTCAGCATTGAGTTGTCTATATATTTGTGAATCTGGAACTCGCAGAGAGCACCTTCAGCCAATCACTGCTCAGTCTGAGCATGCCAGTCAATCAGTGCTCATTCTTTCTGTTTAAAATAGGACAATTGCTGACTGTACTGTGAATTAATATAAAAAGAGACATAAAGCCCCCATGCTCTGTGAATTAATATAAAAAGAGACATAAATAAGCTTCTAGCATTCCATCAACCCCCATGCATTTAGGGACATCTGTCTGATGCTTTGCAAAATAATAATCCTGATAGAGTGTTATCGGGTGATTGCAAAAAAATATCAATTTTTGAAACTATTAATAAACTATGTATGAGGGGTGTTATTCTAGCAAATACTGAGGATGTTGCATACCAGCAAAACAGTGTTTAAGAGTTTTTTTTTTCTAGCTGGACTAAGTATACCACTAGCTAATAGCTAGGAGTTGAGGTCATGACAGGCAGTCTCTCCTGAAGAAACAAATGCCCACAAACATAGGATACACTTATTGGAACATGAACTTCATCCATTTCTGAAGTTAAGGGAGGTGTAATCTGTTTTCCAAGAGTGATGAGGAGCTGGAGGTTGGAGAATTTGCATTGCGTCAATGCTGGTTTTCAGTCATTGTGCAATCAATATCATATGCTCAGCCCAAAAGGCAGGAAAAAGGTTCTGACTGGAAGTGCTACTGAAGACTAAAATAGCCCAAGATAATATGAAGTCCAGATTATTCTGGGACATGATTTTCAAATCCCATTGTTCAAGTTATGCCATACATATAGTTATGTGCCACGGGCAGTGGTTCTGATAAGGTTGATCCATGGGACAGAGATACAGAGTTCCATCTAGATACCTGGTGATGCAGCAGGCTTTTGTTATGGACAGGTGTTGGCACTGAGGAGGAGAAAGTTAAAGACATTTTGCTCACCAACAGCCAGTTTTTGTTTCTGTTTAAGTAGGGCAGTGGCAGAAGGACAGACAAGTGGAATGGTGATGGTGGGAACCAGTGGAAGTGCCCCAGAAGGAACCTTCATGGGGGTCCTCTTAAATTTGCTACAGCAGAGATCAGGAATTCTCTCTGAGACACTACGTAGTTGTGTTGATGTGTTAGATGTGGACTGGGGAGACAACCTCAGAGCTCACTGGATGGCTTTGGAGCAATTATTATCTCTAAATGCAGGTACCTTAACAAAGTTCTTGCTGTGGGTATACTGTAAAATTACTGAACCTCTCTCCATGCCAGCTGTTTTGAGAGAAAAGGCAGATGTAAAGAGTAAGGAATATGACCTTGATGGAGGTATGCAAGATCTGTTACCAAAGTGATGAGGGGTGAAACAGATCTTATGTCCACAACGTACAGAATTATACAGAAGAGGTTCAGGCAGACACCACCCTAATTCACATAAGTATAAGAAGGGGGAGGAGGTACATCTCAATCAGACTTGCAAGATTCTGTTATTATATACAATCTCAATAGAAGTAGTTTTAGTTTTATTGTGGAGTTGATTTCCTGGTCTGGTCTACCTGATGGAGCTGACAGAACATTCCAGTACAAGTAATACATAAATGCATATATGCCAGTGACACTTGTTTAGGGCAACTAAGTTCAGAGTCAACATTTTGTGATGTGATGTTTTTCTTTCTCTTCTCTCCTTTTTCCATTCATATGTTCTGAATTTCTTTACTCTTTCTCTTCTCTTTTTCAAATGGGCCCATTAATAGATGGACAGATAACACTTTTCACTCAGAGAGGTTTTTATATTAGACAAAGGATGACATGAATTTAGGTCAAAGGGAGCTAGCAGCCATATTTACCCACTGATGTAAAATCAAAGTTGTGTCTTCATATCTACAGGGGTCAACTACTTCCCAACTGTATAGAAGAGGAATTAGCAGACAATTGTGCTTTTTAGGTGTATTATCAGAATAGCCATCAGAGTATGAAAAGTTACATATTTGGTACAAATGATGATGATAATTGGAACATTATATCTGCAAAAAGAGCTTAAAAAAGATACCAAATTGATTTATTGTTAAAACTTTTTAAACTTCTCAATATTTCAGTCTGAAAGGAATAATTCCTTTCTTCTGCTCAACTCCTTGCCTCAATACGTAGCCCCTCTTCCACCTGAGGATAGGTGTAATTTGGACCCTGGAAAAGAGGAAAACAAACAGAAATCGAGTGTTATGCTCTATCTATAGGCTTATGTTGCCTGAAATTGCATTTAAGACTATGGACTGTCTCCCACTTCCTCTATTAGGAAGCTATTTTGAGACAATAGTTATTTTCTCCCTTAAGTATGGAATGCCTGTTTAACAGACCATGAATACCAGCTCTGCAGTGCTCTAAAAGTTACATGTTTTAAGTAAGCATGGAGCGTATGTGTTTGTGTATGAAGAGAGACATATATTGATTTATTTATTAAAAGAGGACAACTTTTAAGTGACACACTTTCTATCACTGGAAAAATCATTTGTATCAATCTAGCATTGGGGAAAAGGTATCCCTCCTTCCAAAGGTTACATTACTGAGCTTGACAGAATTTGCAAGTAAAAAACCCAGAGTTACTTTCACCAGCATTGTATATAAAGCACCCTAGCTTAGTGCTGTGGTGGTCTAGAGAGATTACCAAGATAGTCCATCCACAAGAACTCACTGCTTTCTCCAGAATGACAAAAGCACCACTATGATGTCATATTACAAGCTTCACCCTTTGGGACCGTGTGTATAACACTGAGATGCACACACACACAAAGATCTTGCATTGCAATGATATGACATTCCTAACATCAATTTGTCCCCTCCTTGTCCTGCTCCACCCATCCCATCAGACACAGCTGAGACAGTGTCAAGAGCTTCTACAGCTGCTTTTCACTGGTGACTTCATATTCTGCAATGGGTGTTGGGAATATTGATCGTATTTCATAGTACATTTCCTGATTGAGTGATTGATTTCAATCCTTAGTACTCCACTTAAAAATATTTAAAATATCAATCAAGAATAATTAAAGCAATATTTTAAACAATGGAAGAACACAAAATATTTTTTAAAATGAACTTTTAAAGTAGATTGTTTTACCCTTCACAAAAGAGTGTGTTTACATTAAGAATAAAGGATTTTCCAAACAAGGGGCAGGATTCGGTCCTGAGTTTTTTGTTTGTTTTCTTTTAGTAACAGTGAAAAGAACTTAAGTGCACAGTTGTATATGATTGTGCAAATCATGAATATGCTTCGATTGCTTTCTGGCAAAGCTTGCCTCTGTGCATATAGGATCCCTCCCCCTCCCAGTTTCTTTGTGTGTTTTGCATGTAGGTGTTTGACTTACCACTTGTCCCCAGCTGCATACTATTTTTATGGACTGTGGCATTTCAGAATTCAAAGCTGAAAGAGAGAGGGCTTCACACTGTGATGCACTTTGCAAAACAATTTATTCACTTTTAATGTAAATTTGATAAGTGACACAGTTATCCCACCACTTTGAAAGGATTATATGGGAGCAAATGAGTCTGTTCTGTACTAAGAGCCTACACCCATTGGAAAAGGCCACTTAGTAGAAATTACATCACAAGGGAAACTGTGATAGATTCTTTTAGATCTGACCCTTCTTTAATCTTTTAAGGAAGCTTCTTTCAATAGCAGTGAAGCTTGCTTGAAATGACATAGGAGATCCATGCATCAGATAATCAGTTTTTTTTCAACTGAAAACAGAAAGAGGAGGGGGGTCAGATGGTGTTTGAACCCATTTTACTTTGTCCCATTTCTACATTGTGGGCAATCATTTCATTTTTATGTTCTAGAGCACTGTGATTTTATAAACTGAAAGTTTTGCTCTGACCCAATTAGGTAGTCAAAGTCCAGATGAATAAATCTGCCACCCAAAAGCCCTGATGAATATTCATATAAGTGCTTTTCTTCAAATGTATACATTTTCATATATACTTTTTGCATTGGTTTTCTGTAGTAATATCCAATTTAATGTCCACGATCTTCTGCAAATTTTTAGTAATACATTTTTGGATGGATGGATGGCATATATATATGCCAAATAGGGAAATCCTAATGCGTGCCTATTTCTTTGTGCTAATGCATTTTGGATCCTACATCTTTGGGAATAGATTTAGTCATATAAAACATCCCATTCCATGAATTTTTCCACCACTGTTGGTTATCCTAATATATTGACATCCAAACCAGATTGATCTCTCTCTCTCCCTCTCCCTCTATCTCTATCTCTAATAGATTTAAACAAATATATATCTCCAAAGTACCTTTGCAGTTTGCCCTGGAGTGAGGTCTGCTGCTTGCAAGGTAGGACAAGATGGTTTTGTAAAGACAGTGCATGTATCATCAAGGGGCCAGCATGAGAAATGGACTACAAGCCAACCATTATAATGAAATATTGGGAAAAAGAAATTCAGGATTTAAACTTCGGGGTGGTGTTTTTGTGTATGTATGTATGTATGTATGTACATGCTTGTGTGTGTGTGTGTGTGTACGTACACAAATGTATATCTTCATACTTTGTAGATGCTGATCTGCACTGTTACTAGGGCTATGTGTATCCATCAGACCACTTCTAAATTGCATAGGATTTTCTCTTAATCTCAGTGCTTGAAATTTGGAATAGTGGGATAATGTCACAGGATGATGTGCCTATTTTTCTTTACTAGTTATGGAAACACAAGACCATAAAAGTAGTAATTGTCATCTCTCCTCCTTCTCTCTCTCTCTCTCTCTCTTTCCCACTCACCCTAGGCTAGATCAAGAAGAATTAATCCCATTAGCATTACCACATCTCATTAGTTTACTGCTATATCTTCACTGGATATTCAGAACATTTATGTGGAGTAAACTTAGCTTAAGAGACAAGCTTTGTGCCTAAGCAGGGACCTGAAGCTGCAGCTCCTGAGTTTAAAGGCATTACTCAAATTACTACTCATAAGTGACTCGTCTACTATAGTTCTCTCTTTTGGGGAAATGTTTAGTATCAGGCACCAGGGTTATTCCTTTGTCTATTAATGCGCTTGTACAAGTCCCTACCCCAACTAATGAATATAAGGTGCCCTATTTTACAGAGGGCAGTTCTGTATGTGAATGGGTTATCTCTTTCGAGGGGTCTCCAGTCCATGCCTCTTTTAAAGCTAAAGTATACAAAGAGAAAAATAGTCAGTAGTCAGTTATTTAGGATCTTTTAAGTAATGATCCAAAAACTACATAATCATTTATTTAATTTGTATAGCCTCCCATCTCACAAGTATGACTCTGGGTGGCTCACAACAACAGAAACAGTAAAGAATAAATAAACACAACAGCATACAATTATCCTAAAAC
Source organism: Candoia aspera (assembly GCF_035149785.1). Lineage (NCBI taxonomy): Eukaryota > Metazoa > Chordata > Lepidosauria > Squamata > Candoiidae > Candoia > Candoia aspera. The sequence continues at coordinate 27,892,292 of NC_086156.1, read as the reverse complement.
TATGATTAAAGATTCAATAAAACATAATCACAGTCAGCAGTGAATATAAATACATCCATTTAATATAGCCTTTTGTCCAGGAACACCACTAATGCCAGACCCAATGGCCTAGCCAAATCTTCAGACCCTTCTTAAAGGCCAGAAAGGTAGGTGTGCCAATCTAAGTTCCAGGAGAATGGAATTCCATACTTGCTATCCATTATACCTAATCTGTTACTAATCTACTTGTTCTGAAAAATGAATTGCAGATTATAATAATTATAATACATATATAATACAGCTAGGATATTAACTGCCACCTTGTAACTCTTTACAGACCCTGTTGTGATCAAGCAGCCACAGATTACACACTGATATTTATACAGAAGTCCCAGGTAACCAGAGACATTCCTATTCTTTTGATTATACCTCCTCATCTCCTGCCAAAACATGAGTAACTTTTTGAATATTGGGGAGAGTGGCCATGAACAATAGCAAGCACATCCATGTACAGAAGCTGAAAGTTACTAGATATTTCTATTTGACTGTGACCTTTTCATTTCGTTGCCTTCCTGTTTTGCAAGTTCACCGGGAATCAGATTCACTGTTCCTCTTCTTTTTGTTAATAGAATATTGGATTTTTTCCTTCCATTGGTCCCTGAATAGAAATCAATGATCTGCTAGACCGAGTAAAGAAACTGTAGCACAGACTATTCAAAATGCTGATACATTGTAAGTTCTTAGGTCTACAAATTATTCTTTTCCTAAAACAAGGAGAGGAGGCTTAGAAGGAAACGAGAAGTTCTGCATGGTTTCAAGCAAAAATAGAATTCCTTGAACTCTGGAAGACAGGTAATTGAAACATTTCCAAAGATTCTACATTCTCTTTTACGCAGAACTTGGAAAATAAATATTTTTGTTCTCTGTAAAATCTAATTCCATAGTAAATGGTTGTAATGCTGATTTCAAAGAACAAAAATACAAAACAAAATATCTTTTAATAATTCAACAGGTTGACTCCTATGCCTTAGATCAGTCCTTTCTTTGGTTATTTGATGTATATTTAAGATCTACTAAGATATTTAAAAAGTAAGCTTTGAATGTGCACAAGATACACATCAGATCACATGGGAAGAGCCACATAAACATCATTACTCCTTCCTCCTTGGCTTCTGTACTTTACATCGTTTTTTCCATAAGACCCTTGTCCTCTTCCTCAGTTTCTCTGTGAAGGGCTGACCCTACCATTAGGTAGACTACCTTAGGTGACAGTATCTTGATCTTCACCTCCCCTAAATGGAATAATACAGTCACCTGCCTTGCAATTCCTAAGGAGGGATGGATTTGTGAATTATTTCACCTATATTCCAAACTAAAACAATTTACTGCTTCATGGTATCTAGAGTCCAGTTCTATCCCAAATCCTATCTCTAAGGAATTCTCTCTTTATTATTGATATTACTTCTATCTTGATTTCATAATTCAGCAAAAAAAACCTAATGTGACTTTTCATGTTTGCTTACCTATGGGTGACATGGGGCTTTCAGGATGCTTTTATCACCTGAACCATAAATAGCTGCTTTGGAAAAGATTTTAACATATTTTAATAATATTTGCTGCCAGCCTGATGCATTGAAATAAAGGGTGAATCTTGTCATAGATTTGTTGGTTACAACATGTAAATTGATTAAATAATTTTAGTTCACTGTTTTGAGAAAATGAAAGATTTGTACAGAAAAATAATTTTGGCCATTTTTCTACTTGTATTCTACTGTCCACGAGGTGTCAGTATTTCAGAGGATTATGGTATAAACAGACATATGTGAAGGCTTATTTTGTTAATATAACCAAACTTCTAGAAAACAATGTGTTGGAGAACCAGGATAATAGAACAAGAAATACCGCTGCTTCCAAGTTTATCTTGCAAAATTAGCTGCAAATGCAATAAACCAGATAGTTTCTTTTTGTTGTTGCTACCAGAATATGTGTTTTATGCAGAGAACTGGATGTGGATAATAAAACTGATTGAATCAATCCTAAACACAAAGGTAATGTTTACAGCATTTTACAATTTACATAAAGAAATGTTAAGATGGTAGTCTGAGAGAATGCAAATACATTGGTTGTTGTTATGAATGCTAGAGTGATTTGGGGGGGGGGGAATGTACCATAATTTGAATCAATTGTTAAATTAGGCCACTATATTAGGTCATTCAGTCTATTTGTTTTAGGTTATAATTTTCCCAGGATATAGGAGATAGGATTATTCTTATTTGCAATCTTTCCCTGCAGCTTAATTCCAATATTAAGATAATCTATTATCCCTTGGTTTGTCCATATTACAGCACTGCTGTGTGAGCTGCACTGGCTTCCAGTTTCTTTCTGGGTGCAGTTATCTCCTTTAAAGCCCTGCATGGCATGGGGCCGGGTTATCTGCAGGACTACCTCTCCCTGATGGTATCTGCCCACTCCATCATATTGGATAGAGTGGGTGCTCCAAGTCCCTTTTTTCCAATTTTCTCATCTAGTAGGACCTAGGCAGCATGCCTTCTCTTTGACCTGTGGAACAGCTTCCCCCCAGGGATCCGACAGATCCCAGCCCTTCTAGCCTACGTATTGGGAGTGTTGTTTTAGGACAATGGAAGTTGGCAGGATGGGGGTGGAGTTGGATGTGGTTTTTACTTTATTTTATTTTTTTGTCCTTATCACTGCTGCGAGCCACCCAGAGTTATTGCACATAGGCTGGGCAGCTATATAAGTCAAATGGATGGATGCATGGATGGATGGATGGATTCATTTTGGGAAGCATAACTCTTCTTTGGGTACTTCTAAATAGTTTTTGGTAACTGTGACATGGAGTGTCTCTTCCTTGTGACTCAGAAAGCATTTGACTCTCAATAAAAAAAACAATTTTGTCTCAGAAGGTTTCAGAAATTTTCACTGACACCATTCTTTTTACACCTTTCTTCCATCAGGTTGGGTGGGTGGCTGTCAAGTGGGCAACTGTAATGGCATGATTGAATCCCCATCCTATTTTGCACATTCAATGTGTATAAAAAAGGGACATTCCCCTGTGGACATTTCTGAATCAGAATATCCTATCTCTTAAAACTTTAAATGCTGGAAGCATCATGAGGAATTAATCAAAGCAAATCAAATTGATCTTTATTATAGTCATAGACCAGCATGATTGATTGATTATGTGCCATCAAGTTGGTGTTGCTCTGGAACCACATAGATAGATTTTCTCCAGAAAGATATGTTTCCAAACTGGTCCTCAGATCTTCCAATGGCATACTGATTGCCACTGTTAAGCCTATCCACCTTAATGATGGTTGGCTTCTTTCTCTTTCCTTTCACCTTCCCCAGCATTATAGACTTTTCCAGAGAGATTGGTTTTCAAATAATGAGTCTGAAGAATGATAATCTAAGCCTGGTAATTTGTGCCTAGAGTGAGAACTCTGAGTTGATTTGTTTGATGGCCCATTTCTTTGTTTTCTTGGCTGTCCATGGTATTCTCAGGAGATTTCTCCAATATCAAAGTTCAGAAGCATCAATACTCTTTCTATCCTGCTTCTTCAAAGTCCACAGACCAGCATAGTCACAAATAATGTATAATGGCTGCCTTGAATTGTACAAATCAAGGAGGGAGGTAAATCAAATTCAGTCAGTCTCAGGAAGCTCTGTGAAATGGGAATCAGGCCACAATATTTGCCAACCCTTGTTTATGAGAAAGCACAAGTACAAATTAAAACAGGTTATAATTCTATAAAATATAATAATTTATTATGATAAACAGTACAGATCCTGTTGCAGATGACCATTTTAATGGGGCAATTTGAATGTCATTTGGGAAACATTTTCGTTTTATGTTGATTTTTTGACTTCGTTAAAAGTCCAGAACCTGTTATTTATTTATTTGTTTGTTTGTTTGTTTACTTATTTATTATTTATTGTTGAACATATATGGCTGCCCATCTCAAGTATATGACTCTTGGCAGCTCACAATACTTAAAATCAGAAAAAAAAAATGACTATATACTACTTGGCAGTATATGCATATATTCAAAATGTTGACAAATAAATAAATAAAACACCTCTTTAACTGAAATAAACCTAGTTTGTTAATAGTAGATTCATGCATTATGATTTGCTGGAGCATGTTTGTTGACAGCCACAATTGGCTGGGTTCACACATTGTCCTAAGCCACAATCAATGGTTGCAAACCAGAGTGGTTAGGTCCAGAGAAGTCACTAAGTCAAAATAAACTATATTGTTTAGCATGATCTATGAACACGTTCGGAGTTTTACTCTAAGATTACTTCAAGGCTTGTTCCTCCATGTATACAAATGTGTCTGTGCATATGTATACTGTATGTGCAACAGAAACAGGCTTGAAAACCCAGCACTTTCCCTTTGAACTGTTGTTTGTTCTTGTGCAGCCTTGATTCATCAAGAAGCTTTATTTCTGTCCTCCATTACTTACATAATTTTTGTTTACAAAACAAAACAAAACAAAAAAACCAAGACCAAAACACTTTACAGCCCTGTATATCTCCCTCAATTAACCTTTGAGTTGGCAGCTTACTGGAGTTTATAACTATCACACTGCTGATATTACTATACTTGGATGGTGTAACTGTCTGAGCTTTTAACCTGCATTGCCTGGGTACCTCCACTGTGGCTCGTTTCAATGCTTCTCTCTGGTGCACTGTATGATATTTTTCTTGACTCTTTTCTTGTGTTTTAATTCTTACTATATCCAAATATTTGGCATCAGGTGTGTCTACAAGGTAGAGTAAAAAAGTCAATATGGTGGTGACAATGGAGCAATAAAAGCTCCTCCCATTTTTATGTGTGTTGTACACATGCTGCACACAAAACAGAGGCAGAGCTTTGATTCCCTGGATAGGATGGATTGCATGAGTCATTCCCAGTGTTTGAGTGCTTATGCCTTTATTCAAAGCAAGACATAATGATTGTCATCAGCGTCATCATTTATGAGGACAGAAAATCAATAAGAAAAATCCTCAACAATAAAGCAATCTATAAGAAATAAAATATCAGACAGAGGAATTCAACCCTACACACAACTGTTTTCTTTGAAGTCATCAGATGACACAGAGAAAACTTCAAGGTATGGAGCCAGATTTTACTCATGGCCCAAGTCCTGGATCAATTGCAGCATTAAGGAACACTGCTTTATAAACTCTAAATCAGATAACCTAATCTTATATGTCTTTCTGACAAGATATTATGGATTTCCTCAGTGAATTCCCCAGTGACCAATGTATGTGAATCTGAGTTTATTTTAGATGAGCTAGAAGCAAATACAAACATTTAGGCACCTTAAATTTAACATTTTAGCATGATTATAATCTTATATTTTTATAAAGAATAACATTTCTAATTTAAAACCTATTTATTTTGTTTCAAATTCATACCTCAAAAGTACAGAAAAGTACTTTAGATGCATGCACATATATGCACATACTGCAATTCTGCATTTTTAAGTAGGTAATAGAATCATACAATATATGAGTTGGAAGGCACCTCACAGGTCATTTAATCCAACCCTCTGCTCTGTGCAGGAATTGACATTCCAACTATGCATTTTTCTTGGCAAACTGTTCTACTGCTTAACAGGTCTTAGCATCAGGAAATTCATCGTAATATTTAGCCTAAAACCCTTCTGTTTTAATTTTAGCCATTGTTCTGCCTTGTTTCAACAGAGAACATGTCCACCCCTTCTTGCATGCAATAGATTTTTAGATATTTTTCGACCAACAAAATTTTTTGTTGATGTATTGTACTGCATTGGTCTTTTTCCCCGGTGATCCACCAGGGCCATACATTCTTCTTATAGACAGTGCTGCCAAACCAGGACAATTCTGTGCCTATATTTTTGAATTTCCTACCCAAATGTATATTTATCACAGTTGAGCATCATCCTGCTTGATCTGGCCCAGAGATAACAATGTAAAGATCATTTTGAATCATGCCTGTGTGTTCTAAACTGTTAGCCAATCTCCCTAGCCCAATGTCATCTGCAAATCTGATAAGCACTCCTTCTGTTTCATTCCACAGGTCATGAATAAGGTTGTTGAACAGCATAAGGCTGAGGAGAGAACTTGGGGACCCCAATCAATATAGAATCTTTTATGAGTACCCTTTGGGTATGTTTGTTCAACCAGTGGGAAATCCACCAGACTGTCATGCCCTCTAGCCCACATTCATTCATCTTGTTCATAAGCATGTCATGAAAGACTTTTTTCGAAGAACAAGGTCCACTGCATTCACAGTATTCTTTTGCTCTACAAAACTAGGCATTTTCTCCTAAAAAGAGATAATATTAGTCTGGCCTGACTTGGCTTTTGGTAACCATGCTTAACTTCTTAGTCATTGATGAAAGTGCTTTTTAATCAGAGTAATGCCTGTTACTTTGTGGGAGGAAAACCCTTACTCAGGTCTTTGTGGGAGAAAAAAATGTGTGGGGAAGGGTTGTTGTACACAGACACAAGTTTAGTTGATCAGATAAATTGCTTTGCTGTCTAATGGCTATAATTGTTGGAAACTAAATTGAGATGACGCAGGGCATGCCTCTCATTTGGTCTTTGCTTTGCTTGTTTGTTTTTTCACTACTTTCAGAGGGTGTTTTTAAGGAGTGACAGCTAGTGACAGATCTCTGCACAACACATGCCCCCACATGCCCATTTCCCTTTTTTAATGATGGCAGCCTTTCAAAATGGATCCAAAGTTTGTGTTACTTCTATGTTTACTTCTTGAAAGGCCAGATAGCATCTGCTGATATGTAAGAAAGCCCTGGTTTGCCAGCAAATCTTAAACGAATACCAATTTTTAGCCGCTTTGAGCTGTAGCATGCTTTTGAACTCATGCTGGATAGAGGGATCATGAGGATCAATCAGACAACTGCAGGCAGGATATGTTCATTCAGTATAGCAGCTTTGGCACCAAAAGAGGATTGTTAGAGCCTATTTTCCTTTTAGCAGCAGGAGTAAGTACTGTAAAGAAACAGGACTCAGTGAGATTGCATGATGCATAAACAGTATGTAATCCTCTGAATGTGTGGGGAATTATAGCTGAACAAGGCACAAGAACAAAATCCAGTCACTGCTTTAGAAAAGGTGTGGGGTTGAACACCCAGGGTTAGAATCAGCAGCTCTGGATGCTAGTTTTGTCTTCAGAAGGGGGGACCTGAAACCATCCAGCATTTTCTAGCCCCCTCCTTTCCACACTTAATCTCTGAAGTCCAGAAGTAAACTGATCTGGATTTAGTTGTTTTCAGCTCCACAGGTTTTGGTTTAGTAAGGCAGATAAAGCACATCACTTTATAGATTAGCTGAAGCTGTAGAAGGGGGAGGTGGTGATGAAGGTGACATTTATTGGATTGGCTTCTTTAAACAATGCGGGAATAAAATCTAGCACATTTGGTAACAGTAGAGGGGAAAAAAAAATTCCAGTTGGTTTCATAGCAGGGTACAGCTCTTCTAGACAGAAAATAAATTCAAACATTACACAAAGGCAACTTGCTTTCACGGCAAACTTTCAGCCTCCTTCCTTTCCAGTTCATTCCTGAAGCTTGTCTGTGATTCACCAATAAATCAAAAGGACAGATCCAAGGTAAATTGCTGCTATCTCCCTCCCCTCAGCCCCCACTCTTATTTTCCTCTCTGAGATTTGAACAATCATGATAATAACTGTGCACGGAAGCTTCTGCACAATGCCGAAAAATGTACACAAATATGCCTGAATACATGCAGCTACACACACAAACATATGCCCACACAATCTGTTGTGAGGAAAATTGTCACTAATTAAGTCTAAGGATGCCAACTCAACACAGAGGTGCAGAATTGGAGGGAAAAAATATCTGTAGCAGACAGGCTGTGCCAAACACAACACTCCCAGCTAAGTTCCCATTTGTGGGAGAGATTTGATTTGACGTTAGTTCATTTTAGCATTTGAAGGAGTATAAAGCTTGGCAGATGCTTTTCTCTGTGTGTGTGTGTGTGGTTTTCCCTCCTACAGATGTAAAAAGTAGGCGAGTTTCCTGCTAGACATTGTTAAATAACACTTTCATTGTAGAAATGAAGAGAAAGGGGAAGGAAGGTTTTCACTTTCCTCAGAACTAATGTTTAATGAGTTATTTCCCTTTACAAAAGATTTGTTTCCTGCAAAGTGTCCCTGACCCCAAAAGCAGTCCCAAGGAATCTTAAAGACTAAGGAATGGATTGTGTCATATGAGATTTCACATACTAAATCACAGGCAAGATTTCATTGTCATATATCCCTCTGGAATTTCTTTCCTGGTAGCTAAAATGGTTAAACACTTTTGCCACCTTAAGCATAACAATAAAATGATCCATAATTAAATATAATTTAAATAATAATATTCATGTCAAATTAAATACAAACCTGGGGCATAGTTGAATACTTTTAAGTCCTATTCAGGGCTTTTTATGACTTGGAGATTCCTGAGACCAGAGTGTTTATTTGAATGCTCCTCCCACATTGCACCCTACATCAATCTAATTTTTTCTTCATTGTTTCTAGTCCATTAAAGTCAATGGCCCTGTAATTGGCAATGCGTGAGAATCCTGGTTTCCTGAAATAACTCTCGCTATTATCTTCTAAGTATTTAATGTTGCTGCTTTGAATTAAAAACGTTGATCCTTCTGATAACTTCAAATACTGAATTTTGCTTTTGAAGGCCTCCTCCATCTATGGAGCTCTGGGTGATTGCCCCATTGTATCCCCTCCCCACCTTTTAAAAGGGCTCTGGCCCTACTGATTTCAACCAGAGTTTAAAGCATATATGAAATGGATCTAATTCCCATTGATATTGACAGAGTTAGCATTCGAGCACAGTGCATGTGATTATAACCATCTTTTCTCCATGGAATAATTTTCACCTCCAGTATCATCTTAGAAACAACCTAATGTGATTTCCATTAATAGTATCAAGTAGTAAAGCCTGATACCAAACAAGTGTTATTATGCATACCAGCAGTCTTGTTCTTACCCCACTGAGTACCTCAATATAGCAATTCCAAGGGCATAAAGTAGGAGGACTCCAGGCTTGTAACATTTACATTTTCCTTCCTAGAACTTGGAGTTTCATCAATTAAAACAAGATATAAAATAGTGTGTCAGTAGAATTCTGGAATGAAGTGCCTGTGAGCTAGTGTCATGCAAAAAAATTATCCTGTGTTTTTAACTATTGGTGCTCATTAAATTTGCTGAAAGAAAAAAAAATACTTTCAGCATGTATTAGTGTGGGTAAATGTCCTGTTTCCTAGGAGTCTCCTATGCTCCCACTGAATCTGAAGGAAAAACATCATAAGGTAGCTTTTCTCAACGTTTTGACCCTGGAGGAACCCTTGAAATATTTTTCAGGCCTCGGGGAACCCCTGCACATTCAGGCTCAAATATAGGCCAGAAGTTACAAAATTATTATATTCGTTTCATGTGTAGGCCTGTATATATGTATTAACAGTGTTCTTAAGCTAAAAATAAAGAATGAAACTTACTTCTTTAATGTGAAGTTGCCCAAATTTGAAATATTTTTTAAATTAAATCGTGAACTCCCAGGGAACCCCTAATGACCTCTCATGGAACCATAGGGTGCCACAGAACCCTGGTTGACAAACCGTGTCATAAGGGAACTTCTTCTTTGGAGCTTTTTCAGTTTGGGAAGTGTGGAAGCCTGAGAACTTAAGAGGTATGGAAAGATCACAGAAGACAATAATACCAGTTGTAGTACCTTCTGTCTCCTCTATGAGGCTCCCTGTTTTGAACTCTACAGAAGCCACCAGACACTCAAAACAGCACAGCTAGATAACATTCTTTGTTGCTTCCTGGAATGCAGGCACTTAAAGCAGTTCGCTGCTCTCTGTCAAGGAGAGTGCAATCCTTTCTTATACTGACCACAGTTTCAATCTAGTGCTTCTTTTTCTCACCTTTCCCATGTCTTAATAATGTTTTGTTTGTACTAGTACCCCCCCCCCCCAAATTCTGGGGATGAGCAGATGCTCAAAGTAGGACTGTGCTGAAATCTAGCTTATAACCTCTGTCTCCCTCTCTCTGTGGCGCATAAGACCTCTGTTTTCCTACTTTATTTTCAGGATGTTTAAGAATTTCTTTCAAATTCCTCTGATTTTTTTCCAGCTTATCTATTGGAGGTTATGGGAGACACATTGGGAACTAGAATTTCCCAGAACAAAAAGGGTGATTATGTCAACTGCCATCTACCCATAACAGACTGCATCTGCTGATTGTTTGAGGTGTGTGAAAGGTCCCCTGTGCAAGCACCGAGTCAAGTCTGACCCTTTGGGGGGATGCTGCTTTCGCAACGTTTTCTTGGCAGACTATAGCAGGGTGGTTTGCCTTTGCCTTCCCCAGTCATCACCTTCCCCAGCAAGCTGGGTACTCATTTTACCAACCTCGGAAGGATGGAAGGCTGAGTTGACCTGAGCCGGCTACCCAAGAATCCTGCTTCCACTGATCGTTTAGGAAATACTAAAAGACTTCTTATCACTCTGTGAGTTAGAGCTTCATTCCTTGCAAGAGGAATTTATTTCAACAAATTAATTCCTTGCAACAGACCACTATGTTTCTAGCAGAATTTGCACATAGTGAAATTTCTTCATTCATTTCCACATCCTTAGGAAAAATAGTCTACCAAGGTATATGCGTTCATCTGCTTGTTAACTTTTTTGCTATTTATGTATAACCTGCAACTGGTCATTCCACGTTCCCTGTCAAACACAACTACTTTGGTCTTTGATTCATTCATTTTCAGATCCATATTCCTCATTGCATGATACTTCAAATCATTTATGTTCTCAGCCAACAATATGGCATCATCTGCATGGAAAGTATTCATGTTCCCAGCCACTTTGCTTCTAATATCACCACAAGCTTTTCTTATACATTTATCCACCAATACATTAAACAACCAAAGGAAAATCACCAATTGCTGTCTTACTCCCTGATCAGTGCTGAAATATTCACTAAGTATCCCATATTTCTCTCATTGTCCATGTTCATCATATACTGCTCTTATCACACTAAGGAACCTGCCTTCAAATCTATATTCATACACCATAATTCAAGACTATTTACTTCATCAGATGCTTTCCCTAAATCAGCAAATGGACAATAAACTTTTATAAACTTCTCAATGACGTTATGAAAACTGACAATAAGATTTGCATACTCCTTGTCCTTCTCATTCCCAAATTTTGCTCACGGTCATCTCCTGTATTCTTTCATTTGGAATTCTGTTCAACATCTTCTTAGGCACACTTAACAAATTAATCCTGTAGTTTTTGCATTTATTCTTGCTACCTTTTCCTTTGTGTAAAGGTAAAGGTAAAGGTAAAGGTTCCTGTTTAGTTGTGTCTGACACTAGGGGGCAGTGCTCATCTCCATTTCATAGCCGAAGAGCCAGCATTGTCCAAAGACACTTCCATGGTTATGTGGCCAGCATGACAGTCATGGAACGCTGTTACCTTCCTGCTGAAGCGGTACCTATTTATCTACTCACATTTGCATGCTTTTGAATTGCTAGGTTGGCAAGAGCTGGGGCGAGTGTGGGAGCTCACTCCGTCATGTGGCACTTGGGTCTCAAACTGCCGAACTTGCAACCTTCCGGTCAACAATCCTGGTGTCTTAACCACTGAGCCACTACACCCTTTGTGTAGGAGAAGAATAACTGCATTCTTATGTGTACAGTCCTCACATAAATACATTAAAGAAGATCAACCATAAATCAGGTCCAATTTTTTATTTTTCTAATTATAAAATTAACACAATCTTACAATTTTTCGGTAATCTCACATCTATAGCTGCTTTTTCCTCATTTTTTTTTTCCTGTTGGAAACTGACATTATATCATTTGTTTTAATTCCTATCATTCCCATGCAGGTTTCTAAGATACTCCTTCCAGCTTTTCTTCACTTCAATTTCATCCCAGATCATTTAATTTTTAATTCCATTCACCCTGATGAAGATTTCTTATTTATTCCTTTCATCTACCCATTTTTTTTTATTTATATCAAAATCCATTTGCTTTTCCTATGCCATTTTTAATTTTAACTATTCCATGTTCTCTAACCACATTCTTTGCAACTACCTTTTTCTCTCCTTGTAAATTATGCAATGTTTTAAATGTTAGCCTTATTTGTTTTGCATCCTCTCATATGCATTTTTTCACGTCCACAACCTTTTTGAGTTCCTCATTCTCCCAAGTATTCTTTTTCATACTGTCCTTCCCATTAGTGTAACTCCATATGTTTCAGTGCCTTCATTCTTTCCACTCTGTCCCAAGCAGCTTCCATACTCTCATTTCTTGTATCTACTGTCCATTCATTCTGTTGAAAGATTAATCTGTACTTTTTCATACTGGGCTCATACTTTTTCTTCCTGCAGTAATTCTACTTTCACTCTATGTTTGTTTGTTGGTTGGTTTCTTTATATGCTTTTCTTCCATGTCCATTTCTTCCCAGGATCCAGTCAGAAATGATCTGCCCCATATTCAGAATCTACCATCACTCATTATGTTCACCAATTCTCCCAGTCTTTCAGTGGGAACAATCAAATCAGCCATGGTCTTAGATTTAGAGCTGTTCCTTTGCCAGGTTTGCTTAAGAATAGATCTATGCTTAAATGGCATATTTGAAACCAGCAGATCTATTTCTAAGCAGATGTCAATCAGTTTTGGGTCTCCAAATGGCCCAAACTCCTTTTTTCCCATTCACCATTGTCTGGTTTCCAGACATTCATTCATGTTACCATTTTTCCCTCTCCTATTTCACATTCATTAAGACCATTGCACAATTTTCTCTTAAACTTATCTCTGGTTCTTCAATGAAACCAAATTATTTCATTCATAATTAAGCCTACAGCTTCACCTTACTGGATGTATTCATAAAGTCCGCAACATTGGACCACTTTCATTTAGATTCATTACATCTTTCTCCCATCTTTTAGTTTTATAGACACACGTCTATTTTATTTCCATTCTTTTTATTTATTACTTTACATTTTTACAATTTACTTTTCTAAAATTCCAGTTTGTTAACTTTCATATGCCATAATCATCACCAGAAGGATCCATAGATATTTGGCTCTGCCATTTATTGTATCTTTGGTTAATCAAGACTTGCATATAATATGTTTTAGTAAGATAAGGAATATATAGACCAAGTTACTAGCCTGAGTTGTACTTCTATCACATTCAGTAGTTCCTGCTAATGTAAGGACTGTACTGGTTAGTTGGCCAGTTTTTGAACATTTTGCCCAGTACATCATAAATCCAGTTTTACCCTAAAGATGTTCATGCTGTTCTATGCATTCTAGGATCTCTAATCTAGAGACTGCTTTTCAATCCAACATACTATTGTCCACATTCTAACAACCAGGTGGTATATGCACTATATTGTATATACTATCTCAGGCTTGAAAATAGACATTAAAATATGATTTTTTAAAAAAAGCTTGCTTCCTTTCAATGCTACATTTTTAATTGACTTTAGTCATTTGAATGACAAGATTGTAGGTACTTGCTTCATATGATGGCAAACTTGGAGAGAAGCTTGCAAACAATGATTAAGATAAGTTTTCACATACAATTGTAGAAGGTTTTTTAATTGTAATATGACATCACTGTTTGCATCTCACTCTTATTATATAACTCCAAGAATGTAAGAATGCTGTTGCCTTGATTTCAACTACTTTTTCATTGTTTTTTCTCAACCCTACCCTTATTAAATAATTTTTATTACTAATCAGTGGTAATGCTGAAATTTTCTCTGCTTTTTTTATTCAAAATACCTCTATAATCTCCTTTATTAGATTCTGAATAAATTATCTCTCTTTTCCTGAAATCTCTTCAGCATTTTTGTTAAAAATGAATGTCATACATCTTTTGATAAAACCTACAAAGCTAAGTGCTTAATAAAATACTACATGACTAAAATGACTATTAATATTTTAGTATTATTCTGAAGTATGTGAGCCTTTTCCCTGCAAAAGGTATGAATCACTGGTTTCTTCATTTCTTTAATTCTTTATTAATTGATACTTCAGGCAATAAACCATAACATATAACTTTGGCATCAGATAAGGTTTAATGAGTGCCTGACTTTTGCATGGATAATTCGTTGCCAAGGCTGACACATGATAACCCTTTAGAGCTAGAAGTCTTGTTTCTGAAACCTCCTTCATCTGCACTGTCCTTGAAAGTGCCTTTTTGCCCTTCATCTTTAAAGGGCAGTCATTTGCAAGACAGCTTCCTTTTGGAGGGTCTAATTTTGTGGAAATTTAATAGATATGGGAAGTTTTTGTTGTTGTTTGGCTCTGTCTTCCATTAATTAATCCCCATGGGGGCAGGAATTTGATTACAGCTGCCAAACTGAAAATCATGCAGCTGCCCTAATACAGGAAACCTGGATGTTATTTAGTGGACATTTAAAATCTCTCCCTTCTTTTTTTTAAGGTGAAGCCTCTTAAGCCAAATGTGGTACTGAAATCTTCCTTGGCATTCTTCATAACAAATGCATGCAGCATTCTTGTCCACCATATATAGTACTGAATCATTAATTCTGGTTTACAAATCACAATAGGTCTGACAGCACCTTAAGACAAAACTAAATGAACCACATAAGGGCTTAGTGTATTGTGTGAACCCAGTCAGTGTGTAAAACAAGGTATCATGGTGTATGTCTTTTGAGAGGGAGAGGATATTATGATTTTGTATTGGACCTGGAAAAAAAAGGTAGGGTTGGGTCGAAGTGTATTCCTTATGGCAGGGAGAACTTTACTAGGACATGCATGAATTTGTAAGAGGAAGGGAATCAGCATGACCCTTTCTTAATCTGATAGCCAAGATGCAGGAAGCTTTTCCCCTTGATGGAATAAGTAACTTCAGGATCACTTTCTCCATATTGGACCAGCCTGCTCAGCTGAGAATGCTTTGTATCTCCTAAGTGTACAAGGCGAAGGGATAGGACCCAGAGACAGTGTTCTTCTGTGGTGGCCCCCACGTGGTGGGACAGACTCCCTTCCCCTGGAGTTTGATTGGTACATTGGGTGCTAAAATGGAGCTTTTCTATAAAACTTCCAGAATTCATATTATAGTGATTACTGGATTGGTGCCTTTTTCTTTTAAGCAGTTATTTTGAGTTTGTTCAACATTTTATTCAGCTAGTTTTACAGTTGTTTTACTCTTGTGTTTTTGAAGTTTTGCATTATTTTAATTAAGCTTTGTTGACCTCAAATACAGCTAAGCTAGTTTGAGCCTGTTTAGTACTTGAATGGGAGACCACTAGGAAACCCCATAGCTGTGGATTAGACTGGGAAATTGAAAAATAGTCCTCAAAAAGATAATGGGAAATTATTTGTCTACCATCAAGAGAAATTCCATGAAGTCATGAAAAATGGAGATTGACTCAAAGGAGATTTTACCTTTGCTCAAGCAGTGTGTGTGTGTGTATTCCCATTGATATGTCCATACCAGTGACTCACGGGAAAGTTTACTTTCTATGGTTCTTAAAATTATGTAGAACCTGAAGGGCTATGAAGCACCCAGTTTTTTAAC
The DNA here is from genome assembly GCF_035149785.1 of Candoia aspera. Lineage (NCBI taxonomy): Eukaryota > Metazoa > Chordata > Lepidosauria > Squamata > Candoiidae > Candoia > Candoia aspera. Next base: position 27,876,690 of record NC_086156.1, on the reverse strand, counting down.
ATTTAGATACAAATTATTTTCAAACACCAGTGTTTCTATCCCTCAATCTGTCAAAAACCAGTTTGCAACCAACCCACAATTGTCTTCCATTCTGACAACTTCAAAACAACAAAAAGATACAAAGAATTCTATGAGCCAATCTACATTACTAGGGGCCTACTTGGGGATAGGTGTTTTAAAAAGTTGAAATGGTGATTGCTACCAAAGCCATCCCCTTTTGCACATATGTCAATGTCACTTGCACATGTAATAGGCTGGTTTTGACCAAGTGGTCATGATCATCATCTTGGCTTTTTTGATTCCCCTGTGAACACTATTGGTGTTTACCCTATGTTTTTCCAACTGGATAGTGGTAGAATAGAAAAAAATGTCTTCCAATCAATGCATTTTACTCCCTATCTAATGCAGGAGTTCCACAGAGTTGTTTGGAATAACAATTTGTTTCACCAAAAACTGATTTGAATGAGAAAGCTCACCTCATCCCCATTCCACAGAGAAATAAAATAAATTGTTAGCACCTCCCCATCCATGTTTCTTTCAGTTCTGATATTTGTCTGCATTTCTGCATTGCTTAAAAAAAAATATCAGAGGACTTGCTATGATGAAAGCTATGTGACTAACCATAAAAAAAAGAAAGCAAAATATTGAATTCCCCCCAAATCATCATTCCTCTGTTGTATTTTTTTAAAGCCTCTGTGCCTTGTAAAGGTTAAATGATAACATATGAATGATTTTGCAACTGCTCATTTTTTCCAAAGTTGTGACCATGATTGCATATGGTGGATTGAGAAGTATATGCTAAATAATCCATGCAGGAAGAGGCAAAAGGGCCAGAAACAGGACACTGAACTTTAATGGAGGGGGAAGAGCCATGACTGTCTGGAGCAAGAAAGTAGGAGGCAGGAAGCAAGAATGAGAAAACAAATTGCCCCCAGAGATGGTGGATAATGTTAACAGTTTTGCTACAGTCTCAAACAGGGGCATAGCCATGAGGAAATGTCAAAAAAGTCAAGATGGCAGCCATGATTGTGTGATCAAAACCTCACCCCCCTATTTATGTACATGTAAAAGAGGGCCAGAGTTGGACTGTGAAGTTGTGACCACCATCTTGATTGTCTTGACCTTTCTTACAGACCCCCATGGCTCTCAGATAAGCCAGAGTGATAAATAACATTGAATTTTCCCCCAAAGAGTGTTGGATTTTAACACCGTTATTTTGATTACTGATTGATTTTTAACTTTTCCAGGAGTTGTTTCAAGCTGGGTGGCATAGAAATTTGAGTAATAAACAAACAAACAAAGAAGTAAATATCCCCATGTGGTAGAAAATACTGCTGGGGAAGAGCCTGTAAGTGCAACAATTTGCTGAACAAAAAAAGGAGTTCCACTTCTGAATCAGAAGGAATCTAGTCAAGAGCAACAGATCAGCTAAAAGATAGTTGCTGAGAATAAATTCCTGTGGAAATAATCTGCCACCTTACGGCTAAAAGGAAATCTTCCATATGAACAGAATTAATTAAATTCCTTTCCAAAAAGAACTGCCCTTGCACTACAAGGGCAGCTGGAAGGCTATAATTACTCGGGTTAAAGAGAAATCGCCATAGGAGGTCATCCAGCTTCACCATATGATTTAAAAAGAGCAGCATGACTTCAGGGTATTTTTTGTTTAGATCTGAGTGAACTGCAAAGGCAGGGAAAAATGTTTTCTATATGAAACATTACTTAGGGTATATAAATGGAAACATTCATTCAAATGTTTCATTCAGAATAACAGGGGGAAAAGTTGACTGCTTCTGATTACAGGTCCAGCTGTAGCAACGTGTACATTCTAATAAAGTACTCTCATCCACCAAGATAAAAATACACTTGCCGACCCCAGAACTAAATTGCTAATTGCCAAACTTCTTGGAAATAACAGTAGACCTAACTGGTCCCTTTCTTTAATCAGGCATGCTAAGACTCCCCCCCCCATCTTTACTTGCTCCATTCAGTAACATCCAGTGAAGTGTAGCAGGTACTTTAAATCTTTAGTAAAGGAGACACTGACCTTTAACTGCAGTTCCATCTACTTCTTGTAAATGACTAATTCTTTGTCAAAGCCAACAGATGACTGATGATTCCTCTGCTGCCTTTTCTGTGCTCCAGATAATTGTCAGAAGCCCCTAATTGTTGCATTTTTGTCAGCGTTTACATAAATTGATTGTGGTATAAGATGCTGGATAAAGACTATCTTCAGATTTTATTAATGTCTGAAAGCAGGAAAAGGGGAATGACCACAGGATATGCAAGACAGTAGGGAGTTTTTTGTCCTTTTTTTGGTAATTATCACACATTTGTTTGTGCTTTTATACAATTTAATGTTATGTTGTGCCATTGGCCACCCAGCTTAATTGCAGTTATCACACATGCTGTTATATATTGCTCATCATTTGTCTCTGCTGACCATTCAACCCAATTAATCTTTTGGGATGTTACCTTGTTTGCTATGCACCAGGGGAAATAAGTGCATGTGTGTGTATTCTCTCTCTCTCTCTTTCCAGCCAACAACTTGATCAGTAGAACAAATAATAGAGTGGTCATGGATGATCAGTGTTGGCCTATGCTGTTTGAGTATATTTCATTGCAAATTTATGAGGCTGTATACATCCTTAAAGTGAATTAGTCATACCTGAAGCTTTAAACTATATGTTTCCAGCTGTTGGTAGCAAGAAAGAACTCCTTCTTGCATATATCCCACTTTTAAACGTAATTCTTGATACATTGCCATTTCATCTCTGCAAAATTTGTGGAGAAATGCAGAGTATCTGTTAATAAACTTGATCTGCGCACTAAAGACTGTTATGGACAAGATAACACATATATTGCAAAAGAAGGCTTTCAAACCTTATTCAGAAGTTGTTATTGATATGAAGAAGGACCAGGAATTCCTGGAAGCCATGTAAGTCGATTAGCCTTATTGCTGATATGTTAATATAAAATGCGAATGCTTGCAAAGACAATGGCTTTGATTGTAGAGCTACACACTCAGAAAGGTTAGTTCTGAGAATACAAGATATTCATTTTGTATGCACAGATACTAGAGTTGGAGATAATGGAGTACATAATGTCAGGGCTAATCAGAATTTCTTCACTTCCTCCTCACCTGTTGATCTGTATATAAGAAATCTTCTGAAAAGAACTTCACCTTCATAGTTACTGAAGATATTTACTTATTATCTTCAAAGGAAAACTCAAATGGATGTCCAGTGAAACCTATTTAAACTGAATATGCCTAGGGAAAAAAACCCAAGATCCTACTTTATTGGAGTGACTTGGTTTCCATGTGTAATACTGGGATGCATTAATTTGGATAAATTTACCTATTATTAATGTTAAACCATAATTTCCCAAGAATCTCACAAAAAAATTGGTTATTCTTTTTAACATGTTCAGATTTTACTTTTTTTTTTAAAGGATGTAGTGGTTCCAAAAAATCATCCAAACAAGTTGGGAACCACAGCTCTAGCTCTATTCTCTGACAAGTATTTTGCTGAATAATTATCTTTTTAAAGAATGCATTTGTTGCTTCTAAAACGTATGCAGTATTGTAGAATTCAACACAACTGTAATAACAGTTGACCCTCAAGATAAGCAATAATTTTAGAGTTGCCACTTCCATTTTCTTCCGCTCATGCATCCAAGTAGCATTGATAATGGAAAACATGGCTGTTTTATACTGTAGGTACATTCATGCTGGACAGACACATGGCAAAACATACTAGAAGGCCAATGTTTCTGACAGTTCATGTTTCCAAAATGAATGAAAATTTCTTATTGGTTGGCTTCTTCCCTTCTGCTATTTTGTCTTCACAATCTTTCTTTCTATACTGTATGTAAGTTCATCAGAAACTTGGCTTCCTTGATATTGCAATTTTACAACTGCAGAACTAGAGAACACTCTTCCTGAATAGTGAACTTGCCTTGTGGGCTCCAAGGCAATGTATGTGCTGCCCATTTACTCTAGGTAAGCAACTGTCATGGAAAGAATGGACAGATTTTTGGAACATTGTTGCTTGTGGTTTTCCTTGCTTTTCATGAGTCGCCTTCTATCTCTTCTTTTGAACAACTTTTCCTTCAGGCCTCTCAATTCCATGACAACTGCTCTCACGCTGATGTTTTGCTTTTATCATATAGCTGAACTGAGAGAAATTATTGTTCAGAAATCTGAGCCAGATTTCACCAAAAGGATCAACCAAGAACAAAAGAACACCAATTATTTTGAATAGAAGTAAGATTGGAGAGGTGGAAGGAGCTTCAGTAACCTGTCCACTAAAGGCATCAGAGAAAGCCAGTAAGTTTTGGGTGTATTGAGAAGCAGCTGCTGTTCCAAAACAACAACTCAGACTTCTTTCAACTGATGGTATAAATATGGAAGTACTTCATTACAAAAGACTTAATGTCAAAGGATAATTTGTCAGCAGCAGTGTGCACAGCAGCATGGACAGTGTGGGCTGAACCCCCACTCCAATTAAAAAGTTTCCAGGAATTGCTTCTTTCAGTCTGCAGAAAAGATTGGACTCCCCGCCCCCCCACTTTTAGTTTACCACCAGAGTTAGTATTTGTGTTGTCAGCACAAAATCCAATAACTTTTTCTTCTAACTGCATTTTCCAAAGGCCTTAACCTATTTTTTCACAGCATACAGTAGAGGTTTTACCAGCTGCAGAAGTAAATATTTTTTACCTTTTCTCCCTCACAGTATTTAAAGTAAGAAATGAGTATCAATATCAAATTCACATTTTTTTCTTTCAGAAACTCCAGTTGACACACATTATTAGGGTTGCCTGTGTTGTTTTGGGGATCATCCATGGCAAAAGTAACCATAGAGTGCTGCAGACCTTTCCATCATATAGTTTTCTAATTAAAGCCAAAATGCAATCCATTCACTCAGAAATGGGGTTGAGCATTGCAACTTGATAAGCAATGTGCCTTCTGCTGCTACCATCTTAATTCACTTTCTCCATAGTTGCCTCCCAAAATATAACACTGCTGCTTCCAGCTTCAATGCATGATTGAGGTTTTCTTGGTTTGAACATGGTCAGCAGCATCTGTCCTGCTATCCTTGCAATGTATTGTCCCCACCTTATTTTAAAGAAAGGTATTTCTACAATTCTTCACTGAATGAACATTTGTGTTTCAGAGACAATATTTTCTTAGTATTTTGCTTTGATGAACACTACTGTGGTGATTTTGGGTAACAAAAAAAAAAACAGATTACAAACAAACATACATTAAAAAAACCCAAGTTATATCAATGTACCCAATTCACTATATTCTTGACAGTTGGATTTAAATTTAGGACCATTTTTGGTCATCCTAAATGGGTCCCTGCAGCTTATGTTCATTTCTGAATTATTCTCTGCGCACAATTGACATGCATATCACCCAGATTAAACATGACAGCAAGTGTGAGGTCTGGAAGGGCTGCTTTGTGAGGAACCAGCTTTCAGCCATTCCAAACACTTCTTGTTCAACAAGACCAATGGTGAAAAGCATCATTCAGCATCACTGGAAAAGCCACTTATGTAATGGTTAGAATGCATCTATACAGATTACATATATATGGATCTTGTGTGCTAATTGTCATCATGAGACTCATTCAAAAGCATGAATAAGTTGTATAAATATGGAAAACTTCCATGGTTGTCCTGTCTTTGGTTCACTGCTAATACTACGACAATCCAAGCCTAAAGCTGCATCCAAAATTAGAGATTCAAGACTCTTTCCATTTCAACATTCTTTCCTAAATTAGCTCCTCAGTTATTCCTTTAAAAGGCCTTTAATTACATCAAAAATCCCCTAAAGTGTCTTCTTGCCTTCCTCATCTTTCATGCAATATATTCTATTAATTGTACATTACTTAAGATTTATGGTTATAGTGGATGCTGGAATGTTAACTATTGGGGAAAATGAACAGGTTAGCAGCATTGGTAACATGCAGCAAGGAACTTCAGCAGGTAAAGGAACAGCCATGCAAAAATCCCTCTGATGCAGGGAGAAGGCCTATGGGCAGCTGGCATTCTGAGGTGTAAGAAAGTCCCACTACTACTGGTAGAGCAAAAAACAAAGTAACTTCTTCTACAGTTTTGTAGAGTTCTTGAATGGATGGCAGTTGGTTCAGGATTTCATCCCCAAAATTAGCAGCTTGGGATGAATAATATTGAAGTTCTAGATGACAAATATCCTAGGGAATTCTTGACTATTAAAAAAAAGACTTGACTGTCAGACATTCATAGGAAAAAAACCAATTGAAGGAATAACAGAGGAAATGTGCATTATTAAAAATCTGCATATGATTGAGTGAAAAGAAGCTCCAAATTTAAACATTCAGCTATCAAATGACAGTCATATGATTGGGCAATGCAGAAGAAAAATGAGGTAAATCATCATTAAGAAAAATATCATGTTCATTTGTACTGAGTCCCCTTGCTGGAGTGGGAGGAAGGAAGAGGAAGTCAGGAAAATGTATTTGTTTCTTGTCCATTTGTTTATCATTTCTAAATGCTTTTGAGATTTAGAGCATCAGGGTACTATGTATGGACAAACTGATTAAAAATTATAATAATACAGATGTCATCTATAGAAAAGACTTGCAGCCTTCAGTGGTAATATATAGTTTAAAAAGCTTTTTTTAATCAATTTTTTATAGTAGCAATTGAAGTGTTTGCCAGTGCTGCCATCAAATGAAGCCAAATTTACTGTAATATAGCCCATTTTTCAGTTCTCATTGTGAATCCAATACTCTTATCAAGATAGCAGGCAAAAAGAAGCATCCATACATGTTACCCAAGAGGGTACCAATGTGTTAAGTAAATAAATAGAGATGTGTGTTAATGAAATAGGAGGCTATTTTTGTGTGCATGATGCTTCTAACACTGAGGTTTAAAGATGAACTACATGAAGGATCCAAAACAGATCAGATCAGATCAAAGCAGAAGGATCCTTCTTTAGATCCAGAAGAAAGATATGTGGTGATCCCACTCTGTATTTTTTTAAAAAATATTCTTTGCCCACTAAAACCTTGGTGAGGAATATGAGAAGAAATATATACTGGAGCCAATCACAGAAATTATACCATCCAAGCAACCTTGTGTAATCTCAAAAAAGTTAAGCAGTGTGCAGCATGGTTAATACTTGCATGGGAGGCCAGTACTTTTATTTCAGGGCTACAGATTAGATTCTGATTCATCAGGAGTTGAGCCAACTCAGCCATGGCTATTCATGGCTATCATACATGGGGCATTGTGGCTCAGTGGTTAAGATGCCAGGCTTGTTGACCAGAAGGTTAGAAGTTTGGCGGTTTGAGACCTGAGCACTGTGTGACAGAGTGAGCTCCTGCACTTGCCCCAGCTCATGCCAACCTAGCAATGCGAAAGCATGCAAATGCTAGTAGATAAATAGGTACCGCTTCAGTGGGAAGGTAACAGCGTTCTGTGACTGTCATGCTGGCCACATGACTGCAGAAGTGTCTTTGGACAACGCTGGCTCTTCGGCCATGAAACAGAGATGAGCACCGCCCCCTAGTGTCGGACATGACTAAACGGGAACCTTTACCTTTACTTTTTTAGCCATGGCAATTATGAATAAAATTATTCACCTATCAAAATGTCTCATGGAACTATGCCCTTTATCTCCTTTTATATTTAATTTGGTAGTGGAACCATTGACCTCCCTAGTTAAAGAATATTCTGGACATAGAAACAAATGGAATTGAACACAGTTTGTTTATCCTGATAATGTATTCCTTTTTTATCTATGGAAAACTCTAAAAGATAGGTTTTTCTTGATATCTGAATTAGGTATCTTGAAATAATTGTCCTAAGGAAAATATGTATTTGTAAATATAAAAAATTAAAATTGTTTATCTTAGATTGATATTGATATAAATATATAATTGAAAATCCCAATGAGTTCATGGGACTTTTACTGGAATACATTTTACTTCCAGATTAATACATGTACTTAGAGGGATTCTCATATTAATATCATTAAGATATTTAAGAGAGAAAATCCCTAGACTTTGAAAATATAAATTATCATATGATAATGGGAGGTTATCTTTCCTTACGTTATAACTAGGAATATATTTTGACTTCACATTCTTTTTGGAACATTTTCTCTATGGGATCTAAGTGTTCAAGTGCAAAAATCAATATGGACACAAATGGTAAAAAATATTATAATTAGAACATTATTAAGAGAGCAATCATGATAGGGACTTGGTTCTTCATTTAATCATAAATGTGTATTTCCAGAACTAAAACCTGCAAGGCATATTTGAAAGATGTTGAGATGGAAGTACAATTTCAAACCTCATTCGCAAGATAAACTTACAAACTGGAATAATTGCAGTTTAAAAGAAGCAAGTAAATTAGGGTTAATTAGGGCTAATAGATTTATTAATAGCTTATTACCAGTCAAGTTTCTAAACCATCTGAGTTACTAGAAGAGAAATTTGGATTGTGTACTGCATAATGGCATATCCAATGGAAATATATTTTGATTTCAAAATTTGGTCCTGATGCATTAGCAGCAACTAAAGCTGAATTACTATGAACACTGAAATCTGAAAAAAATTGGATTATTCTAAATCAATAGCATTTTATAACAGTCAATTAAAGAGCATTGTTAAAGTGGATATCTGTTGTTTGCAATTACTCTGGAATAAAGCATTACAACAAGCAGTTCTTAAGAGACTGAAGAATGCTAGAATGTTTCTTATCTTAAGATGAAACTCATTCGTTGGATACTTCAAAGAATTTCTAAAAAGGGTTGGCTGTTGACATCATTACGCTGAAAATATCAATGTTGGAGGAGATACTCCCATATTGATCTAGGAGTGCCCCACTATCATTTCATTTTGGTTTAAGTTTGTTGATATGATTTGGGGAAAAGTAATCTGGTTTAAAGATGTGTGATTTTGAATTATACACCAAAGTTTTAGAATTTATCTATATATGAACTATGGATTGATCAAAAGATTATTTCCTTACAATGGAAAGACTTGCCACTCCAGATTTACAATATTGTAGTAATGATGTGCGTTTGCTCTCTATTTATGAACTAGATCTTTATAGGTGTAATAGGAAAACTGATCAATATTATTCTTTATGTGCTTTATTTAAAAATAGGATGTTTGTGTTTGTGCATTTGCACATGAGTATACATGTGGCATATATTTTGTCTCTTTCCCTTTTGTTTTGCCTTTTTTGTATCTTGTTTTTTTCTCTTTATATATACGAATGCAATTTAAAAAAGGAATCAATGTTGATTTGAGGAGACTTCAGCTTATATATTAGAAGGACAAAAGAACTACAGGGTAGTTACAGATGTTCATTGACAATTTTGTACAAATGTATGTATCTTTGATGATAAGCAGCAGCTTTTTTTCTTCTGAGATAGTTGCCGGGAAATAAATTAAAAGGAGGTACTCCTTTAAGATAACAAGACCTTGAACAGCTTGACTTAGGATTCAATTTGGGACACAGAAAGTTAGAGCTGATTTTATTTTTCTATTGCTCTGCATTTAATGCTCATATCAAATGAGAACATTTTAGATTGAGATTAAACAGAGGAGAGGATAATAGTGAGATTCTACTATAAGAGCTATTTGTTATGATTCATTCTTGTATTTTGACTTGTAGTATTATTGAACAAAGAAATTGCTTTCTAGCACATACTGTACATTCTTAGGTACTTCTAAAAATACATCAATATTTTATTATATGTAAAATTAATTTATAGGGATTTTTTAAAGAAAGCCAATGAGAACAAAAAGTTTCCTATAAATTAATTTTACATATGATAAAATACTGATGAATTTTTGTAAGTATGTAATCTATGTTGTCGCTAAGATTTGACACCAGCTTGATGGCACATAATCAGGGGAGAACAATCTCACAAATCCATGGAATATCAGTCCGTCAGTGAAACTCAAGACTCACGGACAACGTATCTTTGAAGTTCTGTTTCTGAGGCTTGACTTGGAAGCATGTCAGAACTGGTTGGCTCATCAATCTACAGTAGTATAAATCAGGAGCTGGAGTAAGAAACCATGTAATCAGGATCAAATTGATATCCGGAGGCAGGTTTAAGGAGCAACCCAGAAGTCATTTCTAAAGAGCAAATTGGAATTAGATACATCCCATGCATATAGAACATCTCATGCTCAACCTTCAGGATTTCCAGGTAGGGATGAAAAACTAGAAGCTACAACCAATTATTATTGCCACCTTTGGGCTAGCTAGTCTGATTCTGTATAAATTAGTTTCCTATATATTGCGACATTCCTAATTTTAGAGAGTAGACTAAAGTAGAAAAGAACATGTCACAGCTCTGGAAGAGCTTGCTGTTTGAGCAAAGCTTAACTGAAACAGAAAAGCCTAGAGTGGCAGTTATTGTCCCCCTACCCAAGCAGATGTTTCAACCTGCAATCCAGTGGTTTGCCCCTAATTTCCAGCTGAAACAGCAACCTCCCTTGACTCTCTTAACAAAGTCACTTTGTGGCCTACTGTGGAAAGCAGGATTTAGACTTAATCAGCTTTTGATCCAATTTCATAAGGCCCATTCTGCATTTTAATGTTCATTTTGTACCAGCCATCCCAGAAAGCTGGATGCAGTTTGAGAGCCTATTTTATTGCAGGTCAGTATCGTCATCAGGTAAGAAGAACATTTCAAGGGAAACTCTTACAGCTAGTGCTTATTCTAGAAATCACATGCATTAAGTCATTGTCCCTGATGGTAATGCCTGACATGTGAGTAATTGCAGTTCATGTCATCCTGCTTGGGAGCTGCTCTGCACTGTTGACAACAGGCACCCCTGGGCAGCAGGCAGACGTTATCAGCCTGCTTGATACTGGTTCAGCAGTGCCTAAATCTATCTGCTACTCCTCAGAATGCACAGTTTACTCAATGTGAAGTACATTTAACTGACTTATTTGAAGAAAGCAATTCCTGTTGCTTGATCACCCTAATGCACTGATGACACATTGACTTGCAGCATTCCTCTGCCATGAACAGAAAGTGGCACTGTGTTATTGAAATCCGTACTTGAAATCTGTAGCAGGTTAGGCAGAGTCACGTCACAGATAATGCAGCTTTTCATGTTGCTAAACAAGTTGTCTGTGTGTGAGGAGAAAACAATACAGTCCATTCCAACTACCAATTAAATTAAATTAGCATTGCGGCAGTAACAGGCCTTACAACATCTTGAGATAGGAAAAATATAGATAATATAGTCAGCTGAAATCATGCCTGCTGAAATTAAAAACGAATGCTTAAAATAGGGGAATGTGGTGTTTTGTGCACTGTGTCCTTCAGATGGAAGAAAAGAAATTGATGGAAATTAAAACTTTTTGTTTTAATTATTTGGTTACGTTCTCCCTCTGTCTCTCTGAGTGCATTGTCACACAATCAACAGTTCCACCACTGAAATCTTTACATTTGTGCCACCTTACAAATATCCTTTCCTTTTGCTGCCAAGGAGCTTATTTTGTTTCTGATGGTGGAGAATATATCGGATTTTATTTCTGATGGTGGAGTATAACAATTGGCACCCAAGCTATTCTTGGTGCTTTGCTTTGGCCTTTTGGTTGATTGTTTTTCTGCAGCAATTAAAGTGGGGAGGTCTGAAGGACAATGGGTGTTGTCTCTTGAATCACCTTGGAAGGACTGGTTGAATACCACCAAGGAACCATGATATCTTGATGTCAGGAGAAAAAGATTAAATCCCAGATATCAAGGTGAAGCAGCAGTTCCAAGCACTGGGAAACTTCTCCCCCACAGGAAGTGCTGCAATTTTTTTTACTCTGAAGTAAAGCTAAGGGGGACAGCTCAGCTGTGAGAAATCTATAGGAGCCCCATGGTGGTGTGGGGACACGGGCCTGAGTCAAGGAAACAGCTCTTGCATGTGAAAGGGGCCTGAGTCAAGTGAGCTGTTCTATAGATATAGTCTCAATTTTCATTTGTTCACCTTAATTAAAGTAAAACTTTCCACTGCAAACAATTTCCTAATTCAGGGCTTCTTTGGAGTCATGTTTTTTGACAGGAATTCTTCTCCAGGGAAAAGAACCTCTTTATCATTGCAACAAAAAGTCATTTTCAACTTACTTCCTGACCTTTAAGACATAGGAGGAGACCTGAAACCCATTTTACATTTCAGAAATCCTTGCCACATACATCAAGCAGATGCAACTGAGAATGTGAAACCCTTCAGTTAGTGATAAAAGCCATTTTGCCTGGAAGGTATCAGCTGAATAGAACCAAATGATGCATACTCCCACATACCTCATTTATCATTGTCAGGTGACATGGTTGAGATTCTTCCTCCTTCTGGCTGATGACCTAGCAACCCTGTCTTCTTTCTGCCCAGATGCTATACTTGGTTCTTGTGGGGGAGAAAAGGTGGAGAGGGGACAGAAATAAAGAAGTAATTAGTGATTACACTTTATTTTTGGAAAGTGAGTCATTCCATCTTCTGATCCCTGAGGATATCTGGTTAATAACTTCAAAAAAGTGTGGTAAGAAAGACAGTGGAGTGGAGAAATCACAGGATTATCAGTTTTCAACTGATTGTTACTCAACTCTTTCTTCACAAAATTAATAATTTGGAATATACTTGCCAAAAGTTTTCCAGGAAACACTGGTTTGTTTGTTTATTAACAAAATATACTTGTTCTGTTTTTCTTTTCTTTTTTTAATATAGGAAAGTAGGATCACCTGACAACTATTAGAAAAGGAGAAGTAAGTTTTGGGGCCAAAATATTTTGATTTTAAAACACATCTTACTGTGAGTAAAAGGCATATTTTATGTTAAGAATATATAGTTCCCAGAACTGCTTTTAGGTTGGCAAGAGGTGGAAATCTATACACATGTACACACACATACATATACATGCATACACATATACATGGACATACACACACACACACACATATACAAACATATATTCTCAGAATATTTTCATGTTCTTAATATTTATTATGTGATTTTCCTGAGAAATTCTTCCCTGGCCTGGAATCAAAACCTAGGTTGTCAACCTACAGAGGTCAAACAAGGATTGCTCCTAAAGGATTTCCTTAATATACAATTTGAATAATTAATTACAGCAATTTCATGGAGTATCCAGATGATTTTGTCAGTCTTTAGAGAGTAGCTCACGTTTTGTGTCCTTTGTGTGTGTGTTCTTTTTCCCTGAATGGAGATTTCCTGGTCAGTCAAGTCAGAAGTTCAGATCTCTGAAGGTTTGGATGTATATTCCTATATCTTTTTTGAGGGGAGGGGGACTTAGACTTCAACAGTGATGCTCATTATATCTCCTTATTTCTTTCCAGGAAATAACCAAGCAATTGAGCAATTTCGGATGTATTACACATACTACATGACATATAAATAATTTGAAAATTTTATAACTACTGTACAGTTTTCTAGTTATCAGAAACAAAACAAGAAAAAATAAGCAAAAGAAGATAACGAGTCCAACCTTTAAGGAGTGAATGAGCATCATAACTGACAAAAGATTAAGAGTTTGCAGAAAGGAACATTCAGGAAAACAAATTTCAGATATTATAATGAAAAGTTAAAACATTGTAAGGTCAGATTGTAACAGAGTATTAAAGGAACTGAAATTAAATAAATCAGCAGGATAAATCCTAAATGAACTTTTAAATTAAGCAAGAAAAGATGGCTCTGGCTTAAAAGGTGGCCTATACACTCAAATATGAATGAATGCATTACTTTAAAATGTCTACTTAAACAAAATCAGTTCCGCTTTTCCCAGTTTGGTAATCTCTGGATGTGTTGCATTAGAAGTCATATCCATCAAAATGCTGATGGAAGATGATGGGATTATAGACCAGCATATCGGGAGGAAACCAAGTTGGTGAACGATGATAGAAATGCTTTATGCAAATATAGCCATCATGTGGTAGAATTGTAAATGTATCCTTGTAATGTATAACCTAGCCTTCAGGTTTCCTTGGATTAAAAGTGTCAGACATAAAGAAGAAGAAAAAAAAGGCTGGCTATCAATCCCTGAAGCACTCACTAGATGTGGCAATCATGTGAGCGTTCCACATGATTTGCTGAGCTCAACCTAGCTGAAAGATCTGTTATGTTCACAATTCTGTGAGCCTCCGATAAGGTGCCATAGCCACTGGCAGCACTGATCATAGTCACAGGCATAACTCAAACTAGGTCCAGGCATGTCTGAAGCTCTATGGAAACCAGCAATTCTGTAGTCTTCCCCGTATATTCAAGTAAGGATTAGATGAATAAGAATTAGGTGTGGGGGAGCAGCAGTGCAGTCTATTTCCAAATTATTTGTATTCATTTAAATATCATTGGCTGTAATCCTGCATTCATTTATGAGAGTGTAAACTCTGTGGAGATCAGTTCAAGACCGACCTCATCCACTTTCTGCCAGAACCACATCCCATAAGAAACTTAGCCAAATTGTCACGACTGGTCAAGCAACCTCCTGAATCCATAAGTAACACTGTTTCTGGCAGTAAAAACACAGTAACGTTATTTGCTGTGTTTTTATGACATTACAAATCAGCTGTTTTAGGTGATCCTCAATTTACTTAAGGCTAGTCATAGCTTACTTCTGTTAAGATGTATACAAGGCTGTGTTGTACATGTATAGAAAATGGTCCATGTATCTCTATTTCACAAGCAATGTTCAAGAAAACATATAAGGTTTTTATTTTAAACAGTAAAAAATATTTTAAAAGAAAAATGCTGAACTATTTAAAAAAGAAAGACATTTCTTACATTTCTGTGGAGTCCTTGGTGCTCTCTGAGCCTTGTTGTTTTCTTGCAGACATTTCATTGCCAGACTAGGCAACATCTTCAGTGCAAAGAGGGAGTGGGCCTTGCTCTCAGTTTATATACCGTGGCTTGCCCTGCTTGTGTTGGTAGGGGTGTTGTTCTCTCCTTGGGAGTTCTTTGATTGGGCTGTTGTTTGCTGCTTGGTTGATTGCCTGAGTTAATAGTTCCTTGATTAGGGTGTATTGTGCTGTTTGATGGTTCATCTGGTGTTAATCCTAGTGTTGATTTTTGCATATCTGGGTGTTGATTGCTGGCAAGGGAGTGTCCTGGTCTTTTGGCTTTTCTATTGTCTCTCTTGAATGGCATGTAAATGTTGTTTACCTCTGTGTGTCTGTTGTTGGCTGCTTTGTCTGAGTGCCAGGCTTCCAGGAATTCTCTGGCGTTTTTGGATTTGGCTTGGTTCAGGATGCTCAGTTTCCCAGTTGAAACTATGGTTGAGTCTGTCCATGTGTTGTGAGATTAAGGAGTTCTCATCCTGTCTTCTGACTGCTAGTTGGTGTTCGTGGATGCGCTCTGCTAGTCTTCTGCCTGTCTGTCCTACATAGTGGCTGTTACAGTCTTTGCACTGTATGTTGTAAATAACTCCTGTTTTTTTCTTCTTGGGCTATTGGGTCATTTGGGTTGCTTAATATGTTTTGAAGAGTTTTAGTTGGTTTATGTGCTATGGTGATGCCTTGTGGTTGTAACGGTCTGTTGGCGGTTTCTGAGATGTTTCTGATGTATGGCAGTGTTATCCTTTTCACAGTTTCCACTGGTTGGGTTTTAGTGGTTTGGGTGGTGAGGCACTTTTTGATAAAGTTGAGCGGGTATCCATTTTGTTGGAAGATGCTGTGCAGATGTTCTTTTTCCTTTTTCTGGTGTTCTGGATTGCTGCAGTGCTTTGATTGGTATTACATTTCTGTTTCTGAGGGCAGAGGGGGTCACAGATAACTGGTAGAGACCCTTGGAACTGGATATGCACAAAGAATTATTCATATAGGAGCACAAGGACATCTGCAGGGTAGATCAGGAAAGTCAAGATGGCCATGGTCACATGATCAAAGCCCCACCCTTTTATATGTTGTTGTTGTTTATTCATTCAGTCGCTTCCGACTCTTCGTGACTTCATGGACCAGCCCACACCAGAGCTTCCTGTCGGTCATCAACACCCCCAGCTCCCCCAGGGACGAGTCTGTCACCTCTAGAATATCATCCATCCACCTTGCCCTTGGTCGGCCCCTCTTCCTTTTGCCCTCCACTCTCCCTAGCATCAGCATCTTCTCCAGGGTGTCCTGTCTTCTCATTGTGTGGCCAAAGTATTTCAGTTTTGCCTTGAATATCATTCCCTCAAGTGAGCAGTCTGGCTTTATTTCCTGGAGGATGGACTGGTTTGATCTTCTGGCAGTCCAAGGCACTCTCAGAATTTTCCTCCAACACCACAGTTCAAAAGCATCAATCTTCCTTCTCTCAGCTTCCTTATGGTCCAGCTCTTGCAGCCATATGTTACTACAGGGAACACCATTGCTTTAACAATGTGGACCTTTGTTGTCAGTGTGATGTCTCTGCTCTTAACTATTTTATCGAGATTTGTCATTGCTCTTCTCCCAAGGATTAAGCATCTTCTGATTTCCTGACTGCAGTCAGCATCTGCAGTAATCTTCGCACCTAGAAATACAAAGTCTTTCACTGCTTCTACATTTTCTCCCTCTATTTGCCAGTTATCAATCAAGCTGGTTGCCATAATCTTGGTTTTTTTGAGGTTTAGCTGCAAGCCAGCTTTTGCACTTCATTCTTTCACCTTCATCATAAGGCTCCTCAGTTCCTCTTCGCTTTCAGCCATCAAAGTGGTATCATCTGCATATCTGAGATTGTTAATGTTTCTTCCAGCGATTTTAATTCCAGCCTTGGATTCCTCAAGCCCATGATGTGTTCTGCGTACAAGTTGAATAGGTAGGGTGAGAGTATACACCCCTGCCGTACTCCTTTCCCAATCTTAAACCAGTCCGTTGTTCCTTGGTCTGTTCTTACTGTTGCTACTTGGTCGTTATAGAGATTCTTCAGGAGGCAGACAAGATGACTTGGTATCCCCATACCGCTAAGAACTTGCCACAATTTGTTATGGTCCACACAGTCAAAGGCTTTAGAATAGTCAATAAAACAGAAATAGATGTTTTTCTGAAACTCCCTGGCTTTTTCCATTATCCAGCGGATATTGGCAATTTGGTCCCTAGTTCCTCTG
The DNA here is from genome assembly GCF_035149785.1 of Candoia aspera. NCBI lineage: Eukaryota > Metazoa > Chordata > Lepidosauria > Squamata > Candoiidae > Candoia > Candoia aspera. The sequence goes on along the minus strand of NC_086156.1, from coordinate 27,859,605 downwards.
CCTTTTCTAAACCCAGCTTGTACATCTGGCAATTCTCGCTCCATGAATTGCTGAAGTCTACCTTGCAGGACCTTGAGCATTACCTTACTGGCATGTGAAATGAGTGCCACTGTTTGATAGTTTGAACATTCTTTAGTGTTTCCCTTTTTTGGTATGGGGATGTAAGTTGATTTTTTCCAATCTGATGGCCATTCCTGTGTTTTCCAAATTTGCTGGCATATAGCATGCATTACCTTGACAGCATAATCTCGCAAGATTTTGAACAGTTCAGCTGGGATGCCATCATCTCCTGCTACCTTGTTATTAGCAATGCTTCTTAAGGCCCATTCAACCTCACTCTTCAGGATGTCTGGCTCTAGCTCACTGACCACACCGTCAAAGCTATCCCCGATATTGTTATCCTTCCTATACAGGTCTTCCGTATATTCTTGCCACCTTTTCTTGATCTCTTCTTCTTCTGCTAGGTCCTTGCCATCTTTGTTTTTGATCATACCCATTTTGGCCTGGAATTTACCTCCAATGTTTCTAATTTTCTGGAAGAGGTCTCTTGTCCTTCCTATTCTATTGTCTTCTTCTGCTTCCGCGCATTGCTTGTTTAAAAATAATTCCTTATCTCTTCTGGCTAACCTCTGGAATTTTGCATTTAATTGGGCATATCTCCCCCTATCACTGTTGCCTTTTGCTTTCCTTCTTTCTTGGGCTGCTTCTAGTGTCTCAGCAGACAGCCACTTTGCCTTCTTGGTTTTCTCTTTCTTTGGGATGTATTTTGTTGCTGCCTCCTGAACAATGTTGCGAACTTCTGTCCAGAGTTCTTCCTTTTATATACAGACATAAAAAGCTGGTAGGAGTTTGATTATGTGGTCAAAGCCACCTTTTTGACTTTTTTGACACCTCCCCCATGCAAATACCCCTGAACAACTGCACTTGGTGGGTATGGAAGAGGAAAGGAAACATTTTCTTTTCTAATGTTGTTTCCACCAACCTGCGAGCATTTCTTCAACTCTTGGATATAGACCAGCCTTTCTCAGCCTTTTGATCCTGGAAGAACCCTTGAAATATATTTCTGGCCTTGGGGAACCCCTGCACATTCAGGCTCAAATATAGGCCAGAAGTTACAAAATTATTACATTCGTTTCATGGGTAGGCCTGTATATTAACAGTGTTCTTAAACTAAAAATAAAGAATGGAACTTACTTCTTTAATGTGAAGTTGCCTGAATTTGAAATAGTTCTTTAAATAAATCGTGATCTCCCAGGGAACCCCTAGTGACCTCTCATGAAACCCTGGCTGAGAAACCCTGCTATAAGACTAGTTCTTTGGATGGGGAAGATAAGAAAGCTTTTGCAAGTGAACAAATGTTAGGGGGAAAAAAGCCAATTTCTTTTCTTCCATTTAGGTAAACTTCCCAAGATGCACCGTCAACACATGATCAACACTGTCAGTAGCGGCACTTTGTCTACATTAGGAGTTGTTTAACAAGCACTTTGACTTCACTGGATGGGTACAAAAAATACATACTTATCTGTGCTTCCTAGTTCTTTGCTCCAGCTTATTCAGATATCAAATGCATTGTGTTCTATCTTTTCTCTGGCTTAGTTATTTGTTTCCTCCATTTGTATGAAGCATTTTCTTTGCTCTAACATCATTCCTTGCACACACACATTTAAGAATGCCCCAGAATACTCAATTCCACAATCCTTTTGGTATAATTATATTTTTCAATCTAGGTTCAATGGAAAATTTGGCATCTAGAATAATCATCTGATAAGTCTACTCATCTATCAGTTACAGAGCGATAATGGCTTTCTCAGCGTATACTGGAGACAAAGGGGGCAATAATAAGATGACAAAACAGAGAAGTGTTAGAATGGGCAATTATGCGTCTCTGTATGAGATGCTATTTTTGAAGGCCCCCCCAGATTTGCTTTGTTTTTAGAAAATTCCCAGGGCTGGTTGGGGAGGAACCCTATAGCAGAGAGAAAGATTCTACTCCAGCCTATTCCCCACTTTATTTGTGTTATTTTATTTATCAATAATATTTATTTGCTGCTCAGTTGACAAAGCCTTCTTGTCCATAAATACTCAATTAAGAACCATACAACAATTGAAATGTCACAGAATAAAGCCATATACTCTATAAAACTCAATAAGTAAAACTGTCAATAGCACAGTGTTAATATAGCAGGGTTAAAACATCAAACATGTAAAATGTCTTTATTAATGCTATAATGCCAGTGAACATGAAATTATACTGATAGCACTGAAAATGCTATGAGTTCAATAGAAGAGAATAGATGTAGCTCAGGGTTGAACTGTGGACTCCTTGGTGCTCTCTGAGCTTGGTTGTTTGCTTGCAGACATCTCATTACCCAACTAGGCAACCTCATCAGTGCCAGTACCAAGAAACACCTGCAAGCAATCAGCCAAGCTCAGAGAACACCAAGGGCTCCACAAAGATGATAATGTAAGTTCTAGATGTTCCTCACTTAGAAGAGGAAAGACCCTCTGGCACTTTGAATGCATGGCTGGTATATCACATAGCCTAGTCCAAGCCATTTAGGCTTTTAAAGATCAAAGCCAGTACTTTTGATTAGTCCTGGACATTAACTAGCATTCAGTGCAGGTGGGAAAATATCAACATGAAATAATCAGGTCCAGCACCAGTTCAAAACCTTGCTGCCTTGTTTTGGACTACCTAAATTGTTGGCAGATGCTGGGAAAGCCTTTAGCCCAGGAGAGGTCAAAAAAGTCACACACCAAGCATTTCTATAAAAATAATTTATTTACAGAAAGCAAAAACAAAAGCAAAACATTTAAAGGACTTAGCTCCCTTTGGAGCAAGCCTTGCTTGGCTACATATCGGCAGAGAGAAAAAGGAGGAAGTGAGAAAACAAGTCCGGGCAGGTCCTCTCCTCCCCCCAGGCTATTTTGCATGAAGCACGTGAGAGGAGACAATCAAATACAACCCCTTCACCTGGCCAAATGATTAGGTATAATAGTAGCTTAATCTGTTAGTAGGAAAACCTCAACATAAATTTCTCCAGATTATTTTTTGCTTCACCTAGCTTATGATAGTTTATCTGGCAGCTATAATAACTGGAAAGTATTTTCAGTGAGCTACTTGAAGCATTGGAAGAAACTCCTGTGTGAGAGCTACACAGGAAGCTTCTTCCAGCTATCAGAACTGCCAGAATAGGCTGAAAGGTGATACGAAGCTTGAGAAAGATCACGTTGCATCCTCGCTACAAAGAGGGGAATTGTACTGCTCCCAGCATGCACAGTGCTTTGTCGATGTGAGACCAAGCTACCTGCATAGGCTTAACATCATAGAATTGGAAGGTGCCATTTAGTCCATAGAATATTGATCACAATCAATAAGTATATGTTGGCAGATGCTGGGAAAGCCTTTAGCCCAGGAGAGGTCAAAAAAGTCACACACCAAGCATTTCTATAAAAATAATTTATTTACAGAAAGCAAACAAAAAACAAAACATATTTAAAGGACTTAGCTCCCTTTGGAGCAAGCCTTGCTTGCCTACATTGCCGGCAGAGAGAAAAAAAGGAAGTAAGAACAAGTCCGGGCAGGTTTCCTCCCCCAGGCTATTTTGCATGAAGCACGTGAGAGGAGACAATCTAATACAACCCCTTCACCTGGCCAAAATGATTTGGCACAATAGCAGCTTAATCTATTAGTAGGAAAATCTCAACAGTATAACATCTATATGTACAACGTATCTGATAATAGAAGTTTTCCTTATCATGTAGCTCTTCCAAAACATCTTACCCACTGCTGGCTCATTCACTTTCTGATTAACTGTAATTGCACAATGTTTTTTCCCCCCCACAAATACTATTGCCAAACTTCTTATCCCCCATTCTGTTCCCATGCATCTGATTTCTGCTTCCTAAGTGAAGAACTTTGCTAAAGTGAAGACATTCATTACATTTCTTTATTGGCATTTTCAGCCCATAATTTACCAAGGTAATTTTAAATTTTGCTTTGTCTTCTGGAGAATTTTTTATCCTTGCCAATTCAGTAACAAAGTTATCTGTTCAGGTATGGTTGTAGTTGCCTTTTAAACCTATGTTGATGAAAGGTTTTCCATGTTATTGAACTTACTTGTGCCTCCAGTGACAATGATGGATCTTGGAGCATTTCTTCCAAGTTCAACCCTTTCCTGAACAGGTAGAAAACTATCCAACCGCGCAGGTGAATCAATTATTTACAGCACCTCTATTTTATCTAGATTGAGTCTCAGCTTATTGGCCCTCAACCAATTCATTATAATGCCAAGATACTAGTTCAGGACATCCACTGCCTTGTTATTGAAAAGAAGAGATAGAGCTGAATATCATCTACGTATTGATGACACTTAGGTCTACATCGCAAGATGATAAACAACATGGTTGATAAAGTAGGGTCTATGAATATATGTGCATAGAATCTCCTTCCTAACATTAAGTCTCAGTCCTATCATGAAGGCTGAGTATTTAGTTCCTGGCCACTCTGAGGGTCATCTGTGGAAAGCTAAAGAGATGCTGAGGGTCTACGGCAGTGTTTCTCAACCTTGGCAACTTTAAGAAGGGTGGACTTCAACTGCCAGAATTCACCAGCCAGCATGGCTGGCTGGAGAATTCTGGGAGTTGAAGTCCACCCCTCTTAAAGTTGCCAAAGTTGAAAAATACTGGTCTACTGGTTTACCATGAACAAAAGAACCCTTCCATCCATTGGTGGCAGATTCTGTTTGTGGCCCAAATAAATAGAGGAGGTTCTTACAAAAATATTGCTAATGATATGAATGATATAAGGCTATTTGAAAAGTTAGTCATTACTTTAACATTTCCTTCCCAGGATGTTGTTTCCTTTACCCTAAAGCAGATCTTCTGAAAACTCCAAGATTGCTTAGGCTGATCTATAATATTACTGAATATTTAATGATTTCTAAGAAGAAGACCTCCAGGGATATCCTTGAAAAGGCACTATTTTGCCTGTAAGTCTTAATAAAAGAGCAATATGAATCTTTATGTTTGCACATGTTTTGATTAAGGTGAAGGCCTTTATATGTTGTCACCCACAAAAATGCCCCACATCAAATGTGTCTTATTATAGCACAAGATCAGTTGCAAGCAATTCTATGGAAAGACTTCAGGGCTTTGCTAATTAGAACAATGACAGATCCTTTATAGTAGCAAGTTATGCTGCTGAGAGCACTAGACAGGGAACAATGTGTTTAAATTAGCATTTTAAAACAACAAAAGATGCAATGATAAGTATTGTGCTACAACACAAATTGTATATATGCAGACACAGTTCTAAGACAGAGTGTATTCTATAGGCAGTTACCACAAACAATAAAGGCGGATGACTAAAGGCAAAGGCAGGCATAAAATCCAGATCAGTTACATGCTACTTGGTGTAATTATTTTTCAGTTTCATAAATGAAAGACTAAAACAAGTAAAAGAGAAATCTTGTTTGGACAAGATACAGATGTTGCCCAAATATAAGCTTGAGCTCAGGAATCCTGAATTTTGAGACAGACTAAATATTGTAGATAATTAGGATGGCAACTCACATACAGTACCATAGTGCTATTGACATAAAGGATGATATCCTTGGCAGTGCCTAATATGCTCTCTTCTCTAGGATAGAACAGGTAGTAGCTCCTGCCTCCCTTATTCCTTTCCCCAACTTCTTGCAGCAGCAGCTAATTTTTCTACCTTAACTGATGGACATCAAGGAGAGATGCACATGCAGAAGAACAGAGTCACTACAGGTTGTGTACAGGTAAAGTATGGAATGAATAGGATGATATCAAGTTGTTAGTATGGATAATAGCAAAGCCATCTGAAGAATCCCATGTTTCCATCAGAATGACAAAATAAATGTCATGTCAATTCAGGTCACATAAGATAGATTACACATACATGAGTTACTGAGCAGTTTTCTTGCCCTTAATATGATAGGAAAATTGAGGAACTTTATATTCCAGAAAGTGTGCTTTTAAATGTAGATACTGTTGTGAGGCCAGCCTGCATTCACATGAATGACACTTAGCCTCCTAGGCTGGGAATACATAATCCTTTGTCACAAGCACGATCAAAATTAGGGATAGCATGGCTTTTATCACATAAAGCAAAGGCAGATGTCCATCCTTTACCTCTCTTGGATAGGGGGAAAATATTGTTTTAAAATCAAAGGGAGAAATCCAGGTAAATAGGAAAAAAAGTTGCTGTGCCTGACTTAGGATATAACATTTCTCTAATAGGTCAGATAAACAGCTAGGATTACCACCAGAGATCAGGCCCAGGGAAAAAAGAAAAGAAAAGTTTCAGATTTAAGTTATCTCAAAAAAACAGGTCAATGTTTTAGGTAGAAGCTGAATTAAATTTTAATTTCATTTGTTCTAGTTTATCCCTGAAAATTCTTTGACCTCTGCATAACTTGGAGCTGGGGGCTATTGAGACAGATCAATGTCATCTTGTGATCTTTTGGATTTTTTAGCCTAACCAATTTACAAGCTGGTTTATAGTGTAAATTGGACAGCCCTAAATTTAGTTCCTGCAATCCAGTGTACTGTATTACACTTTTAAGATTTTTTAATGTTTTCCTTAAGTTCATTGTTTAAAACAAACTTTAATTTTTCTTTATCTCTTGTGAGATTAGTCTAGGTCCTTGGTGAATGAGCTGTTACCTCTAAGAACATGCCTCAGTACTCCATGGCCAGAAAGTTATACATAGCTATTATTTCATTTTTATCTTTTTGCTCATCAGAAAGGGAGCAGATTGTGGAAACCCTGCCTCTATCATATACTGGAGGTTGGGGGCAGGATGCCAGGTGCCCCCTGAAATATAGGTGAAGTGGGAACTACCAAACCACTTTCCAGGACAGGAACAGGGGCAGGATGTGAAAACCTAGAGGGTTTCTGGGAGAGGGGTTTTCAGACCTTCAGCCTACTACTTTATAGGTTCAACCCTGCCCTCAAAAAAATACATTCATTCCTACCAATAATATATTCCCTTTTGGAGTTAGTAACATTATGTGAAGTTCAGGAAAAGAATAAGAAATGGTAAACGAAAGAAAGTAAAGACAAGAAATAAGAAAAAATGAAATCAAAATTATGCCAGTACCATTCACTATATCTCTATATCTATGCTTGAAGTTTAGGTTGCATTTAAGATCTTTAAAAGTTTGTTACTGCAGCATTAGATTTCTTTTTAAAGCTGATTATTTGAAATACTTTCTGATTCCTTAATGGTTAGCAAAGCATTAAGCTTCAAGCAGAGCTAGCTGAGACAAAAACATAAAGAGTGGCTTGTTGAAAGAAAACCACATTTTTGAAAGCTCTTTAAAATTCAATAATAAGTGTTTTATGGCAACAATAATATGTTTAATCTTGCTTAATAGTGAATGCCCCCATACAATTGCAGTGGAAGGATAATCTTGACGCCCCTGAAATATCAGTGACTTTTTTAGTAGATTTCTCACTTTCTAGCTGAATATTCGGGCTAATTTAATCAAAATAATCTAAAGTATTGTCAGCTGCATATGGTCCCATAAAGTATACAGGCAAAAATTTTAATATTATAAAATACATAATATATATCTAATACTTCCACAATAATTTATAACTTCCACAATGCAATTGCATGGAATATAACTATTATACACAAGACTAAGTTCTCATAGTAAACTTCTAAAAGTCTAATTGAACACATAGGAGGAAGATAAAGCACAGTTAGGGTCTTTCAAAAATTGTGGCTTAGCTCTTGATTGAGTTTCAATAGTTGCAAGAGTTAAGGGTAGCAGACAGAGAGAGTGAAGAAACAAGGTGGTACCTTATTGATTAATTTAAAATAGTTTTATTTATGTATGTGTATATATATGTAATTAATTGATTTAGCCAATTTATATGGCTCCCCTTCTGAACCAAATGACTTTGGGTGGCTAATAAAAACATGTATAAAACACAGTATAAACATAGAAAACAACCAAATTAAAAAGGAATAGTTGAGGCTCCTTAGAGCCTAAAACTAAACACTCCTACCAGGCTCTGCTAGTATCCTGGCTCAAGCAACTGAGGGAAAGCCAGGTCTTTAAGGCCTTCCAGAAAGCCAGTAGGGCCACAGCCATCCAAATCTGTTCCCTTGGTCTTTCAGATCTCAGTTTGTAGATGGAGTGTTGGTTATCATCATCATCATCATCATCATCATCATCATCATCATCATCATCATCAACAACATCGCAACCCTATCAACTTTTACTCAAAAGCAATGGGACTTACTCCTAAAAACTGTGGAATAGTGTGAATATATTTTACAGCAATAAAGTACAGGTATAGTTTATGTGGAATTTAGCTCTGTAGAGCCCATGGAATAATATTTCATTTCAGGAGCTTATGTTGTTACAGGGCAAACATTCTAATCTTAAGATTCAATCAAAAACATATTTATGATTAAGACTGGTTTTAGGGAAACCAAAATTTGCGAGATGTCAAATGTGATGTTGATCACGTGTTTTTGCTTTGAAAAGGAGCATGGAGCATTACCCCCCATCCCCAAGGATGTGCTATATGTCATTAAAAAAAAAGATTTCTTTTATAAGCATCATTTAAATATTACTGTATTAACCCCGCTCCCCCTGCAAAATCTACCTTAAGCTGTAGAGGTTGGCCTGCAAGTTATAATATATTTATAAATGCTTCAGTGAACAGAAATTTTCAAATGTAATTCAAGTACAGTAATCATATTTAAAATATAATTTCTCATAGTTATGTCCCATCTGCTGTATACTGATAAGAGTTCCATAAGGCAGCCTATAAAAATCAATGCCATTAAATGTTTATTAATTATATTACAGATTGCTTAGCCTTACAAGCTCATTTAATACCACCGATAGATGTTTCAAGCCATTACTATAGGTTCAGAAGATACACATTAAACATGTTTAGTCTGTACTTCGTTCATCTCAAATTATAAGCAATGTGCTGATTATTTCATTAAATCTATTTCTATATTAAGTGGGCAATTTCAGTGAAGGGAACAGAAGATAATTTCTGGGTTTGGGGCAAAATAAAAATCAGTACATATTAAAAACCAGTGGAGCATAATGGATAAAGCCACATACAAGCTGACTTATGACATTTTTCCTAACTTATCAGGAACTTCAAGATTTTCTTTTTTAACTTTCAGAGCCATTATCTTTAACCATAGCCTGAGTGTGAGCTGATTTAGTAAGCCAGTGGCACACATCCTTGTGGATGATGAAATCTGCCACACACTCCTTTGCAAAGTTACTTAAGAATTCCCTACATTAATGCTTGAAATGTTAGGCAACCTAATGTCCTCCAGAAGTTTTACTAAGGCTACTTATCTGAGCTGCAAAAAATTTGGTTGACCACTAGATGGAAGGGAAGTGTTAGAGTTTTTGCTATTTCTTTGCTGCTATCTAGTAGTCATTTGGAATTTTGCAAATTCAATTCAATTTACAATTTTTCACCCCCTTGCCATTACCTATGGTGTCTGGGGTAGTAAGGGTTGAAAACTGGACACTGGGCTGCTTACCCCTGTATTATAGGTTTCAAGTTGAGTATGCTTTTCATATAAAATCAGGAAGTTGAGTTCACTATCAGTAATAGTGAACTAGAAATTATCACTAAGACAAAGGGATGAGTAACTTTTTTGGTTCCAAGGAACACACGTGGCCTGGATAGTTGGTTGGAGACACATGCATATGCACACACATGTGCATGTGTATACAACATCCCCCTCAATCTTAGAGCATTTCTGTCCTAACAACCAGGAAACACACTGAGACAAGGAACTGGTCTCTAATATTTATTACTAGTACTTAACAGGAATCCTAACAAACTGAAGAAGCGTGGGAAAAACCCAGACATATAACCCCCAAGGGTTAAGGCGGTCCCGATCTGTGTCTCTTTGAATGGCTGAACAATTCCTCAGTGCTACGCATGCACTTGACAGTCTGGATGGGAGCCCCCTGCTCGCCATCCTTACTCATGACAATTTCAGATGGTTTGTGGGACTTAAGATCCATCCTGGTTTTGTACATCTTGGAAACCTCAGGGCTGCAAAAGCAGAACATGAAATGAGAGGGTCTTAATAACCTTAATGTTAGTGACTTCACCATCCATATCAGTAAATAACATTATCAGCAAACTGTAGAACACCTCTGCTCTTTGGGACAGTATTCAGACTTCGTTATAAGAGGCCTCCGACAGGAGGAGTTGGGCGGGGACAAATTAGATAGATAGATAGATAAATAAATAAATAAATAAAATAAGTTCCATTAACGGCATTTGAAAAAGTCTGCTGTAAATAAATGCATAAATAAATCACAGCTAGTGGGTTTTGTTCTTTGTTTGCTGGTAAATTTAGGATTTTTAAAAAAAGAAATTAAAATGCTAAGTATGTACAAATATTTCATTTATGATGAGTTAAAGTAATAGAAATGTAAGTTACTGAATATTTAGAAATAGTTATAGTGGCTGAAGCAGCAATCTTGCGCTCTTTCAGAAGGCGTTCCAGAAGCTGTGGAGTTAGTATGTCAGAGGTCTTTCCTTGAAGCAGAGAAAAAGCCCTGCCTCTGGAGGAAGTGTTCTGAGCATCTTGCAACTCTCACGCTGGAAAGGAAGAGGGAGAAGGATGCCAGGAGAGGCAGATGGGAAGAGGCTATAGATCTGTAGATTCCACATGCTGCTAACCAATGACAAATGTATATGCCAGCACTGAAGATGGAGTACATTAATACTCTTCCATTGAAATCAATATTGGAGGTCAAGTCTAACACATTTAGACAGCACTGGGTTGAGGAAGGTGTTCTAGTTTTATAATTTGATAACTACAAATGGGAATTAGTGAAAAGGGCAAACAAGAAATGAAAAAAAAAAGTATTACAGCTGTCTAATTCCAGTGATTCTCTTTTATCCTAGGAATGTACTGAGTTCTTTATATAAGTGGCAACTCAATAGGTCAAATCCAGCTTGTGTGCTAATCGGGATACCTACAACGCAAATAAAACGGTTGATAATATCTCTCTTCCATGCCTAGAAAGAGATACAGCTGATGGATGATTTGGGGATAATGATTAATGAATCTCATTCTATATTCTGTCAACTAAATAAATCAGTGAGACAATCAATATATATTCCTACATTAGTGCCAAGCCCCTCTGCCCACCCAGTATTAGCTATAGCTATGTGTGGCATTGATTCAAATATAAGAAAGTTAAAATGCAGTACCATATACAGTAAGGCCTCTTGCTGAGTGAACCAATTATCTTTGATTTCCACATATAAGGATGGAATGCTATGTACATATATAATCCTCCTATTTGCAGCACCATGGCAGTGTTATTTATCCACAGGTTAGATTTCTACTCTGCTGGCTTTGAGAATTTTTGAAATGGGTATCTTGCACTCTCATGCAGAGCTCTTTTATTCTTGCAAGAATAAACAGGTTTATAAGGAAGAGGACTAGGGGAAATTGTAATTCTGATTCACCTTCCCACATCAACGGCTTAGGGTGGGAAACAGTTTTCTTAGAAATCAATTTATTAATGCGTTGCTTCATAAGAATCCTTAAATTTGGATCCTCTTGTTTTGACTGGCTGACACTCATTTTGGCATGCATGGAAGTGACTCTTTTTGTTATTATGCAAATGTATTTCAAAGGAGAAGTGGAATGCCAGATTGACTCCATGGTCAGTAGGAAGTCATTTGTCCTCCTCTCTGAACTATTTCTATTCAAGGTTGCTTTTATCATGTTCTTTTCCTTCAGTTCCTCTTTTTCTTTTATCATGCCTATTATCATGTTCCTGGTCTGTGGGAGGTTTGTTGGGAGAGAAGGACTGAGTAAACATTTGATGACTTACAGCTGAATGCAAAAGTGGCTGAACAAAAGGCATCTCTAGCTGAGTTCTAGATACCATGCTTGATTTGTGATGGCTCCAGTATCTTACTCCCTGTTGGTGCCAATGACTGAGGCTGGAATAATCCAGTGCTGAATTTATGGACAAATTAAGTCAGTCTGCCTTCAAAGAGTAATGAATAGCATGGCCTGAACAGAAGAAAAAAGATAGCACCTTTTAATTATTTGTACAAAAGCCAAGTGGATTGCTAGTTGAATTTTTCTTCAACACTGATGTTTGAACAATATATCTACCCCAAGAAGGTAATGCAAGAGCTCAGGGGAAACAGGACAGGCTGAATGGCACATTGTTTTCTCCTTCAGCATCTTGTTGCTGACTCCTAGATTCTGCCACCTGAGATGACCGTCATTTTGGTTTCTGATAGTGAACATCACTTGGCCAATTCAGTGTTTGTTATAGCAGCTGGTCTAGTCTCAAATATTTTCCTATGCCAAATAATATTAATAATGTTTAAACAATTTAATAGACACAAAGAAGCACCCTTTCAGTTAAATTAATGTCCACTGCTATAAGAAGACTTCAGTTTTCTAGATAGGAAAAGAATATGCTTCTACTGTAGGATTCTGTTTTGTTTTAAAAGAGACAGTTACTTCATTTTCACAGGTCAATTCATCCTCTTTCCCTCATGTACACTTTTTTTTTCCTGCTGTTAGTTCCAGTTATCCTCAGCCCCTGACTCTTTGCCAACTTTACCATTAATCTCCCTTCTTGCCTTAATAGATAAAAAGTTATCTGCACATGCTATCTTGGATTAAAATTCAAATGTACTTTGTGAATGGTGAGACCATGTCATGCTGTGTCTTTCATAGATGCCAAGGAAACCAATTTTTCTTTCTTCTGTAGGAAAATGAGTTATAAGAAAGAAAAAGTTTACAAGCACTAAATATTTGATATGATTTGGTGTTGAGCAAATAATGTGAAATGTTAGCTATAATATTACTGAGACATAAGGAAAGGCAAAATACCATGGGATCACTTGAAGAACAGAAGTAAACTAGTCATGAAGCATGGATTCCATTATTGTTCCTCTAAACAAATACACGGACCATTTCTTTCTTATTTTCTCAGAAAAGTCTGTTAATTTAAAAGTCCTTTCCAATGCCATGTTTGCCTCTTCTTCCAAGTAAAGCTCAGAGGAAACAATCCTACACTGCTCTTTAATTGTTGATTCTGAATTGTTCCATCATCTTGGTCAGGGATGCTAAAAGAGCAGATTATCAGCATCTCTTCTGAATCCATCCCATCTTCCCAAATTTTGACACCACCTACCCCAATGTGGAATATTGGTAAGAGCCTTAATAAGGAAACAGGACATTTAGCCATGCAGAGCCTTAACACACATATTTCATCTTTTAAACCTAAAAACAGACCCTGGTCCCATCCACCTTTGAAGTCTAATCCTTGCATAGGATCATAAGTACAGCACCTCTTTAAAGCAGCTGTGTAGTATTTCTGCTAGTTTGGTTTTTAGGCTTCTGCACAAGATGCTACAAGTGTTTTAAGTATTTGTGTTAAAGATTTTGCTACCTTGATGAGTCAACTAAATTAAATGACCACATCTTTTGGGGGGCTTCACCTGAAAGCCTGACAAAAAGATGCAGCTGCTTTAAAGAGATGCTCACTAATACTATCACTTGTTCTGAAGCATCTTTTCTATATCATTTTTAAAGTATCCACAGCTTTTATGTATACATCATCAAGAATATAGTCTTGAAAGAAGTATTCCCTTAATTCTTTCTCCTATCTGCATTGACTAAATTCTACTGGTACAGCTTTTCCCAGCTTGAAAGCAATTATGTTTTATCTACTTGCAAGGAAACCGTTAGTGATAACTTGTCAGAACAAAAATCAGGGTGTCAACCTGACACCTGGATGGCAAATAGGAGTGATCGGACAGTGATTCAACTGCCCTTTTTAAAGAGCTAAGCACCCCAAATCCTGATGTGTGAATAGATCAGTTTGTCTCTATCTATCTATCTATCTATCTATCTATCTATCTATCTATCTATCTATCTATCTATCTATCTATCTATCGTATATATTATACACACACATTCTAAGCTTTTTCCATTCTTTTATGAAGACATTTGATTGTTCTTATTTAGAAAAAAGTAAATGAATTTTTGAACTATCTGACTATGGAAAAGTCTAACTTAACATAAATCAATTACATATTTTCATATGATTTCTATATGATTATTTTCTAAATGGTTACATATTTTAAGGATATTGTAAGTCATGGGGAAAAACTTCTTAAAAGTTACTTTTTTTCTTTTAAAGTACAACTGCCTCATTTACCAATAATTGGTGTAAACAAAGAAAATGTACATGTTCTGAAACCTACTAATTTCCAATTGCCATGGCACCTAATGAGTTGTCTTAACAAGATTACCAGACATGTAAAAGAAACCAATTACAGTGCATTTAATTCCAAAATTGCAAGCAGATTCAAAATAGCCTTTGCAGCTGGCATTTTGCTAGCACTGCAAGAGCAGAATGAAGGAAATTCTAGTGATCAAAGGAGCATCTTTCCCATTTATCAGGAAGAGTCACTCCATTTTCCATAAAACAGGGACCATTATCATTTAACAGATTTGGAGAAAAGAAGATATATTTTGACTATTTAAAACAGTATTGAAGGTGGCACTTTTTTATTTTAATGGAGGGACAAGGCCTAAAACGAGGGGAGCTGTGATATGCATATGAGAGAGGCCAAGCTTTTCAAGGTTGTTTTCTTTAACACTACTGTTTATATATGTTTTCAGAAACTGATCTGCTTTTTTGGCAATTGTAGTCACAGCAATTTCCCAAACCTTTTTGAAAAAAGCTTGGGGGCAATAAGATTCCCATATCTGGTTTAAAACCTGAAATAACATAAAGTCCTAGTGATTCCCTTATCCACATTTTTAGTATGTTTTGTGGGCATTCCAGATCATAAAAACTATTTATTTATTTTAATTTCTACAGCTGCCCATCTTAACCAAGTGACTCTAATTTATAAAAACAATTAAAACAGGTAAAATACAATACAAAAATAAATATATATAGCAACCAAGAAAAAATAACACCATAATTAGCAATATAGCCAGGAAACAGGGTCCTTAACACATTCAGAGGCCCAGGCCCAGCTACATAACCAGGTCTTTAAAGCCTTACGAAAGGCCAACAGGGTTGGGATCATCCTAATCTCTGAAGGGAGCATATTCCAGAGGGCAGCAGCTACAGCAGAGAAGGCATCCTTGGCTGACAGGACCCACAACATGCCCAACATGCAGGGCCAAAACTGGATGAGTAGAGACCATTGGGAGAAAATGGTCCCTTAGGTAGCCCGGTCGCAAGCCATGAAGGGTGTTAAAGGTGACAACCAGCACCTTGAATTGCACTCAGAAACACACCAGCAACCAATGCAGTTCACACAGTAGTGGTGTTACACATGCTGCATATCTGACACCATTTACTACCTGTGTAGCTGCATTCTGTAGCTGAAGCTTCTAAATGCTCTTCAAGGGCAGACCCATGTAGAGCACATTGCAGTAATCCAGACGAAAGGTTATGAAGGCATGAGTGACTGTGAGCAAAATTCTAGTGATCAAAGGAGCATCTTTCCCATTTATCAGAAACGATTACAATACATGCCACAGCAAAGCAGTTGTTATGTTCCACCTTTCCCAGCATTAGAGCCTTTTCTAGAGAGCTAGGTCTTCTCATAATATGTTGATGAAGATTCTCAGTCATCCAGGTGGAATTGTTGGTAGATTGAGTCATGGGAACTGGACTTCTTTCTTTTTGGCTGAAACGTTTCACTGCTTGTCCAAGCAGCTTCTTCAGTCTTCTCATAATGTGTCCTAAGTAGGATAATTTGAGCCTGGTCATTTGTGCCTCAAGTGAGAACTCTGGGTTGAGTTTTTGATGATCCACTTGTTTGTTTTCTTGGCTGTCCATGGCATTCTCAGGAGTTTTCTCCAACACCAAAGTTCAAAGGCATCAGTAGTCTTCCTATCCTGCTTCTTCAAAATCCAACTTTCGCTTCTATAGCGTGTCACAGGGAATACCATGGCTTGCATGATTCTGATCTCTTTAGGTATACCCAAGGAAAATGATAGTGATGGGTCCTCCTGTTTTTCTTCTCTAGTATATGTCGATCTATAAGCCAATGAAATTAACACCTCATTTCCACAAAGCAAGAGAAAAAACTAAATAGATAAGGAAAACACTATATACCTTGCTGATTGTTAATTCGTTAATAAATTTATTAAACCACCCAGAGTCTCTCTCTGAGTGAGATGGGAGGTGACAAAATTTTAAATATAAATGAATAAAGAAGACACTATACGTTTGTTGTATAGGTGGAAAGCCAAACTTCTGCTTTATATATCTGTATGGCTGAGCAGTAGAAAGTTCTAACTATTCTAAACTATTTGCTTTATTACTTATTCAGATTTAGTGTGGGTATTTAAGACACTGAGAGATATGTCCAAGCCTTGATGTTCATTCGCATGAACAGTGATGTGTATTAAGGTTGTGATAATTGCTAAGGAAGCTGCTGATAATTATTAGGGACTATCTTGGTAAAGTAGTGGAGGATGGCATGTGGGCTTTTGGAGACTATCAAAGAGGCAATGACAAAGCCAGTGAGGTCTTCAAAAGGAGGAGGAGGGTGGGCTTTTTTATGTATATTTGGAGATGGATATTTTAAGTGTCTTTTGGTTAAATCTGTGTTTCCAAGAAATACATGAAGATATTTTATTCCTGATAGTAAATTACCTCCATCCATCTGAACCTTAGGGGTCCAGAGAGAAAGAACTGTTCCCATACATAAGACAAATTCCTGCACTTTGACCCACCAAAGTCTCACTGGTTAAGGTGGTTGGCTGCAGTAGAGCATCCCCAGGCCTCTGAATGTTGGCTGCACTAGTCAGCTAGGTAAATTGTTAGGTTACAATCATCATTTAATATCTAGCAATGGGGGGAAAAGTGTTGGTTTAAGTAGAATTGAGAGCCAGTTTGGCATAGTAGTTAAGGCACCAGGCTAGAAACCAGGAGATGGTAAGTTCTAGTCCTGCTTTAGGCACAAAGTCATCTGGGTGACCTTGGGCCAGTCACTCTCTCTCAGCCCTAGGAAGCAAGCAATGGCAAACCACTTCTGAAATCTTGCCAGGAAAGCTGCAGGGAACTGTCCAAGCAGTCACCAGGAGTCAGCACTGACTTGAAGGCGCAAAATAAATAAATAAAATTTAAGTAGAATTGCCTCAATTATGCTTCCCTCTAAATCTGGCAAATTCAGATATTATTATTTTTGCTTATACCAAAGCTTCTAACGCTGAGCATCAGTTACGAACCACAATGACCTCATCACACAACTGCCATGATTGTGTACTTGTCTCTTGACAGCTGATCCAAGTTCATTAATTGTGGCACTTACATGTAAATCATAAATCATGATTTATATTACACACATCACCATTGCCCTCAGTTGTCCCCCTGACCATGGACATGCATGGGAAGTAGAAAAGTATGTTATTCAAACTCAAATCATTCAGAGTTCCAGTAATCAGACTGAGCCATGCCACATGCTCAAACAGTATTGTCAATGTTGAGCAAAAACAAGCCAAAACATTCTGAGCTTGGCAGCAAAAAATATATATTTTTCTTCTTTTTATAAGATTTTTATGACCTTATGGTATAAAAGATAGAACCTCATCCATCCTTCAAGCAGCCTTTTTCAATTTGATGTCCACCAAATATTGAATTATAACTCTCAATTGGCTGGGTAATTATGGGATTTGTAGTCCAATGCATCTCTATGGTTCCAGGGATTTATACAGGGATCTCCTTGACTTTACATGAGACAGCTTCTAGAGATGGCACAGAAGCTACAGCTAGTGCAGAATATGGTTGCCAAATTGTTAAGCAAGGCAGTTAAGTGGGTTTATTAGATACAATCTTGGTGAAGTAGTGGAGGATGGTCTGTAGGCCTCTGGAGACCACCAAAGAGTAGCCCACAGCCTGTGAGCTACTAGGCACAATTCATGGTGTTTATACTAGTCTATGAGACCTTTCCCCAGTACCAGTGGACACACATATGGAGATAGTCTAGGTGGCCTTGCTTGTGGTCCTCTGTTTCAAAATTTCACATGGTATGGTGATTCAAGAAAGGTCCTTCTTGGTGGTATGCCCCCATTTGTTGAAATGATGTTCAGTGTATAGGACAATTAAAAACATGCTGTTCACCAAAGTGGTTCTGATAAAATATTGCTCTCTAACTAAAACCCTTGGCTGATCCATGTTGTATTTCTGTTGTGGATAGTTTGGGTGTGGATAGTTTGGGAACATGAGTGAACGGATGTTCTTAGTTGCTGTACAATAATGTTCTTTTATTGCTTTGTGCTTTACTTTAGGTGTTTTCAAACTTGCTGCTGCTGTTATTATTATTACTACTACTATTACTATTACTACTATTATTATTAATGTAATACTTCCCTCTACCTTCATTTTTGTATCTGGAGTGGGTCACTGTATTCTCTGAATAGGAGGACTGAGCTCTGTCTGTGAGAATCTCTGTGCATTGGCGCATGTACAGTGTCTGGATTAGGTGATTCTTGAGATGTGATACCATCGTTTTAGTTAAGAGTTGACTAATTTCACCTTATCATTGTCTGTATTAGAGCTCATTTTCAGGCAGAAATAAATGCTCCGCTTTATGGTTCTACCTTAAGCAGGCAGAATAGTCAGCATGACAATTGCAGCAATTTAAAATCACTTGTGCTATGAGAAGATGAATTAAAGAAACCACTGATTGGAATGGCCAGTAGTGGGAAATTGTTCATTGTAGCTCTTTCGTTTCTTAGTCATGTCTTTGTAGCCCATGCCAAAACCCTCTTTAAAATGTGATTAATGCAACTCTTTAGAATGCATACAAATGAACTCATCATTTTTTTTCCACAAGAATAGTCATCATTTTTTTAATCTGGATTTTTTCCCCATACCTTCTTGCTATTAAATGAACACTTTGGCTGTGACTGCTTTTTCCAATAAGTTTTTCTGTTTTGAACAGAATAAAATTTTCAATAATTAGCCAATTCATTTGAAGCATTTGACAATGAAGGGATGTGATTGAAGCTGGATGACTGCCACAGCAAAGACTTTGTAGGGAAACATTAGAACAATTCCAAAGGTTTCCCTCTATGTGGGTCACCACACCTTCATTAAAAGCCAAGGGCTGGCCAAAAATTCCTTCCCTGCTCAGTTATATTTTGCCAGAACATGTTAGCTTTCAGCACCTGTTTTAAGACATACCTGCTTACCTGCACTTTGTGTTAAATTTGTGCTCCTGTGCTATTTCTTCTGGAATATCCTATGTTATGGAGTGTTTGAATTGTTTTATAGTTCAGAATTTAAAGATATGGACTCATGTATTTACACATATACATAATCTGTGAATATTGTACATCCCTTTGGATTCAAAGGCAAAAAGGTGCTTTGGAGTGTATGGAAATACCCATGTAACTCTGCAACTCTTTAAAGATGCAACTGTCTGCAACTCTTTAAAGCAGCTGCATCATTTTTCAGAATTGCATGGCTGTCCCAGAAGAATGATCATAGGAAAAGCATGTATTTAATATTGAATGCCATATATTTGCATGGAAATGAATCAGGAACCTGAACTTCCAGAGGAAGAAATGGTGGAGTGAAGACAGCTGTGCAAAAACAGAGCCAACAACCATGGTGGAATGAAGAGCCAGTGAGTAGACCGGCTCTTTGATAATTCCTATCGGGACAAGGAGAGTACTTGAGATTGCCCACAAGTGCTCCAGAGAGATGCTCCTCATGAGGAGACTGCAAGACAGCAGTCTCTGGTGGGTTTAGAGGTTTGGGAGATGAGGGAATAACTATCTTGCTGAAACTGTGGTCAGTGCCTTTGAAAGGACACTAACTTCACATTCTTCCTTTCCTAATCACTTTTGGATATTGCTTGTTAACTGCTTTTCAGCTATTAGAAACCTTTGGATTGACAAGTTTTACAGAGCTGGGTGAGTTTCCTTCAATCCTTAGCAAAAGAAGTTTTAACTACAAATTTAAGGACTTAAAAAAAATCTTTTGGAATAAACAGCAAAAGGGTGATTAAAACTTTGATTTTAGAAAGTTACAAATGGACTAAGGATCCAGATAAAATTGAAATAAGATTTTGGAATTAATTTTAAAGACTTCTTACCATGGGAAAATGCTTTTGTTTTGATTTAAAAAAAAAAAATAAGATTTTTTTTAAAATTGGGCACTAGAGGGAACTAGAGGGAACTAAAGAATACAATTAAAGGAGGACAACACATAAATTCAACTTACAATTAAGAATGAAGCAAAATATTCTAACATTGGATGTATTAAAGGATATTTTTGAACAATAGACTCAGAAGTTAATTTTAATAGTGTCAACAGAGACTTCTGTCTGTATGGAGAGATTGTGTCTAAAGGATATTCTGGAAGAGGATCAAGTTTTACCTGATAAAATTGGATAAAACTGAGACTAAGTGGATACAAGAATGACATGGAAAAAGATGCTACACTGGACATACAAAAGAAACCGGCTGATGTCTTAATAATTAAAAGGGATATACAAATAAACCAAGATTGTGACCTGGATAATTTTCCTATACTGGATTTACAAAAGAGGCTTGTTAAAGCTTTGAAGAATCTTGTGATAATGGACAAAGAAAAAAACGAAAAGAAATGAAAAGAAATCAAGTCCTATGACATTATTTGAAGGGACTAAAGATTCAGATTGTTAGAAGTATAAGAAAGAAATATAATGTTGGTTTATTTGATCAAGGTTAAAATAGATATGTTGTTATTTCTGGTAACCCTTAATGGACTTTTGCTGACACCAGGACTAAAATGATGATGCTTTGTGGATTTGTGGATAAGAGATGGGATATGGGAAGACGAGGTCATTTGTTGTATTTTAAGAGGAAGTGGCAAGTTACTAAAATTGTTTTTACTTGTGATCAAGGTGGGAAGTCACTTCTTTATATATTTCTTTTTCTTTACTATATTCTTACTTTTCTATTTCTTTTTCTATTTTTCCTTTTTTCTTTCTTTTCTGCACCTTCTACTTCTTTTTATTCTTTATTTAGTTTGCATTCGTTTTTACTGTTGTAATTAAGTAAATCACAACAGTAAATTTGTACAGTCACAATTAAGTTTCTTTTTTTTATTTGCAATGTAGCCTTGTAATGGGAAACCCCTACCCAGATTTCCAAGCAAGTATGGGTGTGGTGGGGGGGCGGGGAGAAAGCCAGTGTGGCATAGTGGTTAAGGTATTGGCTTGGATCAGGGAGAACCAGGTTCTAGTCTTCCCTTAGGCACAGAAACCAGCTGGGTGAAATTGGGCCAGTCACTCTCTCTCAACCATAGAATGGGAAGTCAAAAAACTTTTATCTACCATCCCATGCTGGATAAGGGATGTCCATAACCTTCAATATATATTACAGTCCATAACCTTCAATGAAGAGGCCTTCAACCTACAGTAGATTGATTCTGGCTGCTGCTGAGGAGGAGGAGGGGGAGGAGGAGGAGGAGGATTAGCAGGACACATTGTGACATTATGGTTATGTGCAGTTATACCCATAAATATGCTACAAGTAACCACTCACACTGGCTTTCATGTACGAATCATAAGCCCACACTCTTATCTCTGATGGAATCCTGTAATTATTCCTTTGCTCTGCTAGCATCAGAATGTGAGGAGGAGGAAGAGATAAGTGGTGCATGTGCTCGAGGGTAATTTAAATGGGACCTTCATGAAAAAACCAACTGGAGAATGGAACGGTCTCCTCATGCTTTATGGTGTGGAAGTTCATTTTTATTTTTGTTAGTCCTTTTGTTCAGTATCATCCCCAGTTGTAGGAACAGCAGGAATCTGCCCAGAGAAATAAACACCACTGATTTCAGTGCAATTAAGATTGCACCATTAATCTGAAGATTGAAAAATATTTCACTCAATAGACAATGACAGTCTACATGACATTCTAATGAGCGTCTTGCTTCTCTGAATGGCAACTAGATACACAATTGAAAGTGGGTTTATGTGAACAATATACTGTAATGTTTCTTTGAAAAGTAACCTTGGATTTTATCTGTAATAGCCACAGGATTCAAGCTAGAATTTAGCTTTCCCTAAAGCAAAGATGATTGCCATTAAATGAATCTTGGGTTGCTGTTTTTTTTCAAAACAGATTGTAATCTCCAAATCCCACTTTTTTACCCACTGTTTAGTTCAGCCATCAGACTAACTGCATCAAGAAAAGAACCATAACAAAATGCAACACACCAAATGGTTTATGAAAGTTACTATTTTATAAGAAGCCGAATGACAACAGGCATATTTACGCACACATCCTCTAGTATTGCAGGTTACATTGATTGCAGAACATACAGGGTTGAGCATTCCTTGTGCAAATTTTGATCATTTTTGTTCAGTTTAGTGGGAAATTATATTTGAATGTTACTTTTCCCCAAAATTCTTGGTTGAAATTCTTATAGGGTATAGAACTCTTTCTGTTATCAGGTGGTCAAGTGGCTTCTGTGAATTTCCTATCTTCTTCCAGCGGCTTGCATGCTCACTGTTTTCCCTGAAAAGCAACAGGCAGCCTGAGAACCCAAAGATGTTGCCTGAAGTCTCGCTTCAATTACATATGTTTTAGTTTGGTGGTTTTACTGGGCCTGTCATTTACCCAAATATCTCAGGTACTGGTGTTGGATCAAACCGCTATACCCAGAGCTCCTAGAAATCACTCACCTAAATTTCAGTTCTGAAGTAAAGCTGAGATATAACTTTGGTGTGGGGAGGGATAAATTAACAGATAAATTAACAGTTTTCTCATTTTAAGCTTAACATTCCTAACTTCTCCATATCATCCCTTTCCACACTGGGTGGAATCATCACGACCCTCAAGCAATCCTCAAGTGTATTCTGCCCTAAATTCCCCCTTCCTCAAATGTCTGCTCAAGGGTGCTAAAAATGTTGCCTTCTGTGATTACTACATACACTTCAACCATGTTGACTGTCACTACTAGCTACCTCCTCCTCCTCTCATGTTTATGTAAACACTAACAATCTGTCTATCTATCTTCTGTTATCTGCCTATCATTGATCCTTCCTCCCTTCCTCCCTCCCTCCCTTCCTTCCTTCCTTCCTTCCTTCCTTCCTTCCTTCCATTTTGGCAGTATAAATAAATGTTTGTAATCCTATAACCCTTATCTTGAAGTAAGTCCTATCTAGGTCAACCAAGTACAATAGGTAGATAATAGATAATAAAACATGAGAAATCAAATTACTGCTCAGTAAGATATCAGCTGGATAAACAATGCCCAGATACTCATACAGTTCAAATCTATTCCTATCTATTTAGAATTGTGTTCTTGTTCAGTGAGAAGTGACACTAGGTTTATTCTTTGGTTTATTTTCACATACAATCTGTTAGATATGTTTGGCTGGGATATGAAAATTGATCTAGAGTTACCACAAATTATGGGTCTGAGTGGAAATTTGAAGTCAGAGCTCTCCAAATACAACTAGAAGTCAATTACTCAATCTACCTATAATCCATATTGGCTAGGCTGATTGAACAATAAACTAAACAGATTAGTAAATTCTAGATGCCTCCAACAGCCAGGACCATCGATTGGGGAAGAAAAAGTCAAGACAGCAGCAACAAATATGCAATGAAAGCCCCACCACATTTTTAGCTGTGTCACATCCATGGCATACATAAAAACTGGGGAGGGTTTTACATAGTTATAGACAACATCTTAACTTTTTTGACTCTCCCCTTCCAGACATCCATGCCAATAGTCTAAATAGGTATATTAGAACAAACTTTTCTTTCTTTATAAATAATTTACTCTGGGGAAAGTACTGTATTTCAGAATTAGATTGGTGGTGGCTGATTCTGAGGAAGTGTTGTTTCATAACTGATGTGTGCTAAGAAGAAATAGTAAGAAATAATTTTATTGATTTTGCAAGAACATGTAAATTGCAAATAAGCATTGATTTATTATTTTAATCAGCAATGCTGGGGTTCTGATTTGCTTTAATAATTCTATTCAGCAAAGGTGTGCCCCACTCCAAAAATTTCATGCATGGGATATAGTAAAATGAGTTTGGGGCATTTCTTGGTCTTGAGTCAGATGTGAGAGAGAGGAAAAAAGGGAGAAATGGAGAAACATCATGTTCAATGCAGCAAAGGCAATTTCCCAAGATACCATCTTTAAGCGATTAGCGTTGCAGAAACTTGTTATTACATGGTCTGATGTATCAATTTGCCTGGCTCCTAAATGCCTGTATACAGTAGCTCAAACACAACAACGCCTCCACTGAACTCTGAAAAATTGGGTAGAAGCCCCTCTTTTCTCTCCAGGTAACCCCAAAATCTCAGAAATTGTTGACTGGGCAGCACAACATTATCAAGGAACTGATAATGTTCACTATCAACTGGGTTAGGAAGTTTCCCAGAACTGGGTTAGAGGGTCCATGCCTTGTCTCACAAATGTCAGCTGCATTGTTGACCTCATCGTAAAAATGAGGTACCTGGCTTCATTGTGGCTTGTACCAGATGCCTATGTAGTTATTGAATCTAATAAAAGAAAATTGGTTCTGGAATTTATTTTCCAAATGAGAAGAGAATTTTGGAGAATTCTCTAACCCTTACAGTAGAATTCAGCATTTTTATAGTTGTTTCCTTGCAGGTTATATTGAGTATCCTATGTTTCACTGTACAATGATATCTTCAACAATAGGTAGCCTCTCTGCTTGCAATTAAATCCCAAGGGAAGGCATCAACCCACTTTTTTCCAGTAGGATAAGGAAGTCTTGCTGTAGAAAAATAGCTGGAGAATTTCTTTCCCCCTGGCAAGATTCAGAAATGGTATGAGGAATTTCAAAATATTATTTGTGCTCAGCTATGAATGCACCTACATCCCACTCTTCAGTGTGGTAGTGTCTCAAAGATTTTGGAAGAAGAAGACAATCTTTTTCCTCAGGCTTACAAGTGAAAAAGACATGCCCCAGAAGGCAAATGAGATGGGGAGGAAAGAGGAAAAAAGAAAGTGCAGGCATCAGTTCTTCATATTTATAAAACACATTTCTAGGGTTGCCCAATTCCAGAACTACTCTGAGTAGCTTACAAATGAAAAAAGAAACATCATACTACCAAGAACAGCAATAGCCTTTATTATTTACCTTGATCATTCTTATAATGGTCAGCTACAAGGGTGTCTGCAGGGGGCAATCAAAAAAGTCAAGATGGATTGCCCATGTGATTGAAGCTCTGTTCCTTCACACTGAATGGTTGACACAGATAAAAAGGGGAAGTCACAGCCTTGACTTTTTTGCTTCCCCTGTGGATGCCCTTGCTCAGCTGTGATGGTGATTGGCTGCTACTGAAGGTCCAGAGGACCCCTTCAGAGCAGAAGGCCCAGCTATCCTGCCTCACAGGACACTTAGCCTTTATGAATTTGGGGGAGAACTGAGAAGGCCAGCAGAGATCAGCAGGTAATACAGATGAGAATGAAGATGGCAGTTCCTCACTCCCTGTTTTGTCTTTTTTCCTACTCACAGCTGGGCTGGTTCTGAAAGTGTCTGTGAGTAGTTAAAATTAATGAGTTACTCATTCCTGAACTGACTCACCAGAGTTTCAACCTACTACTAGTTGAAAACTCCCCTCTTTTTTTTATTGCTGGAGCTTCATTGTAGGGCAGGGTTTAAATCTCTCTCTCTCCCCTAAATCAGGCCCCATAAATAATTTATTATATAAATTACATTAAATGTTCTAATTGACTGCTGTTTTCTTCTAAATGCTTCTTCATAGTTTGATACATGGCCTTTGAACATTCCTAAGTACAGTATCATTTTCTCTGAAAAAAAAATTAGTAAAAGATATTGTGATTGGCCTATGGGGGCCTGACTTTTGGTACATCCTACACACACTCACACATGCACACACTTTCTCTCTCATATACACAGACATAAACACAAGATTATATTGAATCATAGATTAGCATTTCATTGTGCAAGCCTGTTAAACTTATGATGCTCAGCCCATTATGAAATGACAAACGATCCATTTCACCATAGATACATACTCCAGAAATATTGATTTCATTGCCAAGAATGTTAAGGTGTGTGAAACCAGAATGATAAACAAAATTATTTCTTTTGGATCAAAGCAATCATCTGCAGTGTTCCAGGCCTGTAGGGCCCATATCTCACATATCCTCTTTGGCTGCAATTTTAATTTACTTGCCCAGGTACATGGCATGCAATGTACTTCATAAGAAAGCTGACACATGCAACAGTATTCAGACATATTAATCAGTTGTACTTGCTGCTGCAATCTTTCTGTGAGTTCCTTGGCTTTCTTTGTAAAAGGCACATGACAGCATCATTAGTTAACTATGGATATGATTCCTCCCCTAGCCCCCAGCCACCACCCTTCTCAAAGGCTCTTGAAGTATGCACAAAAGATTTCTCAGAGAGAATATATCTGTTGTTTAAGATCTAGTCATTTTGTTCTTGTCAGAGGAAGCAGCCCATGCTGACAATAGTAAGGCTGAGTTAGGTACTAGAGAGAGTTTTTCCTAGGCATTTATTACAAGGTAAGTATATCATGTACTGATCTTGGTAATTTCAAGAAACAAAGAAAGTGTTTGCTCAGCCCACGGGAAGGGCGGAATTTCAGTTATAAACATCTTCACCCACAGAAGACATGTTGCTTCTCCAGTGAGAAACTGCTGTAATCTTTGTGGACTGAGCATTAAGACTGTAAAACCCATCCTGATTTAATTTGTTTCGTTTTCAAATGACCTACATGCTCAAGGGTTTGACTAGCTCAATAGCTAGAACTACAAACCAATTTTTATTCCCCATTTTGAACAGTGGATCCTCATGCCAATACATACTTTTACTCACAGAAGTAAGTTTTGTCTAGCGGAGTCTTCTCAAAATAAGTGATCACTTTCTGATTATCAATTATTTGACCCTTGAATGACTGTTTGTTGTCTAGTATCAAATTCCCTCTTTCAGCACACTGAACTCAGAAGGGAGAGAGGCATCCTTTAACTGTCTCATATCTCTATGGATGGGACCACCTACAAGTCTTTAAGAATGGGTCTAATAACATGATTATACTTAAGATATATTAATCAGTATAATATAGAAATAACTATATCAGAATATCTCTTATTACCTATTTAAAAAACCCAATTTTTAAAAACTGATGTTTTATTAAGGTAAATTCTTTAAAATATTTTCAATGTTAGCTGCTGGAAGTTACAGATTTTATTCCATTCTTTTATTTTGCACTTGAGTGTCCTCTATTTACAAAGACATTTCAAAACACTGGAGTTCTCATTATACAAGAAGCATGTGCACATGTATATTGGGCATACTATATCTTTTTGACTACACGTTAGTGATTGAAGCCAGGGCATACAAAAACTTTGCAGCCTTTAGGTTCAAACTTTAAACACATTAGGAATACATCAAGGACTATTGTTTATACTCTACATCACATTTTATTTTACTTTATTTTCATTTTTGAGATTGAAGGAGTAAAACAAATACCTGAACCAAGACTGTCAAACTACCAAGGTCCCTGAACAAGGCCCCTGGACTCAAGCGAGCCTCCTTAATAGCTTGCTTAGGCATTTCCAGATGCTGGCTCATGAGTTCTCTTAAATCAGCACTTGTATTTTTAGATGGAAACTAGGAAGTACCTAACTACAAAAGCTGACTCGTGCCAACCTCCACTTTACTAACTATGTATTCTCACTGTAAGCAGAAAATCTAACCCACATTATCGAAAATAAGATGATTGGCATATGACATCAATACTGGTCAGCATTTATCATACTACTATATAAAGGTGGTTTGTACCCTCCTTAAGTGAGCAAAACCTTGTATTCTGTCCCCAGCACTCTTCAAATAAACTTGGCTCATGAAAATAGTGTGGTCTCCACTCATCAGTTGGGTCATGGGGAAATTTCCCCTTCAAGATTTAAGGAGGAAGGTAGAGCAGATACAGTCATCGCTATTAATTTGAACTGATGTCATAATTGACACTATTTGCTGTAGGAGCAGACGAAAATATGAGGGGTCGTCAGCCTCATACTTTTCACGGCAGAGGAACCAGACTTCACCTCTATGCTTCCCTTTGGCAGAGATAATACATTCTGCTTGTGAGATGTTGTGATGAAACTAATTCATCTCAACTGGAAGTCTTGCCTTAAAAGGAATGTCCATTGGTGAGGAGGCATCAAAGCAAGCCACAATGGAGGCCACAACTGTACAATTGAAGCTCCAACCCCTTTTTTACAGGTATTGTGTAGGCAACACATGTAAAAAAGGGGTGGGAGGGGTTGCAAAGTTGTATTCCCGTTTTGCCTTTTTTGATCCCCCCTGGAAATGAGATCTTTGCATGTGCTGTGCATATGCTTAAACCACTCTCTTATGAGATAAGTGAAGCAGTATATCCTGTGGATTAGAAATGGGTGAGCCACTTTACAATTTGCTTCAAGGGGGTGTTTTGCTTGAAGCTTTATTAAAATGAAGCACCTTTGCAGAAGAACGTCAGCCCAGCTCTATTGTTCAGAGTTATAGATTATATATAGCATGCCCTATTTTGAGTAAGAAGATTGGTATTATTGGTAGACAGAAAAGACTATCCATCATTATAATGATTCAATAGCCCATAGTAGTTTAAATTCTACTACTTCACCCACAGTGAATAGCTTTCTAGCCTAGGACTCTCTCACTTTCTTTAACTGTTCAAACTGGCCATTTGTCTTCAAAATGTCCTGTCAGGATTGTGATGCTGTCATATGCAAAGTTGCAGGGAAATCACTGCATGCGTGAAAAACTACAGGAGGCTTACTTTAAAGCTGTGACACAAAATGGCAACAAGCAATAAACAAAAGCTAGTGATTGTATGTTTCTGAAAGCAGTTTAAAAGTGTGAAAAGAAAAATGCACAGAGCACTGTATAAATGTTTACCAGCTTCAATCTGAGTATCTTCCTTGTGTGGAAACTAAAATGGCATTTAAAAGCTGAAGTTTCCTTTTTCTACATCAGTGTTTTTCATTTTCAGCAACTTTAAGATGTGTGAACTTTGACTCCCAGAAATCCCCAGCCAGCATGCTGGCTGAAGAATTCTGGGAGTTGAAGTCTACACATCTTAAAGTTGCTAAGGTTAAGAAACACTGTTCTACACTGTTTATTATAAACAGACGCCTGGGAAATTGTTGGGGGTATCTCCTGGGAAGGGGTGAAAAAAGTCAAGATGGTAGCCACAACCATGTGATCTAAGCCCCATCTCTTTTTGATTCCCTTTTGACTTCAGTCAGCTCTGGGTGACTTCTCAGCAAATTATGGCAATTTCCTTGGCAATGGTACAGAAGTGGTTTGCCGGTATCAGCTTTGTTTTTGACTTCCTGATCTAATTCACAGGTCTCCCAGCCAAATACTAACCAGGTCTGACCCTGCTTAGCTTCTGAACCCAGACAAGATTAGCCAGAGGGACTAGTTGTTGTATATGAATAATCTTATGGAATTTTAAAGGCCTGAATTGTCTAAGAGGAGAATTATATTTTCTAAATGGGGAACTGAAATCTGAAGTTGCACTTTTATAATAAACCCTTGTAGTCTTCCTGAGTATGGATATTAATGAGCCAAGGAGAAAAAGTCTTTGTCAAATTTTGTTTAAAATTTAAACTTTAAACATTTAAAAGTTATTAAACTTTAATTGATTATTAAACAAGTTATTGACATGAAAAATGGATTCCATACCAAGACACACAGACATACAAAACTTGGTGTGCATATACACACACCATTTATTTATTTAAATTAAAATTGGCTAGGGGGGCAGTCTCATTTGGTAATTGAACAAAAGTATTTGATACTGGTATGTGTGTGTTTGGGTGTGTGTTTGGGTGTGGGTGTGGGTATAGGTGTCCACTCCATGAACTCCACTCCACTCAGCAACATCCAGATCTGATTATTTTTTTCACCCTAGAATCCATGGATAAATAAATGTTGGCTTTTAGCCTGAATATTATTTCTCCATTTAAGGACTCTCAGGTAAATATATATAATGATTCCAATTTTTAATTTTTTAAAAAAATATCAGGCCATTAAATTATCTTGAGAGCATAATAGTGGCTGGAGTTGAACATGATATGCCCTTATATGCTGATGGTATTTTGGGACTTATTAAAATTATCAAGATTCTTTACCTGTAGATATTATACAATAGCTTAACAAATGCTCAGACTATTAATGAACTGGAATAAGTCAAGTATGGAAACTTGTAAAAAAAAAAAAAGGATGGATTCTCTAAAATGATTTGGAATATTCCTAGAAAAATATTTCATTTGTTGATTTAAATATTTCAAACTTCTCCACTCAGATTAATATTGATATAAATAGATGGTTGATCATTCCCATGAATTTTTAAAGAAAAATAACTGAAATGAATATGAGAGAGAGAGAGAGATCTTGATGTTAATTCTTCTTAAGTAGATTGATTGTGACTTCCATACAAAAATGGGAGCTTTCATTTTCTGAGTTTTCAACTTTCTCATGGTTTTATATTTTCTCTTATGTTTTTTGTGGAATTCAAGTGACTTCTCCCCCCACAAAAAAAATACTATGATAGGCGCAATTAGAAAGTCATTACTCCATTCTTCTGATGTATTGGAAGGGCTTGCTGCTTCTTTCAGACAAAAATTAGTTGTTTTTCCAGCATCCACTGGAAATTATAAAAATATGCACCATGATATAGAATCTTAGACCATGACATGCTATCCAGTTGAACCCTAGCTCAAATGGAAATCCAGAGTGGGATTATAAATAAATACATTATAAATAAATACAACATCATTACACTGAGCCCCTATTGAAGAGCTCTATGGAGGGAGAGTCTGTCATCTCTCAGGTAAAGTTAAAAAGATTCTTCTATTGTACTTGTTCTAGAGTAATAGAGAAGAGACCTTTGCAGTTTTCTATATGACAGACTTTCAGATGGTTAATTGGTTTTATCTTAACTTCACCAAGCCTTGCTCCTTCAGCCTTGCAAATAGCATTCACAAACTTACCAGAAACACAACAAAACAATTCCTTAACATGTAGCACAGAAAAGCCTGTGCAAGCATTAGAAAACATGACAAGAAGTGGACATCAGGGCAAGCTTGCATATATGAGAAATATCTGATATTTTATGTGCCTTACATAGAGTAATGAAGATCCCAGGTTCAAAACTAGACAACTCAGGGTTGGCTATAAGGGAATCTGTTTTGAAACACTGGGAAACTGCTGTGAATAATATAGACAATAAATGCAGGAAGTTCAAAGATATTGTCTATAGAGAAGAGATACTTGTATCTATATTGTTTTAGAGTTGTCTGTTTCAAACAACAGCTGGGTGGTGCATTCAGCATTCTGACCATCAGGCTAAATGCCAAAGAGAAATGGTACATAATCAGCTCCACTGACCTCTCTAGAGATCCAGAAACTTCAGCTGGAGTTCAGTGGTCCTAAGAAAAACTGGGTGCCAGGGAGCAGGGATTTGAGCCAAAGGTAGATGTACTCTTTATTCATTTAATTTATCTAAACTATTTTTATTTATTTTTATATGAGTTGCCCATGCAGAGGAAAGACTTCTTCAGTCAGAGGCTTATATGACTTGATGAATCTGAATTCACCTTTGGGGTCAGTTATTTATATGTAAATAGGTAAATGTAAAGTTTCCCATTTAGTTGTGTCTGACACTAGGGGACGGTGCTCATCTCCATTTCATGGCCGAAGAGCCAGCATTGTCCAAAGACACTTCCACAGTCATGTGACCAGCATGACAGTCACGGAACGCTGTTATGTCCCTGCCTAAGTGGTACCTATTTATCTACTCACATTTGCATGCTTTTGAATTGCTAGGTTGGCAAGAGCTGGGGTGAGTGCAGGAGCTCACTCCGCAATGTGGCACTTGGGTCTCGAACCGCTGAACTTGCAACCTTCTGGTTGATAAGCCTGGCGTCTTAACCACTGAGCCACCATACCCTATGTAGATAAGCTGTATTAAAGACAAGATAGGCCCTTTGTTCTACTAAGCTTATTTTCCAGTCTTGCAATGGTACCTTCCCTTATCATTGATGCTATTAAATAAGGCACCAGAAGCTATTGGAGGCCCTGAATTATGATACAACATTTTCAACAATGTTGACTCTTCAGCAGGACTGTTTTTTGCATACCTCATCCCAGAAGCCATTATTATCTTATATTCAACCTGCAAGAATTACATAATCAAGAAAGGATGAATTGCTTTAAACTAATCATATGTGTATAGCACTGCTTGAAGTGTTCAGAATGTAATTGTCTGGTATAATAGTTACAACAACTTTATAAGCAAACCATATATTATCATTGTACAGCAGATAGAAAAATTGAGATTGAGAGAAATGGTTGATCTAAGATCACCTATATCGTACAATATTATTAATTTCACATTCTAGCAAAATAATGCTTAGGATCATCCAACACAGATTAGAGCCCTACGTGGAAAGAGAAATGCCAGATGTTCAAGCTGGTTTTAGAAAAGGCCAAGGAACAAGTTACATTATTGCTGATAGATGCTGGACTCTGGATAACCCCCTAGAGTCACTAGAAGTCAGGCAGCATATTATTATTATTATTATTATTATTATTATTATTATTATTATTATTATTATTATTATTATTCAAAGAATACCCCAGATAAGTCAAAATGTGCTTCACTGATTATAGAAAGACCTTCAGTTGTGTTCACCATTTCAAGCTGAGGAATGTGCTTAGGAAAATGGGAATCCCAAAACATTTTATTCTCCTAATGAAAAAAACCTATACATAGGACAGGAAGCCATAGTACAGAAAGAACATGTGTCAGATCCTAGATTGCGCCCACGAGCAGGTGGAGACTTCTGGGCACAACATGCCTACTTCGGAAGAAGAAGGCAAAGAAGACCCTTTGGTGAGTGATGATTGCCCCACCTTGTTGGTCAAAGTAGAGATAAAAAACTTAAGAACCTGACACAAAGCCAATTTGACAGCAATGTTAGACTCGGGGTGTACAAAATGCTTAATACATCCCACTTTAATTGATACGCTGAGCCTCAAAACTAAGAGACTTAAGCAACCAATTGTTTTTACTCAGATGGACAGTTCCATTGCCCATGGGGGTCCTGTTGAATTCCGAACTGAGACTATAGCCATGAGGTTGGGGGGGCATAAAGAAACCTTGCAATTCATTGTTGCCCCTATTGCCAGCTATTCCATCATACTGTGACTCCCGTGGCTAAAGAGTAGAAAACCACAAATAGACTGGGAATCTGGTGCCTTATTGTTTAAAGAAGGCACCAGCAACCTTTTCACTGTACCATGAAATGGACGGAATGTAGTGGGGATTCTCCTCAACCAAATTCCAACAGGGACACCTGATGCCCCCTTAGACATTCCATCTGATTATTTCGATTTTCTTGATGTGGAAAAAGAATGTGACCAACCGCTCACAGGAAAACCGATTGTGCCATTGAAATTGACCCGAAAGCTAAGCTACCCAAACCAAAGATGTATGCAATGACAGAAATGGAGAAAAGGTCATCAGAGAATGTATAGACAAAAACTTGGAGAGAGGTTTCATTGAGCCTGCTAACTCCTCCTTAGCCGCCCCAGTACTTTTCCGGGTGAAGAAAGATGGCTTTCTTAGACTCTGTACCAATTAACGTGGAATAAATGCAATCTCAATAAGCAATTAATACCCTCTCTCCTTAATGAAAGACATGCTAGCACACCTATCAGAGGGAAGGGTGTTCACCAAACTTGATCTCAGAGAAACCTACTTTAGAATTCGAATCCAAGAGGGTGATGAATGGAAAACTGCCTTTAACTGCCCTTTGGGTTCCTACCAATACAAAGTGCTCCCATTTGGATTGGCTGGGGCCCCTGGAGTATTTGTGCAATATATTAATGAGGTCTTCCATGAGCATTTGTAAAAAGGAGTCTTAGTTTATTTGGATAACATCTTAATCTATTCTGCCAGCTTGGAGGAGCACATTCCTCTTGATAGGAAAGTCTTGCAAAAGCTGAGAAATGCCAAACTGTATGCTAAGCTCTCTAAATGTGAGTTTCACTGGTCCCAGTTGGACTATTTGGGCTATTGTATTTCTTCAAATGGCATTGAAATGGACCCTGCCAAAATACAAGACATAACCCCGTCATACAAGGAGACAACTTCAAAGTTTCCTAGGTTTCGCCAATTTCTACATAAATTTTATTCCCCAATTTGTGCAAATTGCTTTGCCCCTTACAGACTTACTCAAAACTAGAGGGAGGGGGGAAACATGGAAAGTCACCTCCCTGGGGGCTAAACTTGCCTGGACTCCTGATTGTCAAACTGCTTTCAACTGTTTAAAGCTTCTTTTCACCAGAGAACCTATTCTAGCCCACCCAGACCCAAGCCGCCCCTTTATTGTTCAGGCTGATGCCTCTGACTCAGCTGTTGGGCCGTCTTGGTTCAAAAAGATAAGACCGGCTTCCCCCGCCCGTGTGCATAGGTCTCCCACAAGTTCTCAGATTCTGAGCACAACTAGCCTATTTGGGAAAAGGAAGCTTTTGCTGTAAAAACTGCTCTCACGCAGTGGAGGCATTTGCTAGAGGGGGCTGAGCATCCCTTTGAGGTTTGTACTGATCATAAAAACCTCCAGGCTTTACAAACTTGCAGAAAATTAAATGGCAAACAAATTCACTGGGCTCAATTTTTTAGCCATTTTAATTTCACCCTGAACTTTCTCCCTGGGAAGAGGAACTTCCTTGCTGATGCACTTTCTCACCTTCTGCAATATAATGCTGTACAGACTGAAATTATAGACACAGTCTTTTCTCAGAAACAGCTTGGAATGGCTTGCATAACACGCAAACAAGCAGTAGCTAAGAAAGTGAAAGTGCAGACAGACCTAAAAGAGGAACTGCTTCAGGCGCTCCCTAACAATCCCTGGCTACAATGTAACAAAGCCCAATTGACTGAAATTGACAACGTCTGGTATTGCAACCGTAAAATCTACATGCCTGAGTCTATTCGCTAGACGATTTTACAATGTTCCCATGATGTTAAATCTGCAGATCATTTTGCCTGCACAAAAACTCTCCACTTGGTAAGGCGCCAGTTTTGGTGGCCCTCCCTTCACTCTGATGTACAGTCCTACATCACCTCATCCATGTGTGTGCCCAGGCAAAGAGAAAGGGGGGAAACCGCAAGGACTGTTACAAACCATTGCCTCCCCCAAAGTCCCATGGAAAGAAATCGCCATGGATTTCATCGTGGATTTACCTGAGAGTAAAAATAAAACAGTTGTTTGGACTGTGATTGATTTATTTTCCAAACAGGCTTATTTTATACCTTGTGCCAAAATCCCAGCTGCTCAACGATTAGCAAAATTGTTTCTCACTCACATCTACAGGATCCATGGGTGTCCCACACCTGTAATTTCAGATAGAGGCATTGAATTTACTTCAAAATTTTGGCGCGCATTTTTAAAATTAATTGGAGTCCAACAATCCCTCAGTTTATCGAACCATCTGGAAATGGATGGAGCAACTGAACGAGCTCAGTCTATTCTAGAGCAATTTTTATGTTGTTGCATCAGCTTTCAACAGGATGATTGGGTTGACCTCCTCCCTTTTGCTGAAGTTGCTTATAATAATGCTGTACATCAAAGCACTGGCTTTTCCCCATTTCATATTGTTTATGGCCAGGACTTTGTTCCCATTCTGGAACTTCAACTGCAATCTTTGCCTGATTCCTCAGTGGCTGACTGGACTGCCCAGATTGCCACGAACTGGCCTGTCATTCGCAGTGCATTGGATCATGCACACGATACTCACAATAAATTTGCTGATCGCCATAGGCACCTGGAGGGGAAATTTAAAGTTGGGGACTTGTGTATTTGTCCACTAAATTTTTATGCTCCCAACAACATTCTAAGAAACTTGCCCCTAAATTTGTTGCACCGTTTCCTATCACCAAAATCATTAATCCTGTGACTGTACAATTACAGTTACGTCCCACTCTTACACGACTTCATCCTGGTTTTTTTGCAGCTTGCTTAAACCTGCCCTGGAACATTCTAAATGGCACCAGCCTACAGCAACCCCTCCACTCATCATGATCGATGGCCATCAACACTTTGAAGTTAAAGACATTCTGGACTCTCTTTTTTTCGCAAATCTCTACAGTATTTAATTCAATGGAAACATTTTCCAGATCCTGAGTGGGTTGATGCATGTCATGTTAATGCTCCTATTTTAACAATACAATTTCATTCCAGATATCCTGCAAAGCCCTCACCTTACTAAACCTGTTCTTATTTTCTGCCTACAGTTATTGCTGTGTTTATTGCTTTCTATTGTTTCTCTTCACCTTTCTTGGGGGGGTGATATGTCAGATCCCCTTGATGAAAGGATTCACAGAACCCCTTATTGGAGAATCTGCCATCATTTCCTTCTCAATGGTGTAGACTCTGTGTCGCCAGATGGGAGGGGGTGTGAGGTTGGAGTGTGGAATGGATTATTATGGCTAGGGCAGACATCAAGGACAATGGGTTGAGATACACCAGGAACACCACCTGGATGGGAGCGGGGGGTGACATGCTTTTGTGGGAAAGGGAACAAGCTAAGGGAATTTAGTTTTAAATCTAGGTTTGAGTTATTCACAGCTTTACTTCTGTACCGTTCATTTCACTTTATTAAACAGTTAAAGGAATCCCAGCCTCTTGACTGTGATTGTGTAAATGTTCTAATGACAAGGTGTTGACAACATGACAGACTGGCTCCGGACTGGCAAAGGAGTGAGACAAGGCTTTATGCTCTCTTCTTATTTACTCAGTTTATATCCTATATATATATTGGGAGAAGCTGAATTAAAAGAAGATGACCATGGTTTTAAAAAGGAAGAAGAAACATCAGTAACCTATGCTATGCTGATGACACTACTCTGATAGTGGAAGATGTAAATGATCTCCAAGCTTTAGTAATGAAAGCCAAGGAGCAGAGTGAAAAAATGGGAACAGATTAAATAAAAAGAAGACAAACTAATGATAACAGGTACAGGAACCAGCCTTAGAAGTGGTAATGAAG
This sequence comes from Candoia aspera, assembly GCF_035149785.1. Classification (NCBI taxonomy): domain Eukaryota; kingdom Metazoa; phylum Chordata; class Lepidosauria; order Squamata; family Candoiidae; genus Candoia; species Candoia aspera. Next base: position 27,822,446 of record NC_086156.1, on the reverse strand, counting down.
ATAATGAAATGGTAGATAGCTTCTGCCTTTTAGGATCAACAATCAAGAATAAAGGAACCAATTGTCAAGAAATATGCCACAGACTTGCACTTGGTAGCATAGCAGCGAAGGCTGTGGAAAAGATATTCTAATGCCGTGACATAGCTATACCTGCAATGATCGGAATCATCCAGGCAATGATTTTTCCTGGAATATTCAACAAAAACAAAAGTTAGACTTTGAAGAAACAGGATAGAAACAATACTGACACTTTTGAATGTTGGTGTTGGAGAAAACTCCTGATATTACCATGGAGAGCCAAGAAAACAAATAAATGTATACCTGTAATAGAACTAATCAATCACTCAAGGCACAAATGACCAAGATGAAATTATCATACATATTTTTGTTGGCAGAATGCTGGGAAAGCCTTTAGCCCAGGAGAGATCAGAAAAGTCACACACCAGGCATTTCTATAAAAATAATTTATTTACAGAAAGCAAAACAAAAGCAAAACATATTTAAAGGACTTAGCTCACGCTGAGAGCAAGCCTGGCTTGCTACATGCTGGCACAGAGAAAAAGAGGAAGTGAAAACAAGTTCAGGCAGTTTCCTCCCCCAGGCTATTGCCATCAAGCACGTGAAAGGAGACAATCAAATACAACCTCTTCACCCGGCCAAAATGATTAGGTACAATAGCAGTCTTAATCGTTAGTAGGAAAACATCAACAATTTTGGCTACATTGTGTAAACACCTAGTTCTCTTAAGAAGTCTTTAATGCTCTTAATACAGTTGGTATTACAAACACTAAAACAAAATGCCCAAGTAATTCCCAATAGATCTGAATCATATCTCTTTGCCCTCCTGCTTTTTTTCCCATGCTGAGAGCTGTTGTGTATACAGTTGTCATAATTGCCAAGCCAGACCTTTTCAAGTGTTTTTTGTTGGACAAGACTATCATTATGGCAGCTGATGGGATGGTGAATATTATGTTGAAGTCCATTGATTAGTTACTGTGGGCTGTTATTGTGAAGACCTTGCTTGCTTTGGCTGAAAGTGACAGCAGTATTACCTGCTATCATGGGGAAGCTGCATGAAAATGAACATTCTCAATTATGGTGAAGCACATATTCAAGTTTCCAATAAAGGAACAAATTATACTCGACAGGCACTGACCTTGACACACTCAGGCGCACTGTGCAAATCCGTAGCCAGCTGGTTCCATTCACAGAACTCAACAAGAACTTTTCAAAGCAATTGTTATGAAAGTCTTTCCAGAATACAGTAGACATCATTAGGAAAGTCTAACCAAACATTTTTAAAAATTACTTGAATGTGAACATTATTTATTTTGGAGATTAAAACTGATGTTCTATGAACTCTGGTAAAATGCCAGATCTATGCATCCAATGATGAAGAAACAGCATTGCCATTAAAGGAAGATATCTGACTTTTGGATGCCCTTCCCAGCTACTGCAAAAATAATTCCCACTTGGTTATCAGAATTCTATTGTTAGGAAAAAAGAAAGAATGGATGGAAGGAAGGAAGGAAGGAAGGAAGGAAGGAAGGGTGTCAAACTATGGATCTTCCACTTCCCCTTGTGCCAGACTGGCAGAGGCCCAGGAACCAGCATAGGAAGTGTACTTCCATATTTGATTCTTACACCTTCTCCACCATTTTTAGTCCATACTCCCACTGAGCTGAAGCAGTGCTCCATCTAGCTTGTCGTAGGAAATTGCAAAACACAGCAGCCAAAGAGGACTCACTTGCACCCTTATCTATCCTCACTGCAGTTGCTTTTTTTTAATGGGAGGGGGGCAACTAACCACTGTGCAGTGTGATGAAGGAGGCAAAACAAGCAGGAAGGAACATGGAGGGAGATGAAGATACTAGATTGTTGACTTCATAAGGCATGAGGAATTCTAAGGAGCAGGAAGGAGGGATAAGTTGGGAGTTCCTGATAATGAGAAATTGCCTGCCCAATAGTTCAAGAGGAAACACTGCAAGACTGCTGTCACAGTATTTTCTCTAAAGTCACATCTGCCCTGAAGGTCAATCACCTTAGCTTATAAAAACATACATAAACTTCATAGCAATTTGGGGAGTTGGGAAGTTGATGCCAATCTTAGACTGGTGTAGTATAATGGAGGGACCGAATTTTCTCTTAATGAAATCAATAGAGAAAGAAGAGGAAGGGAGAAAAATATTGAAAATATTTCTTCTGCTTCTTTTTTGCCTTTCTGATGTTAGCCCCAAAGGCTTGGGAATCTTCAGAGCCCCTGATGCAAGAGATTCCATCTACCAAACATAGGATTTGCCATCAAAGATACTGTGTACAAATTATCAGGATTTAAGCATAAAGGTGAGCAAAAATAGTTTTTCAAAATTATCTATTCCAAATATCAGCAACCTTTTCAAACTCTGGGTGCAAAAGCATCTGAGCTTCCATCGTATTTTTGCCCAAACCTTTTGATGTAGTATAGCTCCAGAGTATTGTGGGAAATTAAAAGGAGAGCTCCCACATTCCCAGGGGCTCTGGGGGTCTAGGGTCTAACATTTTAATTTTCTATGTTGCCATCAATTATGGTGTCCATATGTTCTTCTCTATGAAGGATAGACGCCTACTGAGGGATTTGACATAAATGTAAAGAAGTATTGGGATAGTCAGTGAAAGTGCTACTCACATAATGATGCATTGAAAAGGAACATACAGTGAAACAAAATAGTTAAGAATTATCAGTATAATGTCACTGGATATTGAGATTCAGTTATAGCATAATACTTTGAAGGAGGCTTTAGCTGAGATTTTATTTTCATGGTTATCTTCTATTGGTCTTAAGCTTTGTCATTAATGAGTTGAAAGTTGTTACAGTTTGCTTGGCTGGACTTTTTTTTTTTTTAAAGGAAATTGTTAACTTTTAACTTCATGCCATTTTACTGAAATTGTAATGGGGGGATTTTTTTAGAAGAACAGCATTGGGAGAGGATTTTGTCAAGAAAGGCAACCTAGAAATATTTTCAATAAATAATCTAATAAAGCTGTAGAATTCATTTTCACACCTATCGATTTTGTGTCATTTTTTCCTATAGATAATAGTTACAATTGCAAAGATGATTAAAAGAAAGCAAGCAAAAGAAAAAAAGGACCATATTATGGGAACAGGAGTGTTTGACTAGGAAGAGTTCCAAATGAAACCACTACTGATCTTGTGCTTTCAGGTTATGGTTGCCATGGGTGACTCAGAAATGAAACCAATCAGGGCACTGTAATTTAAAACTAAAACAGCTGGCAAAATCTTTCTTCTCGGAACATGTTGTCTCCAAAGTAAATGAAAAGATTGGAAGACTTTTCATTTACTTCTGAGACAACATGGACTGCTTGAGCTAAAGAACGTATTAATGTTTCCACCATAGCTTTCTATTACATGTCAGGAACTCTATTCCAGAATATCACAGGCGAGGTGATGAAAAAAGACAGGTGATAGAATGAAATGGTTGGCCCTAACACAAAATAATCAGTCCATCTTTATATTTCCACTTTACATTATAACAAGAATCCTGATTACATTCTTCAGGTGGTGGTGATGCTTTACCTAAAAATGCTAGCAGTCAGAAAACCTTCAAAGTCTTCATACTAACAAAGAAGAATGTTTGTGGATGATGTGCATCAGTTGATTGCTAGCATTAATTTGATGGTATGCATACTACATTACTGCAGGAAGAAATGTCATCAAATTTCCAGAAATTTGTATTTTTTAAAATGTGTTTTTGCCACTCTTAATGTGTGAATATAATCTTATGAATCTTGAAGCTAATGGCCAGTGCTATCTTATTGGTCCAACAATGTTCAGGATGAGGAAAGAATTCTTCTATGAATTCTATTGGTGTGAAATTGGACACATTACTCCTGCCAGAAGGTCAGTTATTAACATGAAAGTCTGCCACCATCCAAAAACAAACAAAAAGGGTCTAACAGATATCCTACTGAAAGTTGTGTTTGACAAGTTGCAGTTACATAGGGGGGAAAAAAAACTTGTGAGGCTTAAATTCTGCCATAGTAACAATTACACAATTTGAATAAAATGTTTAGCCAGTCACAAAACTCTGATCTGGATCTTCAGGATAGCATATGGATGGGGCTTTGTAGAAGATGGTGTTCATTTCATCCAGTCTGAAATGAATCAGCTAATCTTCCAGGCTTAATCTGGTTAATTGAGTCTTCAAGTCATTCAGGACATAGCAGGTCCTATATAATCCTTGAAAACTAGGTAATTCATTAGTTGAAATAGTTTGCCCTGAAAGAGAGGATTCTGCCTATGTTTCTGCTTTCCTATGCTATGCATCTCCTTTATTTGTGACCCCTATTTGTCTTTGATTTTGCACCTGCTTCTCATTGCATCAAGCCTGTAGTGCTGCTTTGGAGCTCAACCTTCAGACTTAATAGGACTTCCTGTGTCCTGACTGACACATCCATCTGGCCTTTTTCTCTCTTGCCTGCATGATCCAGTTTTTAACTGCCAGCCTATCTGCGACAATATCCATTGACTCCTTTGATCCTCATCTGTTTGCCTCTGAACTGGTCTCTAGTTGCAGCTCTGATGGCAGTTTTGCTCACTGAATGTGCTTTAGCTCAAATTTTAGTGATGTCTCCTCTCTTCTGGCAATGCCCCATCCTATATTTGGGAAATCCTGTATCACTCTCCAGAACTGCAGAGACCTGCAGGAGGAAGAAAGACGTGTGCCTGGATATCATATTATTCACGTTTCTCAGAAACTAAGCCAATATCCAGATTTTTTCCCCAATTTTCTTTGCCTTCACTGATGCCAGATATAGTGATGCTCTCTGGGACTGAAAACATGCAAACTGAAATGGAAAACATTAAGAGGATTTTTTTAAAAAAGTAAAGAGGCATTTCCCAGGAAGGATCTCTTGGCTGTTCTCTGAACGGCTGATTTTCCTTGGGTTGCCATTACAATAAGGATGATTGCAATGAAATAGCAATGAATGAAGTCCACAAAGGCATTTAATGCTTTCTGCAATGTTTTCAGCTGGAGGTAACCACATCATACTGGTGTGTATTTTCACTGCAGGGCACAGGCTCCCCTCCAATGCATCTTCATTAGGGTAGTGATTTTGCTTAGATTGCCACAAGAAAAGCTTGCTATAGCTTGGAATGTTAAAAAGGAAAAGGGAAAAAAGGTCCAAATCCCAAAGGATGATCCTCTAAAATTAGACTGAGTGACATGTGAGCAGGTGAAAGGACCAGAAACTAGCTAAATGCTGGAACATGACAGTCAAAGGCAGGGAACACTTCCACCAGTAATTATTTGAACATTAGCCATAATCAGTCAGAAAACAGCAGAAAGTAGTTTTCCTTCATCACCCCAGCTTCCAAAGTACACCGCTGAATGCTGTTTCTTCCAAGCTTTAATAAGAAATATGGTGATGGATGGCCTTCTCTGCTAGATAAGATCAAGGCTGCTGAAACAGAAGACATGCTGACATCCTATGTGAGAAATCGGAACATGAACAGATTGAGAATATTCTTTCAGTTTTTGAGGGCTATTGTCTGAGTTATCCATCAGTAGAAAAACACTTAGGTGTGCTTGTTCTTTCCCTTACCCTCATTCGTAGGTTTTAAAACAAGTTTCAAAAGAAGTACATAATATTATTCATTTCCCCTACTTTTAAACAAAGTGCTGAGTAATTCTGTGCCTAAAATGAAAAGCAAAAGGCTATATAAAACATTATGCAGAAATGTGGAGGCTCTTAGGTGCTAGTACTCACATCCAACTCTTCTATATCCCCTCTGTAATCTCTCTCTGCCAGGGGCTAAGTGTTGTTCTAACACAGTCATGGCGAGAACATAGCTGTTTTTTTTGGAAACTGGGTATATTTGATCCTGCTTCTCCAAAATGGGAGTGCAATTAGCACAAAGGTGAGTCAGTCCCTACAGTAGGGCACTCTCGTGTTTTTTACGTCAGTTCAGATGCAAAATTCTCCAAGAAGCTGTTAGGATAAAAGAAGAAAATAGTCTGCATTTATATCATTACATGTCTGGAAATACTGGTTCCCAGCTTTGATTTATCATTATTTACTTGCTTATCTTATGATTATGCACTTCATATATAACAAGGTGCCCAGGACTTATTGAACTTTGTGGTACAATAATATTTAACTCAATATTCATAATCCTAGCATTGTGATCTCCCCACCTCCCAACAATATGCTATATGACAATTTTATGTGTATCTTAAAGGGGAAGGGCTGAAGATTAGAGAATTATTTTCCAAGCTATTATATGGGCATTGTATCTAATGACATATTTTTGGAAATAATACTTTTATTTTTGTTCACTTAAGTGAACATTACCAACAAAGCTGTGTATTTACTAGGTTGACATAATATAATTACTTGATATGCACAACTTTCTAAGGGTTATAATTTTATTTTCATATTTTAACAAACTGTTCAATATTATTCATTCTGACATGCTAAATCCATGGGCCCATACTCTATTATTTATGTATTTGTTTTGGTTTAATCAATCTATATGGCTACCCATCTTGCGTAAGTGACTCTGGATGTCTAACTTAAGGTTAAAAACTCATATACGGTACAATAAACAGTAATCTAATATACATACAGACAACGTAAATAATCAGCAGATGATGGTTCTCATGAATCTAGATTATTAGAAATGTTTAGACATAGCAACAAGATTAATAGTAATTTTATTTATTTATTTATTTGTAGATTTATATGGCCACCTATCTCATATAATGATCCTAGGTAGCTCACAACAATCAATAAAAACAGAGATAAAAACAAAACTGCCCTTTTCCCCTGGCACCAGACCAAACAGCCTCCCACCTCAACACTCATCATAGCCCCATGCTTGGGGAAAAGAGCCAAGTCTTCATGGCCTTCCAGAAGGCTAAAAGGGTTGGGATTTTTTGGAGCTCAGCTGGAAGGCTATTCAAAGGCCTGGGGCAGCTCCTGAGAAGGAGTGCCTCAAAGGTCCCATCAAGTTGCAACAGAGAAGGGACCTGGAGTGCACCCAACCTATTTAAACTAGTAAGACAAGCATATACCCTCACAGAGAGCGGGTAATCATAAATCAATCAAACTAACAAGGCGACCATGTATGTGGTCCACAGGACATAAGCTCGGTAGGTTCAGTCTATGATGATGGAGAATTTCTCTGTGATGGAGAAATCTGATCTTCAGGGCCTCTAGTGGGGTCCTCTTCCAACCATTGTTCTTTGCTTCACCTCCACCACCTCCTCATCTGCAGGTGCTCTAGCAGAATCAGCTCTGTTTGCATGTACTCTTTCCTTCCCCTCTATAGGGAAAAGGTGGGGTATGAGCAATGTGATGATCACCCAGAAGAAACTCAGATGCTTCCCAGTTGGGAAAAGTACAGAATGGTTCTGGCTAATAATTTGGTGTGATTGTTCTGTGAGAAGAGGAAGTATATGACAGCCTCATTGTTTCCAGCCCCAGGTACTTTTCTACATGAGAAATGAATATGAGAAATTTATTTATTTAATTTATTTATTTCTCAAATTTGTGCTACTGCCCACCTCCCCCCAAAGGGGGACTCTGAGCAGTTTACAGGGAGTTAATCAATTAAAACATTAAAGGCAATAATCATACTAGAGCATAAAATATAATACCATATAAAATATAAAAATAAAAATCCAGCTGGCTACAAAAGATCATAAATATGAGGGGAGCACTCTAAGGTGCCAGCCATCCCCAAGAATGACTACATCCCTCCCCGTCCCAAGCACAGCAGCAGAGCCAAGACTTCACACACTTCCAGAAGGTCAGGAGGGATGGGGCTAGCCTGACCTCTGGTGGCAGAATGTTCCAGAGGGTGGATGCCACTGAAGAGAAGGCCCATTTCCTGGACCCCGCCAAATGGAGTTCTTTAACTGAGAGGGTCCGTAACATGCCCTCTCTGCATGAATGGATGGGATGAGTTGATGTAATGGGGAACAGGCGGTTCCTCAGGTAAACTGGCCTCATGCCATGTAGGGCTTTAAAGGTGATACCAACACCTTGAATTGGACCTGGAAGCAAACTGGTACCCAATGCAGTTTACCTAGTAGGGGTGTTATATGCGCCCTTCTAGGGGTGCAAAAAATAGCCTGCGCAGCTGCATTCTGTATCAGCTGTAGCTTCCAGACACTCTTCAAGGGTAGCCCCATGTAGAGTGCATTGCAATAGTCTATATGGGAAATGACCAGGACATGAGTGACTGTTCAGAGCACTCCCCAATCCAGGAAAGGGTGTAACTGGCACACAACACAAAGTTGTGCAAAGGCCCTCCTGGCCATGACTGCCACCTGCTCTTCAAGCAAGAGTCGTGAGTCCAGAAGGACCCCCAGATTACACACCGGGTCTGTCTAGAGCAGTGGAACCCCATCCAGAACTAAAGATGACAATTTCCCAGATAAAGAGGAGCCATTAACCCATAGCCACTCTATCTTACCAGGGTTCAGCTGAATCCTGTTGTTCCCTATCCAGACCCCCACAGCCCCCAGGCACCAAGACAGGGCAGTTACAGCATCACTTACCTCATCTGGGACAGAGATGTATAATGGGGTATCATCAGAATACTGATGATACCTCATCCCGTGTTGATGGATGATCTCACCCAGTGGTTTCATGTAGATGTTAAAGAGGAATGGAGAGAGAACCGAACCCTGCAGAACCCCACAAAGGAGGGGCCGAGGATTGGATCTCTCGCTCCCTATCACCACCAGTTGGGACTGGCCCTGGAAGAAGGAGGTGAAGCAGCGCACAACCACGCCACCCACCCCCAACTCCCTGAGCCACCCCAAAGGATACCATGGTTGATGGTATTGAAAGCCGCTGAGAGGTCAAGAAGAGCAAGGATGGATGCACTGCCACAATCCCGCTCCCACCAGAGATCATCCATAAGTGTGACCAATGCTGTTTTTGTCCCATATCTGGGCCTGAAACCTGACTGAAAGGGGTCTAGATAATCCTAGCCAGAATGGTTCTGGCTAATAATTTGGTGTGATTGTTCTGTGAAAAGAAGAAGTATATGACAGCCTCATTGTTTCCAGCCCCAGGTACTTTTCTACATTCAGATGAATATGAGAAATGATAGCATCTCATTTTTTTTCCTGCATAAAGAATTGGATGACATCAGGGGTATGGGTTCCTTCTGTTATCCACATTCTCAGGGGAGGAGCTAGACCAAATTCAGTTCTCCATCTGTGCTGTATTGCCTATTTGAAAGTAGCTTAAATGATACTTTTGGTCTGATAAGTCAGAATTGTGTTTTACTGCTAGGATATTTGCTGTGAACTATTGAAAATTAACGATAAATTATGTTAGTAATCAAAGTGCCTGCTGTAATATTGTTATGGATAGTGCCAGGTACTTTTAAGAAACCTAGATGGGACTCCAAGAGAGCTTGTGTTTCAGGAGCACAGATTTTACTAAGATTAATAACATGAGTCAAGATTTATAAAACATGTTCAGATACCTCAGGGTCTATGCCAGAAATTCACATGGTGTTGAATAGCACTGATAAGAATCTGCTTCCCTTTGTGCCAAAAGCTAAATGTGTTAGAGGATATTTGTCTAGTTGTCAGCATAGATTCTTCTCCTTCTCCTTCTCCTTCTCCTTCTCCTTCTCCTTCTCCTTCTCCTTCTCCTTCTCCTTCTCCTTCTCCTTCTCCTTCTTCTCCTTCTCCTTCTTCTTTGACATCATTACTTTAGATACCTAATTCCAAAATTAGAAGGCTATTTCCAATTTTTTTTTTTAAAAACCTCTAAACTGCTTCAGTCTAAGCTCATCCCAGTCAGACATTTTGTAGTGTTTCCCTGCCTTTCTTAAGTCAGCAGAAAAGTATGCCAAACTTTCCATGGCTCAGCTACAAAGCCAGGCAATGTTGCCAACCTTACTGTTTTTAATGTGGGAGTGTCAATTGGTGGATTCCATGCCCCTGCCACTTACATCACTACCAGCAGGAAAAATAACCACCAATCAGTGTACAGAACATGGGGTGGAGTGTAGTTTGGGGGACTCCGGGAACTCCTTCCTAAAGTGGTCAATTTTTTCCCCTTGTTTTTAGCCATAGGAACAGTGGTCTCCTTTGCAATAAATAGTGCTTTGGAAAATAAAAACACAGTAAAGCCCAAAATGAATACATATTCCTGCTTACCTGATTGCCAGAAAAAAGTTTATTAAATAGGACTATTAATTTATTTCACCTTACTGAATGCTCCTCCTCCAAATGCTATTGTCATGTTCACTGATTCAATGTAGTTTATACATCGTAGCATTTCACATGCCATGGTGCTGATGCCCTTCATGGCAGGTGGCTGGTGTTTCCCGCTGGCTCCTTAAAGTCGTCTTCAGCCTCTCCCGAGAAGTAGATTAATTCTTCAGCGTCGGCTGTTCCTTTGGCCGCTGTCATTCGTCACGAAGAGGGGGGTGATTTGGTCGGCAGCTTCCCCGCTTGATCTCCTGCCTTGGCTTTTGGGCAATCAGCTGCTCGATGGCCCTCCTTTCCGCATCGGAGACACTGACCCCTCACGTAGCGCCGATCTTTCTCCTCATCCCAGGCTCTATTGCTTGGCCAGGCAGCAGTTGGAGCACTTCGGGGTCCTCTCATGGTGGCGGGTGGTTTTTCAGATTTCCTAGTTTGCATGAAGGTATGCTGAGCATGCTCAGCCTTTCCTGCCAGACAGATCCAGTCGTACAATGTTCACTGATTCAATGTAGTTTATACATCGTAACGTTTCACATGCCATGGCGCTGATGCGCGTTTCTGTTTGGGAAGGAGCTGCTGTGAGACCTGGTACCAAGCTCTGTATGTGAAATCAGTACAATGGAATGTGTTTGGGTTATTTTATCTGCTCAAGGACTTTTCCCGCAGACCATCAGAAACCGTTAGGAGCACCTGGGATTGTGAACTTGAGAAGAGTCTACAGGGGGAGGGATTTCGTTTGCACTGAGGGTTTTTAGTTTGCATTTGGCACGCTTTCATCATTCTCAGCTTTCTTTGTGATCCTGCATGCTGTTCTTTAATAGATCAGATATCTTTGAATTCCTACTTATGAGTCTGATGGTGTTTTAGAATAGGCAACCATTACAGCTATTGAGTGTGGTTAAAAAAAAAGGCAAGATGGCAGCCATGATGGTGGCCATGATGGCGGCCATGAATCAAAACTCTGTTTTTTATATACATTGTGTGCTACACTCATAAAATGGGGAAGCTCCAATCACATCTTGTGGCCTCCATCTTGACTTATTTTCCAACACCCTGCACTACTGTTTTCCCCACATCAGAGCTCTTTCAGAAGCTCCCTTGCTCCCTCCCCTCCACCCTTAATTCTTCCTACTGTAGTTCTTCAACTTTACAAATAATGAAACATCTCTCTCAACCCAAAGCAGATGGATGAAAACTTGGGGTAACCATGACTGAAGTTCATTTCAGTTCTGATGCTCAAAAGACATCACGATTCTCATAAGCACCATCTTTTTCATTCCATGTGGGCATGTCAGTCTTCTCTAAAAACCCAAGCAGATTTTAAAGGTTGGTTATCTATCCTCCCCTGTCCTGTAGGGCTGGCCATTGGTGTCTGCTGGAGAAAAATTATGTGTGTGACTCTACCTTTTTGTGTGTATTTTGGGGCAAAGAGCACTGAGGTTATATAATGCTCAGATTGGATGGATGGAAGACTTAAAGGGTGCATATTCTTTGGATACCCAACTTTTGGTGGGAAATCAATAAACTTCCTGTAGATACAGCATTTTTAAGAAGAAACAATGAGGCCCAAGCTTAAAATAAATTAACTCTACAACTGACTATGTTCCTATCTATTTTCTCTGCTAGATTTTAATCACAGTCCAATCAAATGCTATTCTTCTCTCTCTCCCTCTCTCCCCTTTCCTATAACCTATCTACACAATTCTTTTAATAATTAGCAAATGTCTCTTAGTACCATAGTTTCCTTTTTCTTTTTTGTTTGAAGGTCAAGAGAAGAAAATGGTGTAAAAGCCTCTCTGTGGACAGAAAGAACAGTATGTTGTGGGATCATACTTACCCTGTTAGAGACATCTTCTCCTTAGAGAAGAGAAAGCTTGTCTGATATATTGGACCAGGATCAGGGAGGCTCAGGTTATAGTCCACCATCAAGAAACTCATTGGGTGACTTTGGGCCAGTCACTCTCTTTCAGCCCAACCTACTTTACAGGGTGGTTGTTGTGTGAAAAATAGAAGGGACTTCTATGCCAATTAGAGCTCCTATACAAAAGGCAGGGTACAATTCTGATGAGTTACAACAACAACAGCAACAACAACTCTCTTACGGCTATCCTAATTCTCAACATGCTCAGTTCTCTAATACCAGCATTTTCTGATTCTTTCCACCACTGGATAATAACATCTTAAATTATATTGTTTTAATAATTTTGGGACTTTTATCCAAATGAATATCAAGGTTAAACTCTAGGTGGCAATAGTATCTTTCCCCTATAACCATAACCCCGCAATACTCCCCACTGTCACCCTGAGGTGATTTTAAATTTTTTGCGAGCCTGAACAGCAGAAGGTTCTGGCTGATATGCCCTGCTCAGTCTACATGTCAGTGCTTCTACGGGATCCATTAGTATGCAATTTTTAATTATTTCTCCACAGATCCCTTTCTTCCATACAGGCAGAGGCTGGTTTAGTAATCTCCTTCAGAAGAGTTGAGGCAAATGCACATTTTAACACCCAATTTTGTTCTGTATCACTGTCCATCTGCCCTATTCCTTCAGGCAGCTGAGAGAAGGCCAATTGTTTAAGAAACCAGTCCCACCAAATGCACACTCTAGTGTTAGATATTAACTGTGAATTAAAACCACAGGTAAAAATAGTGATACCGGCATATTCCTGTCACTGATCTTGACAGGAAATTTATTTTGCTGTAGCCAAGAAGTAATTAACCTCCACTGGGCGAGAATTCTATTACTAGCAGCTATTCTGCCATGCAAAGTGCACTACATGGAAATGTTACAGACCATCAAGCAGAAAAGGCAGATTTGTCTGCATTTTAAATGAAAGTTCCTCCCTGGCTTGCTCCCCTCCCCTCCTCTCCCTCCCCAGTCTTCATTCAAGCTAGAAATTGAAGCACATGGGATGAAGATAAAATGGGGAAAAGCAGAAAAGGGGATTTCATAGGGTTTGGGGAAAGACTTAGTTTGGGGAATGCTTGTTTGTCATGAAATGCCTGCCTGCCTTTTTATGAACCATCCCCTCTTTTATGAAAGAAGAAGTCTCTGTGATGATCAGGAATGACATTCAACCCTGAACAGTTTCATTGCAGTCATATCGGAAAAGGTCAGCCTTGCAGCTGATGGATTATCATCTGTGATCCATTGCTCCATTTCAGGGAGTGGAAAATATACACAGGATCACCCAGTTGTGAATCCATATATACAAATACAATGGGGGGGGGGGCAATGCCAACATTTCCAACTTTCTCCTATCCTAGACTCAGTATTGGGGGGAGGGAGGCAGTTGCTACGACACTTTAAAAACTGACATAGCAAGAGAAAAAAACAGGTAAGTTAACTGACATTGAAGAGTCAGGTTTATTTGCATTTGGATGGTCCTTCAAGATTAAAAAAAGAAAGATTTAAAATAGTTGAATTATTACCAAAATGGTTTATACCAGGCTTGAAGGACACTGCCAGTTTGGGTTACATCGCTCATAAAATATTATTTTCCAGAATGTACATTCCCAGGTTGTGAAAAATAAGCCAGCATGAAAGATGAGATATTTGTCCTTATTTAGAAGAACTCTGTAATCTTTCTGGATTGACAATATTATAGAGTTGCATCATGAATCACCAGCAATAATTTGGTTTATTTTATTATTTATTTTATTTTATTTTTTATTCATATGTTGCTTTACTTGATATATTTGTGTTACAGGTGAAGATTTCCATTGTGATTAGCATTTGTGAAACTCTATGGCACTTTTCTCTCTAAATTCTGTGTGATCCTCAGCTGACAATAAATTTATGTATTTTATTTGCTAGATTTATGTCTCACTGCTTCTTCAGCAGACTAAGGTGGAGAATATAGTTTTCCCTCCTCCAATTACATCACCCAAAGGCTAAGAGATAATGGGCTAAATTCACCAACTAAGATTGCACAGCTGAATATGAAATTCCCAGTTCCTAAACATGTCTTTATTTTCTTAAGGCCTTTTATGACAAAAATCCTCCTTTGGTGGCTTGGTCTAGCCAATATCTATTTTGAGATGCTAAAAGGATAAGGACCATACTACAAGTGATGGGAATGTAAAATGTGAGAATGACAGCCTAATGCTCGCTTCATTTTCAGCCAGCATTGGTGAGCTGCCATTCTGCATTTCCAGCACGGTATCCTCCTCCTGCCCTGATAGCATGCTTTAGATATGAAATGATTTCAGCTTAATGAAGGACTGGGGGCTGGGATCTGAATTTTAAAGCAACAGTGCGCACTAGGAACACACATTACTGTTATTAATGGGCAATGTTTGAGACCTTTTAGTAAGAGTTTCTTTCTAAATTATACTTAATTTAAGAGAAATTTTCATTCCTTTCTGTTAAAGAAATTTTTCCAAGCCCAAATAATTGAAGTATACGATGCACCACCAACAAACTCTTTATTCTCTCTCTCGCTTTCTTTATAAACCTTTTACGCTCAAAAGAAAAAGAAAAAAGGAAAGAAAAATCTGTGTGCTAAAAATGGGCAATGGACTATAATTGGTGCTCCCCATGGTTTTTGTGCTAAGAACAGCTTCAATCCACCCCCAAGCCAAATATCATGTAAACAGTTTACTTCAAGGATGTATAAACAAAATAAGCAAACCAAAAACGTACATTAGGTCCCACACACCAGGAATCTGAGAATTCTTGTACAGTAGTTTTAAAAATTAGAGGGAAGTTTTCCTCCAAAGGGATATTTCATATTCAGTGGTGTTCACAGGTTGTGGTCAAGAAAATCAAGATGGTAACCATGATGATGTGATTGAAGCTCTACCTAGTTCTTATGTGCATTACCCGGGTGATACATATAAAAAACAGAGGTTTAATCACACTGTTGTGGCTGCCATCTTGATCTTTTTTTAACCACACCCTGCAGACATTCTTGTTTATGTTAGTACAATAGGAACATTGTGAGGCAGACAAAATCTTTTTTTTAAAAAATAAATTCAATCTAATGAACTTCTGAAAACTGGTGAAAACAAGGAAATCTGATAACAAATATAAAAATGCCTTAATACGTTTTAATTTTTCAAGATTGCAGCTCAGTTCAACTTTTATAGATATGGCATCTTTTTAGGGAATTTTAAATAAACATTTGAAAGATCACACCAAATATTCATAAAAATAGCAGAAGTAATGCTAACTAAACACTGTGTTAGGGAGAAAAATCAGTAAAAGTCTTCAATTTTAATGGAAAAATCAACCTCAATTTGTTTAATTTACCATTGACAGTACCTACATTTTATTTAGTTCATTAACAAATGGATGTTAACTATTAATGTTACTCCTTTTTACTGTAAATCATTCTGCAAATTTTCATGATATAAAACCAGTTGGATGGATCCATCTAATTCTGCTTCATGGCGCTGAATATTTGAATAACCTATTTTTTTTTTCATAAAATCTGCATGAGATTTTGTTGAAAGAATATTTATGAAATAGGATAAGGACTGCTTTTTGATAAATATTATCTTTTACTGTTTTCAGTTCCAGCTACTGAAATATGCAAATCAACCAAAATCTAACTCAATTGGAGAAATTTGAGCTTTGATGGTGGCAAGATTTGATTTAAATTTGAGTTTTAAAAATAACAAGATTCAGTTGAAACCAATTTGGGAGTCAATACATGATGGGCCATGAGCAATAATGGAGAAACAGCCAAATGCCTGCAATTGCCTGATTTATTTGATCAGAATGGAATGAAACTAACAGGTATGTTGTATCTTTTAGAGGACATTTATCCTTCAAAGTTTCAGTCAGGTGGTTTTCATGGTTTCCCTGCAATCTATTTTTGAGATATTCTTCTTTTAAGGCAGAGATAGCAAGGAAAGCAAATTATGGCAGCTTCCAAATTGTCCACCAAATGCTTATACAAACGTTGGGTTCCACTAGAATAGAAAGTACTCAATTGTTAAACTGATTTTGAAATTTTTATTTTAAGTTCTTAGCAGCAGAGTCCACAACTGTCTGAAAACCTGCTTCTGTGAGGTGGCCGGCTTGTTGACATAGCAAGGAAACCACTTCTGGAATGACACTTTATGCCCTTCTTGTGCATTTTCTTTTAAAACAAATAAAAGTCTGAGAGGCACAAGTTTTATCATTGTTATGCAAATAATGTACAGGGATAGAAAGAAAGAGTCTGCATTATATGCCATCCCTAACAGTGAGGCACACCGTCTCAGACCTTCTGATGCAGTGAAGAAGTTTCCCTCACTTAGTACAATGCAGAGACAGATGGGAAGCAGACAGAAAACAGAGGACTTGAGTGGGAGAATAAAAGGAGGAACTGAGAGCTATAGAGCTCAAGTGCTACAGATAGTCTAGGGTAGAGAGTAGCTGGTTTCATTCTACTGTTTAGAAAAAAACAAATTTAAAGGAAGACGAGGATGAAAAAGTATGAATTTGAGAGAGACAGAGGTTCACACAAAAAAAGAAACTAGATAGCAGAATAAACCTATCTTCCTTCCTTCCTCTCTCTCACATAGCTTCCATGTGTACACATACACATACATCAAGCAAAATCTGTCTTGTTATAGCAGTCATAGCCAAAGAACAGAACAAGTTTCTCCGGTTCCAGAGTGATTAAGTCCATTGTCAGCTATTCACATCAACATCCTCTCTAGCTTTGTTCATCTGTGAAAGAAAAGTTGCCACATTACCAAGTTCTGCAAAGCCACAAGGTCCATCAGATATCAGGACTGCCTTCCAACATTTCTGAAGCAATTCCAAGGCACTTGATTTGTTTCAATGCCTTAAATCAATTTGAAGATTTGGTCTGATGATTAGGTTTTAAGGAGCTATGATCAAAGCTCCTTCTATTCAAATCATGTCCATTGTGGTGGTGTTTGAGTGGGGACTGTTGGCTCCTGAGGGGAATATTAATTTTGGGTGACCTACTGGCTAGCTGTATCCATGGACGTTTCAATCTGAATGGTCTTCTGGCTAGCTCAGGTCTCTGAAAGACTTTTGAACCACAGTAACTGTGGCTGGGCTGAGAGAACTAAACTAATAATAAGAAAGTTGTGGAAAGGAATATTTATTATGGTGTTTGTAAGACTGTTACTTCTTTTATGTGCTGCTTGCTGAGTTTGGGTAGTTTTATATCTGCTCCAGTTCTTGGACTCTGGTGGACACCAAGAGATATATCAAGGAGAACCTAGAAGTGAATCTATTAAGGCATACACAAAGAATGAATCCTTATTTGAGTGCTCTTGATAAGCTCTATCCTCTGCTATTTACTCAAATACTATCATTTGCATGGTATCAACTGGGAAGATGCAGTTTTTTGATCCAAAGCCAAAATGGTCCTTTAGAGCTGGCATGGATGTACACATCACATCTGTCAGTGTCTCCTTAAAGAAGCTGCCTCGTTTCCCAAGCATACTGTACATAATAGCTGCTCAATCCCAGGGAAACCTGTGTTTCAGTTAAGGGTGTGCTGACAGCATGCCCACATTCACTCCAAAGGACCTTGTCACTTCCTGTTTAAATAACCCAGACTCAAGGGATAAAAGAACCCCGCATTCAGGGAAATACTTAGGACAGTTCCTTAAGGGCAAGTTTTGTCCTGTTCAGACTATGAGGTGGACAGACAGAATTACTATCAAACTCTTTATTTAAAGTAACTATTTAGAACAGTAAAAGTCCTGGTGAACAAAAATAAAGCAAAGTAACTTCAATCAAGACCACCCAGGCAATGATGGATGAACAGGCAAGGCTGCAGGATCAGACTGTGCCAGAACAGCAAGGCAGAATTCAGCTAACTCTCTGATACAAACTGTCAAACTTAGTGAAGCTAGAGTGTGTGGCAAGGCAGAAGCTGGAGGCAAGGTTCTGTGGACTGGCATGCAGATAGGACTGGGCTGAAACGTGGAGGCTAGGCAAGACTGGACTGGAACCTCTAGGCAAGGCTTGGCTCTGGAGGCTAAGCTGGACTGGACTGGAGAGTCTAGGCAAGGCTGAGATCTGGAGCAGGACTGGACTGGAAAGTCTAGGCAAGGCTGAGAACTGGAAGTAAAGCTGGACTGGACTGGAGAGTGTAGGCAAGGTTGAGAACTGGGAGCAAGACTGGACTGGACTGGAGAGTCTATGCAAGGCTGAAATCTGGAGCAGGACTGGACTGGAGAGTCTAGGCAAGGCTGAGAACTGGAAACAATGCTGGACTGGACTGGACTGGAGAGTGTAGGCAAGGTGTCATGTTCATCGTTCCAATGTTCTGAATACATCGTAACGTTTCGCATGTCACTTTCCTGATCCGTGTTTGCTGGGTGGAGATTTCCAGCCATGCCAGGCTGTAATCTCCTTGCTGTAACTGTGGAATGTATGTTTGGGTTATGGAATGTGTTCAAGGTTACTTTCTCAGGCCGATGTGGGCAACGGTTGCTAGCACCTGGGAGGGGGTGGTTGCTAAGCGCAAGCGAGGGAGGAACCGGGTTTGAAGCGAGGGTTTTTAGTTTGTATTTGGCGCGCTTTTGCTCATTCTCAGCTTTCTTTGTATCTGCATACTATTCTTTCAATAAATCAGTTATCCTTAAGCACCTGCTTGTGAGACTGAGTTTGTCAGAATAGGCAACCATTACATAAAGCTGAGAATCTCAAAACCTTATTCCGCTAGCCCCTATCCAGATTCATCTGTGAAGGGGAGCGCTAGCGAGGAACGAACCGTGATTGCAGGAGATGGAGAGCGAAGCATCGAGTGAAGGGGAACTGAACTCCACAGTGGTTAGAGCAGAGAAGGTACCCTGCAGCGATGCTCCGGTGGTCCAGGCAGAACCCAACCCCAACTCGAAGGAGAAGGAGGGATGTCAAAAAGTATCCGAAACGACCAGTACTTTGGCTGGTGACTACCTTACTTGGGAGGAGGAATCGGACCCTGGGGCGGCTCAAGCCTCCTGGAAGTGGCGGTACCCGCTGTCACCCAAGGTGGTCAGGAAGGAAGCGCCCGAGGGGTCCCCCACCCCTGATCGTATAAAGGTGTTGGAGGCAAAATTAGACTCAGTCGAATTCATGCTGAAGAAGATGTCAATGGGATGGGGGTCACCTGAAAAAGGAAGGGAAGGGTCCCGCCATAGGCATTCCCCCTCACCGTCACCCCTACCATCCCCCAGAGGGAGAAGCAGGGTCCGGCGTTGAGGAGAGGAGAGGGGTCCGAGGGTGACAATTTCAAGGTCCCCTCCAGCAGAGAGGCGCTCACTAGGGGCCGTACAAAGGGCTGAGTGACCAGAAACTGCAAGACCCCCACCCTTCACAGTAAAGTTCGATGGGGACCCTGCCAAATTGTCCTTCTTCATAACTAATGCTAACAGTTATATGGAGGATTGGGAACAGGGGTTCCGGTCAGAGCAGGGGAAAATAAATGCCATTGCTACCAAGCTGAAGGAGAGGGTGGCCGATTGGAATGTACAGCTGTGCCAATCGAACGCTCCGGAGTTAGAAGACTTCGAGGAATTTCTGTGGGCGTTACAGCAACATTTTGAAGACCCACTAGCTCAGGAAAGAGCGAAGCAGGCATTCAAGGGACTGTACCAAGGGTCACGATCCGTGGCGGATTATGCGCTGGAATTTAAAACACTGGTGAGGAAAGTGGAGGATTGGTCCCAATCCACGCTGGTGGAGATGTTCAAGGATGGACTGGAAACTGAGGTTCTGAAGTGGTCTCTGGGGCGTGAGGTCCCAAGAACCCTATATGATTGGATTCAGCTGGCGAGCAGCGCTGAGCATGCCCTAGAGACGTTTGCCCACTGAAAATCGATGAGATATGGGAGATTCAGTAAAGGGTTCCGCACCTCGGCTCCTCCAGGGAAATCCAGCCAGTGGACCTGAGAGGAAGAGAAGGAGCGATGCTATGCAAGAGGGCAATGTCTGCAGTGCGGAAAAGAGGGGCACTGAGCAGCGGCGTGCCCGAAGGGAAAGACCGAAGACCGGCCGGGAAAGTCATCTGGAAAATCTCCTTCCCTACCAAGGAAGATGAAGGCGGCGCTGGCAGAGGTCGAACCTGAGGAAGTCCCTTTCTTTGGGGATGAGGAGGAGGCTGTTTGCAATCAACCGGTGGGAAACGCCAGCCACCTGCTTTAAAGGGCGCCGCTGGGCAGGTGGAAGAGGAAGGGCGCGATCACGCCTCGGTGAGTGGAAATTTCCCTACCATGACAGTGAAGGTGAAATTGGGATCACGGACAAGAACCGTGGAAGTGTGGGCTATGGTTGATTCGGGGTGCTCACGGTGTTTAATGCATCCTGACGTGGTAGCTGCATTGGAGTTACCCACGTTTCCTTTGAAACAGCCCATGATCTTCACCCAATTGGATGGATCTACAGCGGGGGGGAAACCGGTGACTCACTCCACAGGGATGGTGGCATTGCAAATGGGAAGCCACTGGGAGAAACTGCCTTTTGTGGTAGCACCTGTGGGGGGTCCGTTTGTCATTTTGGGGATGCCTTAGTTTGTTCAGCAAAACCCACACATAAATTGGGTGCACAGGACTGTGACTTTTGCAGATGTATTCTACAAAGCCCCTGAGGGGGATGAACTGGACAGCGGCGAGGTGGGGAGGGCGGCAGCAACAACTCCGCATCTCCTTACTAGTCCGCTAGACGGACTGCCGGAACAATACCAAGACTTTGCAGATGTGTTTGGCAAAAAGGAAGCGGATCAGCTACCGCCGCACCGTAAAACTGACTGTGCCATAGACTTTATCCCTAATGCAAAGTTGCCTAAGCCAAAAATTTATGCTATGACCCAGAAGGAACTGGCAACGCTAAGAGAGTTCGTCGATAAAAATCTAGCCAGGGGTTTTATCGAACCAGCCAGTTCCCCAGTGGGTGCTCCTGTTCTATTCAGACCAAAGAAAGATGGAACTTTGAGATTATGTACAGATTTCCGTGGATTGAATGCAGTCTCAATATTAAATAAATATCCCATCCCATTAATCAAAGACATGTTATCACATCTGGCAAAAGGTAAAATATTCTCTAAGTTGGACCTGAGGGAGGCATATTTCCGCATTCGTATAAGGGAGGGGGATGAATGGAAAACTGCTTTCAATTGTCCTTTGGGCTCTTCCCAGTATAAAGTGTTGCCTTTTGGTCTGGCGGGGGTGCCTGGAGTTTTTATGCAACTGATCAATGAGGTCTTGCATGACCATTTATTCAAAGGGGTCTTGGTGTATTTGGATGATGTGTTAATCTATACTGAAACCATGGAGGAACATATAGAACTGCTTAGACAAGTGCTCAGCAAGCTGAGAAAGGCTGAACTGTATGCTAAATTGTCCAAATGTGCTTTTCATAAATCTCAAATTGACTATTTGGGCTATAGAATTTCAGACAAGGGTATTGAAATGGATCCAGCTAAGATTGAAGCCATTCTAGCATGGGAGCCACCACGCACGCGTCGGCAGCTCCAAAGTTTCCTCGGATTTGCAAACTATTATCGCCAGTTTATCCAGGGGTTCGTGGGGATAGGGTTGCCTCTCACTGAGCTACTAAAAACTAAAGGGCAGGGGGATACACGGAGGGCAAAGAATCCTGGGGTGTTGTTGAAATGGACGCCCACATGCCAGGTGGCTTTTGACCAGCTTAAAAAGCAATTCACAGCAGAACCCATTCTACAGCATCCCGATCCTAGCAAGCCATTTGTGGTGCAAGTGGATGCTTCCGATTTCTCCATTGGAGCGCTCCTGCTACAAGCGGATGAGTCGGGATGTTTGAAGCCTTGTGCGTATCTCTCCTGTAAATTCTCTGAGACTGAAAGGTGGTGGCACGTTTGGGAGAAAGAGGCTTTTGCTGTCAAGGCAGCTTTAGACACTTGGCGCCATTTGTTGGAGGGGGTTACCCACCCTTTCGAGGTTTGGACTGATCACAAGAACCTCGAAGCACTCAGTGCACCTCATAAGCTCAACCCAAAGCAAATCAGATGGGCTCAATTCTTCAGCCGTTTTGATTTTAAGTTGAAATTTATTCCGGGAAGGAAAAACTTTCTGGCTGATGCACTTTCCCGCAGACCCCAGGATTCCACCACTGTACCTGATGTAGTTGGTACACTGTGGACGGACCCACAATTGAGTCTGGCAGCGGTGACCCGCAGCCAGACTCGTGCACAATAGCCAGACGCTTCAATTTCACCCCGTCCCGGAAGTTTGCCATTTCCCTCAGACTTGCAACAACAGTTTCTTTCCCAATTGAAATCTGACACTTGGTTGCAAGCAAATTTACACACTGTTACTTTTGACCATGATTTTGCCTGGAAAAACGATCGTCTCTATGTGCCTGAGACTTTACGCAAAGACATTTTACTCCGTTGCCATGATGACAAACTGGCTGGACATTTTGGGTTTGTGAAAACACTTCACTTGGTTAGACGCCAATTCTGGTGGCCAACACTAAGATGAGATGTTAAGGAATATATTACTTCCTGCCCTGTCTGCGCTGGCTCAAAACGGAAGGTTGGTAAGCCCCAGGGGTTGCTCCAGCCAGTGGCCAGTCCCTCTCACCCTTGGGAGGAGACCTCTATGGATTTTATCGTTGATTTACCTCCAAGCCAGAGGAAAACTGTGATTTGGGTTGTGAAGGACTTTTTCTCAAAACAAGCCCATTTCATTCCGTGCGCTTCCATTCCCTCAGCCCAGCAGCTCGCCCGCCTCTTTTTTGGACACATGTACAGGCTCCACAGGAGCCCCTCCTGTTTGGTGACTGACAGAGGCACACAATTTACCTCCCAGTTTTGGCGGGCTTTTATGAAATTGGGTACCAAACAAGCGCTCTCCACTGCGTCGCATCCTGAGACTGACGGATCTACAGGGGCGCTTAATTCTACACTGGAGCAATATCTGCATGCTTTTGTTAACTATCAACAAGACAATTGGGTCAATCTCCTGCCCTTTGCTGAAGCCACCTACAACAATGCAGTGAATCAGAGCACTGGTCAGGTGCCATTTCACATTGTCTTTGGTCGGGATTTTGTGCCCATTCCAGAGCTGCCACAACCAATGTCTCTTCCATCTTCCCCTGAAGACTGGGCAGCACATCTGGGGGACTCCTGGCCTCAAATCAAACAGGCTCTCGCCGATGCCCAAGCTGCTTACCATCGCCATGCTGACAACAAACGGGCACCTCAGCCACCCTTCAAAGTTGGGGATAAAGTTTACCTCTCCACAAAGTTCATTAAATCACCCCAACCATCTAAAAAGTTGGCACCAAAATTTGTGGTTCCCTTTCTTATTGTGGCTCAAATTAATCCTGTTACTTTTAAATTAGATTTGCCTCATAATCTTAATGTTTGCATCCCGTTTTTCATTGCAGCCTGCTCAAGCCTTTCCACCAATCCGATCGCTGGCACCCACAACCCTCACCACCTGCTCCCATTATGATTGATGGGCAGCAACACTTCGAAGTCCAGGAGATTCTTGATTCTCGACGCCTTCGTTCTACTTTGCAATACCTGGTCCGATGGAAACATTTCCCTCATCCGGAATGGGTTGCTGCCCGCGATGTTCACTCCCCTGTTTTAGTTGCCCGTTTTCATGCTGCATATCCTGCTAAACCTGCTCCTTAATTTGTTGTTTTTTAAGGGGGGCGGTATGTCATGTTCATCATTCCAATGTTCTGAATACATTGTAACATTTCTCATGTCACTTTCCTGATCCGTGTTTGCTGAGTGGAGATTTCCAGCCGTGCCAGGCTGTAATCTCCTTGCTGTAACTGTGGAATGTATGTTTGGGTTATGGAATGTGTTCAAGGTTACTTTCTCAGGCTGATGTGGGCAACGGTTGCTAGCACCTGGGAGGGGGTGGTTGCTAAGTGTGAGCGAGGGTGGAACCGGGTTTGAAGTGAGGGTTTTTAGTTTGTATTTGGCACGCTTTTGCTCATTCTCAGCTTTCTTTGTATCTGCATACTATTCCTTCAATAAATCAGTTATCCTTAAGCACCTGCTTGTGAGACTGAGTTTGTCAGAATAGGCAACCATTACACAAGGTTGAGAACTGGGAGGAAGACTGGACTGGACTGGAGAGTCTATGCAAAGCTTGAATCTGGAAGCACACCTGGATCACATTGGAGCAATGCAACGAGGCTTGGAGCTGGATGCGAGGCTTTGCTCAGCCGTTTTCCTTTAGCAATCAGGCTTCGTCTTTCACGCACTTCTCTGCTCTCCTCTCTTGAGCACTGATTGGAAGCTTCAAATCTCCCTCTGGAGTTTGCCCAATCAGCATCTGTGATTTCTCCCGCTCTGCTGAGTCACTGGTTTAGATTCTCCAAGTCCATCCTGGTAAGTTTCGTTTTCCCCTTCTGACTCTGGATAAGTTTCATTATCAGTGTCAGAAGTGGGCTCAAGCTCACAGGTTTCTTTGTAGATATGATGGCCACTTCGGAGGTATTCCTGTACAATGTGTTCTCTCTGAATGTAATCAAAGCAGCAAAGAAAGCCAGGGAAACTGCAAGCCCATGAAGACTGGAGTACAGATTGGAATACCATGTGGTATATTGTTACCAGATCTTGAGTGATGGCATTAATCAAAGACAGTAATAAACCCACTAAGAAAGATGATAATAAATCTTTATATAGCACAGTAAGCTTCAATTTTTAAATACCATTTAATCATAGTCATGTTCTGTTGATTTTCCTAATGTCAAAGTTGAACAGCAATAATGTATTGCAACCATAATTGATTCTGCATGCTTCCTAGGCCAGAGACTACTTTGTTTTCAGAGAGTGACAGGCCAACTACTCAGATGGATTGGCATCTCAAAGCCTCCTCACTTCTATAAACCTTAAGAGAACCTTAATGGGACTACATTACTACAGCTTCCTTAGCCCCAAGAAAATACTAGCCAGATATATATGTATTTTTCCTATTAGTTCCCATTCAAATCAATGACAGCAAATTTGCTTTAGAAATTCTTCCAAAGCAGAAGAGAAATTCAGAACAATTCTCATGTGTGGAATGAGGCGTTCTTGCACTTAATTTAATTACTAGGCATGTATGGATTGGCTTGATGCAGCAAACACCTTGCAGATGTGAGCTGTTTGACCTTAATCAAATGTTGATTTAGGGCTGATCTTCCTTGATCAGCCACTTCACTTCAGTAGCAGGGGCTTCTGGGCATATGCTATGCATGCCAGGAGTTTCTGCTACCAACTGAGCAAGAAGAAAGCCACCACTTTGTGGCTTTACTTCGAAGGAGCTTTTCACTCAAAAAATTTGCAAAGCTGTGCCAAAGAAGATGCTATTCTTGCCACCTCCAGACTGTTTGCCAAAAGTTTTGGCAAGCACTCTGGAGGAATTGCTGCTCATCTCCTCTGCCATACCTCAGCCCAAGCTTTGCCAAGCTGTTCCAAAGGATATGTCTCTCTGACGTCTCTGACATGCCCTTGCCAAAGCCCAAAGAGATTTCAGGCATAGTACCTACACCAAAGCCTCTCCTAAATTTGTCAGATGACAAGCAGAGACAGGAAAAAACTTCAAGGCAACATAAAGTGGTTTGTCAAAGCAAATCATGTTGCCTCTTTGATTCAAGAAGAGAATGATGTTACCTCCTCAGCACAAAAGTCTTCATAGAAGTGAATCTTGCATAGGGCTAGTTAGTCACTACTGTGTATGAATGTCCTGTCTTTTGTTGTGCAGTTATATCTCCAGTGGTCTGATAGTTTAAAATAAGTACTTTTAAAATGTTTAGGTTTAAAATATTTGTCCAAATAATAGATCCATCCATCTCAGGACTGTCAACTGTAGTTGCCAGCAGGGTTTCAGACAGGTCTTTTTCCCAGCCTTAAGTGGATTAACTGGGGGATGAAACTGAAGCCTTTTGCATGCAAAGACATGCCTTACTCCTGAGCTGCATGCCTTCCTTCCTCTCCAGCCCAGCAAATCAGAGTATAAGCAAATTAATGTCAACATTAAATCAGATGGAAAGATGAAACATCATTTAAAACTGAATCATTTCACCTCCTTGATGCCAGCCAGTCAACGATTAATTGTCTTCCTAATGTGATGTACAAGCTACTCTGCTGCTTCATCTCATGCAAGCCTTGGACTTTATCAGAGGATTTTCTATTTGCATAATGCATCCACCTGGGTCATACAAGCTATCACTTGTGTATGTGTATTAACTCTCTTAAACTGTGGATTTAGAGTGATCTTATTTATTATTAACACTGCAGTGATCCTCAGATTGAGGCTCCAGATCTCTGTACAATTAGTAAACACAGAAAATGACTGTTTAATAGCATCTCTTATCTAGACAAATTGGCACTTGACATCCAAGGTACTGTTTTCAGCACTCTGGCTGTTGGACAGTTCCTGCATGACCCTGGAAATAGAAACAGCATTTAATTGTAATGATCTATTCCAAACCATGTGAAAGGCCATCTATTACTTAGCAATAGAATGATGAAGTAAGTGCTCCAATATACATTTAAGTAAAACCTGGAATACTATATATAGGCAAAACTGAACACATCTGAAGTTTAGTCCTGAGCTAAATTTTCCTACATTTTCTCCGGCCCTATTTTCTGTCTGAAAGGAAAAAAAAAATGGGGAGAAGAGCTAAAATGGACAGAATGATGGCATAAGGGTGTGACAATGCAGGGGGTGGGTGAGTCTGTAAACACAACTGTGTGAGACAAAACAGGCTGCTAGATCCCCTTGGTTATATATTTCCAAGAGAAGTATGCTGTCACCACTTTTGTGATTTTTAATTCCTACATCTAAATGAAAATTTAGGCCTAAGGGATGTACTTTTAAGGAAGAACAGGGCCCTTTTCCGGAGTTTTATTATTTTTATCCATAAGAACCAGATAAGTGCATACATACAACAGTCTGATACATGGGTAAGACAACTTACCAGGCTAGGAAAAAGACTAAATCAATTCCATTTCCCAATTCATTGTCTTTATTAAAGAATCCAGTAGACAGAACATAGAAATGGTCAGCTGCTATTTATGATAAAAGGTAGACTTTACAACCAAGTCATACATAACACTGATGATATTTCAGGAGTGATTCCATTGAACTCCACAGCCAGCCAACTGAGGATAAAGTGGTTCACCCAGCAGGGTTGTTACTGTTGTTTTAGGAGAGTGGGAGTAGTTTTCAAAGAGGGAAATTCAAACTGGCTCAAAGTCCCCTACTGGTTCTCAAATCCATCAAAGTGCTTTGGATCAAAACTACCATATAGGAATGGTTCCCTCTTCAGTACTTCCCATAATCAAAGTCCTCCCTTGTGCACTCATTATAATGCCAAAGAGATAGAGCTCTATACATCTAGCTCTATTATCTGAGTCAAAAATTCCCTGTAAGGAGGTGATAGACTGATGGTGGTGTCCTGTACTCTGTCAAGAAGTGGTGCTGCTATCGAAAAAGAAGATTATTTTTGTCTCATTGTTTCTTTCTCTCCTGAGGTTAAAGGAAAAAAAAAAAACTATTTCTTGCCCTAGTCTGGTGTGGTAAAACATTTTGTTATGGACTGGAGAGTTAAATAACGTGTCCACCTTCTTTGTTTTGTCTCTATCCTACCTAGAATTGTCCTCTGCATCAGTCATTCCCCTGGCATATTTTCACTAATGGGATGCCATGGAATGTTCTGTTTTCTCCATAAAGATAATAGAATGCTCTCTGGAATACTGGAGATGTTTCATTGGTGTGATGTGGAGTAATGTCATATCTGATGTTCCACAAATGTAGTGTGGTTGTTACCACATCCTATGGTCTCTTTGCCATGTACCTTGAAATTCTGAACTGCACCCAAAAGCAACTTAAAAAGAACAAAAGGGGGAAAGGTTATGGTCATGTGATAATTAGTATACATAGGAATGTGATCAGGAGACTTCAAATAGACCAGTATTTCCCATCAGGATTTGTTGTGAAGTTTAGACGTATAACTGCCATCAGTCCCAACAAACACAGCCCAGTGATTGGGGATTAAATGACTTTTGGCACAGAACATTGGGAAGGATCCACACTGGGAAAGCTTGATTAAGAATAACTGGGAACCAATTTTCATTCTGCAGTTGACAATTTTGTCAGTAAGACCCCATTACAGGAGGGCTTTTACTCATTTCTTATTACTTATTTCTGCTATAAGTTAAAGAAGATTTTCTGAAGTGACACAACTTTATAATTTCACACTGAAATTTCTCCAAACTTAGCAAACCATATGCTGTACATTTAATTCCATGACCATGCTAAATTTCAATTTCAAGGATCCAGAGTTTTGTGCTATCTCATCCCCCCAAAAGTTTTAAGTTTTAAAGATGAGAAAATTTCAATTTTTTAAACCAAACCTGTTTACTTAGACCTTAAAATAATGAGTTCTTTTTTCAACTCCACACCAACTTTCATAGTTAACTCTGAAAGTTAGTAATGTCTGCCTTTTGTATAACATTGTTTTATAATTCTGGCTGTTAACAGCTGCTCCTTCTGAATATTATAAAGAAGACCAACAGAGGATGAACTAATAGAAGTTGTCTGCAATTCATTCTGTTATTTAAATGAATTTATGTATAATTTGGAGGGTGGATCAATGATATTATACTTGATTGACAACCGGTCCATTCCAGACCCAGTTGCACATGTACAGTTTTCTTTTCTTATTTTATTAAGACTTAAATATTAAAAGTTGTGAAAGATCACTCTTTGAGACTACAGAAATACTTCAATATGTATCAAGAATCCTAGCCTAGATGCACAAGTGATTCATGACCTGGTGTAAGGCATCTTCCTATTTTGTCCTTTTCATGCTTCTGGTACTCAGTAAAATTGCACTGCATAACAAGATTATAGGCCATTCATTTCTACAGAAGTGAACAGCCTGAGTCTGCTAGGAACTTTTCCAACTAATAAATTTTATAGACAGGCATAAGCTTTCTCAAGCTGTAGATCACTTCATCAGATCCATAAAGTGGCTAGGTTGAAGTAGGTGAGAGATAGTGGTTAAGGCACCAGGCTAGAAACTAGGAGACTATGAGTTCTAGTCCTGTCTTAAGCACAATGCCAGCTGGGTGAGCTTGGGCCAGTCACTCTCTCTCAGCCCTAGCAAGGAGGCAATGGCAAACCACTTTTGAAATCTTGCCAAGAAAACCACAGGGACTACTCCAGGCAATCGTCAGGAGTCAACTGTGACTCAAGGGTGCACACGCACATGCAAAAGCAGAATGAGGAGGGAGGGGAAGACAGGTTGATTAGTTGGTTGGGAAGGTAGGGGAGAGGAAGACAGATTGGTCAGTCTAATCACTCTGTGACAAAATGAGCTGCAGTTCACGAAAGCTTATGCCTTTTATTAAAATGCTTTTGTAGCCCCTGGAGCCCTGCTGTAACTACTGAAATTTTGGTGCCTCATTTGCCACCAAAATGTAAGCATCCTGTGTGATCTTAATCTTTAAAGTTAAGGTAAACATGAATTTTAAATTAAAACACAATTCAATTTTATGTTACAATTTGATTTGTTGTTGTCCTTGTCTGAGTGTTGGTCTAGCTTACTTTTTGATTTGGTCCCACTGACTTTTTGAGTTTCGTCAAAGGCTCCTCCTTCTATGTCCTTCCTTAAGCAGGCCACAGAATGAGAAGGTGTGGCCCTTGGCTCCAACAGTTTCTTGTACCTGGCTCCATTCCAAAGCCATAGCACAGTAGTTTACAAAGATGTTAGTGTAGATAGGTATCTATTATCTTAATCTGGGTTTAATTTACAGCAGATACAAATATCAATAACTAGCTGTCTTGGTGGCTATATGTACAGTTGAGATGGAAAAATAATATACCTTTGAATAACAGCTGCTAGGAAGCAGCAACAGTAGGAAAAGTCGATTGCCTTTGTGTCTTGCTTGTGGGCATATTACATTTTAGCAATAACAACACAATAGTACAAGAAACAGGAACAACCATTTTGTCAGAATAGATTTTTGGGATACAATATTGACCTTGGAGCATAGATTACTTTTGGTGTTTGGAGGGATGCAGGAAACCTCAGCACTCATATTTTCCTCTTCTCCTTATCTTGCCATGCATGCCAGTATAGTATGTGGTTCAATATTAAACAAAAGGGAGTTTTGCAATAGCACTTAAGGGGCTGGTTGACCCTAATGGAAGGAGGAGTCCTTCTCATTACACTGATTTACATAAGCTAATATAACCCTCAATTTTTAGAGACAAATTGAAAAACTAAGGCACATTCCCCAAAGAGAAGTATATAACTGATGAATTGTTGGTCTTCTGTTAACATTCTACAGACCTTTAAACATTAGTCATTTTGCAGTTAGCAGGAGAGAAAGATTAAGCAATAGAATGTACCACTGACCCAATGCTCACACTAATTCCATCTTCAGAAAGCCTAGCATTTGTGATCAAGGTGTGTGAAGGCTGAAAATGTTTAAGGCTTACAGGACCCTCCAGCCCCACTCCACCCAAAATCTCCATGCATGCAGTATTAGCCTGGTCTCCTAATTCCCAATTTCTGTTTGTACAGCTTTATTGTCTGAGGGTTGATTCCAAGTGCATTTGTTCTTCAAACTGACCTCCTCACTGGTTCTTGCACATGAGCAGGAACCTGGTGTTTTTCCAAATAGGTCTCATATTGTTGCTCTTCAGTTCCCTTTACACTCAGAAATTCAGGGCATTTCTCCTGGCATGGTTGCTAGAATCCTTTCCTATCACACTGTCTCAAAAACTGGGGAGAATTTACTTCTCAAAAATCTTTATCTAAACATTTCCTATATATCTTTGTCTTTACTAACATCATAGACTCTGATTATAGACTCATGATCGATACTATATGCTTGAGTTAACTGGCCAGTTCATGTAATCTTTTATTTTGTTCAAAAGAAAAGGATAACCAGTCAGAAGGTAGGTGTTTGAAGACATTATCCACCATTTTAAACTTAATAGGAAATGACATACTATATTGAATTAAATATTGTTTTTGCTTGGGCCTTTGGGAGATAAAATGCCAGACAGAAAACATCTTCCCTTGTGTCTCTTTATACTGTCACTGCTCCCAAGGAGAATATAATATCACCTTCACCATTTCAACAACATAAATCATTTTTCTCCTCTGAAGCAAAGAAGACCTTTTAAAGAAAACACTAATTAACAGAAACCTTTCTTTGTTTCAGTGTTTTCCAACAGATGAACAGATTATACTTGTCACTACAGAATATCAATTAGATTATTCAACTGAAGAAGGCCCACGGCAAAGATGTTTTTTCTCTCTCCAAGGGCTTATGAACTTCCCATGAAATAGTTATGTACCATTATGAGTTACTAACAGTAACTAGCTAATTAATAACTGCTTTTTGAAAAGATGATACAACACTAATATTTTTTCAAATTAATTTCCAGATGGGTTAAGCTTTTCACTTTGTTTATTGCTCTTAACTTTTTGCAGTTGAATAATAAAAAGTTTTAGCCTTTTGCTCTTGATTTAAGTTCATTGGCTACTTGCATATTGGCCAAAATCATAGAATTTTATAAATGCATGCCACTGATATTAAAAGGAATAAATTTTCTCCCCCCCTGCAGAATAAAACTAAACAGAAGATGTAAAAGAAAATAACTAGTATCTTGAGATACTAGTTATTGAGAAAAAAAATCTCCATCATTTATTCATAATTACATGATTGTGCTCACTGCAACTGTATTCCACCTATATGTGAAAGCAGATTAAATGAAGTCCTTTCCTTAAATTATAACAAAATTATGACCAGTATCGATATAAGGAAATTTCAAAGCATGCTTGTGGACTTCAGAAATAATTTGTTCTTGTCTACAATTCATACTCCACTGACTAGCATTTTTGAATCCCCCCCCCACTTTACAGGAAGGGGGTTTAGTGTAACTGAACTATAGTGTAAGAAGTTTAATGGTTAAATCAATACTCTTCCATCATGGCACACTGATTTTAGGGTCTGAGCCATATTTCATATATGCTATGGGAGTAATGTTTTAACAGGAAGCAGCATCTCATTGACTTTGTCTGGGTGAGAAAGTGAAGCATGGACAAATCCAGTCAGTTCTTAGATAGAATACAGGGACTGTAGGCCAGTATTGGTTAAAAGAACATTCTGGAACAAGTCAATGGAAACCCTCTTCTGTATTGTTGCCAAGAAAACTACATGAAATGTCCATGAAGTCCCCAGGATCCAAGATCGATTCAAAGAAGATTGACTCATGAAAGTAAGGCTAAAAATGTACACAATTCCCATCAACAACTAACTTTTTAGAGTGTTTCAAAATAGCAATTCCTACAAGGCAATTTCATCACCTTGGAAGGTTTCACATCTTCACTTTATGAGCAGACATTGGGAAGGGATGGAATATCTCTGTTATATCACAAACTGAATAAATAGGGATGGTTACCAAGATGCCATTTTAATACTATCACTGTGATGCATCAAATATATAGGTCAGTCTAGAAACTGGGTGAATAGACTCAGTTATAGTGGTGACCAGCTTAGGGACACTTTGTTGTTGAGAAAAACTATCTATGTGGTTGCTAAGTGTTGACAATGACCTGATGGTATGTAATCAATCAGTCAATCAATCAATCAATAACTGGGTAACATTAGAAGGACAAAAAATGAAAGCAGAAGATGTAGTTACACCATGTGACTTTTTCTCTGGTGTACCTCAACAGACACATAATTTTCTCTTAATTTGGCATTTCTAGAGAGAAAGCCTTCCCAAGAGAAACACATAACTACAGCAGATTAGTTTAATCCAGGGCATCTAATCCTGCAGAATATTTTGCCTACAAGGGGATTAATGAAATTAGGACACATGGATTGTTTCGTATGAATGAACTGATGAACTGATATTGCCTTTATTTCTTGTCAACAGGGCTTCTGTGAAAATAATTCGCTTAACCCATCATTTAGCAGTTTCCCTCATCCCCCCCCAAATAATCCAAAAACAAACAATAAACTTGAGTCACAACTTCTAATACATGAAGGCTACTTTCCATAGATGAGTGCAAAGTCATGTGACAATGGTTTTGTTTTGAGTTGGCAATGTAAAAAAATATTCCTCCCTGTGCATACAAATCATACAATCATAACAGCTTTATCTCAGTAATCAAAACAAACTCACATGCATTTAAAGATCATTGTTTGAAGTGTTCTTTCTTTAGCAAACAAAGCATTTTTTCCTATTATGAAGTCTAATGATCTAAATTCACATTGCTCAGCATCAGGCTGTCAGAGACATAAGCAGGTATTTTTGCTATGGAGCCAGCTGATATTAAAAATGATAGGTATGCACAGTCACAGAAATACACACATGCATGCATAAACAGTGTCTTTTTAAACAAATGCCCTCTTCAATTAAAAGAGAGGAAGAACAGAAAGTGGCAAATAAAGGTAGATAATTTGAGATTCTAGTCTTACCCAGATCCCAAGATACAAAATGTATCCTTGTTGTGAAACCCACAGCCAACATTTCTCTCTTTGATCCCATTCCAATAACTCCATTCCTTGCTTGTTTGCTGCCTCTACATTTCTCATATAAGAGCAAAGTAAAGCATCAAACAAATATAAAACCAAGCAACTTGCTTATAAGCCCTGATTTTCAAGAAACAAAGAAAGCCTTTCTTTATTTGAAATTTAAATGAGCAGGTTCAAATTATCCTACTTCGGACACATAATGTGAAAACCTAGCTCTCTGGAGAAGGCTCTAATGCTGGGAAAAATGGAAGGAAAGAGAAGAAGAGGACAACCAGCAGCAAGATGGATAGACTCAGTTACAGTGGCCATGGGCGCACTGTTGGGAGACCTGAAAAACCAGTTAAGGACAGATTGTCATGGAGAAAATCTATCTACATTAGATAACTATCTAACAAAAGTTAAACAACACATTACACTGCATCCACTAAAAAACAAACAAACAAAAACCTATTCATGCCTGTACTAGATATACCTGGGGAAACAATCAGGTCCAAACACTTCTAATTATCATAGCAACAGAACTGAATTTGGCTACAATTCTAGAGGATTCCCAATCCTGGTCATTTAGTAGATAATGCAAGATTACCGTGTGAGAATGTTTGTAATTAGAGGGGATATTAGCTCTGCCCTCCTAAATTGGTAGATAGGGCACTTCAGAAGCATGTGCCATACAGCAAAACACCTAGCACTTGGGCTTTAAAAAGTTGGATTGCTGCAGGGACATGGTTGTTATCATTATGGGCTGAATATCTAATGATTACATTATAAGCTGTTTGGGCTCACAAAGAAGTTTCCAGGAAGAAGATGACTGTAAATACAGTAGATGCCAAGATATTTGAAAACCTTCACCTGCTCAGTTTGGTAGTTACTGATCTTCCAAATATGGCAATGGTTAGCACATCGCTTGGGGAATATAACCATCTTGGTTCTCATGTGGTTGATTTCTAGTATCTCAGTTTTTATTTGTTGATGTAAACATTAAATAATAGAAGGACCAGGATACATCTAGGTCCATCCTTGGTGTTGTTGTTGTTTTATTGTTTTTGTGGTTTTGTTGTTATTGTGAGCCACCAAGAATTGTGCTTTAAGATGGGTGGCCATGCAAATCTTTTAAATAAATAAATAAATAAATAAATAAATATCTGTTTCACTCCCTTGGAATCGGGTCAATTCACCATTATTTGAGCATTGGACCTGTGTTGCAGTCCCTTCATGTGACATCATAATTAGCTGCAGAAGTTGGCAAATCAAATGTTACTTTCAAGTCTGTGAAACCAGCATGGAGAGCACCTCCAGGAGGGTTAAAATGCTTCACAGAGAAGTGGTACAGAGTGATAACCTTGATCAGCAATAGCAAAACCTGATCTAAAACCAGCTTGCTCCATTGCTAAGATTCTTTCTTGGACCACCCAATCAGCAAATTTATAAAAAAATATGTTTAGTATATAATTTGTTAATTACATATAGTAAACTGCTAGAGCAATAGTTAGCTGAATTGGTTTTGTCACCTCTTTTGAATATTGGCATCAAAATTTTGGCTGAGTGGGACAGACTGATCCAGTTAATCTTAGCCAAAAATCACACCATGTTCTGGTACCTTGTTTCTTCTGTGTCTACAAGTCTCAGACCTAGAACGGATAATCTAATATCACATGAGATCTGGAATGCTCACTATTGTGCATTGTTCTAAACACAGCCAGGGAATTCCAACACATATCCAACGATCTCTAATTCTCTCCCTGACCAGCCACTGATCTCCAAACCAGAGGCTGTTTCATTTAAATTCAAATCCTTAACACTATTGTGTTTACAAGTATCAAATGATGCTTGCTATAATGTTAAAACCAGAGAGAATTATACAGTGAATGACATTCACATACTACAAAAGGAAGAAATACCCATCTCTACCACATGAGTGAGATAGCTCTGCCCATCATTGCCTCTCTCAGAGCTGTTGCTTTGTAATCCCTGGCTACCAGAAGGTTGTTCAGGCTTGCTTTAAGCAAAGAAAATAGCTCATTGTTTGAATGCAACAATTTTGGCATTTGCAGTGACATTATGGAATATTATTTTTGCTCAGCCTCTTTATATACTATCTTCACATCCACTTTCAACGAATGTAATAACCTCCTGTAAGGTGCATATGGGATAACTCCAGCTCCAGATGCTTCCAGAATACTCAAAAGCCATTTCACTTTTTAAAAAATTATTTCTTTCTTATTCATGCAACCTTCTACAGTCTCTCCCATTGAAAAAGTCTGAGGCTGTTAGATCTTACTGCAGGTGGACGCCAAAGAGCTCTAATTTCAGCCTGGGATTAGCTGGAAGTGATGGAAGAAACAACAATTCTCTAGATTGCCAATTCTAATGTTAATAAGCCAGATGTTGCCTGGAGCTGCCAGCTGGGAACACAATGACCAAAATCTCTGCATATGGAATCTAATGATGATGAGTGAATCATTTGACCAAAACTAGCATTTTTGGCCTATGTAGTTGTTATTATTGTGTGAAACCTCATTCCTTTAGCCAGTGTCACAGAGAACACTGCTGTGCTGAATGCTGGAACCAAGGTTGTTTGCCTTCACACAGATTTCACTCTCTGCATATTGCCTTGCCTCTCTCATTCTCCTGAGAATGTCAGATATATATATACAGTAACTATTATGTCAGTTCAGTTCTGCATGGAACCTTAAAGAAGCCACTGAGAAATTTTATAATGTATGCTTGGAAGGTTTTGAAGATTTACCTCTTCTTCTGGTAGGGACCTGGAAATCACAAAAGATTCCTTCTCTGTTCACAATTCCTTCCCTCTGAACTATTTTTGTTAGGTAAATAACAATTTTCCTACAAACAGCTTTTACTCCTGTTTTAGCCTTGACTCAAACTAAAAAGAAAGACAGATCTCAGCAGAAGATCTGGGTCTTCATATTATAAGCCAGAAGAGAAACTATTTGATAACATAGAGTTCAGATTTGTATGGAAGACAACAAATATACACCTGTATGCATGAAGGCCTATCGATATCACTGATCGTTGGTTGGTTGTAGTGATGAGGGGATGTTGTTCTTCCTTGCAGTTTGGATTAAGCTGTCCAAAGGACTTCCTAGTCAGAGCTGACACCTGCTCCTCCCCATTTTGGGTAGTGGTGATGAATGGAGGACACTGATCATTGCTGTCCCCCACTGCCATATGGAGTTCATTTTAGCAGATCATGACATTATATTGTAGTAGAAAAGCACTTTCTTCAGTGGCTAAAAGTATGTACAAGTTATGTATGTACTTCAAATAGTTCTGAGCGACTTAGTAGAGCTGTGCAAAACTTTGAAGAAGGCTTTTAATATGAATTTTCAGTCAAAGCATGCCACTGAAGCAGATTCATGAATCAAAGTGGACACCTGATTTGAAGCAGCAAATTAAATCAGGTGGCTTCAGAGTGATTCATTGCCTTTTAAAGTGCTTTGCAGATTCCATAGCTTTTCTGCTTCTGGGGTTATGACAGACAAAATACAATGTTAAACAGCATCCATTTCATGTATTGAAAACATTGAGGAATGGAGTTGAGTGGTGTGATGGGCAATGACAAAATAAACCAACCAATCAGTTTAGTACCTCATTAAATTCTCTGCCTATCTCTGGTAGAAGTGGATCTTGCCAGAAATGAGGAGTTGCTTACAAGGAGATAGGACAACCAGCTACGCTAATCCTGCTAATCCAGAAATTCCAGATCAGAAGCAGCAAATGTACACCACTCTGCAGTGTAGGGAAGGAGTGGGAGTGGGATGAGAAACCAGATTGCAGTCAAATCTACAGCTGATTTCATTTCAGAAACTTCTGAGGCTGGCTGGCTGGCTGGCTGGCTGGCTGGCTGGCTGGATTCATTCATTCATTCATTCATTCATTCATTCATTCATTCATTCATTCATTCATTCATTCATGATGTGCCCCACTATTGGTGGGGGAACTACAGGCAATTTCAGTCCCGTAGTTGAATGTTCACTGCCTGTTTTATTCTTAGTTCACAATTTATTATCACAGGGTAATGCCAAATGTAACTCTTAAATTGATGGACCAGCCTTGCCATAGTACAACTTTCAATACGGGCAGTTCTAAAAATGCAGCTCATTTGTCATTATATAAAAGATTTTAGCTAGCTCTTAGACTTTTATATCTTCAGCATAATTACTTCAAATAGCCTGTTTATTATAAAAGCATTTAATAATGCAGTAAAAATGGAATTATTACACAGTTCTTTCAGATCTGCAATCACATCATGTTTGTGACATCAAAAAAACCCCCAAAACCCTTTATGCAACAAATACATACAAGATTGATCTAGCAGTAGTGACTACTATATGAAGAAATGAGAGGAGACAATCACCCTCCCCCCCCAAATAGTTATGTACTCTCAGGAAAACAAGGAAATGATTTATGAAAAAAGAGCAAAAATGAAGATCTCCTAGATAAAAGGGGATCACAAAATAATGGAAGCCACAATGCCTAAGTTTTAGGCACTTTATCAAAATGAGTTTGTTAGGCTAGTGAATGGATTCAAAATTAGCTGCACTTAATGCCTATTGAAATTTAATGTGTCATGACTAACTTATTTCATAGATTTCAGTGAGAGGTAATTCAGTAGGGTTCCTACTCATAATCTTTAAGCAATTATCCTTCCACCAGCTTTATTACTAATTGGTATCACTGTCATACAGCCTTGTGTGGCGCAGAGTGGTAGGTGGCAGTATTGCAACCGAAACTCTCCCCACGACCCGAGTTCAATCCCAGCAGAAACTGGATTCTTGGGTAGCTGGCTCAGGTCCACTCAGCCTTCCATCCTTCCGAGGTTGGTATAATGAGTACCCAGCTTGCTGGGGAAGGTGACGACCGGGGAAGGCAAAGGCAAACCACCCCAATATAGTCTGCCAAGAAAACGTTGTGAAAGTGATGTCCCCCCAAAGGGTCAGACATGACTCGGTGCTTGCACAGGGGACCTTTCACCTTTCACTCATCACTTTCATAGTTTGATCACAAATTGTAGTTCAAGTATTATTGTCCCATGTTCTACACTAAATTTAGGCAGAGACCTATTCATGACTTACATGGTCTGCTAGTGCCACCCTGTCGGAGATGAGACCACATATATCCCATCTGTATTACTTTTATTTCAGCTCAACAAAGTTAGATGATTCTTGGACATGTTCTAAATCATTTGTGGTGATCTTGCTTTAGTGATGATAAGCATTCTACAGAAACAAGTCCCAGGACTTGATTTCCTTTCAGGAGAAAGCACTAGATTATGGCATTAGTCCTTCTAGCAGCACAGTTGTTAGTCTGTGCCAAAAAGCTGGAGATGGGTTATCAGGAGACAACAGATTGTCATCAGGGGCATCAGGGGTAGCAAGGGGAGACTCCAACCATGTTATCAAAGCCATCCTTTTGTACATGACAAACCGTCAATATAAATTTGATAATTAAATAAATAAATAAATTTACTGTATGTGCATTGCATGTGAAAAAGTGAGGGGGTTTCAATTATGCAGTCACAACTGCCATCTTGAATTTCTCCCTAAAGATGCTGCTAGTTGCCACTTATTTATGGGGATCAAAAAAAATATTCTTCAAAAAGCTGCAAAATTCTTTCCACCACAAGTGGGAAAGAAGAGGGTTGAGTATATGTGTATGAAGATGTGATTCTGAACAACAAATCTGGGTTCATCTAAAAGGAAATTACTCCATTTATTATCATTGTAGACAAGAGTACATTGTCTTTTTTTAATCATTTAGCACACTGGAATTCTGAAACATCCTGCAGTTGTTGTCAGACAAAGGCTGACAACAACTGCAGGAAAATTACAATAAATGAGATAGAGCAGGAAGCCTGGGAGATGCCATTTACATTGGCGTCCATGGGACCCATTTTGCCTATCTTTTTTTTAGGTGTTCCAGGCAGGAGACCTTGAAATATTTTATCCTCATAATAGTCCAACAAGTTATGGTAGACTAAGCTGCGGTGTTGTTGTTGTTTATTCGTTCAGTCACTTCCAACTCTTTGTGACTTCATGGACCAGCCCACACCAGAGCTTCCTGTCGGTCATCACCACCCCCAGTTCCCCCAAGGACAAGTCCTTCACCTCTAGAATATCATCTATCCATCTAGCCCTTGATCAGCCCCTCTTCCTTTTGCCTTCCACTTTCCCTAGCCTCAGCATCTTCTCCAGGGTGTCCTGTCTTCTCATTATGTGGCCAAAGTACTTCAGTTTTGCCTTTAATATCATTCCCTCAAGTGAGCAGTCTGGCTTTATTTCCTGGAGTATGAACTGGTTTGATCCTCCAGCAAAGGATTGTTACCTTGTCGTGGTGCTAGAGCTTGAGCACCTCAATGACGCCATGAGCTAAACCATGAAGGGCTACCCAAGACAGGAAGGTCATGACAGAGAGGTCAGACTAAATGCAATCCCTGGGGAAGGTAATGGCAACCCACCCCAGTATTCTTGCTGTGAAAACTAAATGGATCAGTACAACCAGAGATATGTCAGTATACGATCGGAAGATGAGACTCCCAGGTTGGAAGATGGTCCAAATGCTATCAGGGAGGAACAGAGGATGAGTTCAACTAGCCCCAGATGTGATGATGCAGCTAGCTCAAAGCTGAAAGGATGGCTAGTGGCTGACGGTGCTGGTGGTGAACAGCGAATCTGATATTCTAAGGATCAACACACCATTGAAACCTGGAATGTAAGATCTATGAGCCAGGGCAAATTGGATGTGGTTATTGGTGAGATGTCAAGATTAAAGATAGACATTCTGGGCATCAGTGAACTGAAATGGACTGGAATGAGCCACTTCACATCAGATGACCACCAGATCTACTACTGTGGACAAGAGGACCACAGAAGAAATGGAGTAGCCTTCTTAATTAATAGTAAAGTGGCTAAAGCAGTGCTTGGATACAATCCAAAAAATGATAGAATGATCTCAATTCGAATTCAGGGTAAGCCATCTAACATCACAGTGATCCAAATATACGCCCCAACCACAGATGCTGAAGAAGCTGAAGTAGATCAGTTCTATAAGGATCTGCAGCTCCTACTGGGCAATATGCCTAAAAGAAACATTATTTTCATCACAGGAGACTGGAATGCTAAGGTGGGCAGTCAAATGACACCTCGAATTACAGGTAAGTATGGCCTGGGAGAACAAAATGAAGCAGGATATAGGCTAATAGAATTTTGCCAAGACAACTCACTCTGCATAACAAACACTCTCTTCCAACAACCTAAGAGACGGCTTTATACATGGACTTCACCAGATGGACAACACCGAAATCAGATTGACTACATCCTTTGCAGCCAAAGATGGTGGACATCTATACAGTCAGTAAAAACAAGACCTGGAGCTGACTGTAGTTCAGATCATGAACTTCTTATTGCACAATTTAGGATCAGACTCAAGAGATTAGGGAAGACCCACAGATCAGCTAGATATGAGCTCACTAATATTCCTAAGGAATATGCAGTGGAGGTGAAGAATAGATTTAAGGGACTGGATTTAGTAGATAGGGTCCTGGAAGAACTATGGACAGAAGTTCACAACATTGTTCAGGAGGCGGCAACAAAATACATCCCAAAGAAAGAGAAAACCAAGAAGGCAAAATGGCTGTCTGCTGAGACACTAGAAGTAGCCCAAGAAAGAAGGAAAGCAAAAGGCAACAGCGATAGGGGGAGATATGCCCAATTAAATGCAAAATTCCAGAGGTTAGCCAGAAGAGATAAGGAATTATTTTAAAACAAGCAATGCACGGAAGTGGAAGAAGACAATAGAATAGGAAGGACAAGAGATTTTTTCCAGAAAATTAGAAACATCGGAGGTAAATTCCAGGCCAAAATGGGTATGATCAAAAACAAAGATGGCAAGGACCTAACAGAAGAAGAAGAGATCAAGAAAAGGTAGCAAGAATATACAGAAGACCTGTATAGGAAGGATAACAATATTGGGGATAGCTTTGACGGTGTGGTCAGTGAGCTAGAGCCAGACATCCTGAAGAGTGAGGTTGAATGGGCCTTAAGAAGCATTGCTAATAACAAGGCAGCAGGAGATGATGGTATACCAGCTGAATTCTTCAAAATCTTGCAAA
The DNA here is from genome assembly GCF_035149785.1 of Candoia aspera. Lineage (NCBI taxonomy): Eukaryota > Metazoa > Chordata > Lepidosauria > Squamata > Candoiidae > Candoia > Candoia aspera. The sequence continues at coordinate 27,780,620 of NC_086156.1, read as the reverse complement.
ATGATGCTGTAAAGGTAATGCATGCTATATGCCAGCAAATTTGGAAAACACAAGAATGGCCATCAGATTGGAAAAAATCAACTTATATCCCCATATCAAAAAAGGGAAACACTAAAGAATGTTCAAACTATCGAACAGTGGCACTCATTTCACATGCCAGTAAGGTAATGCTCAAGATCCTGCAAGGTAGACTTCAGCAACTCATGGAGCGAGAATTGCCAGATGTACAAGCTGGGTTTAGAAAAGGCAGAGGAACTAGGGACCAAATTGCCAATATCCGCTGGATAATGGAAAAAGCCAGGGAGTTTCAAAAAAACATCTATTTCTGTTTTATTGACTATTCTAAAGCCTTTGACTGTGTGGACCATAACAAATTGTGGCAAGTTCTTAGTGGTATGGGGATACCAAGTCATCTTGTATGCCTCCTGAAGAATCTGTATAACGACCAAGTAGCAACAGTAAGAACAGACCACGGAACAACAGACTGGTTTAAGATTGGGAAAGGAGTACAGCAGGGTTGTATACTCTCACCCTGCCTATTCAACTTGTACGCAGAACACATCATGCGACATGCTGGGCTTGAGCAATCCAAGGCTGGAGTTAAAATCGCTGGAAGAAACATTAACAATCTCAGATATGCAGATGATACCACTCTGATGCCTGAAAGCAAAGTGGAACTGAGGAGCCTTATGATGAAGGTGAAAGAAGAAAGTGCAAAAGCTGGTTTGCAGCTAAACCTCACAAAACTAAGATTATGGCAACCAGCTTGATTGATAACTGGCAAATAGAGGGAGAAAACGTAGAGGCAGTGAAATATTTTGTATTTCTAGGTGCAAAGATTACTGCAGATGCTGACTGCAGCCAGGAAATCAGAAGACCTTTAATGCTTGGGAGAAGAGCAATGACAAATCTCAATAAAATAGTTAAGAGCAGAGACATCACACTGACAACAAAGGTCCATATAGTTTAAGCTGTGGTAGGTGGCCCAAAAGCATTTATTCTCTAAATTCAGACATTGTGCAAAGCCATGGTTTGCTTAAAGTTAATTTATCCAATCAAAAGACTGGGTCCACATAATCCAGAATCTGGCATGCAGTTCACACTGGCTCTGCAATGTTCCTTTTTTCTTCTTCAGTTCTAAGACAGCTTCCTTCCATTTGACGTCTGTCAGTCCAAATGTTCCAAATGTCCCTTCCTGCCTGAAGTTTCGTGCCTACACAGCTAGTAGCTTTTTACTGCCAATTTCAAATGAAGTCCAAGAGGGAAAGACCTGACTTTTAGTCTTTTTGTGTGAAGCTCAGCCTCAACAATTTTATGGGGGACTCCCTCCACCTTTAGGTCTCCATATAATCCTTTATCTATTGACTCAGTATGATAGTGCCATAAACTTCGCACAAAAGTAAACTACTATTTATTACACATACCTAATGTGCCAGTACTGCTTATTTTATAGCATCATATATTTTAATTTGACTTGTTTAGGAAAGGAATTTTGACTGAAAAAATGTTTCATTAAACTTCAGGGTAAACATTAAATTCAGCATCTTGGGCCATTAAAGAGCTTGTCAGTATAAAGTTCAAAGAACCTGATAATGGTTTTGAGAAGAGAATGTGAGAACTAGGATGAATCTATTCCATTTATTTCCCCAGAATGATTTTGGATTTCTAGGCTGATAGATTTCTTTTTTTGTTACAGAGTTCTTTTCACTATTTTTAAAATCTGCAAGAATATTCATCACACCTTAAGAGGCAAAGGACAATCTGATGTCCTTATTTAAAAATATGGCTGGAAGCTGTGGTTCTGTTATTTAATGGTAACAAAATCAACACTGTCCCCACAGCTTGTTCTCATAGTGGTGCAGGTATCTTTGTCAAAAGGCTTATTTTCCTCTGGAAGCAGTGCTACTCCATCATATAATATAACCCACACCATATAATGGGTGCTTAATTCAATCATCTTCTCAATTCATGGAAGATTAACAATTAAGCAGGCTGTTGCCATAGTCAGCCAAAATCTTACACTTCACACTGCATAAAAACCTATCAGGTGGAATTTGTTGGCAGGTCTTAAGCACTGGCTACTACAGAAGGAAGCAGGGAAAGCTTCTGAAAGCTACATCAGATGGATGGATAGTGGGATAGCCTCATGTGCCATAAATCTGGGATACCCAACATGGTTCCAATGTGCTGTACTGCAGTCCTTTGATATCACCTAAGTTCTCTGTGCCGCCACTGTTTTTTGTTTTCTGACTGGCCATGCCACTATGGTGGCTGGTTTAAGTGGGCAAACCCCATGACAGCCATAGAACCCATATCATGTTTCAAATCCCACTGGCCAAAACGGCTGGAGATCCCTAGGTAAAGCATGGCTTTTTAAGATAATTGCTCTATCTATCAGCAATCTATCATCTATCTATCTATCATCATCTCTCTCTCTCTCTCTCTCTCTCTCTCAAAGGCAACCTCTGCTTAGCTTTTAGAAAACAGTGAAAACACTTCACGTTTGATTGCCTGTTTTCCAAAGGATTCCAAGGGACTTTTCACTACTTACAGTATACACTTTCAAGAAACCAGCAGGAGGAAGTCTTCCTAACAGCCCACTCTGATTTTGTTTTTAAAAAAGTGATTAGCAGTCTGAATTAAACTGCAGAGGATTTTATTAGATATTTCCCTCCAGGCTGCATGTTAGTGGAAGTGCTCCTCAATTGGAGCAAATTCATTCTCTATTCATTCAACAACTATAATGAATTTATTTGGTAGCCATGCAACTGTCATGTTGACTTGTGTGAGAGTGGCACTATAACTCAGCCTTAGTTAAACATTAATTAATTAATGGATGTAGACTGGAGGTAGAATTTGCAAAGTAAAGCTACATGGCACTTCTGATCCCACTATATTCACAATGCTTCTTTCTAAATATTGATTTGGCAAATAGATACAATGGAAGGACAAGGGAATGGGAGGGAAGGAATTTGTATAGTTAAATGTAAATGTGACAACCTCTAATATCCTTTCTATCTAGATAATTTTAGTCCTTCTTTCCTTCCATTTGTAGATAAGTATTTGGGTGGGTTCTGGAAAGAATATAATATGTCACTTTCATGCTGATAGCATGGAATAAAAAAAGGAAATGGAACTATTTTAGTAATTTAAACTGCAGAGCTGAAAAGGAGACAATGACAGAGGTAGAGAGTGCCCTCCTTTAAGAAGATGGATACATCAGATACACAGTGAAACTGGGTGTGGCTGGTTCTATTCTTCCTGTGATTACAAGTTCTCTGTTTCCAGAACTTCACTGATCTAAGACATGATATTTACTCAGATAACACCCAATCATAATTCAGTGCCTTCTTTAAGTTTCTGTTCCAGGTTTGTGTTGTAAGTGCCATGAAGAGATAGCACATGGCTCCACTTCCCACCTTGCAAGCAGAGCTGTAACTTTCTCTTATACTTCATTTTGCTATGGCAACTGGTTGACAACAATATTGGGGAAAAGAGCAGGAGGCTTATGGACCATGAGAGAGTGGCTTTGTATAATGCAGTGTGTCTCAACCTCAACAACTTTAAGATGTGTGGACTTCAGACCGCAGAATTTCCCAGTCAACATACTGGCTGGGGAATTCTGGGAGCTGAAGTCTACACATCTTAAAATTGTTGAGGTTGAGAACCACTGATGTAGTGGAATAACCAGCATGCCAAAATCCATCCTTAAATTTCCCAAAAGTTAACCTCCCTTGAGAAATCAATTTTTATTCTTCAATCTCAGTCTGAAGGTTCTTTAGAATTTTTTTAAAAAAATGTCTTTGTTTTTTTGCTTTTTTGTTTTTGAGCTTTATTGTTCAAGGTGCCAAAGGTATTGTTATAATTGTGATGCTATTTTCTGTTAGGGAGGGGGATATATTACCTTTTGGGATTTAAGAAAAGCATGGGAAAGCAGGAAGAACACCAACAGTTGGAAGAACAGATGTGCAAGGGCAGACAGCCACTCACACAAGTCCCTACATTTATTGTGGACCAGCAGAAAGCCATGAGAACTTTTACATACCAAACGTATAGTTCTTGGAGCAAAAACCATAAACTGAGAGAAAAGAACTCAGATCACCCCTGAGTCTGTTTAATTAATTCTGGGCACACAAGTTCTACAGGAACCCTGATAAATTGTATATTTCACCTGTTATCTGAGAAAGATGCATTGTGCATGTAAGCTTGCTACGTTTTGTACTCCCATGTGTTACCTTAGCAAGTTAATGATTGCTCAATCTTGAATGGAGCCACTGGGCATCACAGACCTTATCTCTTTACTGTTTAATCAATTCTAATTTTAATTTAATGAGGTTTCACTTCCCCATGTGAGACTGGTGCACAATCTGGGGGTCCTCTTGGACTTAGGGCTCCTGTTTGAAGAGCACATGGCAGCTCTTCAAACAGGAGCCCTAAGTCCAAGAGGACCCCCAGATTGTGCACCAGTGCCAAAGGTATTGTTATAATTGTGATGCTATTTTCTGTTAGGGAGGGGGATATATTACCTTTTGGGATTTAAGAAAAGCATGGGAAAGCAGGAAGAACACCAACAGTTGGAAGAACAGATGTGCAAGGGCAGACAGCCACTCACACAAGTCCCTACATTTATTGTGGACCAGCAGAAAGCCATGAGAACTTTTACATACCAAACGTATAGTTCTTGGAGCAAAAACCATAAACTGAGAGAAAAGAACTCAGATCACCCCTGAGTCTGTTTAATTAATTCTGGGCACACAAGTTCTACAGGAACCCTGATAAATTGTATATTTCACCTGTTATCTGAGAAAGATGCATTGTGCATGTAAGCTTGCTACGTTTTGTACTCCCATGTGTTACCTTAGCAAGTTAATGATTGCTCAATCTTGAATGGAGCCACTGGGCATCACAGACCTTATCTCTTTACTGTTTAATCAATTCTAATTTTAATTTAATGAGGTTTCACTTCCCCATGTGAGACTGGTGCACAATCTGGGGGTCCTCTTGGACTTAGGGCTCCTGTTTGAAGAGCACATGGCAGCTGTGGCCAAAAGGGCCTTTGTACAGATTCACCTTGTATGCCACTTGTGCCCATTCCAGGACTGGGAGAGCCTTCAGGCAGTCACTCACTCTTTGGTCTCCTCTCGACTGGATTACTGTAATGTACTCTACATGGGACTACTCTGGAAGACCACTTGGAAGCTGCAACTGGTCCAGAATGCAGTAGCACAGGCAGTGATGGGAATGTATGCATCCCTTTGCTTCGAACATTGTGCTAGTTGCCTCTTGGCTTCTGGGTGCAATTCAAGGTGCTGATTATCACCTATGAAGGTTTGCATGAGATCTGGTTACTTGAGGGACCACCTGTCTCCATAAGTTTCCACCTGTCTGGTCAGATTAGCTAGAGTGGACACACTCCAGGTCCCATCTATTAAGTGGTGTCATCTTACGGAATCTAGGAAGTGTGCTTTCTCAGTTATGAGTCCTGCCCTGTGGAATCATATCCCCCTGGAGATTTGTACTGCTCCTGCTCTTCTGACTTTCTGCATACTGAGTAAGACCTGGTTGTTATCCCAGGCTCTGGGCTAGGACAGGGGTTGAGCTCTTAAAATTTTTGGATTGCACTATTTGTTTGCTTATTGGCTGCTTGTTTTTTGGGGGGTTTAATCTCTGATCAGCTGTCTTCTCTTTTTCTTGTTATATTTTGTTTTCTTTTAATTATTATCAGTAAGCCACTCAGAGTCACTATGGAGTCAGGTGGCCTCAGAACTGAAATAATAAATAAGTAATGAAAAAATAATTCTTTCTATTTTTTGTTGTTTATTCATTTAGTCGCTTCCGACTCTTCGTGACTTCATGGACCAGCACACGCCAGAGCTTCCTGTTGGTCGTCAACACCCCCAGCTCCCCCAGGGACGAGTCCGTCACCTCTAGAATATCATCCATCCATCTTGCCCTTGGTCGGCCCCTCTTCCTTTTGCCTTCCACTCTCCCTAGCATCAGCATCTTCTCCAGGGTGTCCTGTCTTCTCATTATGTGGCCAAAGTATTTCAATTTTGCCTTTAATATCATTCCCTCAAGTGAGCAGTCTGGCTTTATTTCCTGGAGGATGGACTGGTTTGATCTTCTTGCAGTCCAAGGCACTCAGAATTTTCCTCCAACACCACAGTTCAAAAGCATCGGTCTTCCTTCGCTCAGCCTTCCTTATGGTCCAGCTCTCGCAGCCATATGTTTCTATTTTACTTATTTAAGGATGAATGTGAATGCTCTTGGAAATGATGGCCGGGTGTTAGGATTAAAATAACATTAAATTAAATAGTAAAATGCTTTTGTGCAAAAGCAATTTGATTGTTTCCTTTTTAAAACTGGAAGTGGTAATGCTCTGGGGCAACATTTTACCTGGAATCCTTGGAATAGGCATTTTGCACAGATCCTTCTGGAGGTTAATCTCTCAAACATGTTGTTTATTGGCCCATTTAGCACTTACAAAACCCAGAGTTGATAAATAATGAAGGGACAAATCTATGATACTGCAGTTTTTTGCACACAGACTTCCCCCAGGCTGGCTGCCAACTATCCAGAATAATTAGAGGCACCAGCCCATCAGAAAAGCATATCAATCTCACCCAATTGAGCTTTTGCCTCAGTGGTGGCCATGCCAACTTTGAACATAAAGCTGTGTTAGATATACAGCAAAAACAGCTCTTAAAATTTTGGGATTGCACTGTTTCCAGTGGTCTATAATTTTACATACAAAAGCCTGTGCCCCATGCCTTAATTGAGCAACTGCCTTAGCTCAATTCCTTTAGTTGCTGATGGTGTATATTATCCTCCACTTTTTCAAAACAGACTGAAAATAGCTACAATGCTCCTCCGAGCATTTTTGCCCACATGTTTTGTTTGTACCCACCACTCTACTTGCTTGAAATATACTCTCCAAAGACTTTAAAAAGCATAACCTGCTTGATTCTAAGGCCATTTATTTCGCACCTATGCTTAATTGGCTTCTTAATGAAGGCCATGCTTTTTGTTTTATGATAAATAATGTTTATTGATCACAGTAAACAGAAAGGGCTTATGCTGCTAAAACTAGTCTGAATAGGTGAAAGTATTGCCACATCAGTGTATAGAAGAATGGTGAACGGTCTTAGTGAGCAGAAGTCCACAGTAATGAAAATTTAGTACCATAGAACTGACACATAAATTAAAGAAGGGATAGAACAGCACTATGTTTAAACTTGTGTGAAACTGACATATCATGAGCAAATGGCTACTCTTAAGGCTTTCGTAACTAATATTAGTGCAAAAATACTCTTTCATATCCATAACAAATGTCTCTAACATGCATGGCTTTGTGCATACAGCTGTCTGTGCACTTGCTTCCACGTGTGCAGAAATATTTTTTTCTTACAATAAGTTGGTGTCTCATCAAATGTTTCTCAAATTCTTCCTCTGTTTATGAGGAAAAATTAAGAGGCCCTTTGGGGGGGGGGGACCTCTAGTATTTCAGACATGAAAGTCAGATCAATGACAAAGGACCATGATTATGTTCTAAGATTGATGGAATGTAGAGAAGAAATATTCTATTTTCCTCTTTTGATTGGTCACTGTACCTTCTGGTCATTTCATTCTATAGTTCATTCAGCCAAAGCACTTGGATTAAGAAGATCATACCCCATTGATTTCAAAGGGGTCTGAACTGGCTTATTTTCAAGTACTTTAGCTTAACTGGCTTGTGGATAGACAAGTTATGTTCCCCTCTAAATCCCAGAAGCAGAAACATTCCACAGAAAAAGCCATTAATGAGGATTTCAGATCAGTCTGGCGAGGAACAGAGTTGTGATAAAGCCAGAAGCTTATGACTTGCCAAACCAATCTGTAATCCTGAGCAATGCCTTCTCTAGAGGGACTTCATTGCTATAATACGTCACTAATATATTAAAGTTTAGCTTCTCCTTTCTTGCACAAAACTGTTCAAATGTTCTAATTAACTTCTGAATAATGTTTAGTCTGCTCCAAATTCTGAGTCTTGTAGTTTGGTAATACATGTGGGTTTCCTTGTTGGTGGTGTTCTTGGATGAAAATCTCATAGCTTCTGGAGAGTAATTCATGCCTAATTATGAGGTAATGTCAAAATGGAGAAAGCCTTTGTATCCTTCTTTTCTTATTGACATTATAAAATATAACATTCATAGTTGCATTAGGATCTTAAAACTAGTTTTAGTCATGGATGTGGGAAATAAAAAGTTATCAGGTACATCACATTTTGATTTTATACCTGGAAAAGGAGAAATATAAAATGATATTCCATCCTAAGTTTTGATAATTGACATTATCACCCTGACCCAGATATCTGTGCATATTATATAATGAACATATGGACTTGTTACAAACAAAGTGACTCATTTTAATAAACAAAGGCAAAACTGCTATGTATGCATAAAGATAGTCATGAAATTGAAATAGTTGTGGGTTCCCTATTTCAAATCATCTTCTATCTAAACTTCTTTCTACTTAGGGGAATGTTATATTTTTACCTATCTTTCTAGTATGAAATGCCCAAGGACTATAATGTATTGACTTTTAGGGCACATCTGAAGTCTTCTTCACTGTGTGGTGAAATGGGGGAGATCTATCTCCCTATGCTGCAGGTGTGACATTGCTATCTGACAGGCACTCAGGGACAGACTTAAAATGTCTCTAACATGCATGACTTTGTGCATACAGCGGTCTGTGCACTTGCTTCCACATGTGCAGAAATCTTTTCTTTACAAGTAAAGGCAGGGACATTATCTAAAATTAGGCAGCGACTGGCCTTGATGATAATTCTGATCCACCTAGGTCTCCAGCAATTTGTAGGTACATCAACCATGGTATGTTCCAACCTTCTCTAAGTAGTTCTTGGTATGTCTTTGGTCTGTTCATAGAGTCTAAATGGATCATATCTGCATGTGCAATGAACTTTTCTTACTGTTGTTATCTCTGATATGAAAAGCATTTAAATGAGAAGGCAGCAATGAGATTGTTGGAGTTATTTTTTTTCATAAGGTACATACTTTTATCAAACTTTGTCTTATAATACATCTCTTCCTCCATTCATAAGGGTGCCAAATTCTTCACACACTGAATATATCGGCACCTCTTCTTCATGACTCCTGTAGGCCTGAACTGCCCTTTTCCCCACCCCAATTCTGATTGCCTTTCCCACTCCTCCATTAGCTTAGTGAAAGGCCAGTACTGACATATATCTGCTCCACCAAGAGGCAAGATAAAAGAATAGCAGGCAAACCACACTTCCAGTTCTGATTCAGAGGGAACCCACTCCTGTTTTATATCTCTAGGGGCCTCAGCAATGAATGTTTGTCCAGGTGTCATGATTAGTTGGGACCAAAAATGTTTCTTTCCCTTTTGGTAGTTAGTGTGCCTTTGGCCCTGTCTTTCCAACTCATGTTTCCCATCCTTGCTGTGAAGTTTATTGAACAAAATTTGTAAACAATTAATTCAAGGAATTTGACGAAACCAACTAGATTCCTGTATGATCTAGATATTCATGCTCTATTGACCCTAGTAGACAGTAATATTCCATGTTTAATGTTCATAGGGATAGAGCTGTTCAACTCAGTCCTGTCCTCATAAATGTTTTACCAGTTATGAAGTAAAACCTGAAGAAGGTTTGTGTCTCCCTAATTTTTCATGATACATAAAGAGAGAAGTAGGGAAAAAGGACAGGATAGACAAGAGGAAGTACTTATTTCAGTGCATGATTACATGAGGGATTGACTTCTGTTCATGACCAGCAAAACAGGATTATTAAACCAATTCAGGGAAGATAGAGTTATTTGTTAGCATTAATTATGATGGCTAACGATTGCCTCCAACATTGGGAGCAACATTAAGTTCATTAGCAATGGAACAGGACTGGGGACGACACCTTTGCATTTGCCTCTTGTTTAGTAGACATCTGATTGGCCACTGTGAGAACAACATGCTGACCTGCAGGTCTTTTTTTATATTCCTTTGAATATTGACTTTAATGTGACAATTAGGCATTTATGTATTTGACTTAAAAGACTTCCTAATTCTGCTCATTAACAACTGATTTTTCAAATGCTAACTTTTGTAAAATTGCTCTTAATGAAAATCCAAGCTGCTACATGCAGGCCTTTCCCCAGGCTTCTGAGGATAAACACACATGGAATGTATTTCCGCATATATTGCAGGATCAAGGCAAGGGAATAAAGGCTGATTGGATCAGTTCATTTATTTATACTTCTTAAAAAAGAAAGAGGATGAGAATAAGAATGAGAATATGAATAAGAGGACTAAGGGTATAATTTATGTATCCAGACATGGTAACTATATTACATTGTGTTGTAAAGGTTAGATATCATCAAAATCAGCAAGGCATAACTGCTAAAGGATAAGGTTGGAATAATCATGGCAAGCAAGCAAGTTCTTTATTTTGACTGTTCCTTCCCTAAAAAAATAGAGCTACCATACCTGGGATGCAAAACTCTCAACAGCCACCAGGTGACAGCAAAGATGTTGATTTTTAGGTATGTCTTTGGCCAACTGGATTTTTGCTGCCAGGATATAGTAGCCCCTCCCCTCCTCAAATAGAATTAAACACTCAAAAAATTTAAAAAGGAGGATAAGAAAGCTTATGGTAAAATTAACATAGGCAATTCAATGTGAAAACCTTGAGAAAGACATTGGAGTTAATGAATGCAATATTTAACCACAAGATCTGGGGGTTATAAAATGGGAATGGGTTAGGGTTTGTGGGGGATTGTAAATTGGGGCTTTAAAAATCACTCCATGAGGTACAATTGAACACAAATTATTAAAAGAAGCAGAAGAGCATGTATTTCAATAATTAAAACCATGATTTCAGCAAGTGCTTATCTGCCTGCTGTGCAAGATTAGAAATGCTAGATGTTTACATGGACGCTAAAGCAGTTTCTTCTTTATATCTATTGTTGTTATATCTATTTAGAAAAAAAAATAAGGTAATAATACCTGATGAAATGTATTATTCATTTTATTTATGTGTTTCCTTTATTGGTAGCCACTTAAGAAGTAAGTGTGCATAAGAAATCAATAGTGAGTAATACAACATGATGGAATATCCTTGAAAATTCACCAGAAGCCTTGTTGTTATTGTTTTGTGTGTGTACGTGTGCATATTTAAGTGTTTATTGGTCTGGATTTTTTTTTGTATGCTTTATTTATTATTTGGAAACTTTAGGTTGGATCCAGGCTTAGCAATGGTTAACTTGAACATTATTACTTAAGTCGTTATTGTCTGGCTCTAAGTATGATTACATCAGGATTCAGTCCACTTTTTATTCTACATACAATTATGACATAAGAGCATTAGAATGGAAAGTATGTATACAAGAACTATATCTGTTCTTATGTCTATATAGCATTTGTAGAAATTAATTTCCAAAATGAAAATACATGGGCACTGGGCCCTCAATTAATCTTGATCAAGTAGACTCACAGTTGGAATGTTTTCAACATATTCTGACTCTCAGATCAGTTACTTAAATATAGTTATAGTGTTTAATATGTACTTAATCAGTACAGTATCGGTTTTTGTTTGCTTTTGAATATTTGTTTTATTGTCAAGTCAAAATTATCAGATCAAAGCCACACATACATCAATAGAGATTTGAAATGTTCTTAGATCAGGATGGGGTATCTTTTTCAGCTGGAGCATCAGATTTATTACCGTGTCATCCTCCTGCCAGAAGTGGATGTGGCCAAAATCATAAGTGTGCATGAACCAAAAGAGGACATAGCAAAAAGAAACAAGATACAGCCAAAGCAATATTCTTTCATTCCCCCTTTTTTTTCTTTTTTTTCTGTTTCTTTTCTATCACTTTCTTCCTCCAGTCTTTCAGAAACAAAAAGGTTTGGAAACAATCTTACCCTGATTCATGAATAACCTGAAGACTAGGAACAAACTGAAAGGGGTCTGTTGGAAGAAATGACTGAATGAGAAGATTCAAATGACCAGTCTTCCCACCACTGCTATAAATAGGTAATAAAGGACATAAAGTTTTAAAATTACACTGGGGAAAAGAAAATAGATGTATATTTCTTAATGAAATGCACCTATGCATTTTCTTCTAATACAAATACAATTATTTTCAGATTATGTACTACTTTGAGTTATATTAGTAGCAGTAGCATCTGCTAAAGTGGTTTTCTGGAACAAATTGTTGGTAACTGTTTGGTGACAACCAACAACGTGAAAGGAATTCCCATCACCCCAAAAAGGATAGGGGTCATAGAAGAGACAGGAATTATCCCAGTCAGCATTATGCAAATGCCTAGTTATTGACCAAAAGCACTTCTAGCTTTGAGAAGACCGCATATTACAAGTTCTAGATGCAAATCAAACTGCTCTTAAAGGAAATGATACAAAATTTAGCACCACTAATGCACAATCATGAGCAAAAATGACACTGTTTCTCCCAGCATTTCTGGCCTTGGCTATCAGTATGGTAGCCAGTGTGACCTTTGGGTTCTCTATATTTTCAGATTTGGAACCAGGCCCAGTAATGTAGTTTAACTAAAACCTTAGGAAAAGGAAAAGAAAAAGGAAATCCTATCAGAGGCAACTTCCACAAAGCAAAACAGCTTGATGTTCAGCAAAACAGGTGATTCCTGCTGTGTTATGAATTGAAAACCAAATTGTTTTGACCTACTTAACTTAACAAATGAAATAAAGGGCAAATGGGCACTTGTCTCTTGATTTACAACATAGAACTCTTAACATATTTGGGAAAGGTCCATGAAACATATTTGGATACTGGGCACATTGTCTCCTTTTTTTCTTTTTAGAAACATCTACATTTTTTCTGTTTCCTTGATGGAAATGATTGTCAAAAATCTTTAATTTAATAACAAATATAGTAGACCTAGTGACTTAAAAGAAATTGCATATGAAGTGTAAACAATTCTTTTTTCACCATGATGAATGTATACCTTCCAAATCAATCGTCGTCATTTTCACAACAGTTATAAATGTGGAAACTACTAAAGGACAAGGTTTTCATGGCAATTCACTTTCAAATGATAGCTTTCAAAGGTCCAGTCTGAAAATAGTTGGGCAAGAAAGTTGTGTATCCAAAACAAGGGGAAATTTGCCCATTTTACCGTTGGTCTCCTCCATTGGTATTTGTTGAAGAATACTTAATGGGTGGTTTCCCTTTAAGGAAGAAGTCACCACTTTATAACCTACTTGAGAAATATTTGCAATTGCAGTATAGATATAACACAACCTGACCATTCACTAAGCGGTCCCCCCCCCACCCCTTTTGGAGTTTTTGGAGGTTTCTGAGTATCTCAGACATCAAGAGTAAAAGTAGGAGAGATTTGTATATGTTGGTAGGTCTGAGTCTTTCCATCTTGTTTATGGAAGTTTTTCTATAGGGAGGCTTGCCTGATGCTGACATTAATGTATTTTGCACACAACAGAAAGAACTTAAATTACCTACATGCCAACAACTTTTTTGGTGATTTTCTTATGGCCTGTTGGAATTGGATGAGATGTTAATATCTAGTAAAACTGTTCGATATTTTTTTTCTTAGTGTATGTTAAGAAAAAATGTTAAGAAAAAAATCCACTCCCTTGGAGAACCTATTCTGGAAATACTTGTAGAAGTGTGGTGTATGAAATTAATATTTAAATGTAATATATGAATAAGCATTTAACATAGAAGTGGACATGCTATCTTCACTCTTGTGATCAACTGCACTTTTAATTTTACAGGCATAAGAGAAAGGATGGATGGCAAGATGTGTAACAAGTGATATGTATTATTTATTTAATACATCTATATGACCACCCATCTCATATGCATGACTCTGAGCAGCTAACAGTTAAAAATAGAAGAAAACATAGTAAAAAAAATAAATAACCAAATTTAAAGACAAGAGAAATAACATAAAATAACATAGCAGCCAAGAACACTCAGTTAACACAACCAAGACCAAGAAATGGGCTCTCCCGTACTATCGGGGCTTAGTTAGGAATCCGTAGAAACAACCAGACAAATATTTCCTATGTATAATCCATGCCCTTTCTGGATTTTTTGGAAATAAAAGTGGTTTCATTTCAGTTAAAATTCTGTGCTCAACAAAGGCAGCCACATAACAGCCAACTTTCTTCCAGGTGTTTGTTGTGTAGTTGACTTGCATTGTTTTTTTTGGTATTTTTAATTTGTTGCTGAAATTGATTGAATTGTTTTTAACCGAATGCTGACCTGTTTGTTTGCCATTTTATGCCATGCTGGTAGTTATCGTCCAGCCATTTATGTTTTCTTTTTTCTTTTTTATGTTATTTCATTATGCGTTGCTAGGCTGGGCAAATACTTTGGAATGCTTTGGAATGCACAACACAGAAGTACAAAGCACTTCTTTTGGACCTGGCTTCACTGGGAAAACATGAAGCAAAGTGGTTGAGCATATATACATGTGGAGATGGCCAAGAATAGCTTCCAAAACAGCTGAACAAACCTGGAACATGATGTGACTGCTTTGAAGACTTGAAAAGAGAGGTTTTGTACTCAGTTCCACACATTCCAAAGTACTTTTGCTGAATGGATTTGTGTGGCCCTATTAGCAGCATTCCATGCCTTGGGAGAGAAAAGAAACACAACCATTCTGATAAAATAAGTGCACATAAAATATTTTAGGGCTCACCATATTATTATTATTTTCTCTGCATCTGTGAAATGCGTGGGAGTTGTAGGAGAGAAATACTAACAGGACCCAGAAATAGTTTGATTCACTGCAGCTTGTAGGATTGAGAATCAATCAAAAGGATTTAAGTTAGTCATGACTTCCATTTATCTCAATGGATTTACTTTAAGTCCAGCTAAGGGTTGGATTCAATTCTTGTTTTACTCCAGTTACCACAGATTAATATTTGATTTATTATATTCCATCAAGTCAGTGTTAACTCTTAGCAACCACATATCCAGACCTTTTCCAGGATGATCTGCCCCAGTTGGGCCCTTCAGGTCTTCTAACAGTATACCCATCACCACTCTAATCAAGTCCATCCCCTAAGTTTCTGTAAATGCAACAAGAAAAAAATCTTTGTAAACATTCTACAACAACTTTATTTCAAACAGTGCTTTGTGTTTTATTTTATTTTATTGAAAGGGAAAAATAAATACAGGTAGTCCTTGACTTATGACCATTCATTTAATGACTGTTTGAAGTTATGACGGTGCTGAAAAACTCACTTATGACAAGTCCTCACACTTATGACTTGACTATGATCATGTGACTGTTGCAGCATCCCCACAGTCACATGATCAAAATTTGGGCACTTGGCAACCAGTATGTATTTATAATGGTTGCAGCATCCCAGGGTCATGTGATCACCATTTGTGACCTTCCCAGCCAGCTCCCGACAAGCAAAATCAATGGGAAACCTGATTTACTTAACAACCACAGTGATTTGCTTAATGGCCACCGCAAACAAGGCTGTGAAATCTAGTGCAACTCACTTAACAGCTGCATTGCTTAGTGACAGAAGTTCCAGTCCCAATTGTGGTCATCAGTTGAGGACTACCTGTACTTTATAATTCAGTTTCATAACCCCATAATAGAAACTATTACAAAGCTAAGGAACCTATTAGCCAAGTTGTGCCATTTTTCCTTCTATGGAAAAATAAAATAGATTTATATTTGTCTACTCTGTCTTTGGGGACCCTCAGCAGATAATAGCACCTGGCTGACCTTCTATGGACATGGAAGCTAAGCAAGGCTGGCCTTGGTCAGTAGTCATAGCAGAGATCTCCAGGATCTCTCAAGTGATAGGCTAGTCTGGGAAGTCAAAAAGCATCCTGAAAGATAATGGCAACCTACTTCCATACTGAAATAGGTCTTGTACTGCACTGAAATATAACAATATGCCAAATAAAAATACTAACCTTCCCCTCCCCAAAATCTTTTAAAGCTGCTAGACATGCCCATGAAATCACCAGGAGTCCAGCTCAGCTTGAAGGAAACTTTATGGGTGGTGGTCGTGTTTTTAATCCTTGGGAAAAGTTACAATAGGAAAAATGAAGTAGTTTTTCAAACCAGTTCCACAGGTATCTTTAATGAGTGCAAAGTTGCCAGAGCTGAGCCATATTTATGAGAAATATTTCAGCTTTTAGTGATGCCAAAATGATATTTTGCTTATCAGCTAAATTAATTTATTGCATTCACCACGGCCATAATCTTTAACAATAAGAAAATTAAACTCCAAATTGAGCAATGAATGTATCCATTGATGATGCCTTGTCCTGGATAAAATTAAATCTGATTCCTAAAGCTATACATGAAAAGTAACTTCTAAGAAATGGTGATAGTATATATTCAATAGGCAAAATAATTTCCAGTGGAATAGAATACCTGGATTTTCACACAGCACTCTTATATATGTTAATTGTATGACAATCAGCTGTCGTATTTGCAGATAACAATTGTGAGTAATGGAATTATCCAACCATTTATGGGACTGGTGGAGTGCTAAGAAGAAAAGTCTCAGAAGCTTTATCTGAAAATGTGGCTAAATATTCCTCTCCAGCAGCCAAGAGAAAGTCCAACAAGAAAAATTCTCAGAATGTTGTAATCCTCTGCTTTTCATTTTCTGCTGTTTACAAAGATGTTTACCTGATCTCCTTGATTTACTACAACAATTTCTCACAGAAGCTGAGAAACGTGAAGTCATAGAGCTGGGGTCTACTGCAATATTGCTTTACGGTTACATTTCTGTCCACCCTATACCCCTTGCACCGTTGCTTAAGTCACCTGTTTATTTGTTCCCCTTCCATGGTGACAGAACAGAAGAGGATAATAGAACCATTGTAGGAGAGGGCTTACCACACACTTGGAGGAGTTGCAGTCAGAATACTTGCATCCCCATGAGTCCCCCATGAGGTGGTGATGGGCAGTGAATAAATTTATAAATAAATAAAAATAAATAAAAATCCCCCCCCGCCATTTTGCAGTAGCCTTCATCATTACCATGGAGATTGAATGGCTAAACAGCTGAAGGAAAATCTGTTTGGGGAAATCGGTCCATATTGTACATTTCTAACTGACAGGATGGAATGGCTTAAAGGAACAGTAATAAAGCAAATGTTAAAATCATCAGCGTACGGCATCTCCAGGAAACCCTGTTTAGAACCTTGACATTTTTGTATTTAAATAAAGGTAACTGCAATTGATTCTGTACATAGTAACTTTGCCCAAAGGCAGTCCATTAATAATTCCCTCTCACGCTCATCTTTTTGCTAGTTGGCTTTCATAGGAACTGGAACATGGAAGGTGATTCTTGTAGAGCACTGTTTCTCAACCTTGGCAACCTTAAGACATGTGGACTTCAAGTCCCAGAATTCCCCAGCCAGCAGTTGTAGAGTGTGCATGGCTACTTTTAAAGCTTCACACATGAGTGTTTCCTTTTTTCACCCCCATCTTCTCTTTCTAGATGCTAAACCATGTCTGTACAGGTGACAGTTAGGAAAAGAAGCTGAAGAATTGAAAAGCGACATTATTTAAATTGAAGCTTAAAGCTTAAAAAAAGAAGAAAAGTTAAAAGTTCTATCCTTGCAGAATGTTTTTACTTCCTGTGAATGAAGGAGGAAAAAACTCTCTTTTTTCACAGAGATAAAGACTTCTGGGAATGTCAATGTCTTGGCATTCTTATTCCAATCTCGGTTAATCCTTTCTACAATTCTCTCCAATCCAGACCAAACACTTTAAAAAAAAAAAAAAAACCCTCTGAGGGTTTTCTTACCTGTAAAGAACTGTAAGAGAGTCTGTTTGGTGTATGGTTAAGGCACCAGGCTAGAAACTGGGAGACTGTGAGTTCTAGGCACAAAGCCAACTGGGTGATCTTGGGCCAGTCACTCCCTCTCAGTCCTAGGAAGGAGGCAATGGCAAACCATTTCCAAAATCTTGCCAAGAAAACTGCAGGGACTTGTCCAGGCAGTTGCTAGGAGTTAACACTGGCTCAAAAGCGTGTGCGGGCACACACACACACAGACTGTAATCTATTTAATTCTGTGCCTATGTTTTATGAGTATTTGTGGGGGTATATGTGTCTGTATGTATGTTTATGTTACACATACATATTGATTGCAGACAAATTGCATGATAGTGTAAGGAAACATTACACTTGTACTGTATACACTTCCAGAAAATGTAATACATTCTATCAAGAATGAAGCAGGAATATGTTGCCTTTAAGGCAGCCTGTGGGAAGGAAGATAGAGACAGAAATGGCAAGATCTCTTCTGTCCCCAGAATTATCCTAAAAGGTTCCCTGCAACCACCAGCCTGAAATTTGCCAGCTTTCATCTTTCATCAGCTCAAAATTCATCCAGTTCCAATTATAGCCAGTTCCTTTAAAAACTAACAAAAAAAGCCTCAATCATTAAAATTTTGCAGCTGCTACAATTTCCCAAGCTGGGTTTATGCAGGTTAGCAAACATGTCAAGCCTTCTGTTGCTACAATGGTCTAGTGCCATGAGGGATATATATGCACAACCCCTATCTTTATTGTTGTCAGGACAGTTTAAACTCTCTATAACACAGGTTACAAGATGTAATCCTTTTCATTTTTTCTATATTGTCTGAAGATCTTTGCAATGGATAGAAGATATTTCCTAATGAATCCAGCTGTTCTCTATGGGGCTGATGCAGTCCCCCACCACAAATGGCTACAAAAATCTACTGGGCCACCAATTGGCAGTAAAGAGAATCAGAAAAGTCCATCTATTTGCTGCCATCTAGTAATACAATCCTTTTGGTTGTCCAGATGTGAAAGCCCTATGTAAAGGCAATGTGTTAGCTCAAAGGAAGCTGTGTTCCATGGTCTACTTATAAACAGCAGAGCTTACAAAATTAGATAAATTGAAACATATTCTTTGAACAGCATTGTTTTCATAACCGGCTTGCTCTTAGATGATCAAAGTAGCCTTCAGGATGTGAGATTTCATTGCTCTGCCTCTTTGTCTTTTAATCCCATTGAATCTTCATCTAGAACCTCCTGTGGCACCATCCTTGAATAATGCATCATCAGTCTGCTTCACTAAAAATTTACTAGGCATATAAATCACTGGTAAGGCTACTCAAGCTGATGATGAATTTGACTAATACATCATATGAACAAGAAGCTTAAGTGATAGATCACCATGAAGAAGGCACTGTGCAGAAGAGAAGCCAGGATCACATACCCTTGCTAAAAAGTGTGATAGATAGATAGATAGATAGATAGATAGATAGATAGATAGATAGATAGATAATTTCTCCTTATAGATAAAGATTTCATAAAGTGGATCCTGGATACAAAAAAAGGAAGGCAAAAGCAAACATATATGGCATTGTATAGTTATATCTTCACACCTATATTTTCTCCATGTTATGCATGTGTCTGTTTATGATAAAACTGAAATAAACAAATAATTAAAATGGATTCACATAATCCATTTTGTGAAACCAATTTATATTTCAGAAGACACAATGAGAACTTCTTAATCTCACAACACATGGACAAACTCAACCACACTTTCAACTGGGAAACGGTGAGCATCCTAAACCAAGCCAAATCCAAAAATGCCAGAGGATTCCTGGAAGCCTGGCACTCAGACAAAGCAGCCATCAACAGGCACACAAAGGTAAACAGCATTTACATACAATTCAAAAGAGACAATAGAAAAGCCAAAAGACCAGAACACCTCCTTGCCAGCAACCAACACCCAGTTATGCACAAATCAACACCAGGATTAACACCCGATGAACCATCAAACAGCACAATACATCCTAATCAAGGAGCTATTAATTCAGGCAATCAACCAAGCAGCAAACAACAGCACAATCAAGGAGAGAACAACACCTCCACCAACACAAGCTGGGCAGTATATAAACTGAGAGCAAGGCCCACTCCCTGTTTGCACTGAAGATGTTGCCTAGCCTGGCAATGAAACATCTGCAAGAAAACAACAAGGCACAGAGAGGACTCCACAAATAATGTTTCCTTCTGAGCCCCAAAATTTAGTGTAAATCCACCATGATCAAAGAAGATGGCACTGTTTGCCTATTTATTAAATTCATACCTCATTTTTCTTCCATGATGTATCTTAGTGCTATGTATATGGGATTTCCAGGCACAGCTTAGCTTCAGCATCAAGGCCATGCAGTGCTTTGGATCTTAGCACTAAAAGGAGCATGAGGGAAAGAATGCAGAATCTCTCTCAAGGCCAAACTATACTGGCTGCAAGAATCTGGATATACATTAGATGTCAGCAAAGAGACAACTGATATTAGCTCTTTGCTGATATCTAGTGTGGTCTGGATTTTTACATACCTGATACGTTAGATTTAACCTGTCAGCAATGCCTTAAAGCAGTGTGTAAGCTCAGAAAAAGGTATGGCTGCTTTAAGGTGTTATGGACAAGTGCTGTCTGCCTTTTGAGATAGGCCTGGCCAGGAAATAAATGCAGAATATCCAGAATAACAGAACCTTGAAAGCCTGACAGAGTTTCTCTCTCCCCTTTCTGCTACTAAAGAGAATTAAAGGGGGACAGTCTTGCATCTTGCCTCCTCTTCTCATTCAAGGCTGAACAGATGTTTACATAACAGCTCTATCATTCCTTCTTCAAGATTATCTCCATACTCCTCTATAGATACTATGTTTGTGCTGTTGTGTGCTCCAGCCCCCTTTGAAGACTGAATCTGAACTATTATATAGCCATACTTAATATATTCATTCAAAACCATGGATTTTGGTCCCACCCATGGATGGAGGGGGGAAGAGATCAGAGCCAAAAGTGGGGGAGTGGGGGAGCAAATTGTGCTAAATTTCCAAGGTAGCTGGAACCCAAACTTGAATTAGACCTAGGTGGATGGTTGTGAGATGGTTGTTGCTCTCCTGTTTTAGACCGCAGTGTGACAGTATCCTCCAGGAGGATATTAAGGAGAAATTTATACAGATAACTTGGAAACAAATCCATGCATTTTTGAAAAATTCTTGTGGGTGTGTATAATTCAACAAAAAGCACTCCCTTGCCCTATTTGTATTCTGCTTGTTAAGTAATATAGGAAGGATTATACAATGAGGCACTCAGCATTTGATATGCTATATGCCAAGATAATCAATAGGAGCATTTTTAGGTAACAGGGTAGGGCTTTTTTTCCCTGTCACATTACCATTACCTTAAAAAGAATTAAGTAAAAATTGGGTATCAGTAATACGGTTTTGTTATAGGTTTGACATTTGTATTTTCCACAGTATGAAAACATCGATAAATAGAAAGTTTAAAAGAGCTGAATTGTAGCAAAGAGATCAAAGGTTGATCCAATAGTTTTGAAAAAGGTGGCCTTGTATGGAATAGTACAATTTAAATTCAAGAGGCTGGCGCTTAATTGGAAAATTCATTTTACCCAAAGAATTGAGTCGTTCGTCTTTCAGTTCATCACTCAATATTTTCCCCTGAGTGCAATAGTCTTATGATTTTCCAGAGGATATTTCATTTAATTTCCATTTGGATTAGTTGGTTGTCTGGATTTGAATTTCAAGTTTAAAGGAACCATTTGATGTTAATAACTTTTGTACGTAGAGCTCCATTGAGTTTGGATTTTTTTGGATCCAGAAGTACTTTTCCATAAGATTATTTTTTAGTAAATCCCTGTGTGTAGAAGTAAGATAAACACACATCACTGAGTTTGTTACTGCAATTAAATTATTGGAGGTTTTTTCCATGCACATCAGAATATATTTTGAGCACGGAATGCATGAAGAGGTTGTTTTTTTCTTATTGGTCATAAACACTTTTCTACACTTCAAGGCTTGAAAATGGGTCTCTCTGTATTCTTAGATTTCAGAGAATATTAAAATGCATGCATTTGAAGAAATTCAAACATACAGAACTACAGGAAATAAAAAAGTACTTCAAAGGCAATGCCAATCCAAGCTTTTACAGCATCCTTTTCTTTATATCCTCCTCAGAAGCCTGAAGAAATGGTGGCCACTTAATGAATAGCAGAGAGGTGATTCAGTCATGTGAGGCCCAGAGCACTTCTCCTGAATCATTTTTGAAGCGTGCACAACCCTAATAGGAAGTATAATGGCTTCTGTCTCTCTCAATAGACATTGTCTCTCTTCTTCTTTACTATATTTTCATTTATTTAATGAGAACTATTATTAGCTGGTACATTGAGACATGTATTTGAATTTTGGAAATCCATATCAATAATAGAATAAATTATTGATTCTTAGCTTCAATATCCCATCTATAAAATGGAAATAATGACCCAGTTCACAGAATCATTGTGACATACATATTTGTGCCATTGAACTGTACTTAAAATGCAAATATCTATCTACAGGAGTCAGGCAGAAGCTATGACAATATCAGAGTGATGTTTTAGTGTCATGTTATTGTCCAAACGACATAAATTACATACTTGCATTATTTTCTGATATCAGGACACATGTGATGCCACTTGCCTACCCTACCACCTACACCCACCATCTCCAAAGATCAAGTAACTACCACTGTATTGCAAAGAATGAGGATAGAAACTTGTTAGAACAAGCTTGTGTGTGAACATGTGAAGATAGCCAAGTTTGGGAAAATCTGTATAGATGTAGACAAAGTATGAAACCATAGCTGTCTTCTGTGTGTCTTTCTTTTTGTGTCATGCCTGCTCAGCATATATTTTAAAACAAACAATCAAGCAAAAAGTAATTGTTCTTCTAAAAATGGTAGACAGTTGGGTACTCATGGGCACCAATATATTCGTGGATATCTTATTTTGCATCTAAAAGACTCCCTTCCTCTACCTGATTCTATTTTTAAAGGTTTTCATTAAAAAATAAAATAAAATAGGAAGTCCTGTTGCAAAGCAGAACATCCATTTCTAGTGTTACCTTGCTTTACAAAAAAGCATCTGGGTTCCACTCAAGTCCACTAAGCATATATACATACCCATCAATGTTATGCAAAGTGCAGAAAGGATTGAGAAGCAAGAAGACATGAATTAAAGGTTAAAGGTAAGGAAAGGAAATAAATTAAATCTAGCTTACACTAAAACCATTAACTGTATATCTCCAAACCTTTCTGTCCTTTGCTTGTCCTTTGTCCTTGTCATTGCTTCTGCTATGTCCATATGCTGCTTCATCCATTGCCTTTTGTTCTTTATTATATCTCACCTTTCTTTTTGAGAATATCAACTCCATACAACCATAATATACTTTCTCTTCCTCTTGACCAATCCACCCTTCCTTCAAATATCTGTTTTGCAATTCAATCCTCATTTATTCACTCTGTATGACTAGCCCACCTCAAGATACTTCTGTTTTGATCACTCACTTCTCTTTTCAATCTACATTTATTTGTCACTCATTCAGTCTCATTACTATTTCTTCTCATTTCATTTCACACGGTTTTATTCCCACTACATTCAACTTAATTTTTATGTTTCTCCTGGCATGACCATCTCTCACATATAATAAAGGGGTCAGACTCTTATTGGCAGTCATTTTTGCTTCTTTTGACAAACATGCATTCCTTGCAGTGGACCACATGCAACTTACTACCTCTCTACAGCATCTTCACTTCTCAAAATGTCTCCATTTAGTTCTTCATTTTAGTATACATTCTACCAAGATGTGAAAATTCACCTACTTGATCTAATTTTTTGCCATTTATCTATCACCTGAAATCATTTATTCCATTTCCTCTGGCAACTACAACTACCTTGGTCTTTGATTTTCAGATCTATATTCCTTATTATGTTACATAATCTATCTAACATTTGCTCTGAATCATTCAAGTATTCAGCCAACAGTACATACTGTATACTTGGGTGCATATAAAATGAGACATGTATTCACTCCCTGACCATCACACCTCTAACATCACCAGGTAAAGGTAAAGGTAAAGGTGCCCTTGACATTAAGTCCAGTCATGTCCGACTCTAGGGGGCGGTGCTCATCTCCGCTTCAAAGCCAAAGAGCCGGCGTTTGTCCGCAGACACTTCCATGGTCATGTGGCCGGCATGACTAAATGGAATGCCGTTACCTGCCTGCCAAAGCGGTACCTATTAATCTACTCACATTGGCATGTTTTCGAACTGCTAGGTTGGCAAACATCACCAGAATCATCCCTTATAATTTATTCATAAATATATTAAACAGTGAAGAGGGCACCACACATTTCTGTCCTGCCACCTGTTTGTTGAACCACTCACTAAGCCTTCCATTTATTTTCCTACATGCTTTATTTCTATGATATACCCATCTTATCACATTCAGCAACCAATGCTCAAACTCCTTATGTTCCATAATTCAAGACTCTTCATTTTATCATATGGTTTCCCTAAATCAACAAATATATTCTTTCTCACATGCATATATTTCTCAGTGACCTGATAAAGAGCAAATAATTACACCCATATTTTAATATTTCTCCAGTTACGCTGTCTATGCGGAAGACATTATTCCTACTTGAAATGTTTATTTCAATTTTTTTACGTTTATTTAGAAACATACTCTCAATTTAACCAAATGCATTTAGACACATAATAACACACTATATATGCACTGTAGATGTATAATCATTGATATGAGACAATTATATTAAATATTAAGATACTAGTTTCACTTTCTAATAATAGGGCCTAATTGTGTAACTAGGCATGGATGAGGGTTCCAGGGGCTCGTTTCTTCACTTGTGAGAAAGGCTCATATCCTAGGAGACCAGACACCTCAAGGATAATTGGCCTTCACATCTTTATTGCATATACTCCCTAACAAAGTATAAACAATGCATACCAAATCACTTTTTGTAGTGTTTTCACATTTAGAATTTAGGAACTCATCAGAAAATTGTTGTCTCACTTTTGTGACCAATTTAATGACATTGCATGTGCATGTCATGTATGGTATATGTGTGTAACGTGTGTGTGTGTGTGTAGTGAGTGTCAAAGACACTGTCCTGGATGAGACCCAGAGCATCCAGGAGTACATCAGTAAGATGATACCTAAAGATAAGCTGTTGAGAAAATGCCTGAGGCAGCAGCAGACATGGGAGGAAGATCAAGCAGAGGAAGTGCTATGGCAAGACATGGGATGTACCATCGACAGATAGCTGAGGTGGCTGACCTTGGGAAATCCTACCAGTGGCTGGAAAGGGCTGGACTAAAAGACAGCACTGCGGCACTGATCATAGCAGCACAAGAACAGGCACTAAGCACCAGATCCATAGAAGCAGGGGTCTACCACACTAGACAGGACCTGAGGTGTAGACTGTGCAGAGAGGCCTCAGAAGCAGTAGAACACTTAGTGGCAGGGTGTAAGATGCAGGCAGGAACAGCATACACTGAACGGCACAACCAAGTAGCTGGCGTTGTGTACAGGAACATCTGCACAGAGTATGGACTAGACCTTCCCATGTCCAGATGGGAGATTCCACAGAAGATTGTGGAGAATGACAGGGCTAAGATCCTGTGGAACTTCCAGATCCAGATAGACAGGCAGGTACTGGCCAATCAACCAGACATCATGATAGTAGACAAGGACCAGAAGACAGCGGTGGTGATAGATGTAGCAGTGCCAAGTCACAGCAACATCAGGAAGAAGGAGTATGAGAAGCTGGAGAAGTACCAGGGCCTGAAGGAAGAACTAGAGAGGATGTGGAAAGTGAAGGCCAAAGTGGTCCTAGTGGTGGTATGGGCACGTGTGACCCCCAAGCTGGGAGAATGGCTCCAACAGATCCCAGGAACAACATCAGAGCTCTCTGTCCAGAAGAATGCAGTGCTAGGAACAGCTAGGATACTGTGCAGAACCCTCAAATTCCCAGGCCTCTGGTAGAGGACCCGACGTTAAGGAAGACACATACCACCCATAGGGGTGAGAAGAGAATTTTTTTTTTTAGTTCCTCTACATAAGGGCTTTTCGTGCCTTCCCACAAGGAATCAGGTCGTTTTCCATTGCATCTACATGTGAAGACTTATTTTTAACATTCCTAAATATTTTTATTTTACTTTCTTTCTACTCATGTGTTCTTTGATGCTAACATTTATAACATTCCTTTTAGTTCCACTCTTCAACATATCAATATCATTCCTACAGATTTATGAAATACACTTTCCAGCATTCCCTTACTTTAATTTTATCCCAAATCATTTTATCACTTTTATTTTTAATTCCATTCATTCTGCTCCTCATCTACCTCACTTCACCCACTCCCAAGCTTGGTCACACAACTTTGTGGAAGATAGCATTGCTTATTGTTGCACAACCGTATCACATCTACAAAGTGGTACATGTGCTGCACTGACATTCCCAGGACACCCCCTTAAGCATTCTTAGAGGAGAAACCTATTTGGTGGCAGCATGTAACAGCAGTACATGCACCACTTTGTAGATGTGAGTATGAAAGTAAGCATGTAAGTAGAAAGGGTCTCAAGGTTGCAGAGAGGGTAGTGGGGATCAATTTCTTCCACTTACCTGGATACCTTTTATTAGGCAACATTCATTTCACCATGCATTGTATAAGTAAGCCACTGTCCCTTACAAGAAACATATATCAACTGACAAAACAAAACAAAAATGGCTCCATTTTCTCTGGATCCAAAGGAACATGACCCTGCTGGCCTGTTTATGGGCAGCCAAGAAGCAGATTGTGAGAGATACTGATCCTGGAGATATTATAACTAACAGACACTGTCAATCCTCCATCAATCTTCCAATTCTCTTTTTTCACAACATCAGAACCAACCTTTCCCAACCTGAGTGCCATCCAGACGTTTGCAACTGAAGATGTCTTCAATTCCCAGCAATCTCTGCAATGGTTATGCTGGCTGGGAAATTCTGGGAATTTAAATCTATACAGCCGAAGGGCAGACAGAATAAGGAAAGCTTATATAAATGAATAGCCACTTTTTATGGTAATTTTATGGTAATCCAATCCATAATTAATTTGGCTTTAGGTCCTGAATCTTTCATCATTCAGTATTATTGGATAACTGAGGGTTCTAGTATTATGAATGAGGGAGGAATACTGTGTATCCCACTTCTTCCACAGAATGCAGAATTTTATAATCCCCAATAATATTCCTACTTCCTTTCTGCTCTTTTAAATGTGGAAAGCCCTATCAGATATATTTTGTCTTTGCAAATTTCTGACTTTCTTTCTCTGAACTGTCAGAATGATTGATATACAGCAACTGCATAACTTTCTTAAGAAATGTTAAAGTGCAGGAAATATTTGGGGACATTAGGGAAGACCATCAAGCTACTGTATGTCTTCAAATTCCATTCCCCCACCCACTACTACATCAGAAAAAAACCCATAATAATAATGAAATGTTCCAACAGAGGCTGCAATGGGAAGCTTTTCTTCCCTGTCAATCAGTAACAATCAGGAGCATTAGAAGTTTAAGATATGACACTCAACTACTATTAGATTTATGTATGTGGAAGAGCTAGGCCATTCTTACCAATATAGCTGACACAGTTTTGGATCTGATGACACATGATTGTTGTGTTTTTCACTTGTTTAAGTATGAGTAGTTAACCATTATTGATTAAGATTCTTATCTTTAGTTAGTTCAAGCCTGGTACTGAAAATGATTTCCATTGGGTTTTAATCCTGATGCCAGTTTAAAATCCATATCCAATTCACAATGTTTCCAATTAAGAAAACTGGGTCAAGCTAAATTCCGGCCAAGTTTTGGGAGCATCAATTCTGGGCTTCACTGATTTTCAGGCTTCATGCAAAATCTAAAGTAGGTTATGAATATGCTTCAATTTAATATGCTTGATTTGCATGAACCTCTGTTTACTCCTACCTTGTTTGCTGCTCTCATTATTCAGCAGACAGCCATTTTAAGAGCTGAGGTATTTTGTATCCTATCATATTGTTCAATGGAACAGACTGGACCTTTATATGTTTGAATACACATACCCCAGCCCAAGGTGCCAAGTGACAGAACATATTCTTTCTCTGATAGCATCTGGCTTCTTGGCTGTTCCCCCAAATATACCTGGCAGCTGTACATTAGCTTTCATAAGAACTACTATGTATTTAGTTCCCCATAGGCTGTTTGCATCTTTGCTGTGCCCTTATACATGTGTTCGTTTACGTAGGAATCATCATAACCAAATAATGAAATGGGAATTTGATGGTGCATTATAACATCAAAACAAAATCAAACAAAAAACAATTTGTAAATCAGTGTCAGGAACATGCCTGTTGTTAAAATCTCTGTGTTTTGTACTTCTTAATCTGAACACAGAATGTATGAAATGATAGTTTGGAACCAAATATTGAAGGGACAGTTGAGAATTGGATAATTTATAGATTACAGATAAGGTGAGCTGAAAGATTATTTTGGTTAGCAATGTTTTCATGGACAATAGGTGCATAAGCTCTCTATTAGAAAGGGATTGTGCACACTTTCTACTCAATAGGCATATTTTTCATCAGGCTTTGGGTAATGTGTTTATTTTAAAAAGAGGGCACATCTGGAGGGCACAAATGGTGAGGAACATGGAGCTAAACCATCAAGTCAGCAAATCTCTTTGTTTCTAATAGTAATTTTAAGCCCAAGGATAAATTGTACAGCTAAATCCTCAAATCCTGAAGGGCAACATTCCAAAAAAAAGAAAAGAAATTCTAACATTTATTTTTTGATGGTGGGAAGAGTGGCGTGGTGGGGAGAGGACCTTGCTGTCTTCATCCAAATGACCAAAGCAGCAGAATGGCATTGTGCCCCAAGCTCTGCCTCTGGGTGACTCATGATGTACATATAATAGGGGCAGGGTTTGCATCACAAGAGCTTAATGCTGCTTGCATCAGATTCCATTAAGAAAAAGTGCTACGTCATAAACTGAAAAATATCTGAGGCAAGGACAGCTTCAGGAGCAAAATAAAGTTCTTTCTCAGAGGATTTTAAAAATAGCAATATTAAAGAAGCTCTTCTTAGGGGGGCTATAATAGTAGCACCCAATGAACACTGGAAGGAGTTGGAGGATTCCAGGATGAATGTCTGAGGATCGATAACTTAGTCAGTGGGACACAACTGTGTCATGGGCATTTGCAGTGGTGTGTTTGGGAAAGGGGCAAAGTAAACGAGTAAAGCTGAAAGAGAACCCCACACTCACTCGCACTGATGATGTTACCTAATCGGGTAATGAGATGTCTGCAAGCAAACAACCAAGCTCAGAGAGCACCAAGGAGTCCACAGTTCAACCCTGAGCTACACATATTCTCTTCTATTAGAATGTCATTTGAAAGACACTGGAGAATATTGCAATGCTGAGCTTTATTTGTTTGCTTTCTGTATGCTGGTGCACAGTTTTCCAGCTGTGCCTCTTTTTGTCAGCAGGCTTTCTGTTTCAGGCCTCTCTCTCAACTCAACATGGTGATAGATGAACATGAAATCAATAGAGGGGGGAAAAAGACAGCTTCAAAAAGGGGATCAGGTTTAGCAAATCTTTGCAGGGGGGGAGGACATTTTTCATAGTTCTTTTCTTTGATTCAGATCAGTAGCTGAATCTGTGCTGAATTAAATCTTCATCTAGCTCAGAAATGGGAGAAGACATCGTTTTCTGTAGCTCCCATTGGATTCAGTGTTTTGCCTGTTTGAAAATACTTTTTTTTTACTTTGGCTATGTTGTAAAATCCAAAGTTGGATTCCCAGCATGAGTTTACCTTTAAGGTGACATAAATGTAGGTTTAAAAGCCTATTTTGCTTTAAATAACCCTTACAAATTGTGATTATTATTATAATAATAAAAACAGGTAACAGAATTTATAAATATATAAACACATATATTTAAGATGATGCACATGCTGGCTGAGTTTTGGGCCATTGTGGGTCTCTCTTGGTCAAGCTGAATGTGGTGTCCCTTGTCCTAGTCTCTGCCTCTTTCTTTGGTTCTTATGTTAGCATTTCTCTGTTCTTCTGGCAGATACCTCTCCTGACATTTCAAATCAGTGGGTGTCATGAGTGCCGTTGAGCTAAAGTCATCAGCGCAATGGCACTCATGACAATGACAAGGAAATAGGTGAAGGGGGACAAGTTAAGTAGCCATCAACCCACAACGACTAACGGCTAATAGACAATAGATAAACGGATCACGGAGCCACCCAAGCCATCAGCGGCAATTGCAACGGGGATCGCCCAGCTGAAAGCAATCAGCAGAAGATTGAAAACCGGAGGATGGGCGATCCTGGAAACCCTCAACCAATGGCAGGGCAACACATGGGACAAAGGGGGGTGACGTGATCGAGAGCGAGGGGGCGCTGACCGGCGCGGGGTATTTAAACCCCGCACCGGCGCGCTCCTGTCACTCTCAGCTTTTTTCTAACAACGTTGTACCTATCCTGAAATAAACCAGAGCCTGCTTTGCAACCCAGTGTCTGAACGTTATTCAGAGGTAGGCAGCGCATGACATAAAGCTGAGAGTCATAAACTCAGCCTCGCCGAGCCCCACCGGACGACAACGAGCCGCGGGAGGAGTAGACGGCGAGAAGACCAGCAAGATGAGGCCGGAACGGCGCGGGCAAGGAGGGCGAGCCGCGCGGCAAGAGGCAGAGGAGGACCGACCGAGGCCAGAGGCACCGCGGACTCCCGGAGCCATGGACGCCCACCCAACCCGACCCGAGCCTCAGCTCCAACCCCAAGGGGAGATGGCGACGGAGGCAACCCGACCGCGGGAGGGAGCAGCACGACTTCCGAAACCAGCGGAGGACCCCGCGCCCCACATCGCACCCCAGCAACGGGCGTGGAGCGACAGCCCCACGGCGCTCGACACGGAGGAGGACGACGGAGACACCCATCAGACGGCGGAGGAAGCGGACCCGCGGCAGAGGGACGATGAACCCCGCCGGCAACCCACCCCCGAGGACGCGCCAACGGAACCGGCCCCAGCGGCGGCGCGGGCTGTGGACGAGGAGGCACGAGCTGAACTCGCGGCCATGCGGGCTCAGCTGACGGAACTCCGGACCATGCTCCAGGCGCTTATGCCCCCCGCGCCACCCAACGACGTCCCCGCACAAGCCCACACCCCGAGCGAAGCATCGAACCCACACGGGCCAGCGGAGGGCCAGCAGACGGCACAGGCGGCCGACACCACACCCCGAGAAGCGAGAGGCGGGGCCGCACAAAACGCCCGGGCCCCAAAGGACTTCCCCATCTTCTTCGATGGGACCCCCACAAAACTCTCGTTTTTTGTGACCAACGCTAGGGAGTTCATGGGGAGGCACGGACACTCCTATGACTCCGAGGCCGACAAGATCGCCGCCGTGGCGATCAAACTCCAAGACAGGGCGGCGGACTGGTACGTCCAACTGTACGAGTCCAGCTCCCCCGCCCTCGCCACCTTCCCTGCTTTCATCAACGAGATGAAAAACTATTTCGAAGACCCCCTAGCTAAAGTACGGGCGAAAAGCGCACTCCAGAGACTTAAACAGGGCACACGCACGGTCCCTGACTACGCCCTGGAGTTCAAAGCCCTCGCGGGAAAGGTCTGCGACTGGTCTGAGACCACCCTGCTAGAAATCTTCAAAAAGGGGCTCAACCGCGACGTTCTCCAATGGGCCCTCTACCGCGACGACCCAGAAACGTTACACGGGTGGATCCACCTCGCGGGGAAAGCCGAACACGCGCACCGCACCTTCCTTATGACAACCACGGAAGACACAAACTACGTCGGGAAAAAGGTACCCGCACCACACGGGGGGATGGCCGGCCCCATATACCCAAAAATGAAGTTCAACCGGGAGCCCTGCGGGAGGTGCGGCAAATTAGGGCACAAGACGGCGGACTGCTTCGCCAACCGACTGCCGACCAGCGCGCCCAAGCCCGCCCCGAAAATTAGCCCCAAACCACCCAACCCGGGGCCGCCCCCTCACCGCCGAATGACCGTGGCCACAGCGACACCGGAAGATGGCTGGGACGCTTACTGGGGAGAAGGGGACAATACCGACCCCGACCAGCCGGCGGGAAATGCTCCCCGCCTGCCCTGAAACGCGTGGCGAGGCAGGCGGCGGGACAGCAACGCGAACCACCTCAACGAAACGACAAAAGCTCCGTAATATTGGCAGCAATTCAACTCTCTGCCGGCAACGGAGCCACCACGGCCGCGGCACTAGTGGACTCGGGGTGCTCAAAAAACCTTATCCACCCCGACCTAGTCGCCAAACTCGAACTCCGCTGCTTCCCCCTCCCCACGCCGCTAGCATTCCACCAGCTGGACGGCTCCACAGCGGGGGGGAAACCAGCCACGCTACAAACCGAGCCGGTCACCCTGCAAATGGGCACTCACACCGAGCGCACGTCGTTCGTAGTCACGCCCATCGGACGGCCCATTGCAGTCCTGGGGATGCCATGGCTCGCGAAAAACAACCCGCGGATCAACTGGGCGACCCGCACCTTCACATTCGGCGACGGCGAGTATCGAGCACCAGTACCAGCTGGCAAAAGCAACCCCACGGTAGGACGAGCGGAGGCGACCACACAAGACAACGCCGCTACCACTGCAGACCTACCGGAACAATACGCCGACTTCTCCGAGGTCTTCGGAGAAGCAGAGGCAGACCAACTACCCCCCCACCGCAAGACGGATTGCCGAATCGACCTACTGCCCGACGTCCCCCTACCTAGACCAAAGATCTATTCGATGACCCCGAAGGAGATGGCAACCCTCCGGGAGTTCATCGATAAAAACCTAGACAGGGGATTTATAGAGCCAGCATGCTCACCGGTCGGAGCCCCCGTCTTATTCCGGGAGAAGAAAGACGGGACCCTACGGCTCTGTACCGACTACCGGGGCCTAAACGCGGCTTCCCTGTCCAACAAATACCCCTTACCCCTGGTGAAGGACATGCTCGCCCACCTGTCCACGGGCAAAGTCTTTTCCAAATTGGACCTGCGCGAGGCGTACTATCGCATCCGAATCAGGGAGGGGGACGAATGGAAGACGGCGTTCAACTGCCCCCTAGGCGCTTTCCAGTACAAGGTACTGCCCTTCGGACTCGCGGGGGCCCCTGGGGTGTTCATGCAGCTCATCAATGAGGTACTGCATGAACATCTGTTTAAAGGGGTCCTGGTCTACATCGACGACGTCCTTATTTACACAAAAACATACGAGGAACACGTAACCTTAGTCAGGCAAGTCCTCGACAAGCTCAGAAGGGCGCAGCTCTATGCAAAGCCCACAAAGTGCGAGTTTCACAAAGAGCGCCTAGACTATTTGGGGTATCGAATCTCCGGGGACGGCATCGAAATGGACCCCGCAAAAGTCGAAGCGGTACTAAACTGGGAGCGGCCCCGCAACAGACGGCAACTACAGAGCTTCCTGGGATTCGCGAATTTCTACAGGTCCTTCGCCCGGGGGTTCGCTGAGATAGCCCTCCCCTTAACGGACCTCCTCAAAACCAAAGGGGTGGGGGACACCAGACGCGCCAAGAACCCAGGCACAGTGCTGAATTGGACTCCCGCGTGCCAGACCGCATTCGACAAGCTGAAAGCGCTGTTCACGACGGAGCCAATCCTCGCGCACCCGGACCCAGAACGGCCGTTCGTGGTCCAAGCCGACGCCTCAGACTTCTCCCTGGGAGCCATCCTGCTACAAAAAGACTCCACGGGGCTCCTGAAACCATGCGCCTACCTGTCAAGGAAGTTCTCCGAGACAGAGAGGCGATGGCACGTCTGGGAGAAAGAAGCCTTTGCGGTGAAATCGGCACTAGAAACATGGCGTCACCTACTCGAGGGAGCCACCCAACCATTCGAGGTCTGGACGGACCACCGGAACCTCGAGGCCCTACGAACGCCTAGACGCCTTAGCCCAAAACAGGTCCGATGGGCACAATTCTTCAGCCGCTTTGATTTCCAGTTGAAGTTCATGCCGGGCAAGAAGAACTTCCTGGCCGACGCCCTCTCCCGGCTGCCCCAAGACGAAGAGCCCGCCCCAGACACCATTGGGACGGTCCTATCCGCCTCGCAACTGGGGATGGCCGTGACCACCCGAAGCGGCGCACGGAGGCAGCTCGACGCTACGGCGCAGCCGACGGCGGGACAACCGGCGACGGA
The DNA here is from genome assembly GCF_035149785.1 of Candoia aspera. Taxonomy (NCBI): domain Eukaryota; kingdom Metazoa; phylum Chordata; class Lepidosauria; order Squamata; family Candoiidae; genus Candoia; species Candoia aspera. Next base: position 27,746,501 of record NC_086156.1, on the reverse strand, counting down.
AAGACGGCAACCGCAACTACCAGGGGGAATGCGCACGGACCTCGCCGCCGCCCTCAAAACCGACCCCTGGTTCCTGGCAAACCCCGACAAGGTAACGATGGCGCAAGACCTAGCATGGGGGGAAGGCAGAATCTACGTCCCGGACTCGCAACGCCAGGCGATCTTGCATAGGTCACACGACGCCAAGCAAGCGGGACACTTTGGGTTCCTCAAGACCCTACACCTAACACGGCGGCAATTCTGGTGGCCCGCGCTCAGGCGAGACGTAAAAACCTACGTGGCGTCCTGCCCAACGTGCGCTAGGGCCAAACGGGCACCAGGCAAACCCGCGGGGCTATTGCAACGGGTGGCAGAACCCTCCCGCCCATGGGAGGAAATCTCTATGGATTTTATAGTGGACCTCCCACCCAGCCAGAAGAAAACGGCCATTTGGGTGGTGAAGGACTACTTCTCAAAGCAGGCCCACTTCATCCCCTGCACGTCAGTCCCATCCTCACAACAACTAGCCAAACTCTTCCTCATCCACGTGTACAGGCTACACGGATGTCCCGCACGTGTGGTGACCGACAGGGGCACACAGTTCACCTCCAAATTCTGGCGGGCCTTCTTGAAGCTGACGGGGACCCAACAGGCCCTGTCTACGGCTTGGCATCCGCAGACGGACGGAGCCACTGAGGTTCTTAATGCCACCTTAGAGCAATTTATACGATCCTATACGAACTACCACCAGGACGACTGGGCTGAACTGCTCCCGTTCGCCGAAGTCGCATACAACAACGCCGTCCACACGAGCACGGGAAAAACCCCGTTCGAAGTAGTCTCGGGGCGCGACTTCGTCCCCATACCGGAGCTACCTCAACCCCCGGAACCCCAGGTGGACGCCAGCGACTGGGGACGGAAGATCGCGGAAGCATGGCCAGTAATCACGGCGGCGCTGAAGGAGGCACAGGCTGCTTACAAAGAGCAGGCCGACAAGCACCGGCGACAACAACCGACGTTCCAGGCGGGGGATATGGCCTATCTCTCCACCAAGTTCCTAAAGTCAACCCAACCCTCGAAAAAACTGGGGCCTAAGTACATCGGGCCGTTCCGAGTCACGCAAATAGTGAACCCGGTAGCAATACGCCTGGACCTGCCACACAACCTCCGGAGACTCCACCCGGTGTTCCATACCAGCCTCCTAAAACCGGCGACCTCCTCCCGATGGCACCCAAGCATGCCACAGCCCGCACCGCTAATGATCGACGGGCAACACCACTTCGAGATCAGGGACATCCTCGACTCCCGTAAGCAACGAGGAACTCTACACTATCTGGTCAGGTGGAAACATTTCCCCCACCCGGAATGGGTGGCGGCGCACAACGTTAACGCGCCTGACCTGACCAGAGCATTTCACCGGGCATACCCCGACAAACCGCAATCAAGGTCAGCAAAACCAACCCCCCCCCCCGCAGGCCTCCCCCCGCCTCCCGTGCCCCAAGGGAAAGGGCCCCCCCCAAGCCCGCGACTTGGGTGGACCTTCCCCCCCCCGGGACTCACTCCCCCCGCCCCGGGCCCACGGGGTGGTGACAAACGATCGCCAGCACCCTCCCCCCGCCCCCTGGCCGCGGGGGAGTGGCAAGCAAGTCAACAGGGCAACCTGGGGGCAACGCCCAGGAGACACAACAAAGGCGACGCACTCCAAATAAGCAAAAAAGGGCCCTACCTGGAGCTGAGCAGCACCCGACCAGCCACGCCTCTCGCCTCGCCGAACTGAACCAAACAAACAGGGTGTGGTTGGAGCATGCGCACGCCAGGTCAGAACCCGAGCATGCGCACCATGGACACACCCTGGGAAGGCACGTGGTAGAGGGAAGAGCAAAGGGAGGGGCGACAACTACTCCGGCGGGAACTTTTGAAAAAAAAAAAAAAAAAAAAAAAAAAAAAAAAAAAAATGTGGCGTTTTGACAGCTCTAAGGGGAAAACCCAGAAACCCGGGGGAGAACACTATTCGGAAAGGGGGCAGTATGTCATGAGTGCCGTTGAGCTAAAGTCATCAGCGCAATGGCACTCATGACAATGACAAGGAAATAGGTGAAGGGGGACAAGTTAAGTAGCCATCAACCCACAACGACTAACGGCTAATAGACAATAGATAAACGGATCACGGAGCCACCCAAGCCATCAGCGGCAATTGCAACGGGGATCGCCCAGCTGAAAGCAATCAGCAGAAGATTGAAAACCGGAGGATGGGCGATCCTGGAAACCCTCAACCAATGGCAGGGCAACACATGGGACAAAGGGGGGTGACGTGATCGAGAGCGAGGGGGCGCTGACCGGCGCGGGGTATTTAAACCCCGCACCGGCGCGCTCCTGTCACTCTCAGCTTTTTTCTAACAACGTTGTACCTATCCTGAAATAAACCAGAGCCTGCTTTGCAACCCAGTGTCTGAACGTTATTCAGAGGTAGGCAGCGCATGACAGTGGGCAAGAAGTGGCTTCTGCCAGCAGAAGTGACTTATGCCTCCTTTAAACTCCATCCATCTGGCACATCTTTCAGGCAGGAATCTGCCATTCTTCATATCCTAGTGACTTCTACATATGCTAAGGACAAAAATTTCTGCAGTTCCTACCCAACACAGCAATGTCCATGAACCTTAGTTCCAAATAAAGGGAAAGAACAGATGTAGTTGCATGCTGTATACAGTATGAACAGTAATTATTAATTTTGACCCAGCCTTCCCCAACCTAATGCCTCCAGATGTGTTGAATTTACAGGTCCCACTTAACTCATAGAGGTTCCATTTAACTACTTGTAACCATTTGGGCTACATATAGCAGCAATTTATACAATAAAAACAATATTCAAGCATTTAAATTCCCCTATCAGAAGATAATGAAGGAAGAAATAAAGTTGTAATACATCACTGATCCACACCTACAAAAATTCTTATAAAATTGTTTGCTTAATGTTCAGAGCAGTTACCCAAACTAATGGAAATTAACAAAATTTGCTACACATTTGAATTGGATGTTTTACTTTTTTGTGCACAATAAATCAAAGCTCAGACACCTGTGCAATCAAAACACTGTTATTCCTTTGAACTGCTTTAAGTTTCATGCAGAACATGTGTTTGAAATATTCAGTAACGTATTTGCTAATTGCTTATTAAACCAATTCTCACGTGCCAATTATTCTGCTATAACTGATAAAATACAGATCAATTTGAATATATGTGTGCACAATCTTGTATGCTTATGCAGTTTAAAGTGTGAATGACATTTATGATTAATACAAAAGTAATTTATTGGTGGAATCAAATAAAAAAAAATGCCTCTGTAATTTGCTGAAATGATTAGCATAGGTCATTAATCAAGAAAGCCCTTTTTTAATTCTTAAATTTCTCCCAGATAAGTGAACAAAGATACAGAAGAATTTGTAGTCATGCCTAGCTTCTCCTCAATAAATGTTTCATTTTTCTAATATAGAAGGTCTGCATATGGACTTAACTGTACAATTAATCTACCATTCAAGTTGCACATTCTGCAGTAAGACTGGGTTATCATAATGCTGAGATTGCCAACCTGGTTCCCATGGGCATCTGAGTTGCACTTCACATGTTCTTGATCTCATTTTGGGGAGAGGGGAGTTGGACTCATTATTTATTTATTTATTTAGTTTGATAAATCTTTCTTACATACATACACACATACAGAAAGCCAGCATGCTGCAAGGTAAAATGCCACTTTCCAGCATCTTCTTTATTTTTTGGCCAATTTAAAAGTGAAAGGGACCTCTTTCCAAGAAATATTAGCTTGTATTGCTTTCACAGCATTCTCATATACAGTTTTCAATACATGTTTCCTTACTCCATACAGTTATGTATTCAGATTTCTATTATGTGAGTTTTTCTAAAGATATGTACCAGTAATATACGGTTATAAAAATGCAGGTAAACTTAATGCACTTTTTTTTAGTACAGCTTTGGGAAATATAGAGCAGGGGTGTGAAACTGAAATAGAAATCTTTTAGTAGAGAGTGAGAAACACTAGTTATTCAGGCTGCGGCAGTCTCTTTTGATGGCCCATGTCTTTTATCCACTTTGAAATCCGTGGCAGATTCCTTTTGTATTCATACTTCTAAGTAGATGCATTGTATTCCCTGGGGGATAGAATGCATCTACTTTACTACCTTACTACTACTTTAATAGTCAGCATTCTATTCCCTGGGGGGAAGAAACCCAAAGACAAGACAACGTATTTGGGGTCAGGTAATAAACCGGGGGTAAAACAGCATGTCAAATTGGAATCCAAATAAGCTTTCCATAAAAACTGGGGGTTTTCCATAAAAAAAAAAAAAGAGTATACTTTACTGCAGATAGACCCAACCAAGGAAAAACAAAATAATTAAAGATATGTTAAATATACGTTAAATGCTTTGCTTGGAATGTTGCAAAAGTTTAGCTTGCATATGACTAAGCTAAAAAAATATTCTAGCTATTTTGGGTTTGCAGTATTCTTGTTGCTATATTTCAAACAGTTATCATTTAACGTGGTGGGCACTCCTTTTATACTTCTTTAAATGCCTTCCTCTCCTCAGTTTTAGGTGGGTTGGCTGGCTGGTTGGTTGTAAGTACTGTAGAAACTGATGGACAGCAGCTATTCTCAACATTTTATAACTTAAAGGTCCAATAAAATCCCACCCTCCGTGCTATGAAGGATGACCATCTTGTGTTAATGGTGCAGCTCACTTGCAGCCATGAAATAATAAAGAGGGGGCATAAATCATATACTTTTGCACAGCAGTACATTTTCATTCTATATCCTGTTCTTTTCTCAGACAACGGGAATTCCTCTTGTGTTCTCCATTACTTAAATGACAGCCCATTTTCCCAGTGTGAATGGGAATCAAGGAGCAGAAATATATAAAATCTGATGCTATAGCTCACTGTGGCTTCAGTGCTTGTGGATAGGCAAAGCAAATAGCTAGAAAAAGAACATGTCCTCTATTCTAACTTCAAATATATGCCTCCTCTATAAGACTACACAGCTTTGGGTTTGAGTTCTTCTCATCAGCTGGGGAGAGGGAAAATGTCATGAACATTTATAGCAGATATGAAAACCCACAGGTTGTGAGCTATAGGCAACCCTCCAACCAAAGTCTTCAAAAACATCCCTTGATTATATCACTAAAATTCTCAAGGGGATTTCACAGCCTAGATATGGTAGCCCTAACTAAGAGCAGGAGGGGAAAGGACACTCTATCACTTTGTTTCTCAACCTTGACTGTTTTAAGATGTGTGGACTTCAACTCCCAGAATTCCCCAGCCAGGAGGAATTGGGAGTTGAAGTCCATAAAACAGCCAAGGTTGAGAAACACTGCTTTAACAGATTCCATGATTGCTAACTCTTCTTAGGAAACTTGTTTTTGAAGAACTGATGTACTCAGTCTGATGCATCTCCTGGCAGTGGCTCCACTAAGGCTGGACTAGCAGGTTCAGATCCAGGACCCTGAAGTCCAAAAGGGTTCTAAATTGCACAATGCACTTCTTTAAAAAAGTAATAATCACAGGTCCTTCTCTTCAAGAACTGGAGAAGCAGTATCCTGGAGATTTGGGGTGGGGTGGCAAAGGACGAGAGTATTGAGAAGGTAGAATTAAGGGAAAGAGATAAAATTGTTATGGAGTCGATCACTTCAACTGAACCATGTACGTTTGTGTTTGTGTGAGTGTATGTAGGTGTAATGGTGATCAGACTGCAAAAAAACTAAGCGATGCAGTTGTTAAACAAATCACCAGCAGTCATCAAGGGAGACATCATGTGATCATAACTTGCAATTTTACTGTTGGCTTCCCCATTGACTTTGCTTGTTGGAAGCTGGCTGTGAAGTGTGCAAATGGTGATCACATGATTGTGGGATACTGCAACTGTTATAAATGGCTACCAGTTGCAAAGCACCTGAATCTCGATCATGTGACCGCGGGAACGCTGCAGTGGTCATAAGTGAGAGCAGCACCAGCTGTAAAGTTACTTTTTCACCAACATTGTAACTTCAAATGGTCGCTAAACAGGGCAGTTGTTAAGCGAGGACTACCTGTATGTCACTTATATGTCCACGAAAGAAGGATGAGACTTAAAATGAAGTAAGAAGAAAGCACTGGAAAAAAAGATGACAGAGTAGGATGCAAAGGTGATAGTTGGATTTTTATTTCTCTAATCCATCATAAAAGCAGTCAGGAAATGAATTCAGGGCAAGTCAATGAAGTTACACAAAGATTGAAAGGTGTCAGACCTGAAGCCCAAGATTCATGCAAAGGTTTTCATTGCCTGCCCAGGAAATTCTTCTCCTATATTAGGGAAAAATAATGCTACCTGTCACATGGAAGGAAATTAAACATAGCATTCAAGGAAAACCCCACGCCCTTAAAAATAATCTGAAATTATAGGCTTCTGTTTTTCTGACTCAGACTTCAAAAATTGTCAAACATGTCTGTCCAGGATGAAGTGGTTGCAGGTGAGAGTACGCAACATAACTTATTTTTAAATGCAAGGCTGGCAGGACAAATTACATTTCTTCTAGAAGTTCTTTGCCTTCTAAAAATAACAATATTTTATTAACCATAAGCCATTAAACTATTAAATCTACAGTCTGACAAAAAGCAGTATAAATGGTTAAATTCAGCTATTTTTATCACTATCCAAACACAATACTTGTAGAATATACAGTACATAAGCATGTGCTAAAAATTGTGTTTCCATAAAGAAGCTTAGCTTGCAGTAAAGAAAAAAAAGCAACAATAAAACAATCCTGCTCTGATTTTACTATCATGTTTAGTATCGCAGAGCAGCCCTTCATTTAAGTATTTACTTTGTAGGGTACTTTAAACTGATGCATGGCTTGATGTTAACAACATTACTTAATAAGCATTTATTAATATTTATCAGAAAAGCAGAGTATTATGTATGATCTCTGAAGGAGTAAACATTACTGGCATATGAATGAAGAAGCAGCCCTTTTCTGCTTGTGGCCTGTCCAGCTAAGAATCAACCATCTGATATTAACTATTTAAAATGAAAGTGACTCATTTCTCTTTGTTCACCACAGAGCAGCCTTTCTCAACCTTTTGACCCTGGAGGAACCCTTGAAATATTTTTCAGGCTTCAGGGAACCCCTGCACATTCAGGCTCAAATATAGGTTGGAAGTTACAAAGCTATTATATTTGTTTCATGTGTAGGCCTGTATACATGCATTAACAGAGTTCTTATACTAAAAATAAAGAGTGAAACTTGCTTCTTTAATGTGAAGTTTCTCAAATTCAAAATGTTTTTTTTAAATAAATCGTGATCTCCCAGGGAACCCCTAGTGACCACTCATGGAACGCTAGGGTTCCACAGAACCCTGGTTGAGAAACCCTGCTCTGGAGTGAGTCTTTGATCTATGCTGAGGTCCCCAAACTTTAGGCACCAGACACATTTGGAATTTTGAGATTATGTCAGAGGCACTCTCATAAAATGGCTATAATAATACATTTGGCTAGTCATCACACCTTTAAAATCCTAGGATGCTGACTTCTGTGTTGTTTTGTGGGGAACAAGTAGGCATTTTTGGTTTCTTTTCCTAAGCAGAACACTGGGCTCTAGCTCCCTTTCATTTTTATTTTTATTATTAACCACCCAGAGTCCCTCCTTTGGGGGGAGATGGGCCGTGATAAAAATTTGATAAATAAATAAAAATTCTAAGAAAGACTATAAAGGGCTCAAAAATAAAGGTTATACCTGAGGCTATCACTTAGCATGCTCATGTCTTTTTATTTAATTAAAATGATTTTCAAAAATCAGATGGGACATTAAGTGTAGTAGATGTCCAAGGAGATAACATGGACAGACTGGTGCTGACTGGCACCATTTGGGGAACCCAAGAGGTCTTGACTTTTTCTCCCAAGGATTTAAATTTGAAAATCTCTATCTTTGAGAAAAGCTTTGGATTACAACAGAGCAGCACCGAGGGACATGTGTTAGAAGCGTATTATTTCTTTACATTGGGAGATGAATTATTCATTTGTTTCTGAGCCAAGAATTGCTTAAATGTTTTAAGAGCTTATTCTATGAGAGATGAGTTCTCTGTCTGTCTGTCTAAATTTGTTACAGCCACCAAACTCCAATTGACTTTGGACAGTGTACTATTGAAATGTTGAAGATCATATTTCTTACACCTGAAGTTATACCAGGGGCATACAAATAGTAACAGGGAGAAAGGCAGGCACCTTGGGGCCATGCTCCCCATACACCTTATTTGTCCCATGCCTTCAATAGTCCTGGTTGTGCAAGTCCTCAAAATCACTTCTTTCTCCACTGCAATTCCTGAGTCAATGATTGGAGTAGTTCTGTTGCCAGTCTCTTCTTCCCCTTCTCCCCAGTTGGAAAAAGGATAGTTTGCAGTAATTCAGAGGTGAGGAGAAACCTCTATAGGGCTCATGCCTGCTTTTGTGGCAATGGGAAAAAGCAGCCACTCCTCCTCCATTTCCCCATCCGTCCTCAAGGTTTAGCCCCTGAACTCTCTCACCTTGGGAGAGGAGCATCTGAGAAGTTTGCCCTGGGGTCCAAGGGACTGTACTTCCACCAAGGTTACACTAACAATTATGTTGGAAAGGACCTCTGTCAGAGTGCTAGAAAGCATTTGGCCTGAGAGATCAGAAAAATCACACACCAGGCATTTCTATAAAAATAAATTTATTTACAGAAAGCACAAAAACATATTTACAAGCTGTGCATTTGCACGTGCTCAGAGAAGACTGGGAAGAGAGGCTGTGCTGGAAAGCTACAAAAGCAAAACTAAAACAAGTCCAGGCAAGTTCCTCTCCTAGGCAATGCAGCTTTTAACACCCAAACTGAGGACAATTAAGTTCGACCTCTTCACCCTGCAGATACTTAAGAAAGTACTCAATTACCATGGTAACCTAGTGGCTTGGTCTGTGCAAAAACAAAGAAATGCCAACACCTTCTCTTGTAGAAAGCCAGGAAGATGACCGTGAAGTGAACCTGTTATGTAAACAAAAAGGACACAAACATTCCTTAAGTCCTGGGAAGGAAGGTAGTATTAAGAAGAGACTCAGGCTGACTCCTCCAGAGCCTCTATCTCCCTTCAGTGGCACCCAAACTTTGGAATTCTTTTCCTGTAGAGGTGCATCTGTTCCTTTAATTCTCTTTAGTCTAATAGGTGATGTTACTTTCTAGAAGATGAACACTTTTTAGGAAAAAAACCTCAGCATTCTGCTTCCTTTTTTGACCTCAAGCACTGGTTGTGCCTTTATGCCATGACATCAGTGTAAGTTTTCAGTTCTGTCTATCATTTCACATTGATTGTGATTGGATCTAAATGTGGCCACTGTAATTTTGATTTAAATCAGCTGGTTGATTTTACACTTTTCATTTTATCTTTTGTGTGTTATTTGAATGTTTTTCCCCAAGGCTGCAAATGATATTAGCTTTGCTAATTAATTTTGTTAAGTATTTTTGACATCTTGGTTTCAGTTTAGCTACCATACAATACTGGACATGGGTGCAGATTTGTAGACCCCTCATTTGTAGAAACCTGTTGTAATTCATCAATTCAAATCATGATGATATTTTTTTCCATGTACTCCAAACAATCAGACATCAATGAAGACTTAAGATTAGAACTGCAAACCTTAACTAAACCTAAGATTATAGTACATTTTGAAGATTTTGCAGTACCATTTTTTTTACTTTATTTTCCATACAAAAGAGCTTTGCATATTGGTACAATTACACCTCTATCTAAAGGTGATAGATTTAGAGATCTAAACAGACTCAAGGAAATAACTGAATGTAAATTGACTTAAGTTTGTTCTAAGAAAGATGAAATATTGCCTCAACTCACTGAATTTTCCAATAATTTTGATAAAATTCAGAATTTCCTGAATGCTTATGTTAGAAACTTAGCTTATAAAATAAAGCAAACATGATTATGTTCCAAAAGTTCTTGCATACCTTAAACTGAAAAATGAGAATTGCATATTTTAAAAGAATATTTTCTAATTTATTTTAGGCCAAGTTGTTTAAATAAAGCTAGGTAATCACCTCAATTTTTTTTGAGGACTTCAGAAAACAGTGGATAAGTCTAAAAAAGTTCTTGAATCTTGAGAGGAAAATGGGAATTTCATGGCTGACTACAGATTTAAGTCCAAGTCTTAGAATTAGCCTGGCACCATCCCTTACTGACTTTTGTGAATTACAAAAAAAAGTTTTATACGTTTCATAATTGGAGGTATGCTGTTAATAAATTAAGAATTCCTTGAAAGAAATGTGCCAGATTTGAATGAAGATTTGTTCACTTTTGGGTTTTTTTTTAACGTAAATCAAAATGTTGGGGATGAGAGAAAAGGAAGAGTTCTCCTTTCATATCTACTGATATGGATGTTAAGTTGAAGGGTATAGAAACATCTATTCAGCTGAAACAATTAATAACTGTTATTCATAATTTCAGCCTTTTCATATTTAATAATAATTCTTCCTCTCACCAGATCTATTTTAAAACAAGAAATTGGTTTGAATGAAAGAGTAGTGGGTGTCATAATGCAAATAGTAGGTTTAAAATCTTGCATATTCACCATAGCTCTGTATCTTTCCAGCAGAGTAAGTTTTGATTAGCCTCAGCAAATGAAATGGGAAACATTTCATGAATTCTTTTCCTTTTTCAAATTCTGAGCAGCATCATACTCAATTGCTCATTTTGTATTTTCCTCCTGCTCATCTATAATTACAGATTCATTGCAAAACTATGATGTCAGTCCTCATTACTCTCTAATCTCTATCACAAGCATAAGGAGTTTTAAAACTTCCATCTCAAATCATGAGAGGTTGGTAGTTTTCCTGGGAGAAATTATATGTGGATCATCTTTATAGTGATTTCTTGATGGCAGCTTTATTTTAAGTGAAAGAGAAAAGGGGAGAAATGTACGCATTTCAGAAGGAAGAAAATGTACTGTAGAACCAAACCTTTGTCAGGAGAGGGGGCAAAGTTTCCTTTTAATGTAATTAAAATGGGATGGATTTATTGATAGGTATGACATGTTAATTGTACAAGCATAAGAATAAGGCAAAAAAAAAAAAGACATTTCAACAGATTCATGCAATCAAGATTAGCTGAACAGAACTCTTTTGAGGGGAGAAAAACTCATGAAAAAGGGGTAGAACAAACAGAACAGATGAGCAAGTGTATTAGATTAGTTCAACTCTATCTGAAGCAGTGAAGTTAAATATATACCAGCCAGGAACTGACATGAACACCTTGGTTCCTGCTTCGTTAATCTGGGGATGAATATCTGTAGTAGAGCAGGAGTTCAAGAGCTACGTATATATTCCTTGCAGGGTTTTTTCTTTTTTCTTTTTTGCTTTTAATTATTTATCTTTGTACATTCAAAAGTTAATAATAGCTTTAGTGTATACCAGCAGTTCCCAGATTGTTGTTCTTCAGATATATTGGGACAACACCTCCAAGAATTTTCCAGCCAGTTCTTGGACTTACAGTCCAAACACATCTAAAATGAGTTGTTATTAAATAAAACCCCACAAAGTGGGAAAAGAAAATTCCACACATCTAGAGTGCAAGAGATGTAGCCCCAATCTATTTTACAGTTCTCCAGATTAGAGGATTTTGAAAGCATGTCATAGATGTTCTATGAAATTGCTGCTACAGGCAGCTTGCTCACTCATAAAATGGCTGCTAGGGTGGATATGGTCAGACATAAAATGCTTATTTTAGAAAGCAAATAGTTGAAATTGCTTCCCACTATCCTCCTTTAGTTCTTCCAGCTTATCCTTATCAATTTTCCCCCTTGGCCCATGGGCATACTCCTAAGGTACCCTCTGTAGGCTGTAACAATGCAATATTTTTTATTTTCTAAAAATATCTATGGAAACTGATACTTTGCCACACAGTACAATAGCTTTCCATTCATTGTTTTATTCAACGAAACTTTAAGTAAATTGAGAAGTCGGATGTGCAGGGAATTCAATAAAAATCAAGTTTGATCTTGTGCTCCAGAAACCACCTTGGGAGCCAAGTTATAAGTGACACAATTTCTACATAAGTTGCTTTCTTCCATGTCCAATATCTCCAAAGAAACCTAAGATTTTGAACTTTGCTTCCTCACTTGCAGCCCTCATCTCTAGATGTGAAAGGAAATGAGTTCCCCAAATCATGTTTCAAAATCCTTTGTGGATGTAGCTTTTCCTGATGTATCTCTCACCTGAGCAGAATAAGACCATCAGTGCCAGTTAAGATCATGACCACCATGCAAAATATTCCTTAAATTGTTTTTCTGAACCTGTCATATGAGTGTATGCCAAATGAGGGGCAAATCTGAAGTCTTTTATATAAGAAAGCTGCCAGTTTCAGTTGGCCCATTGTGTCTCCCACTAAAGCATTAACTTAAAAGCACTGCAGTCACCTTTCTCACCTTTCCTTGTCTATTCTACTTGATGCTGTCAGGTCCATGTTCTCAGAATTTCTCCTCTGCTTTTAATATAATTTTCTGTGTCTCAGCGATAGTGAGAAAAGGACAGCAGTGACTCCAGGCAGAAGCAGCTGTATAGCGTGGCTGTTTTAATAAGGATAAAGAGAAGCATTCTTGAAGGGGCAAATAGAGATTATTTGATATTCTTATTATTCAGCTTGCCAGGGTAATATGAGAGACTAACTACAGCTGTGGAAGCAGTACTGTAATTACAGAAATGCTCTGAAAAGACTTCCCCTCCCCAATATTTTTTTTTAAATGTTCAGATAAAAATACTACACATTTCCCCTTGTGTTTAAAATTTTTTTTTTTACTGGCATCAAAGGAATATAGAAGAGTGCTGGCCTAACAGAGTTGAAGGCAAATTTATAGACCAGATCTGTTCTCTGCATTTGAAAGATTAGAGAGCCAGTTTGGTCTAGTGGTTAAGGTTCTGAGCTAGAAACCAGGAGTCTGTGAGTTCTAGTCCCTCCTTAGGCATGAAAGCCGGCTGGGTGACCTTGGGCCAGTCACTTTCTCTCAGCCCAACTCGGTGCAATGTAGACTAGCCTCCTTGTGGTGCACCCCAGACAATGTGATGGCTAAATAGTCTACACATCTGGCTGCTGGACCCCACAAGGATTTCCCAGCAAGAAAAAAGCAGCATGAACACCAGACTGCTATACTATATGATTAAAAAAATAATTTGAAAGGTTGGTCACTTGCCAATCTTTATTCCCTACTATGTGGGCTACGAATCTTTAGCATAACTTACATTGTTTTTTGTGAAGAAGCACAAGAATTTAGAGATGTCAGATAATTTTGACTAATCCTTTGGGAATGGATTATGGCATCTTTCTTTCTCTCTTACACCCAACACAAGACAAATCTATTGAAGCCAGGCTAACAAATAATAACTGCACCAAAGTCACCCAAGTAATTCCAAGATCAGGTTGGGAATTGAACTTAGGTTATTCCAGTTCAATTCAGCACCTTAGTCACTGTATTTCAGAAGCCTTTTCCAATTTAGTGCCCTACAGATGTCATTCTCAGTGCAGTTTATAAGACACTTTGGGAGAGTTTATTCTTAAAAGACCATTTTCAGAATTTTAAATAAACAAGTAGTGTTGTCCTACATTGCAATGGGAGAAGCATTTTCTGCCTATTTTCCAATAGAAATAACTGAAGATTTTGAAAGGTGTTCTCTCAAGCCTAACCAAAAAAAGCCTTATATAACCTGAAATTATATATCCATTTGAAATTAAATATACCAGTTTTAGCATACACACATATAAATAGTTATGTTCCTTGATTAAAAACAAAATGAAACAAGCTATAAATGCTAGAAACAAGGCAAAGAATTGGGCAAAAGATCACAAATGTATTGACTAAAACTAGGATCTGCTATAAAATTAGCAATGACCCCAACCAAACTACTATTCTGGACTTCGTTTTGGGTCTACCAAAAACGCATGATGAAGAAAGCATTAACTGCTTCAGTCATCTCAATGGGAATAGTCTGATGACCTAAAGGACCATGAGGCCCAGGAATGGCTTCATCATCCACCCTTTCAATATTATGCTATAGGATAAATTTCTAAATTTCCTTTGCATGTTACTTCAGAGTGATGCTGAAGGGTATTAACAGTCTCCATGATTGCCTATATTGCCTATCATGATGGGTAAAGAGTTGAACCCTTGAAAAAGCTCAGCAAGTCCAAAACTAATATAAAGAAAGCATTGATGAGGTACTTGAAGATAATGTCTTTCCCATACTTTTTTTTAACTTGTTTCAGTTCTCCTTTATCCCTAAAGTAAGCATTAAAATGCTCTGTTTTATATTAGCTGTTACTGAACTGAAATGGAAAAACAATATTAGAATCATTAGAGCCTCAATCATCTCTAAGTATATTTAGCTGTATTAGCATACTGCAGGTGCTAACATCATACATTTCTTAAGACAAAAGACAAATACAGTACTCCTCACAAACATCCACATAGATTTGCTAATACTAAATGTACAATCTGTTATGATTTCTATATGTGCATATACACACACATACAGCACTATTTTGTTCTAAATCCATTCAGTCATGTCCAATTCTCAGAGACTGCCTGGACAAGTCCCTGCAGTTTTTTTGGAAAGGTTTTTCAGAAGTGGTTTGCCACTGCCTCCTTCCTAGGGCTGAGAAGGAGTGACTGGCCCAAGGTCACCTAGCTAGCTTCGTGCCTAAGGCGGGACTAGAACTCACAGTCTTCTGGTTTCTAGCCTGATGCCTTAGCTACTACACCAAACTGGCTTTCAGACTATACTGTAGCACTGCCTAAACTCAGTTATCTGATTCAGGGAATTAGAAGGATCATCAAATATGCAGCCATTTAGAGATATGGACTTTGGAGCAGAATGTATGGCTTCCATATTTACAAAATTCAAATAAATCAATAGATCCTGGGTGTTAGGGATGGCCTGGCAGTACTCTGAGCCTTTAGGAATTGTTAAAATAGACTGCACATAGAGCCTCGATGGGGAGAGGATCATGGTCTGTGTCATGAGTACTGATGATGAGCAGGAGGAGCCCCCTATCCAGTGGGGGAAATGCATGCGTAGTACTGAGGAGTTAAGCAGCCATTCAAAGAGACACAGATCAGACCCGCCTTAACTTTTGGGGTTTATCTGTCTGGGTTTTTCCCACGCTTCTTCAGTTTGTTAGGATTTTCTGTCTAATGTAGCAGTAATAAAACACTAGAGACCTATTCCTTGTCTCAGCGTGGTTCCTGACTGTTAGGACATCAATCCTAACAAACTCAACTACTCCCATTGAAAGAGGGAGGAACAAAAAAAAAGGAAGAGACATTTGGGAAAATGTCTTCGGAAAACCAGGAAATTCGGCAAGCCATCCAACAACTGGCAGCAGCATTGCAACAACATCAACAACAAGTAGATCTCCAGATCAACACATTACAAGCAGCCATGCTACAGCAGTTACAACAACCAGCTCCGATTAACCCACAACCAGTGCCAGCAGCAGCAGCTCCACCAGTAGTCTTGAGATCCCAGGGCAGTCTACTAGAGAAGTTTGGAGGAGAAGCAGGACAGTTGAGAACCTTTCTCATACAGTGCACAATGTTTTTCGACAGCAGACCGGCAGAGTTTCCCACAGACAGAACCAGAGTCACCTTCATTTTAAGTCTGCTAAAGGGCCCAGCAGCCAAATGGGCTATTCCCATGGTGGAGAACAACGACCCAATTCTCAATGACTACCAAAATTTTCTGGCACGGTTCCGAGCACACTTTGACAACCTGATCAGAGAGGTCACTGCCAGCCAGGAAATTTGGAAGCTCAAGCAAGGCAACAAGAGAGTGAGAATTTACATTGCTGATTTCAAGCTGTTAGCAAGAGATCTGGACTGGAATGAGAGTGCCTTGAAAGACCAATTCAAACAGGGGCTGGATGAAGAAATTAAAAATGAATTAGTGCACCAGGGAACACCAGCTACCCTAGAAGGTTTATATCAACTGTCTGTGGTCGTAGATGCCAGGCTAGAAGAGCTCAGACAGATGCAGCCAGGGAGAAACAGGGGCCTCAGAGTGCTTCCAGGATTTCCAGCTCTCTCCGCAGCATCTCTTTACTCAGGACCAGAGGAGCCAATGCAGATTGGGGCAAGCAGGAGGCTTATTTCTGAGGCTGAGAGACAGAGAAGGAGAGAGAGAGCCCTCTGTTTCTACTGTGGAGCCCAGGGGCACATGGTGAGAGTTTGCCCAGCGAGAAGCCAAGCAAATTCCTAAGAGCCCCAGGGCAAGCAGCAGAACCAAGAGCCACCTCCACCTCGACTTCCAACCAGGGAAACTCCGTCAGTCTCCCTCCACAGAGCTCAGCAGGGAGACCATCAATTAATTAAGAAGGGCTCATTCCGAGGATTCCAGGCAATCCTTTTACTACTTACCAGTCATAATGCATGTAAACCCAGAGCACCAGGTCAAGCTAGAGGCCCTCATGGATTCCGGAGTTTCCACCAATTTTATTGATGTACAGACTGTACAAGACCTCAACCTCCTGACCATAGAATTGCCACGTCCCATAGAAGTGGAGACCATTGATGGCCAGCCCCTCAAGGCAGGGCCAATTAGAAGTTTCACAGAACCTTTGCAACTAACAACGGGAGACCACACTGAGTGGATCCAACTTTATGTTACTGCATCACTTAATGTGCCTATAATCCTGGGCACACCTTGGCTGAAGATCCACAACCCATTGTTGAACTGGACTATGGGAGCAATCTCCTTCCTAGCTAAGGAATGCCAGCACCACAAGATTCAAGCAGCTCTTCTCTCTCCAGCAACCAACGCAGTCACGGAAGCAGGGGGGGTCCAGTTGCCAGCCAAGTATGCAGATTTCACAGATGTTTTCAGCGAACAAGAGGCCACAGCACTACCCCCCCCCCATAGGGACTGTGATTGCACCATTGAGTTGATACCAGGAGCCAAGATTCCAGCTAGGAAACAATATCCCATGTCCCCCAAGGATCTAGCCACCTTAAAGGATTACTTGGATTCTAATCTCCAAAAGGGTTTCATTCGACCATCTACTCCCCCAGCGTCTGCTCCTACCTTCTTTGTACCAAAGAAGCCTGACCCGTTGGCACCTGCAACCCAGGAGACACCCATGAGAGTGGTGCATGATTTCAGTTCCCTCAATAAAGTCATGGTCAAGGAAAATTACCCACTCCCCCTAATACCTGATCTGCTGGATCGCTTACAGAAAGCACACATTTTTACTAGGTTGGACCTCAGGAATGCGTACAATCTGATCCGGATGAAAGAGGGGCATGAATATCTAACTGCCTTTGATACCAGGTTTGGTAAATTTGAGTACCTTGTTTTGCCCTTTGGCTTGTCTAATGCAGGAGCCATATTTTCCTGATTTATGAATCAAATTTTCTCTGATTTACTAGATAAGTATCTGGTCATTTATCTAGATGACATATTGATATTCTCTGAGGATGCTACAACTCATGTAACCCATGTACGTAATGTCTTACAAAGACAGAGAGAACAAGCTGTTCGCCAAGCTAGAGAAGTGTGCCTTCAGTTTAACTGAATTACATTTCCTGGGCTATAAAATATCAACAGAAGGCATATTCATGGATCCGTCTAAGGTCCAGGCAATTATCTCTTGGCAACCCCCCAAAATGTGAAAGAGGTACAAAAATGTCTAGGATTCTGCAATTTTTACAGGAGATTCATAAATAAATTTAGTGACAGGGCTAAACCCCTCACACAGCTTTTGAAGAAAGGATCAAAATTCATTTGGGGGGAGAGGGAGCAAGCAGCCTTCCAAGAATTTAAGCAGCTCTTTGCATCCCAGCTGCTTTTAAAGCACCCTGATCCCACAAAGCAATTCATAACGCATTCAGATGCTTCAGATTTTGCTATCGTGGCTGTTTTATTGCAATTTACTAACAAAACAGAGAATACATTGCTCCCTTGTGCATTTTTCTCCCGCATGCTCTCACCAGCAGAGAGAAACTATGATGTTTTTAACAAGGAGTTGCTGACAATTAAAGCAGCATTTCAAGAGTGGAGGCACTGGCTAGAAGGTGCAACCTTCCTGTGAAAGTTTGCACCAATCACAAGAATTTACAGCTTCTACAATACACCAGATCCCTCACCCCATGCCAAATCAGATGGAGCCAGTTTTTCTCCCATTTCAATTTTGTTATTTCTTATGTTCCTGGGGCGCAGAACCATTTGGCAGATGCCCTGTCTCGATCCATTCAGGCAACCCCCGCTACTCACCAGGAGGTACAGGCTACCATACTACAACATCACAACTTTTAGCAGTCTATGAGGGGGAACCAGACAGAGATTTTAGCAGCAGGCAGACAAGCAGAGGACCTATTTACAAGAATCAGAGCTCAGCAGCAACAGGACCCGTATGCCAGGGCCAGGATGTATGACTTCCAGAGGGGCCTGCAAGACACTGCCTCCCCATTTAATGTGGAGGCAGGAATCCTCTGGCATAGCTGGCGATTATACATTCCCCCCTCATTGAGGGAAGAAGTACTGAGACTTTGCCATGACCATCAAATGGCAGGCCATGGAGGTGTTTTCAAAACTCTCCATAGAGCTCTGAGAGACTACTGGTGGTCTAAGATGACTGCAGACATAAAGGGTTACGTTGCTTCTTGTCATACCTGTAGACAAGGCAAGCCTCTCCCAGGGAAGCCCACAGGACTCTTGCAACCCCTATCCACCCCCAGTAGGCCTTGGGATACAATCTCCATGGATTTCATCACTGATTTATCCCCGGTCCAGGGGCTGACTTCCATACTAGTGGTGGTGGACCTTTTCACTAAAATGTCACATTTTATTCATTGCAAGGGCCTCCTATCTGTGCAAGCCACAGCACAGTTGTTTATGGACCATGTTTTTAGGTATAGAGGCATGATAAATCACTAGGTGAGTGACAGAGGCCCTCAGTTCATTTCCAGGTTCTGGAGGGCCCTTTTCCAGTCATTGGGGTCCAGATCCACCTATCATCATCACATCATCCAGCTAGTAATGGGCAAGCTGAGAAAATTAACCAATGGTTACAGCAGTATCTCAGGTGTTACACCACTTATCAGCAAGACAATTGGCCAGCCCTGCTCCCCATGGCAGAATTTACTTATAACAACTCTGTGCAATCCTTGACCAAGGTGTCTCCTTTCCAGGCACTCTACAGGGTTAACCATTGGGTGTTGCCCACCTCCTCCCAGCAGGGAACTGTTCCAGCCATGGCTGATTTTCTTGAAGAGCAACAAGCCGCGCAGGAGTTGTTAAAGGAGCAGCCGAACAGGGCAAAGAGTGCTTACAAGAGACCTGCAGATGCTCACAGACAAGAGGGGCCAGCAATTGTGGTAGGAGACAAAGTGTGGCTCTCTACCAAGTTTTTGACCTCTACTAGGCCCTCCAAGAAGTTGGACTCTAAGTTTCTGGGCCCTTTCACTGTGGTACAGCAGATAAATCCAGTGGCTTATCGCTTAAAGCTGCCAGCATCCATGAAAATCCATCCAGTCTTTCACAGAGCCTTGCTAGCCAAAGACCCTCCCCCAAGTACCTTACGATCGCAAATGCCCCCCTCCACCTCCAGTAATTGTGGAGGGGGAGGATGAATACGAAGTCGAGGAAATTCTGGACTCTAGGAGGAGGGGAAGGGGCATCCAATATTTAATACACTGGAAAGGGTACCCTGATGAAGAGCGCACATGGGAGAATGCCAGAGATGTGCATGCACCAGCGCTGGTTCAACGATTCCATCAGCTTTTCCTTCACAAACCCAAACCTCACACTCTACCAGAGATTCACTTGACTGAGCAAGCAGAGGAATCTCAAGCAGAGGAGTTCGTAAGTTGGCAACCTCCACCCCCACCAGAGGCTCTGAGGCCAGAGAGAGAGGAGGAGGAGGAGCCACAGCCCTCCACCTCTGGCTTGCATTTCCCAGGGGGGAGGGGGGAAGAATCTTCTAATTATCTAGCTATTTTCCACCAGCAGCCACCTGGGCCAGAAGCGTTATCAGACCTGGAGACCAGCAGTGATTCATCCTTGGAGGAGTTTTCCTTTGAAGAATTTCCATCATTGCCCAGTTCCCATGGGAGCTTGGAGGGGGAGTTCCCACGCTTCTTCAGTTTGTTAGGATTTTCTGTCTAATGTAGCAGTAATAAAACACTAGAGACCTATTCCTTGTCTCAGTGTGGTACCTGACTGTTAGGACAGTCTCTTTGCTATTTGTTAAGGATCAGGAGAACCCTGATCCTATGCCGCTTTATGGCAGTCATGATTCAGATAATATTCTTAAAAGAATTAGATGGTCTGCATCTTCAGAAAAGGATTTTCATACTTTACTTGGATCTGAATCAATGACCAGATTGTGATTGGACATAACCAACTCAACCTCGGTTGAAGAAGCTCTCTCTATTTACTCCCGCTTAATTAGTAAATGTAGTTTAAAAGCTAAGCCTGTAGAGGTAGCTGTCTCAAAATCTACCACTTGGTTCGATCAGGAAGAGCGGAAAAAAGAAATTGAGATGCAAGTTTAAAGAACTATGTCAATCCGGGGACCCTAGTAAATATAATGAATTTTTGACACAGAAGAAATGCTTTTAAGATCTTGTACCCAGGAAAAAGAAATTATTCTTTCAGGGTAAATGGGACCATTTTTTTTTAATCTTATGGCGTAGCAGTTTTGTGTTCATGCTGCTTTTTTTCTTGCTGGGAAATCCTTGTGAGGTCCAGCAGCCAGATGTGTAGACTATTTAGGTGTGACAAGTCACGTTGCCTGGGGTGCACCGTGAGGAGGCTAGTCTACATTGCACTGAGTTGGACTGAGAGAAAGTGACTGGCCCAAGGTCACCTAGCCGGCTTTCATGCCTAAGGGGTGGGACCAATTGTATAGGGCTATAAAATTTAATGACAGCAAATCTTTCTGGAAAATTACTTCAAGCAATTCTATTGATAACCCTTCTTTTGCTGCTCTTGCTATTACCTCAGCAATGGGT
Organism: Candoia aspera; assembly: GCF_035149785.1. NCBI lineage: Eukaryota > Metazoa > Chordata > Lepidosauria > Squamata > Candoiidae > Candoia > Candoia aspera. The sequence continues at coordinate 27,725,465 of NC_086156.1, read as the reverse complement.
GCACATTTTTCAATAATATATGATGCCCCTGTAGCCTCCTATAATGAGGATAATGACTCCATTTTCTTAGATCTACCACAGTAGCCTCCTGTGAGTATAGATGAAATTACCGAATTAATTGTCGATTTAAAAATGGGAAAAGTGCCCGGTCCAGACGGGCTTCCAGCTGAACTATTTAAAAACATGTTAATTGGTAGGCCCAGCCATTGGCTTCCTTGTTCACGCTTATTGATCACTATAGTAAAACTCCGAATACTTGGCTCAACTCGATAATAATCCCAATTTACAAGAAAGGAGGGTTTGATCAGCCCAGTAATTTTCGTCCAATCAATCTCTTATCTATCTTGGGCAAACTTTACGCTAAACATCTTGAACACCGTCTACTAGATTGGATGTATACAAATGACATAATTGGTCCCGAACAGATAGGCTTCTGTAAAGGAAACTCTGCAATTGATCATTGCCTTACACTGAATTTCCTAGTAGAAAAATAGCTGAATTCGGGAAGGAAAATGCTCTTTGTAGCATTTATAGATCTCAAAAGTGCATTTGATTTAATTCTGAGGGATGTACTATGGACCAAATTGAAGAACCAAGGAATCGACCTGAGGTTGTTGTTTCTATTAAAGAAACTTCACACGGATACCTCTTGTCAAGTTAAATATTCGATCAAGGGTCATCTAATGGAGGGAATACCCACTCAGAAGGAGGTTAAGCAGGGCTGTGTTCTTGCCTCTCACCTTTTCAACCTCCTTCTGAATGATTTGGCTCACTCCTTAGCTCATTTAATGGTCAACCCCCTAGTCTTGGCTGTCTTCCCATCCCACTATTACTTTATGCTGATGTTACTACAGTCCTTACTTGTTCGAGAGTGGGCTTACAAAGATAGTTGGAGGCATTTTATAATTATTGTCAACGTAACTCACTCACCATTAACTTCTCTAAATCAAAGGTAATAATATTTGCCAAAAGATGGCATTCGCTGAGATGGTTCATGGGTGGTACAGAAATTGAACAAGTTAAAACTTTTAAATACCTTGGCATTAATTTAGTTATAATCTTTCTTGGGTAACTGATCGTAATAAGATAATTCATTTGGCCAATTGTTCTGTTGCCCAGATTAAACAATTTTATTTTACAAGAGGCAACCAATTTGCACCTGCAGCGATTAGAAGTTTTAAAGCCAAATCTCTCTCTCAAATACTATATGGTATTCCTATTTGGCTAAGAGTCTTTAACTAAAGTAGAGGGAATTCAGGCATCCTTTTTGAGGCAGCTTTTAGGGGCTCCTAATTGTGTCTCCTATCCCACAATTTGTTTAGAAACTGGTCAAAGCTTAATTGAAACTAAAGCTTGGATAATAACAATTAAATACTGGCTTAGAATTTTATTTAGAGCTGCTCCTCGAAGTCTGTTTTCATATCTTAAAAAAGATAACTATACTTCGCTTTGAACTCAACAGATTATGTCCAAGCTCAGGCAAACTGGGATTGCAATTGAGGATTTATATCTCTCAGATGAAACCTATGTATTTAGTACTATTAAACAGAGATTTTTGGACTTAGAATATCATAAATTCAGACCAGCTCAACCTCGTGTCTGTTTGCCTGCTACACTTGGTAGAGAAAATCATCTGGGCAAGATGGCGTATTATTTGCATGATCTCCTGGTACCATCTCAGTGTAGGGCCTTCTTCCTGGCCAGAGTAAATGCTTTTCCTTCCGAGGTACTCTTCGGAAGGTACAAACACATTCCTAACCATGAGAGGCTCTGTCTCTGTGGCAGTCCGGATACAATTCATCACATCATCTTTGACTGCCACTTATTTGTGTCTCTTTGGCATGAATTACTTTAAAAACCTTTACAGGGTAAATACCAGTTAAATGTTGTAGATACTGTATCATCTTGCCAATATCTACTGAGTGATGCTGAAACCACCCAAATTGTTGCCAAATTCCTAGAGGAAGTATTTAAAAGGAAATGTAATCAAATTTTTCAATGAGTATGGTTCATTCTTTGTTACTCTTATGATATGTTAATGCCTTTTGTATTTTATCGCTTTTATAATGCCAATAAAGGTTTGATTGATTGAGCTCTACCTAAACATTTATAATAATATTGGAATTGTCCAGTAGTCATTTATTCAAATATTGAATCAGACTCATTCTCTATCGTTAAAAAAAAAAAGAATTGGGTATATGTTTGTATTTATGAGATTTTTTTACAGTTACAGTAGGTCATCATTATAATCCAATCCATTAGACACATACTTCGTAACTTCATTCTAGTTTGATCCTCCTAAGTACATTTATAAACAAAATAAATATCACCCTGTCATTAGTGAGTCTAATTCTAAATGAATGTGCTTAGGACCTGGGAATAGACTCTTGCAATAGCCTTGACTCCTAAATTGCAAAGTATCTAGATCTCAGAAAATACCCTTGATTAGGAACATGTGGTTCTATCTGGTAGCATCATTTAGCCCCACAAATGTTTACTACTTGTGGAAATCCACTTTTTGTCCTCATGGTGATACACTACTTTGATTTTGCTTATCCAAGCCCTTTTACAATCCATGTTAACTTTAATATGTTAGGAGCTGTTCATCCTTTGAGTGTGGTGGATTCCAGCGATGGTGCTGGTTCTCAGGGGAAGAGCACATTCCAGGCTGATAAACGGCTTCACAGCCCAGACCTGGTGGCTGGGAAGGTTAAGAAGTTCAAGGCAGCCCCTCCTTAGAGCCCTTGTGGGTTATTTACTTTAGCTTAGTGCAGTAGCCTCAGTTTGGCAAGATTCTGTCTGCAGGACAGGAGCAATAAAGAACTAGCGTTGGAACACCATCTCAGCATGGTTTCTATCCCCAATGACCTGACAGCGAGGTAGGCCAGGTTAAGAGACAGGCAGCACAAGGTTTCCAAGAATGTTGCTTTATTATAGTAAGCTATGATAACACAATCTTGAAAGCCTGTCCAAATTTCACTCTGTTCCTCTTATACTGACAAAATCGAAGCAGGGTTATTTTTAGTTTCTTTCTCATGATTACTTCAACCTCTGGACTACTCAGTCATTATTTATTTTGGTAAACAACCAGCATAAAACAGAGACAGAACCTCCAGATTATGTAATTGCCTCTCCATGTCCCTCCCTAATGGTTGTTTTATACCAAGGTCGTTTCTAAATTTCTTAACAGGAGCTAAGTGTAAGGATAAAGATTCAGTCTGGTCTAGTGGTTAAGCCATCAGGCTAGAAACTGGGAGACCGAGAGTTCTAGTCCCGCCTTAGGCCCAAAGCCAGCTGGGTGACCTTGGGCCAGTCCCTGTCTCTCAGCCCTGGGAAGGAGCCAAAGGCAAGCCACTTCTGAAATCTTGCCAAGAAAGCCACAGAGACTATTCCAGGCAGTTGCCAGGAGACAACACTGATGGAAGGAAGGAAGGAAGGAAGGAAGGAAGGAAGGAAGGAAGGAAGGAAGGAAGGAAGGAAGGGTACATAATCTTTGTCAAATTCAGGCCAACCCTTGGCCCATAAACAGTTATGGTCAGGATAAAGACAAGAGCAGCAGTAGGATAGAGGATTTTGTTGTTGTTGTTTATTCGTTTAGTCGCTTCCGACTCTTCGTGACTTCATGGACCAGCCCACGCCAGAGTTTCCTGTCGGTCGTCAACACCCCCAGCTCCCCCAGGGACGAGTCCGTCACCTCTAGAATATCATCCATCCATCTTGCCCTTGGTCGGCCCCTCTTCCTTTTGCCTTCCACTCTCCCTAGCATCAGCATCTTCTCCAGGGTGTCCTGTCTTCTCATGATGTGGCCAAAGTATTTCAGTTTTGCCTTTAATATCATTCCCTCAAGTGAGCAGTCTGGCTTGATTTCCTGGAGGATGGACTGGTTGGATCTTCTTGCAGTCCAAGGCACTCTCAGAATTTTCCTCCAACACCACAGTTCAAAAGCATCGATCTTCCTTCGCTCAGCCTTCCTTATGGTCCAGCTCTCACAGCCATATGTTACTACAGGGAACACCATTGCTTTAACTATGCGGGCCTTTGTTGTCGGTGTGATGTCTCTGCTCTTAACTATTTTATCGAGATTTGTCATTGCTCTTCTTCCAAGGATTAAGCGTCTTCTGATTTCCTGACTGCAGTCAGCATCTGCAGTAATCTTTGCACCTAGGAATACAAAGTCTTTCACTGCTTCTACATTTTCTCCCTCTATTTGCCAGTTATCAATCAAGCTGGTTGCCATAATCTTGGTTTTTTTGAGGTTTAGCTGCAAACCAGCTTTTGCACTTTCTTCTTTCACCTTCATCATAAGGCTCCTCAGTTCCTCTTCACTTTCAGCCATCAAAGTGGTATCATCTGCATATCTGAGATTGTTAATGTTTCTTCCAGAGATTTTAACTCCAGCCTTGGATTCCTCAAGGCCAGCTTGTCGCATGATGTGTTCTGCATACAAGTTGAATAGGTAGGGTGAGAGGATACAGCCCTGCCGTACTCCTTTCCCAATCTTAAACCAGTCTGTTGTTCCGTGGTCTGTTCTTACTGTTGCTACTTGGTCGTTATACAGATTCTTCAGGAGGCATACAAGATGACTTGGTATCCCCATACCACTAAGAACTTGCCACAATTTGTTATGGTCCACACAGTCAAAGGCTTTAGAATAGTCAATAAAACAGAAATAGATGTTTTTCTGAAACTCCCTGGCTTTTTCCATTATCCAGCGGATATTGGCAATTTGGTCTCTAGTTCCTCTGCCTTTTCTAAACCCAGCTTGTACATCTGGCAATTCTCGCTCCATGAACTGCTGAAGTCTACCTTGCAGGATCTTGAGCATTACCTTACTGGCATGTGAAATGAGTGCCACTGTTCGATAGTTTGAACATTCTTTAGTGTTTCCCTTTTTTGGTATGGGGATATAAGTTGATTTTTTCCAGTCTGATGGCCATTCTTGTGTTTTCCAAATTTGCTGGCATATAGCATGCATTACCTTGACAGCATCATCTTGCAAGATTTTGAACAGTTCAGCTGGGATGCCGTCGTCTCCTGTTGCCTTGTTATTAGCAATGCTTCTTAAGGCCCACTCAACCTCACTCTTCAGGATGTCTGGCTCTAGCTCACCGACCACACTGTCAAAGCTATCCCCGATATTGTTATCCTTCCTATACAGGTTTTCTGTATATTCTTGCCACCTTTTCTTGATCTCTTCTTCTTCTGTTAGGTCCTTGCCATCTTTGTTTTTGATCATACCCATTTTTGCCTGGCATTTACCTCCAATGTTTCTAATTTTCTGGAAGAGGACTCTTGTCCTTCCTATTCTATTGTCTTCTTCCACTTCCGCGCATTGCTTGTTTAAAAATAATTCCTTATCTCTTCTGGCTAACCTCTGGAATTTTGCATTTAATTGGGCATATCTCCCCCTATCACTGTTGCCTTTTGCTTTCCTTCTTTCTTGGGCTACTTCTAGTGTCTCAGCAGACAGCCATTTTGCCTTCTTGGTTTTCTCTTTCTTTGGGATGTATTTTGTTGCCGCCTCCTGAACAATGCTGCCAACTTCTGTCCAGAGTTCTTCCGGGACCCTATCTACTAAGTCCAGTCCCTTAAATCGATTCTTCACCTCCACTGCATATTCCTTAGGAATATTAGTGAGCTCATATCTAGCTGATCTGTGGGTCTTCCCTAATCTCTTTAGTCTGATCCTAAATTGTGCAAGAAGAAGTTCGTGATCTGAACTACAGTCAGCTCCAGGCCTTGTTTTTACCGACTGTACAGATGTCCGCCACCTTTGGCTGCAAAGGATGTAATCAATCTGATTTCGGTGTTGTCCATCTGGTGAAGTCCATGTATAAAGCCGTCTCTTAGGTTGTTGGAAGAGAGTGTTTGTTATGCAGAGTGAATTGTCTTGGCAAAATTCTATCAGCCTGTGTCCTGCTTCGTTTTGTTCTCCCAGGCCATACTTACCTGTAATTCGAGGTGTCATTTGACTGCCCACCTTAGCATTCCAGTCTCCTGTGATGAAAATAACATCTCTTTTAGGCGTGTTGTCCAGTAGGTGCTGCAGATCCTCATAGAACTGCTCTACTTCAGCTTCTTCAGCATTTGTGGTTGGGGCGTATATTTGGATCACTGTGATGTTAGATGGCTTGCCCTGAATTCGAATTGAGATCATTCTGTCGTTTTTTGGGTTGTATCCAAGCACTGCTTTAGCCACTTTACTATTAATTATGAAGGCTACTCCATTTCTTCTGTGGTCCTCTTGTCCGCAGTAGTAGATCTGGTGGTCATTTGATGTGAAGTGGCCCATTCCAGTCCATTTCAGTTCACTGACGCCCAGAATGTCTATCTTTAATCTTGACATCTCACCAATAACCACATCCAATTTGCCCTGGCTCATAGATCTTACATTCCAGGTTCCGATGGTGTGTTGATCCTTAGAACATCGGATTCGCCGTTCACCACCAGCACCGTCGGCCGCTAGCCGTCCTTTCGGCTTTGAGCTAGCTGCGTCATCACGTCTGGGGCTAGTTGAGCTCATCCTCTGTTCCTCCCCAGTAGCATTTTGACCATCTTCCGACCTGGGGGTCTCACCTTCCGATGGTATACCGACATATCTCTGGTTGTACTGATCCATTTAGTTTTCGCGGCAAGAATACTGAGGTGGGTTGTCATTACCTTCCCCAGGGATCGCATTTAGTCTGACCTCTCTGTCATGACCTTCCCGTCTTGGGTGGCCCTTCACGGTTTAGCTCATGGCATCATTGAGGTGCTCAAGCTCCAGCACCACGACAAGGTAACGATCCTTTGCTGAAGAGGATAGAGGATGGAAATCCTAAACTTGATTTGATGTAGTAAATGCTTCTCGAATAAATGCTCAATTTTTTAGGAATTATCTTCTATTGTGTTAAAAATTACAGGAATGTGGTAATTTTGGTAATGGCTTAAGAGCCACCTCCAAACCTTTTGGAGGCCTCATTTGATGCTGAAGTTTTGGAAGGTATGGCTTGGCCCTAGTGCTTGAGGAACTGCTTAGTAGTATACACCATCTCCTGTACTTTCCCCTTGAGCTTTATCATGGATGCAACCCATAGGAAACTACTTCATACTAAGTATGGCCATCAGTTAATTGGTACACCTGTCTCAGTACCATGTGCATCAATTGGTAGTTACAGCCCTGGATTATAGACAGTTTTCTCTCCAGGGATTCCAGAACATATAGGTGAATTATAAAGATTAAATGTATGAACCACTGATGCTCTCATTAAATGAGAAACATATTTTGCTCACTAGACAACTTTTATATAACTGAATGGTTTGAAGCAAACTTTTCATTCTTGCCTTGGTCAGACTGAAATAATAGGAAATAGTTGTCACCTTGAAAAGAAATATCTAGCACTTTTTATTTTTGTTTTGTTAAAAGCAGAACTGGCAGCTGTATAGCAGTAGGAACACAGGGAGACAGAATTAAAAATAGCTAGTTTTATTAAGGCACTTCCATTACAGGTGAAAGCCCACCAGGATAAAATTGCTATCTTATTGACTACACATTGCATTAAAGTTCTCTCCTCCAGAGATATGATGAAATGGATGTCAACAGCCACTGCAAACAGCTGTAAAACCAAAAATGGATATTGGAAAAAAATCCCAAGGAAAGAATGTGACATTGTACACAGAGTATTAGAAATATATTTGGAAGAAAATCAAATTTATTAAGCAATATGACTGTTTTGTGTGCTAAGGGTCTGTGATGAAAACTCAGTGGATTGGATTCAAACTAAAGTCATGGATAAGAGGACTTTTAAAATTCTTCACAGCATTTGTGGGCAGAAAAATGAGTGGATGATTCCAATGAATTTCTCTAGGTGAGTGAGAAATTCTGCAACAATTCTCAGGAGCAAAACTGCCCTTTAACAGGGACTATAGTCCCATTACTGAAAAAGGGAAAAAACAATAGAAGGAGTTTCCTTACAGTATCTTTCCTTGGCATTTAATGGTGATACGGAAAGCCAAGAAGGTTGCAGATCTCTGGAGAGATGTTGAAAGACAAGACAATTCATTTACCCTTGAACCTACCTAAGTATGTGCAAGAACACTCCACAGCCCTTGTAGGAATTTCTTCAAAATGTTCTTTGAAGAAAATCAAAACTCTAAATCAAATTGTTGTTGTTGTTGTCATTATAATGCCAAATTGAATTTTTATGCCTAGCACGAGTCCAAATGAAGAACTCATATGTATGCTTCAACATTGATAACTGGGAAGGGCTAGAATGATTCGCTGGCACCTTTGCTTCCTGAGGGGAGCTCTTCTGGTATGCTACAACTGCGTGCTCCCAGTTTCAGTTGCACTTGTGATAACGTGGACAGTCAATATATACCACCAACTCAGATCTTCCAGATTCAAAGCTATTCTTTTCTCTCAGGCACAGTATAGAATGATCAGCTCTGTAGCTGACACCGTTAATTCCCATTCATCCTATTATTTATATTTTTAATTCACTATGCTTTTCAACTATCCGAAAACAAAGTCTATTGCTGATAAGATGGATGGATTTTTATACATAGAACAACTGGCCTGAAAGATCTGATGATACTATTGTCAGAACCAAGCTTGCCTCTGACTCAGAATTAGTTTCACTTTCTGAGTCAGAGGAGGAATTGGAAACTTGCCCGGCTGGAATCGGAGGAATGAAACTCCAGCATGAGTGAGCAGAGTGGGAAGAACCTGCAACGCTGATTGGGTGAGATCCAGAGGAGGATTTGAATACGCCAATCAGCATGCGCCAGAGATGGGCTGAAAAGCACGTGAAGGAGAAGCGCATCAAAGATTGGGATAAAAGGCAGCTGTGCAGACAGCGAGCTGCCAGAGACAACTGATCCTCTAAACCTGCAGCTTTGGGAAAAGAGTCTTGACCGGTATCAGAGTCAGTGTCTGTGGCCGAAGAGGAAACAGTGTTGAGCTCCACTCTGAAGACGAATCAAATCCTGCATCTGCTGTAAGCGACAAAGCAGTGTCAGCCATGCCCAGTAGCCTTTGTCTTGCTTCCAGCCATGAATCTCCACGACAGCAGCGTGGGCAAGCCTTGAAGTTCCAGCACCGCCATTTGCTTTCAGTCCTGCACACCCGCACTTCGCATGCTCCATTGTGTCCAGGAATTTCACACCTATTGTGTTTAGGATCTGGGTATCAGCCTAGTCCAGGGCTTCCAGCCAAGTCCAGCTTAGTTCCAAGTTCCAAGCCTTGGTCCAAGCCTCCAGTCCAGAGAATCCAGTCTAATCCGGGGCTTCCAGCGAAGTCTGAGTCCAGTCTTGCTCCAGTTGCAAGCCTTGTCTTCGAGTCTTCAGTTCAGATTATCCAGCCTATAAATACATATGGTCCATAACGGTTTTGCAAATATTTGCTTTATCATTTTTGTGATATAAAGAAAATGTATTGGAAAATCAATATTCATTGTAAGTTTTGTTTTTATTTTATGTACAGAGTTATGAACCCAATTTTCTGTATTTTTTTCCGATGATTTTATTAAGATTTTTAGAAAGAACAATAAAAATAATATGAAGTAAAAAAAAGAAAGGAAAAAAGAAAGGAAATGAAAAAAATGCAAGAAAGCAATATATATATATATATATATATAGAGAGAGAGAGAGAGAGAGAATGAATTCCTCCTTTTAAGAAAGTGACTTCCCACCCTCATCACAAGTATAAACAATTTCATAATCTTTTCACCTCCTCTTAATTAACAAATATAAAACTGTTCATCCCATATTATACCCAAGATTGCTGTCTCGGACTGCGGTCTCTTTATGAGGAGACCATAAGGAGAAACAACTTGGGGAATCTCACATCTCTCTCTTTGATTCAGAGAGAATTGAAGGAGCCAATCTACTAACCAGCGCCTTGGTTAGTAAGAAGTCTGCAAATACTGGCTCAGCTTTTTCACAGAAGCGTCTTCAGTCCACCATCTTCCCTGGAAGTCAACACATTGTTCTATAATGTAAAAGTTTTCAAAACAAAGTTTTTCAGAGCAAGTACCCCAAATATGTATTTTGCCCCACATATTTCACAAACAAACAATTTGTTGTGTAAGCTTTTGAGAATAAAATGGTCAATACCAACAGATTCAATTGCTTCCCATGTTTTTTCCATTTTGGCAGATTATACCATTTCATTCCAGTTGAAATCCAATTGATTCCCCCCCCCCTCTTTCTGGCTTAGAGAGTCTAAAAATAAACCTAATGCAACAAGAAAATTAATGCAACATTTTTCCTCAAAACCAGAATTAATGGAAATTATATTGGGGAGTCATTTGATGTGTTGCAATAATTATGGTTCAAATGCATAATTAGCATTGTTTCTATTATACTCCTATTCAGACTCAGGGAGTTAAGTATTTTGTACATGCAATTGAGTCTTTTCTTTTTCTGGAAAAAAAAAAACATGTTCTCTTTTTAGTCTATACATTAAACAGGCTTAATCCAGCCTGTAACATTCTAGTTGAATTTGAGACTACAGTTCCCAGAATTCCCAGCCAGTATGTTTGCTGGAAATTCTGGGAGTTGAAACTCTCATCAGGAGGGCACTAGGCTGGGGGAGACTGCATTAAAGAGAGATCTCATGAGAGAACACCAATTTGTATGCATTTTCATTCCTAAAGCCTGGGAAATTTTACTGTTTTCACTTGCGATCTCAAACAATCTCACATGAGAACATGGAAATTAAACAAGATTTACCACTCTTTCTTTATGTGTGTGTGTGTGTGTGTAAATGTCTGTGTAAATCTAATTCTGGGGAGATAGGATGCTGTCTAAGGGGACTGGGAACTGTGTTGTCAATCCTTGTAATATGCAGTCCAGTCACTGACCATTCAATGAATTTGACCCAACTTCACATGCTCCATTAAAAACGTTGGAGTAAATTAACAAATATATAGCAATCTGGCATTCACATTTCAAACCCTATTGAGCTGGCCAGCTTTTATTTTGAATCAGGCTGCAAGCTAATTGTGATCTATGTTCCTCATCCCACTGGCCTTACGCTTCCTGATCATAACCTACCTGGTTGCATTTAACCTGCTATCTGCTTCAGGGATTCTGCCTGGCATTCCTTGGAGTCACTGATTGATATCCACAATCAGAATGTATAGAATAGCCTCCAAAGAAAAAAACATAATAATCACAATGTTGGCAACTAATCTCCCAGAGTTTGTTATTGCCATTAATTGGTCCTTAGCAAACATTAATGGATTTGTCTCAGTTCTAGAGTTTGCACTATTTACATATCTTGACATGAAGGTATGGGATATAAGATATGATATTTTAATGGAATTTTATGTATTTTCAGATACACTTATAAGACTCAAAGTTTCAGAATGAGAATGGTAAAAAGATTTATATATGAAAAACATACATGCAAACTAAATATGGTGTTAATAAGTCAGAATTAAAACGTGAAACACCCAAATCGTAGTGCCCTTGTATTGTGCAAGCTCTTGGCATTAGACTTAACACATTGCTTTGATTCTCTCTCATTATTATGCTAATGCTTTTATTTCTGGCATGAAGAAACAATTTAAGTGAACATACCCTGTTTATGGAGCTCGAGGGATCATGTTATTTCAATTGATTTCCTTTTCCATGCCAACTCCTCCATGCAAGAGTCTGAGGTTCAATCTATTTTCATCTTTTACAGAAATAACCACAGTGCAGGAGGATGCACTTTCACATTTCACATCATCACCAAGAAATGCAGAGCCCTGACATACAAGATAAATGAACAGCAAGCCAAAAAGCTTTGTGGAAGGGTCAATCCATTTGACTCATGGCCAATTGTTGAGAATGGGGGTGGTTCAATCTTTCTTCTTTTAATGTTTCTAAAGCTACCCTTTGTAAGAGCTTCTTGGATGTTTCTCTAATTATAAATTAAGGAAATATGCATGTGTGTGTGTGTGTCCGAGCAGGAAAAATTCTTAGGAATGAATAATAACTAGGAAAGCTGAAACAAAGAACCTGTGCTCATCCATTTGGTGATTTCCTTTGTGATCTTTGATTAAATTTGCTAACATTAGCAAAAACTGCAAGTGACTGGTTTGAACTCTCATTTGTCCTTCCATTGTCTTGCCACTTCTAAGTAGTTTAGGTCTTTAGAACTGTTTTATACTTTTTGCAGCAAATCATCATTATCATTCATTAAGAAGCCACTCAACTCTCAGATGTCTCTGGATGGTTTACATCCAAGGACAGGAAATAATAAAGTAGGTAAAATAAGGTACAGTAAATGTGTAAGGACACTTAAAAAAACCAACAACAATACCATTAGGGGCTTAACAACCACCCTAACTCCAGTCTTGGGAGCAAAAGCCAAGTCTTCAAAGACTTCCAGAACTGGATGGTGGGAATCATTTGAATCTTCAGGAGGATTCTGTTCCAGAGAGCAGGTGCTGTGACAGAGAAGACACACTTCCTGTGTCTTGATAGGTACTGTTTAATTGAAGAGACCCAGAGCATGCTCAATCTGCCTGACCTTACCAGATGGCAGATAATATTAAAGTAGGCAGTCCCTCAGTCAATCAATCAATCAATATTTATTTGGTCAATGACCAGCAAAATTTAAAAAGAGAAAAGCAAAGTGAAACAAAGAAATACAATAATATACTACCGACTAATAAGATATATCACATAATAATATAGCGTTCACTCTGCTATTACTATATTAATACATTTGTTACCTTAGTGGTGTGAGCTTAGAACATTAGGAAATATAAAATAAAAGTAAAAATATATATCCCCTGACAATTTGCAGTCCCTCAAATAACCAAGCCATAAAGGATTTTATTGTGATGACCAGAACCTTGAATTGCACCTGGAAGCCAACTAGCAACTAGAGCAACTTGCAAAGTAGCAGTGACACATTTGTGTATGTGCCACACCTATCACTGCATTGTGAGTGGCTTTCAAAGGCAGTCCCATGCTAGGCACATTGAAGTAATCCATTCATAAGGTGACCAGGGCATGAGAGACTTTTTGAAGGGCCTCCCAATATAGGAAAAGGGACATCTAGCACAGTAGCTGGCCCTCCTGGCCACAGCCATCTCCTGATCTTCAAGCAGGAGCTGTGAGTCCAGGACAACCTCTAGACTGGGCCCAGTCTTGAATAGATTTATTGTCCTAACAGCCAGGAACCACGCTGAGACAAGAATAGGTCTCTAGTGTTTTATTACTGCTACATGACAGAAAATCATAACAAACTGAAGAAGCGTGGGAAACCCAGACATATAAACCCCAAGGCTAAGGCAGGCCCGATCTGTGTCTCTTTGAATGGCTACCTAATTCCTCAGTACTACACATGCGCTTTACAGCCTGGATGGGAGACCCCTGCTCGCCATCCTTACTCATGACATTTATATATGAAAAACGCAACCCTACTGAAGACGAAGGATAGAAAACCTCCACATCCGGGGGGGGGGGGGGGCAAACAACCACAGCCACTCATTCTTTTCACTATAGAGCCAGAGTCTGTTCCTCCCCATCCAGATCTGCACAGCCTCCAAACACCAGGCCAGATATACATACTAGGGCATATGTACCAAATTGATTCTGTTGCCATACATCCATCACCCATCATATTTTCACGGGTAAATTACTCCTTTATATGTTCAGATGTTCACCTTACTAAGTTTTGGTGCACACATGGCAGATACATTGTGTGAATCATCATGCTTCTGAAATAACTAGCATCTGGATGCATCAAGATTACTGAAAGAGGAAGAGCTGTTTTTCTTTGTGAATAGGTGTGTGTGTGAAAGAGAGAGACAGAGAGGGAGGGTGGTTGAGATACAATGAATAGATCGGTGGATTGAAGACAGATGGTTACATGAAAATAAACAGAGGAAAGAATGGGTGAGGAGGACGGGATATCCTTGCATCCACTAAGATTTAGGTCTACCAATCCCTAGCATTTGTGGCCCCCACATTCTTCTACCAATGATCCCAGTATTAGAAAATAGTCAACCAAAGACATTTTTTTAAAAGGCTTATCAAATAAGTGTATTTTAAGATACTTTATTCATTAAATTTTCAGCTTCCTTTTGGTGATTTGGGTCCCTAAAGGAGAGTCATATGCTTCAAAGCCCCAGTAATACACCAATTAACATTACTGCAGCTAAAGAATGATGTTCTCTCTCAGTTTTCTCCAAATTGGTACCCACAGTCCATATTAGCTAGAGATGACTGGCCCCAAGTGGGAAAGTCTGCTCTATCTGAACAAGAATAGTCTCCTAGGTTTTATATTTGATGAGAAGAACAAGTCATTTTTTATATTAAAGCTCACTCAGTTGTATTTGTGTATAGCAGTTCCCACCCCCCTGAAACAAGACCTGTTTCCTAGCCTTAATTTCTAAATGTTTCCTTATTCATTTACAAAATATGTAATGATTTTAACATTTCTTATTGTGTGCTCCCAATGAAAATAAGATATATTTGGGCAATATAGATAAAGCTTATTGTTGTTGTTACTTACCTCCCTGTGAGTTCTGTGGGAGTGTGTACATTTTATGCTGGCTTCCTGCTGGCTTCTTGGCTGTCTTTTGTAACCACAAATAGTTATTACTGAGTGTGCTTTTTGACATTTCCTTTCACTCTTGTCTTCTCAGCATTACTGTAGTAATTATAACATCTCAATCAAGGGAATGGAGTGGTTTCCTATTATAGTTGGAATGTTGTTTTATAGCCCATGCTGCAGAAATGGGAAAAAAACAGAACTGGGCATCCAAAGTTGCCTAATCATGGAATTAGAAACAGTATTGATTTTTACAGTTCTTTTTTCTCTTTTTCAATCATAGATTTGGCATGATGATTATGTTGGAACGATAATAAAACACCCTGAAATTCTGTGTTTAAGCAACCAGGAGCAATTTGCTTAGGCATCCCCCTCAAAATATCTACTTTGGGAAGCACCAGACAAGAGCAGCTCCAGACTCTGCCACAGAGCCTTTCCAACCACGTGGCTCCAGTGTTCCTGGAGTGCTTCATTAACCTCAAATTGGCATGCCATCTACATGATTTAGCACAGTGTTTTCAAACTTGGCAACTATAAGATGTGTGGACTTCAACTCTCAGAACCGGAGTTGAAGTCCACTCATCTTAAAGTTGACAAGTTTGAAAAACACTGATTTAGCATCACCCATCCATTTTTTAGAGGCATTTAGGACTCCCCTGTTGCTTTCCCCATCTTTTTAAGTTTAAAGCACATCTAGATTTTTTTTCCAGTAAACAATCCATTTGCGGGGTCCGTCAAAGATCTAGATGCCTCCAAACATTTCTCCCTTCCTAGAGGGTCATTCTTCTGTTCAGTAAGGCAAAATTAGTTCATGCTTTCTCATATCATCCAAGTGTGCACAATTTTGCAAATCCTCAGGTTCTTTTCTATTCTAGAAGTTACCTGCCATGTGGCAAGAGAGCAAAATGCTAAACTGGTCTTACTTCTTCCATCAACATTAGTCTGCCACCCCCCAAGTGATACATCACTCAGAATACTAATTTGTCCTACTTTTCCCATTCCTATTACACTGCTCCCCCTCTGAAGTGATACATCACTCAGAATACTAACAATTATACCAACAGATGATTCTTAACATGCTGAGAAAAACCTATATAGCCCTTGGGAAAAATCATATGAAATGGCTACATTAGTGATTCCATCCCCACAACTGTTGTTCAGCTGAGGTCTAGCTCCAGGAGCTACTCAAAAGTTGTGTGTGAATATCTGTAGGAGGGAAGATACGTTGGCTTCTATGTGAGCAAGAACCCAGGGATACCATGTCTTTTCTATGTTGACATAAGCAATATGGTGATATATTTCAATGTGTGCCTCTTCAAGGCATTTTCACGTAAGGATTCTGCACCAATTTCAAAGCAGCACCTGACCTCTGTGTTCCCACAATATTACCAGTGATGGAGAAATAACCTGATTTATTTCTAGCCTAGCTACACTGCAGTTAAAATGTCACAATTTGAGATACTGTTGTTCTATTTCTCCATTGGAGAGAATTCTTGCCTCACTCCTTCTCCAGCTCCTGAGCTTCAGTTCATATAAGGCAGGGGTTCTTAATCTTTTTGTGGACCCCTCTAGAGTTTCCATGGACCTCAGGTTAAGGACCCCTGATATAATAGAAAAGATAGCTTGAAGGCTTTATGCTTCCCCTCAATAGTCCAGACAAAAGAAATTATCCCTTTTCTTCAGCACTGGACCAGAGTCTGCCAGACTGCAAGTCTGCCTTCCTTCCACAAATTTATATAGCCACCCAACTCACACACAGCGACTCCAGGCAGCTTACAGAATTACAAGTCCATAATACAAAAAAACAGTAAACCCCCCACCTCCCATGGCAGCAACAGACACACTCAAATTAACCATTTCATTGACTCCTTATCGACCTGAGATCCCCAGACCCACTGACAAAACCACATCTTCAGGACCTTCTGGAAAAATATCAAGGTGGGGGCCAATCTTATCTCCAAGGGAATGATATTCCACAGAGAAGGAGCCACCACAGAGAAGGACCTTTTTCTCGGTCCCACTAGATGTACTTCCCTCATTGATGGGAGCCACAGCTTACCCTGCCTCTCTGCTTTGGTAGGCCAGGTAGATGTGACTGGGATAAGGTGGTCCTTCAAATAACCTGGCCCCAAGCCATGTAGGCTTTAAAGGCAATAACCAGAACCTTGAATTAAACCCAGAAGCAAATCAGCAACCAATGCAGCTGCCACAAAAGAGGTGACACATGGGCAAGTCTAGGCTTGTGCAAACTGTGTGGGCCACCACATTTAGAACCAACTGAAGCTTCCAGATACTCTTCAAGGGCAGCCCCTTCCTTTCCAGTAGGTCTGGTTTGTATTTGTTTTTATAGTGTAGAAGTAAACTTATTTTCTATGGGATTAGCACATTTCTTGTGATTCCATTTAGGGAACAAAAGTGACTACATTGTATAACTAGATACAAAGAAGTAGCTATCCTTTACTATTGTATAGGAAAAAATTCAACCACAACTATTCTCTTTCCTATGTAACAAACTAGGATACAAGGCAAAATCTCATTCTGTATTACTTAAAGTAAATAATCCCAAAATATTCCCATTTGATATTCACTAAATCCTATGGTTTTACCATTTATAGCACCCCAAAACCCATCTTATATGGAATGAATCTTTCTTAATCATTGCAAATCTGTACTGAGATTAACATTTAGGTCAGCTATAAAATGAGTATGGCTCTCTCCAAACACTTTCAGTTGTCAACTTCACACAACTGTTAGAGTTAAAGCAGAAGAGCAATGTTCTATAACACACACAGAGAAAGAGAAAGAGAAAGAGAGAGAGGGGGAGGATTGTCTTTGTTGAATGAGGGACAGCTGTTGGGAACCTTTGGCATTAGCAAATATGGAAAGTACTAAAGGGGGGGAAGGAAATTCAGAACACAATTTCCATCTCACCCAATCCCTTTCCATCTGTCTCAGATTTTAAAGATCTTAAAGATGACTTCCTAGTTATCTTCAGCCTCCTTTATTTAGATATACAGTAGTTGTAATCTATTTCTGCTTGTTATACTGTTGTCCGTGCCGTGTAATTGTAGAACAGAAGGGTAATTGTAATGAGACCCAAAGAAGTCAAGATAACTAGTATCACTCTGCAGCAAACTGATGGACCGGAGAAATTGGACCTCTTTCCCCCTCAGGTGATGGGAAAATCTGATTCTTCCGGTTTAGGTATTCAGGCCAGAACCAAAATGACTACTTTCTGACAAGTCTGTGCATAGTTGCAGACAACCTGCATGCTATAAAAATCAAGGAAGTCATAGAAACAGGTCATAATATTAAATCTGCTATAATCCATTTGACCTAGCTCAAGGAGATCCTGTAACAATTCTGGCAGGGCTACATATGTGAACTGCAAACCCAGGTATGCTATAGAACATTTGGCAACCAATTCTAAATGTTGAATTCAAAGAGGCAGTGCTGCTGTTACTGAAATAAAAATGCAGCCTTGATCCCACAACTTTAACAGCAACCTTACATGTGGAAGTGTATCAGATACGCGTTGTTGTTTTTCCCTTCTATGTATGGAGAATATTTTAAGGCACTGTTTTTCAACCTTGGCAACTTTAAGATGTGTGGACTTCAAGTCCCAGAATTCCCCAGCCAGCATGCTTGTGTTTTCATTCACAATAATAATATAACAATAATTTTTCCAGCACTTAGAATGTGGTCTGTAAAGGGTTTCCATATTTTCCTGAATCCAGAAAGAAGAAATGAATATGATTCCAGGTTAGATCCAGCCCCTTGCTTGTTCTGGAAGCCTTCCTATTTATGATGGGCTGTTGCTTTTACTCAATGGAAGTAAAAGGAGGACAGAAGAGGGAGGGGAATAGCAAGCTGTTAAAGAAAATAAATTTGAGTTCTGGAAAAATAAAAAGAACGAAAGAAACTCAAAACAACTCTGCCTTGATTGTGTTAGGTGTAAGTTAGGTATACATTGAAGTAAAGAGGGCCCTTGGCAGGCTTTCAAGATTCTGCCTTGAACATGTTAAAGTACAGTCCAAAATTCTAAGTGACTCCCATTTTCTGACCTTGTTTGCCTCAAAGGGCTGACAAGTTGAGGCTCTTACAGTCATGCCTCCTTCCCTCCAGCCTCTGGGTACTGCCCTCCATGGCCATTTTAGTTTGGGCTGCTAGAGAAACTGGATTCATGGTTTCTATAGTGGAATCTGCCCATGGAAATGATCTGCACTTTGAAAATGGCCATTCAGGCATTTACGTGGACCTCTTATATATGCTGATATACTTATTTTATGGAAGCCTACTAAACCTGTTATTAAACAAATGTTCAGCCATCTTTGAAACACCAATACACTTGTCTATTAAAAAAAAAGTGGGGGAAGAGGGAAGAGATGTGTCACTGAGAGGGGAAACAAGGCCAGGGGTAAATGATTAGGTATCCCCTAATCATTGCTCTTAACTCACAGTCAAAATATAAGGACAGTATCACTCATAAGCCTCATTAATGATTCAGATAAGAGCCTGGCCATCATGGCAGTGCAAATAACGCCAGCATATTTCTTTGCTGACTCGAGGATTGGAAAAATGCATATTAATCTGGCTGTAAGGAGGAGCCTGTGTATTGACATGTGAGCATCAGCAAAATCCTGTTGCTTTGTCATTAACCTGCATTTTTCTTCTTGGCTCTTGATAACGTCCAGAAGCCAAGAGTATCAACTCCCATTCATAAAACTACCATCTCTGTAACAGGGAATGGAGGTTGGGGGTAGGACAGAGACAAGAAATCTACTGCTACAATGAATTGCCTTCATGAACAAGCAAAGAGAATGATTAAGCTTCTAACCGTTTGTGCAGAACTAGCAAAATGAAGGTGTAGTCTGAAAAGGAGCACTTGATTTAAAATGCATAAGAGCTACATTTTACCTTTGAAGGAGGCATTCATTTCACTTTGTTGCTTAAAAAACCATTATTATTCTTTTTTTTCCAGGTAGCAGGGCAAAGTGGCTGATACCTCCAGTTTGAGATATAGATTGACACTTTGTTTGGTAGCAGTCATGAGTGAGTTATTCCAATCTGCGCTACCACAGCTGGAAAATTTACCTTCACATGGCTGGAATTCCATTTCAGTCTGTCATGATACACTACACTGCACCCATTTCTTCATGAGCTACAGCATTAGCAAAGCGCTTCCTGAGATTTCTGCAGTCACCAAATATAGCTGTGAAAGCGGGCTCTCAAAAGATGAAAAAAGGAAAAGTTGGGGTGGAAGGCTTTAAGTCCAGCAAATAAAGATTTTTTTATATATATACTGTATATAGAGAGAGAGAAAGAAAGAGAGAGAATTTCAAAAGGCAAGTCTTCCATGGATATAAAACAAGACTTCTGTGGTGGCAGTGGCTTGATTCTCTTCTGCTTCCTGAGCACTGACAGATTTTTCCATATCACATACATCTAGAGAATAATAAGCATTTGGGCCTTGTTAATCTGCTTTATTTTTATGAGAGCTTAAAGATCCATCAGACAAAGTTTGATACTTAGAAGCAAATTAAGTATCAGTTACAGAATACAATTAATTTTTGTTTTCCTGCCTTCAAGTCAGTCTTGCCTCCTGGGGACTGCCTGGACATGTCCCTGAAACAGCTTGAGAAGTGGTTTGCCATTGCCTGCTTCCTGGGGCTGAGAGAGAGTGATTGGCCCAAGGTCACCCAGATGGCTTTCTGCCAAAACTCATGGTCTTCTGGTTTCTAGCCAATGCCTTAACCACTACACCAAACTGGCTTTCATACATTTAAACATCCTGAGTTTACTTACTCTACAATAAGCCCATGGAATCCCAGCTCAGAAAATGACTACTATATGTAAGTTGGAGAAGATTTAACCTGTCTCCCCCATTTGTTTTCTTTCCACTTTACCTCTTCTAAGGCTACTGTATCTGGGGTGCAACAGGCTGGATGACCACTATGTAGAAACCATCTAGGAATTATTTAAATTTTTGCTGCTTCAGTGTTGAAAGAAATGGAAAACAACCTTCACTGAGAAAAATGGAGGTTACCTAAAAAGTAAAAAAAATTAAACAACTTCAAGGGTGAGGCCGCCCCAGGGAACAAGATGATGGACCAGAAACAAAGCAAATGTGAGGACGATTTAATTCCTTTTTTCAGTCCTAATCTGAGATAGTACTCTATATGTTTACTGTAGAGTAATATCAGGAGGATCGGCAATATGCTAGGTAGTTAACATTAAGGTGTAGTGGGATCCTTAAGATGTGTTCACACACCACCACACTAAAGTATGGTGTATTTAACTATGGCTTACTAAATAAATTTGCTAGATTCATATAGTACATGAAGCAAGATATGTACTTTATAAGCTACAGTAATTGGGTTCACACAATGCATTACTCATCCTTACAGAAACATATTTAGGGCTACTTCAGACACTGTGTATTACATTGGTAAGAAAAAATTTAGGTGTGCAACTACCTCCCCTCCAATGTTTGCAGTGCACCCTCTGTTGTGAGCTATTAGCCATGCAGGGAAAGATGCCTCTACTGCACTTCATAAGTCTGCATAAATCACTCCAGTCCTTTTATTTGTTCTCAAGAGAAATGTTTTTCTCCTATTAATCACCTAACTCCTGCTGTGTTTCACTTTGCTTCCCTGCTTATTCTTTGCATATAAAACACCACAGTAAGAAAACTTTGCCTTCATTCTGATTTGGCTTCTGAAGGGATCTATTAGCCAGATCTCATTGGCTACCTGCTATTAGCATGAAGCCAAAGCAGAGTGAAGGTAATGAGTATTGCTCTTCTGCCAAGATCTCAGAAAGTTTTAACTAACAACTTAAGGCCTTTTTGTTCACTCTGGCATTTTAGGGATTATTCTAATTACCATTGTTTATTCCCTCCCTTATTAATACTTCATTCATGTTTATATGTGATCTTACTGATAGATATTTAATTTAATTATATGTCATGAAATATCTTTTCAAAGATGCTAAACAACAAACATTCTTGTTCTCTTAGAGATTTAGCAGAGTTGAAGAATAATTGTTTTTAATTTGCTGGCTTTATTTTATTCTTATATTTTCATTGCTCTGATACTCTACTTTTATTGTACTTTAGTGCTTTATTATGTTAGTTGCCTTCAGACCATTCCTTCTCAGAAAGAATAGAAATAAAAAATTAATAAACACCAAGCAACCTGATGGGAGCAAGTTCAATTCTATGGCCCCTGGGACAGCTTCAGGTGTCTCTACTCCCAGGTTAGAGTAAGAGCTCTGACTTTAGAGGAAGAAATCCAATATGGGATTTTCTCTGCTATTTTTCTACCAGCCTATGAAGCTGGTTATTTCCAAGATTCTGAAACCCACAGTGGAAATGTGACAGAGATAATTTGTGTGGGACTAAGGATCCACTGAATCAAATTCTCATTCCCCACCAAATTCCCAACTTCAGCAAGACCTTATCAAGATTTCTGATCTCCCATTCCATGCAATAGAAGGAAATACCCATATATCAAAATGAGGGATGGGGTGGGGAGATAGATACAAGCTTTTCTTTATTTCATCTCCATCCTGTTGGTGAGAGCCAGCAAAACAATGGGGAATTTTGGAATGTTCTGAAATTAGATTGTTATGTGAAGGAGGAGATGATGATGATGATGATTTCAGTTTGAGTCTCATGCATGACTAAGTATCATTCAAAATTTCCATTTTTCAGATGCATTTGGTACAGTTTTGTTCTACTGCCAAAATGACATTAGTTGATTCTCTTTGGTTGATATGGGCCATGTAGATACAACCCACTGATGTTGTCTTGTCATTCATGGATGTTGTTTATTCATTTAGTCGCTTCCGACTCTTCGTGACTTCATGGACAAGCCCACGCCAGAGCTTCCTGTCAGTCGTCAACACCCCCAGCTCCCCCAGGGACGAGTTCGTCACCTCTAGAATATCATCCATCCATCTTGCCCTTGGTCAGCCCCTCTTCCTTTTGCCCTCCACTCTCCCTAGCATCAGCATCTTCTCCAGGGTGTCCTGTCTTCTCATTATGTGGCCAAAGTATTTCATTTTTGCCTTTAATACCATTCCCTCAAGTGAGCAGTCTGGCTTTATTTCCTGGAGGATGGACTGGTTTGATCTTCTGGCAGTCCAAGGCACTCTCAGAATTTTCCTCCAACACCACAGTTCAAAAGCATCCATCTTCCTTCTCTCAGCCTTCCTTATGGTCCAGCTCTCGCAGCCATATGTTACTACAGGGAACACCATTGCTTTAACTATGTGGACCTTTGTTGTCAGTGTGATGTCTCTGCTCTTAACTATTTTATCAAGATTGGTCATTGCTCTTCTCCCAAGGATTGAGCATCTTCTGATTTCCTGACTGCAGTCAGCATCTGCAGTAATCTTTGCACCTAGGTATACAAAGTCTTTCTACAAAATGCTTCTACATTTTCTCCCTCTATTTGCCAGTTATCAATCAAGCTGGTTGCCATAACCTTGGTTTTTTTGAGGTTTAGCTGCAAGCCAGCTTTTGCACTTTCTTCTTTCACCTTCATCATAAGGCTCCTCAGTTCCTCTTCGCTTTCAGCCATCAAAGTGGTATCATCTGCATATCTGAGATTGTTAATGTTTCTTCCAGCAATTTTAACTCCAGCCTTGGATTCCTCAAGCCCAGCATGTTGCATGATGTGTTCTGCGTACCAGTTGAATAGGCAGGGTGAGAGTATACAGCCCTGCCGTACTCCTTTCCCAATCTTAAACCAGTCCGTTGTTCCGTGGTCTGTTCTTACTGTTGCTACTTGGTCATTATACAGATTTCTCAGGAGGCAGACAAGATGACTTGGTATCCCCATACCACTAAGAGCTTGCCGCAATTTGTTATGGTCCACACAGTCAAAGGCTTTAGAATAGTCGATAAAACAGAAATAGATGTTTTTCTGAAACTCCCTGGCTTTTTCCATTATCCATCGGATATTGGCAATTTGGTCCCTAGTTCCTCTGCCTTTTCTAAACCCAGCTTGTACATCTGGCAATTCTCGCTCCATGAGTTGCTGAAGTCTACCTTGCAGGATCTTGAGCATTACCTTACTGGCATGTGAAATGAGTGCCACTGTTTGATAGTTTGAACATTCTTTAGTGTTTCCCTTTTTTGGTATGGGGATATAAGTTGATTTTTTCCAATCTGATGGCCATTCTTGTGTTTTCCAAATTTGCTGGCATATAGCATGCATTACCTTGACAGCATCATTTTGCAAGATTTTGAAGAATTCAGCTGGTATACCATCATCTCCTGCTGCCTTGTTATTAGCAATGCTTCTTAAGGCCCATTCAATCTCACTCTTCAGGATGTCTGGCTCTAGCTCACTGACCACACCGTCAATGCTATCCCCGATATTGTTATCCTTCCTATACAGGTCTTCCATATATTCTTGCCACCTTTTCTTGATCTCTTCTTCTGTTAGGTCCTTGCCATCTTTGTTTTTGATCATACCCATTTTTGCCTGGAATTTACCTCCGATGTTTCTAATTTTCTGGAAGAGGTCTCTTGTCCTTCCTATTCTATTGTCTTCTTCCGCTTCCGCGCATTGCTTGTTTAAAAATAATTCCTTATCTCTTCTGGCTAACCTCTGGAATTTTGCATTTAATTGGGCATATCTCCCCCTATCACTGTTGCCTTTTGCTTTCCTTCTTTCTTGGCCTACTTCTAGTGTCTCAGCAGACAGCCCTTTTGCCTTCTTGGTTTTCTCTTTCTTTGGGATGTATTTTGTTGCCGCCTCTTGAACAATGTTGCGGACTTCTGTCCATAGTTCTTCCGGGACCCTATCTACTAAGTCCAGTCCCTTAAATCTATTCTTCACCTCCACTGCATATTCCTTAGGAATATTAGTGAGCTCATATCTAGCTGATCTGTGGGTCTTCCCTAATCTCTTTAGTCTGATCCTAAATTGTGTATCCTAAATGGATTCACAGGATGAATTAGAGCAGCAGATGGGGAGGCTGGGAGGGAATTAAACCACTCAATTAGATCATATTTTAAAAAGATGGAGCGGTCTGACAACTGTTGTTTTTCTATTTCTGATTCAAAAAGTCCCATTCAAGCACCTCAAATCATTTGGAGGTTGGGATAGAAGTAGAGGTAGAAGTAGGGATTGGTTTACTTACAGATTCAGTAGGAAGAAGAAATTCCTTGATTTTAGCTGTTTAGCTGATTTAGAGGGTAATTGCAATCCAGGACTGGGTCCATGGCATTTTCCCCCTTTTGTCCATCCTACCAGCAAGATTGCCTCATGCAGCCTGTAAAAACTTCTCCTTTTCAGCTTTTTCTACTGCATTGCTGTGTTCTTTCTTCTACTTGGCAGACTAGCAATTGTTTGGATAACTTATTTGTTTTCTTTGTTATCATATCAATAACAATTAAGGTCTGAAGGCAGAGAGCACATCAAAGTTGCTATTAACCAATCGTCATCTTTCCTCACTTAACATAGTTATTGAATTAACCCATTTTCCCATTTCCCAGCTTTACATGATACACTGAACCATAAACAAATCAAATGAGCAATGCCACAAAAAATCTAATCAAGCTTAGCATTAACTAGGTTTACAGTGTTTTGTGAATCCACCTGTTCAGTCTTTACCTGACCTGGTTAGCTGCATATTTCATGAACACAATCATAATTTACCCCAATGAGATAAGGATTCAAAAGAGGTGGTAGGTTATCTTAAAGTGAAGATAGAATTATAATTATTATATCTTCTTTGACAAATCATTATGAAATCACAAAGGTTTCAGAATTCTGTATTTCTGCTGTAATGGTGTGGTATAGGTAATATGGTTTTGTTCAGTTTGTAAGGTACAACAAAACAGTCTTTGACACATAACTGGAACTTTTAGAATGTTGTGTGTTTTTATCTAGACAAATTTGATTTCGCCAAATTTGGCAAGGCAAGATTCATAGAAGCTTAGTCCTACCCAAGTGAGTGAATTAATGGTCAGGATTTGGAAGTAACATTAAGGAATTGCCACCAGACAGGACAAGTAACTGTACTTTCTTTCATCCATGCCGGTTATTTATCATGCTTCTGGTTTCACTCTCTGGCCTTGGATTTGCTTGTTAAAATGTCTGTTTTCATTTCTAAATCTTCCATTTCTGGGAGCTTATTCCCAGGATCATATTGTGCAATTTAATTAAATATTGTATTCCTTAACATTAAAAGCAAAACAATAAAATACTTTTATTTTAAAATGCCATATTTGTGCGATGGGGTGACAATAACATAAAAAAAGATCTTGTCCAGTCTGCAAAGTGATGTTTGAGATGGAAACTTACATAATTACATAGTAAACTAGAAATGTAAACCTTGTGAACCCTGCAGAAATTGTTGAAGTGCAACTTTTAGCATCCCTCACTATTGGGCGTGCTGGCTAGAACTGTTTAAAATTATACTTCAGCAATATCTGGATGATCATAATTTCTCTCATCTGCCTTAAACCAATGTTAATTTTTTTGAAATAATGCTTGGAAGAAACTTCAAGTATCTGTACTAAGTTATGAAGATAGACTTGATGTCTTTAATTAAACATTGCTGCAATGTTTAATATTTAATTCTTCTTTTATTGGTGAGACAGGGAAAGCATTTACATGTCACCTTCCACCAGGAACAGAGGGATGGAAAGGCCAGCACTAAAATTCTGTGTGAAAAGAATGAACTGAGCAGCAGCTAACATAACATAATGTTTTACTTCACTGGCAAAGATTTGATTGATTGATGATTGATTAGAAAAGACTTATTCCCAGTGTGGTGGGAAGTTAGTATGGTGTAGCAGTTACAGTGCTGAATTAGGACAGGGAGACCTAGAGTCAAGATTACTGTCAGTGTGGTGACTTTTGGCCAATAGTCTCTCTTGGCCCAACCAACCTTACAAGATTGCTTTTGTGAGGATGAAATGGTGATACTCATGGAAGTTGTCTAGAGCTCCTGGAGAAAAAGTGGGATATCAATCAAGGAAACAAACAAACAAAAGTGAGCTCTGGATTTCAACTAGAAAATACTGTAGATACAAGCAGGCATTCTAGTTATTCACCAATGTTTAAAATATAGTAGTACTTTGATAGGTAAAAAACTAGTAAACAAACAAGTAAACCTGGCCAGATTGATCAGAGTTTAATTTTGCCTAAATCTACTAGAACAATGCTTTGAAATTTGATTTTAAGACTTTCACTAAAGAATATATGAGTAATAATCAACGATATCATCACCACACACATTTATGCAGAATACTTTACCCAAACTACTGTGTATTATAACAATTAGTTGTATATGAAGCATTAAAGAAAATTGTTTCCATGTCAGTTGACTGGACTTAATGCTGGATCTAGCACCTCAATTTTATAATTTTAATTTTATACTTACTGAGGGTTTTTTTTTTACTTATTTGATTGATTTTAAAAATCTGTATTCAGAAATGGTAGTGTAGTGCAATATTTTATTGATTAGCTCTTTATAGGTTAGCGACTTACACATTATACTCCACACAATAAAAGGAAATGAATAGACACACAACAAAAAAAAGGAGAAGGAGATACAGTAATAAAGGGTGAAGATTGCAGATTTGGACAAAACTACATATATAAATGAATAGGTATAGATGGATGTTTAAAAATATATCTATAATCCATATAGACTTTCTCCAGGGATCTTATTAGTTGAGCCTTCTCAGTGATGGCCCCCTCCTCTGGAACACCTTAACCCTAGATATCTGGACCACTTGTCCCTATTATGTTTCCAAAGAGCTATGCAAACATGGATCTTCAAGAGGACTTTTGGGGATGAGTAAAACCATAATGCTACCAGAGGGTCATTCATCAGACTCTTGCAATTTGTTATGGATGGTTTTTACTGTCAATTTTACTTGTTGATAAGCTGTAAGCTGCTCATAGTATTCAGAAATGTAGTGGCATATAAATGGAGATAAACAAATAAGCAAGCAAGCTTAATCATGGGAAAGATTGTGACTGACTGATTGTGAACTTGGAGTTGATAGGAATGGAAATTCAATACATCCAGTGGGCCTCAAGTTGTCTATCCCTGCTATAAAAGGTTATGCCACTGAAATACATTTTCAAGAGTCCACTTAGAAGTAAGCATTTGTGTATATAGGCAGACAATTTTAACTTGTGCAGAAAGTTTACTTTATAGGAAAGTATACTTTCATGTTGTAGAAAATGCAAATACTGTATATTATAGCATTCTTTGAAATTTCACAGGAGAAAAAGCTGAAGCTGGTGACCGTTAGAATTACAGCTTCACATCAAAAGTCAATTTTTCATACTTCCCTTCAAGGCTTTTGAGGGAAAAAAATATTTCAAAGCACAGATGTCTCATCTCAGTTTAAATTCTATTCCAAAACCCTGGTAATATTTTATTGTTACATTGTTGTACTGGAAGCTTGTGTTCAGATATCTATGCATATATATTTTAGAGCAGTGTTTGCCATTTACCATACTAATAATATGTACATAAACTAAAAATTGGTGTACAAAACAATCAAATTATAAAAAGATCTCACTTAAGAACTAAAATAATGACAACACAGGATTTAGGAAAGGGAAAGATTGATTTCAGGACTGATTCATAAATAACATTTTCAAATCTGATGTAAAGATGATTTGTTGTTGTTGTTGTTTATTCGTTTAGTCGCTTCCGACTCTTCGTGACTTCATGGACCAGCCCATGCCAGAGCTTCCTGTCAGTCGTCAACACCCCCAGCTCCCCCAGGGACGAGTCCGTCACCTCTAGAATATCATCCATCCACCTTGCCCTTGGTTGGCCCCTCTTCCTTTTGCCCTCCACTCTCCCTAGCATCAGCATCTTCTCCAGGGTGTCCTGTCTTCTCATTATGTGGCCAAAGTATTTCATTTTTGCCTTTAATACCATTCCCTCAAGTGAGCAGTCTGGCTTGATTTCCTGGAGGATGGACTGGTTTGATCTTCTTGCAGTCCAAGGCACTCTCAGAATTTTCCTCCAACACCACAGTTCAAAAACATTGATCTTCCTTCTCTCAGCCTTCCTTATGGTCCAGCTCTCGCAGCCATATGTTACTACAGGGAACACCATTGCTTTAACTATGCGGACCTTTGTTGTCAGTGTGATGTCTCTGCTCTTAACTATTTTATCGAGATTGGTCATTGCTCTTCTCCCAAGGATTAAGCGTCTTCTGATTTCCTGACTGCAGTCAGCATCTGCAGTAATCTTTGCACCTAGGTATACAAAGTCTTTCACTGCTTCTACATTTTCTCCCTCTATTTGCCAGTTATCAATCAAGCTGGTTGCCATAATCTTGGTTTTTTTGAGGTTTAGCTGCAAACCAGCTTTTGCACTTCATTCTTTCACCTTCATCATAAGGCTCCTCAGTTCCTCTTCGCTTTCAGCCATCAAAGTGGTATCATCTGCATATCTGAGATTGTTAATGTTTCTTCCAGCGATTTTAATTCCAGCCTTGGATTCCTCAAGCCCATGATGTGTTCTGCGTACAAGTTGAATAGGTAGGGTGAGAGTATACACCCCTGCCGTACTCCTTTCCCAATCTTAAACCAGTCCGTTGTTCCGTGGTCTGTTCTTACTGTTGCTACTTGGTCGTTATACAGATTCTTCAGGAGGCAGACAAGATGACTTGGTATCCCCATACCACTAAGAACTTGCCACAATTTGTTATGGTCCACACAGTCAAAGGCTTTAGAATAGTCAATAAAACAGAAATAGATGTTTTTCTGAAACTCCCTGGCTTTTTCCATTATCCAGTGGATATTGGCAATTTGGTCCCTAGTTCCTCTGCCTTTTCTAAACCCAGCTTGTACATCTGGCAATTCTCGCTCCATGAATTGCTGAAGTCTACCTTGCAGGATCTTGAGCATTACCTTACTGGCATGTGAAATGAGTGCCACTGTTCGATAGTTTGAACATTCTTTAGTGTTTCCCTTTTTTGGTATGGGGATATAAGTTGATTTTTTCCAATCTGATGGCCATTCTTGTGTTTTCCAAATTTGCTGGCATATAGCATGCATTACCTTGACAGCATCATCTTGCAAGATTTTGAACAGTTCAGCTGGGATGCCGTCGTCTCCTTCTGCCTTGTTATTAGCAATGCCTCTTAAGGCCCATTCAATCTCACTCTTCAGGATGTCTGGCTCTAGCTCACTGACCACACCGTCAAAGCTATCCCCGATATTGTTATCCTTCCTATACAGGTCTTCCATATATTCTTGCCACCTTTTCTTGATCTCTTCTTCTTCTGTTAGGTCCTTGCCATCTTTGTTTTTGATCATACCCATTTTTGCCTGGAATTTACCTCCGATGTTTCTAATTTTCTGGAAGAGGTCTCTTGTCCTTCCTATTCTATTGTCTTCTTCCGCTTCCGCGCATTGCT
This sequence comes from Candoia aspera, assembly GCF_035149785.1. Lineage (NCBI taxonomy): Eukaryota > Metazoa > Chordata > Lepidosauria > Squamata > Candoiidae > Candoia > Candoia aspera. The sequence goes on along the minus strand of NC_086156.1, from coordinate 27,695,511 downwards.
TGTTTAAAAATAATTCCTTATCTCTTCTGGCTAACCTCTGGAATTTTGCATTTAATTGGGCATATCTCCCCCTATCACTGTTGCCTTTTGCTTTCCTTCTTTCTTGGGCTACTTCTAGTGTCTCAGCAGACAGCCATTTTGCCTTCTTGGTTTTCTCTTTCTTTGGGATGTATTTTGTTGCCGCCTCTTGAACAATGTTGCGGACTTCTGTCCATAGTTCTTCCGGGACCCTATCTACTAAGTCCAGTCCCTTAAATCGATTCTTCACCTCCACTGCATATTCCTTAGGAATATTAGTGATCTCATATAGAGCTGCTCTGTGGGTCTTCCCTAATCTCTTTAGTCTGATCCTAAATTGTGCAAGAAGAAGTTTGTGATCTGAACTACAGTCAGCTCCAGGTCTTGTTTTTACCGACTGTATAGATGTCCGCCACCTTTGGCTGCAAAGGATGTAGTCAATCTGGTTTCGGTGTTGTTCATCTGGGGAAGTCCATGTATAAAGCTGTCTCTTAGGTTGCTGGAAGAGAGTGTTTGTTATGCACATTGAGTTGTCTTGGCAAAATTCTATCAGCCTATGTCCTGCTTCGTTTTGTTCACCCAGGCCATGCTTACCTTTAATTCCAGGTGTCATTTGACTGCCCACCTTAGCATTCCAGTCTCCCGTGATGAAAATAACATCTCTTTTAGGTGTGTTGTCCAGTAGGTGCTGCAGATCCTCATAGAACTGCTCTACTTCAGCTTCTTCAGCATCTGTGGTTGGGGCGTATATTTGGATCACTGTGATGTTAGATGGCTTGCCCTGAATTCGAATTGAGATCTTTCTATCGTTTTTTGGATTGTATCCAAGCACTGCTTTAGCCACTTTACTATTAATTATGAAGGCTACTCCATTTCTTCTGTGGTCCTCTTGTCCACAGTAGTAGATCTGGTGGTCATTTGATGTGAAGTGGCCCATTCCAGTCCATTTCAGTTCACTGATGCCCAGAATGTCTATCTTTAATCTTGACATCTCACCAATAACCACATCCAATTTGCCCTGGCTCATAGATCTTACATTCCAGGTTCCAGTGGTGTGTTGATCCTTAGAACATCAGATTCGCCGTTCACCACCAGCACTGTCGGCCGCTAGCCATCCTTTCAGCTTTGAGCTAGCTGCGCCATCACGTCTGGGGCTAGTTGAACTCATTCTCTGTTCCTCCCCAGTAGCATTTTGACCATCTTCTGACCTGGGGGTCTCATCTTCTGATGGTATACCGACATATCTCTGGTTGTACTGATCCATTTAGTTTTCACGGCAAGAATACTGGGGTGGGTTGCCATTATCTTCCCCAGGGATCGCATTTAGTCTGACCTCTCTGTCATGACCTTCCCATCTTGGGTGGCCCTTCACGGTTTAGCTCATGGCATCATTGAGGTGCTCAAGCTCCAGCACCATGACAAGGTAACGATCCTTTGCTGAAGGTAAAGATGATTGCTTATTTTAAATGCTTTTGCAGCACAACTATATGTATGCTCACTTGGAAGTAGGTGTGACAGGTTTACAAAAGAGTTAATAAGAGACCAATAGGACAGCAATCCTATGGGGTGAATAGTTGATAGTTGCTGGCTTCATTCCCCACAGGCAGAAAATAAGCTATTTTGGCACTAGAAACTTCAAGTACTGTTACAGTTCCAATGCATATGGAGCTGCAAAGGATTGTGGGAATTCTTTGCATCTGTGCTTAATCATCTTTCCAGTAGTCAAGGCTGTACTATTCACCAAGACATGGCTTGGGGACTAAACATGTCAATGTGGCCCCCTTCATATACACCTGCACACATCCCTCCACAGATGTCCCCCTCTTCTTTTCTCAACTCCCTCCCAGTGACCTACAGTAGATTGCTGATTTCTATTGCCACTAGCAGAATGAAAACAAGTAAACTGATTCTCAATATGCAGCTGATTATATAACTGTCTCATATTTGATCTTAAACATTCCAGTCATGCAGTGTGATTATTCCTTAAGAGATTAATCCTACACATGTTTTCTCAGAACTAAATTACAATAAATCATATAAAGTTCACACTACCAGGAGTCATCAAATGCATGATATTGGCAGCTAATGGCATAGACAAATATTGGAAATACAGTCAGTTGATACCTCTGCATGTACTGAAATTTGCAACTCAATCCTGTTTATACAAAACGTATATGGAATAATCCCCATTACACCCAAATAATTCTGTCTAAAACAAGTAGCCTTACAATAAAATATTTTTGTTTACTGGAAAATATACTCCCACTGTGGCCAGTGAATTTTCATCCATTGCATAAGACTTGCTGCTTTAATGTCCTTTAGGTAGGAAGATATTTTAGTTGTCAGATGTTCTGTCAGAATACATGGGATCCAGATAAACCATGGTAGGATTAGGCTGAGTCTCCTGCCAATGTACCTGCTGGCTGAAAAGGAGAATCAGGAAATTGTTGTCACTAATAGAGAAACAACTCCTTGTTCTTGTGCTTAGTGTAAAACTGATTTATTGCTTGCTAGGTTTAGCATTAAAAATGTAGAATATCTACCACTGGACTCCAGTGGCTTCTGTTATTTGTACCTTGGAGGAATATACCTAAGCAAATCAGGATATTTCACACACACAAAAAAAGGTTATTTTATATGCTCCCAATACCTCTAAACAAAATGTCTGTAAGTTTCCAAATGAGAGGGTACAGGGGCAAGTCTGGATCTGCTAAATTTTTTCCAGTGCAAGTAAATGGACTTCTCATGCTCAACACACATTAACAATGCAAGGCTGAAGGGACATTACAAGGCACTTCTGCCATCCTGACTGTTTTGATCCCCTGCGGATGCTATTGATGCTTCTGCTGAGTTCTGATTAGAGTCCAAATCCCCTACAGTGTACTTACATTATGCTTTCTGTTGTATTGCTCTGTTTTTTTAGTGTTTGTGATATATAATGTAGTAAATTGTTGCTTCGTATAATCCAAATTTCCCACAAACTATACTATTTAACAACATCATTAGAAAAAGAATAACCAGCACAGAGTCCTTTCCAAGCACATATATGAAGTTCCATTGATTTTTGGAATCATCAAGTGACTTGACTGTGTTAAACAATTGCTACCTTCTCAGGTTTCCAAATTAGATAAAAACCAATGATGAGTTTCGTCCCCACTGGCAATTCAGTTCTGTAACACCATTATGAGCATCTGCTTCCTCCATTAATTTAGCACCCAAGGCTTTCTGTGCTCTCCCAGACCACCATCTGCAGTCCTTTTTGGACCAATTCCATGCATAGCCTTCTCTCCTTCTTTTGTAGCTGCTGCTCATTTCTTCATCCATTCATGAACTTATAAACCTGGTGGTAGTAAGGTGTTTATATGAGCTGATAATAAATCTTTTATGTACAATTCTGGCAGAAATATTAATGCTTTCTGAGACTGACACTTGACTTTTCTTTTTTAAAAGGCAAGGCAGAAGCATATTTTGTGTTTCTCATATTTGTGTTAAATTCTCTATTTTCCTTCCAAACTAGTAAGCTCCTGATGGAGTAAAGTATCTCACTGACCCAGGAATCAAGCATATTATTGGGGTTAAATGTGGTTGCCATTCTATCTGGTGACACAATTCTAATCATTAACTGAAGAACTGCAATTTGAAAGAGGAAGGCTGTACCAGGGGACCTTGTATCTGGTACTCTATGCCAGAGTACCAGAATTCCTAATTAAAATGTTGATCAATCATTCCACCCAAACAAGGTACCTGCTGAATGTGTAGGCTTCAACTTCATCAGTGACTACGCTGTTCCGGGAGGTTATGGAAGTTGAACTCTACACACATGGAAACCACTCAGTTTGGAGAAAGATAGGCCATGTTATCTGGGTATTCTAGAAATTACTGTATACTTCTATCACAACTGGAAGACATCATATTGAGTTCTGTTGCTGCTCAGAAATCTTAATTTTGCCAACTAATAAGGTTGCAAGACAATAATCTGTTGCTACCAACAGATGATATTCTGGCATAGTGTTTAGGAAAATAAGGTGTCAAGTTCACTATAATCAAAGGATGGCATTTATTTTATTACTACAATAGTTCAGAGGTGTTATAATTAGTGTAATGATGCATCTTCTTGTAGATTGTGACATTCATTTTTGATAGGGTTGTGATTTGCTTCTATGCTATATTTGCAACCACAACCCTGCAACTTTATATAACAAACACATTTTAATATAGTTGTATAAATTTCAGGGTGTTAGTCCTTTACTATAACTTAGATTCTCAGTGGCAAGAAGCCCTCATACATCCCAAAAGGGATTCTAAATCACCGTTGTGTATTGTACAAAAAAAGGAACAGAATAACAACATTTTTGCACCATGTTTATCCCTGATGCTGATGACTGACCAATTTTATGCTTAGTTTCAATAATAACAAGACCTCAGTTCTTCACAGCACTCATAGATCAGTATGATTTACAAGGCAGATCTGAAATTAGGAACTGTGTCTCTGCATCACAGAAATGCAGACCACCCTGAAATGCACATGCATTATTCAATTTAGCCTCATTGTCATTTTGTATTTCATATCCTAGAGAGATTTCAAATGAAATAAAGGTTGTTATGGAACATAAAATGCCTCAGCATTTGGTGTTATTTTGGCATAATCTAACAGGTAAAAGAAATACAAAAGAGCCATTACCAGGAATGCTTAGTGAGTCTTATATTTGGGAATTCCAATAAGAACTGACTTGATCGAAATCTTGTGGATGTCAGTTCAATAGAACCTTATAGCATGCTTATTTAGAAGTAAGTCCCACTGAGTTTAGTGAGACAGAAAGTACAATCCTACATGGGAAGGAAAATACAAACTGAACATCTTTTCCTTTACCTCCATGGACTTACATCACCAAGGCAGAAATATCGGGTTATTGCCTGGATTCAGCCATATAAGGCAACTAAGGGAATTTTAAATCCTGAATATTTAAATTTTCTCTCCACCTGTCCTGGCACATACAGTTTTCACTCACTCCAATATTCACTTTGAGAAGGCAAAGCCTATTCAGATTTCCACCATACAACATGAAGGTTTGAAAGCACAAAGCTCCTTCTCTAAGAATCAGCCTGCCTCTTCAGCCTTGGAAAGGAAGGCCCACTGTATTTTATCCATCTTTCCAGGGTGATTTCATTCTCTGAAGTAGATGTGCATCCAACCATAGGATTCAGTTTCAAGGGCTCTGGCAGACTCTTCCTTCCCAGATTCAAGGCAGCATATGATTTTAGAGTAGGGATCCAACTTGATCTCTTCTTCCACTGTATGGTAAATTGGGAAACATGGTATGAAGAGTCCTGAACAGCAGAACTTTGCTTTGCTATTGGTTCAAAAGACCAATAGCAAAGCAGACAAAACTGTGCTCCAAGAACCATTGGTTTAAAGGTTCTAGGAAGTTAGGTAAGAGAAATCCAGTGAGCTGAGTACTGATCTGCCCTCACCTAATGAACACCAGCGTTTCTAGCCAACACCAACAGCTAACTGTTGTTAATTAGTGGTTAATAGATCAGAGGTTAATAGACTTCCTCAGCTGCAGACCTTTTACTCCTGATAAGATTTTTCAGACAATTGAGCAAGCCTACGTATTTCTAGTGTTCACAGGAGCTCTATGGAGCCCCAATCTCTATTTCCACCCTAGAGACTAGAGTGGCTTTGCCAAAGTCTTACTGTCAAAGTCCCTGAATTAGTGGGTTCTTGGTAATCTGATTTACACTTGGAAGAAGACTGTTCCAGAATTCTTGCATTACCACTCTACCAGCCTCCACTGTTTGAAGTTGAGAAAATAGGGTAGTTAAAGATTGGAAGGATCCTAACTCCTTCAGATCTTTACCACACCTGTCTTTGGAAAAGTATCTGATGAATCTGATGCTGACAATGGGAGGGAAACTTCTTCTTGGTAAGATGTTGGGAGATGTAGATGTCTTTATATCTATTCCTCTGGTAGACTGCAACCAGAAAAAATTGGAAGTGCTCAGAGGAAACATCAGGATTTGTTAGATGTTAGATTTATATCCTGTCTTTCTTCCAAGAGTTTGATCCCTCCTTCAGTTTCTAGCACAACAACAATCTTGCAGGATAGGCTGAGGTGAGAGAGAGTGACTGGCCCTAGGTGCACTTTGATGGTTGATGGTGGACTTGAACAAAGACCTTCTTAGTCAAATTCTACCATTTTAATCACTATACCACACTGTTTCTTTTGGCCTCTTTTATACTTTTTGAACCTTCTAGTTCTTCAGTCAGAATTTCTTTACAAAATCTGTATCAGATGTGTTCACAATATACTGTATGTACTGAGAGGAAAATGTTTAACATGCATATTGTTTAAGGAACTATGTTTTACAATAAATAGTTAAATGTCTTTTAAAAAAAATAAAATTACAGATAACTGCAGAAATAAGAGGAAAAAGATTTATGAAGGAACACAAGCAAAAGTAATATAACCCCCTCAAATAGATTTTTCCATCCAGTCATATCCTTCAATATTTCCTCACCTAAGTTATACCAGCAAAATAATAATAATAAAAAAATCATGTAAATAAAGAAGCAGTAAATCCTGCATGTTTGACTACACAAACTAATTAGCAAATAATTAGCACACTTGGCATTTTGACAAATTCACTGATGCTTCTTTAATGTGTATTGAAGATTGAATAGATAAATCATGAAAGGGTATTCTTCACATTCATTTGTTTGGAAACACACTTTTTAGAAGCTGGTATCATAAAAATTCAATTACTGTAGCTTCATAAACATTCTGCATTTTATAAAACAAATTGTTTGATCATTATGGAATAACAAATAATGTTTAATTCTATTGATTAGCTTTAAAATGTCAGAAAGATTGATAGAGCACAATATAGCTTTGTCAAGCTTTGTCAAGCTTCTATCTGAAAATTTCAAGGAAGGATCTAGAAGATCCTTGGTTTCCTTGAGTATATACTTTAACAGCTCTGACTGAATTCTGAAGTTATACCCATCTAAACACAGATATCAATCAATGCATCAAACAGATATTTTATCTATTGGAACAATAAGCTTTCTTATGCTATTTACAGAACAGCAGTCCTGATTTCTATTGTTGCAAAAAGGAGATTGTCTAGGCACCCTCTTTCCTTAACAATGATTTCTTACTTTTAGAGATGTATTTATAATCCTTTTTATCTATTAAAATAAATCTCCAAAACATTGCACCAATGGAAACACAATGTTAAAACAATGAGAAATAAATTTAGCATAAGCAGCCATATCAATTAAACAAAGGATAAAACACTGGCTAGTAAAATGAGCAACAAACTGAATAGTGATGGAAATGTGTCATTGGAAAGGCAAGAATAAGAGAGTCATCCAGAAGCATCCAAGGAGGCTGTTCCTAGGAGGATTATCACCAGTAAAAAAAATTCCAAGTTGTCTCCTGTCTAACAGCAATCTTTTGTTAGTATACTGCATATATCTCCTAGCTGATGGGATGCAGGCAATAGTAATTATTACTGCAATCTATAGATTGAAATAAATAAACAAACAAACAAACACATTTACAAAGGTAATCTTTACATTAGAAATCCTAGCTTCCATAGAATAGTATAAATCTGTTTGGGGTAAACTGAGCTTTGGTGACCTCATGGCATCCTGGCCAAAATGTACCCCAAATGATCAACACTGTCTTTGCTGTTAGCAGGGAATGCTGCATGTGGCAAGGGCATGACTAAGTCTGGTAACTTAGTCTATAACTATCTAAAAAGTCTTTTCGATAGAAAGACTCAGCTGATCACAGGATGACAAATGGCAGAGATCAGAATCTCCAGATGATGGCCTTGACATACAGTAGATTGTGACTTGGGATATAAGAGTAAATGGCAGAGAGTATGTATTAACAAATTATATGAAATAAAAAAAATAGTTATCTCTCTGAGACAAAAGAAAGTAAGATGTTTGTTAAGCATTTGTTGCTAATAGGAAGGAAGTATGATCATGGTCTTCATTTTTTGGCTAGGATGCCACAAGCACAACTCAAACTTAGTTTTACCAAGCATGCTCACACTATTCTATGTAAGTTAGGTTGTCTAATCTAGAGACTACGTGGTAAGCTTTCTACATCCCACCAACTACTGTACATGCAGTATATGTGTATAAATGAGTATGTAAAGTATGTAAGGTTATTTTGTTATTTTCTTCAAGAAAAGGAAATATCCTCTGACATTATTGTTAATGATAATGATCATTGATCATTTCAATAACTGATTTTTTTTTAATTCTCTGGAAAGGGTAGATCTTTGAGGCCAAGCTATTATCTCTGATATTCCTTCTTAACCATAAAATGACAGTTTTTATACTTTTTTAATCGTGATTTTATTTTGTGAACTGCATTGAGAAGTTTTTGACTTTGTAGTTTAAATATATAACAATATAAATCATGTCAACTTTGTTCACACAGAAATATTTTTCTGGGAAAACTTTCCAAAGTCAAAAGGAACATAGTTTTCTTTCTTTGGATACTAAGAAATCTCTCCAGGTGAGTTCTAATATAAGCTTATTCTCAATAATTTCAGAAACACTGCTATAAGGAGTCATGAGATCCTTGCCAACTTCCTCCATGTTCACTTGGAAACTTCAGATATTTCAGTAATATCCATACTTTAATTGACCTACCTCACTGTAATTACTCAAAAGTGCAACATCCTGCTAGAATGATTCTTGAATTACTGTTGTCTTTGGGGGATGTCTAGTAGAGATCCATCAAAAATGCTGAGGGTCTGACAGGGTCCAATGCATTTCAGGACACCTCTAAGTGCCCTTGGGCACCTTGATGAAAATTGTAGAGATACTATTTAGGAGGGGTAGATAAAGGCAACAGGCTTTGTAAAAGAAGAATTCACACTGAGCTTTCACTTGGCAGTTCTTGAAGTTCTGCAAATGATTTTATTCCTTCAGGAAAAACAAAACCCCACTGATGTAGCCCCAGAAATAAAAAATATAAATAAGGAGTAAATGGTAAGATAAGACAGAGCATTCCTTGAGAAAAGTTCCTGAAACAAGAAATCCTCACTCTAAAGGATTAAAGTACATTAGATTTTGATAAAGATTTCCTTCTAGGGTGCATTTTTTTCACTAGGAAGACATAGAATACAATCTTTATTATTGTCTTCAAAATTTAACATTATTTATTAAAATACCTTTATTTTAATCAGAATACTTCTCAATAATTGAGGAATATGATCATGCTAAGTTTACATTTTCCCTTATCAAAATGATTTAAAACAGTGTTTCTCAACCTTGGCAACTTTCAGACATGTGGACATCAACTCCCAGAATTCCCTAGCCAGCATCTAAAAAGTGTTACATGAAAGACTCAGCTGATCACAGGCATGACAAATGGCAGAGATCAGAATCTCCAGATGATGGCCTTGACATACAGAAGATTGTGACTCAGGATGTAAGAGTAAATGGCAGAGAGTATATATTAACAGATTAAATGAAATAAAAAAATAGGTATCTCTCTGAAACTAAGAGAAAACAAGATGTTTGTATGGCTGGCTGGGGAATTCTGGGAGTTGAAATCCACACATCTGAAAGTTGCCAACGTTGAGAAACACTGATTTAACATAATGTCATGAGTAGTTTTAATTTTTAGTGTATTACATTTTTATTTCTGCTTGTCATAGCAATTTGTTTCATGAAAGAATTTTAACAAAAAAATATAGTTACAGATAATTACATACTGTACCTACTATTCCTTTTTGTTAACATTGAACCATTGTACCTGAGGAATATTTGGGCACAAGGTTTGTTTTGTTGAGCTTTTGACCATTTTCACCAAGAGGATACTTCCTATGGTGCACAAGTTTCAGAGTTGCTTCTTATGCTTGGCTTAGTTCTTTGCCTGGCTGGTTTTCCTATTTCTTTGGCACTTCGGTGAATTGTGCTACGTAAAAACTAATTTTTACATAATTGTTAAGCTTTGAAAATGCCGCAGATTGGACAACTTCATTTCACCATCTTATCAAACAATGTTTTTCCCATCCAAAAGGTTTTTCTCAATTAAGAGAATCCAACATCATTTAATGGAAGAAGTCAAATAATATATGCCCTTGTTTTTCTTTGCTTCATATGCTGTCCAAAGATTTTCAGAGACAATTAATACATGTTTGAATTGAAAAGCATGGGAAGGAATATTGTAATAAGTGAGTTTCTTTATTCAAATGATACCCACAAAATGTCACAGAAGCTTGAAATGAAATGAAAATTGTGCATTAGGCAGCAGTTACAGTTTACAAGGCAATTTCTAGTTTAATGTTTTAAAAATCACTAAAGGCTGTATTTGAAATTACACTTAAATAAATGGATGTTTTTACAAGCTGGTTTCCAATAAAGTTTTACCAAGGGTACAAAAATAATGTTTGAAAAAATAGTTACTGACTGCAGTTAGAATTATGCTTATATTTGATATTTTGAACAAAGTTTAATTAAAAACAAAAATATTGTCTGGGTGCACACATATGTCTTGATTCCCATACCCATCTCTTTATCTAAACCTAAATCTAAACTGAGTAGCAGGTATAGTGATGAACTGGGAGTAGGCAGAAATGGCATCACAGCAAGAGAAGTTACAGCACAGTGAGGACTGAACATCAGGAGAAGGAAGTTAAATGCTATGAGTGGAAGCCGGAAGAAATCCAGAATGGCTGGAAGAGGGAGGGAGGGAAGAAATTCTGGAGAAGAACATTGGCAGCTAAAACTAAGAGAATAAGGGTGGTAGGTGAAAAGTCTGTGGCAAGGACCCAGAGGAGGTGTATGACCTGTTGCTTTAAATCTCTAAGCCTTCAGTGACAAAGCCGTTGTAGGAGTAGAGCTGGATTAGTTTCCAACTAACCATTTTTACTAAAAGGCATAAGCCTTTTGTGAACTTCAGTTCACTTCATCAGATGCATAGAGTGATTAGAAATACATGGGATGTTTCAGAGGCATCTGTGGACTGGAAGCCGAGCTTGGAACGCTCGGGTGTGTGCGTGTCCGTGCATAGAAAATGGCTGAGTGGCCTCTTTGAAGGACTAAAGGAGACTTATTTCATTTATTTATTTATTTATCTGCATGTGTGTATGCTGTCTGTTGCATAGATTCTAGGGGGCTACTGAGTTCAGTAGTACTGCTTAAAGTTATTCCTAATCTTTTGTGAAATGATTTAAATAAAACTGAAGCAAAGGTTTCTGTTTAATCATCTATGTTTCCATAAAGATGTTTGAATAATATTAGCAATAAATCTGTTTTTCTATTCTCAACCATTGAGGTACCTTATACTGGATTCCCCTCCCTATATTTATGGACAGATCTATATAAGATAATTATAGGTAGTCCTTGTTTAGTGACTGTTTCAGAAAGTGACCATTTGCAGTTACAGCAGTGATGAAAAAGTAACTTTGCGACCAATGCCTACATTTTTGACCTTCACAAAGTATCTCTCTCAGTCATGCGTTCACCATTACTGTCAGTTAGTGTGTGTTGTCCTGTGCCTGATCCATTTTTTTTTCTTTTTCCTCTCCTCGCAGAGTGGAGTGATTGCCTAAACAAGCAGTCATTCCTTGAGCTGCTTTTCTCTGCAGTACAGCTTTTCCCTAAAAAATGCTAAATGCAAGTTAACAAGCTCAGCTCTGTGGCCTTAATTAGTTTATTAGAAACTGACAAGACCCTAATCAGTTTCACACTAAAGGCTTGCTTTTGCCTCCTAAGTGGATAGGGCTTACAGCCATGAGCCTGCTACGCAAACAGCCAGCGCTAGCACATTCCTTTTCATGTGTATTCCCCGTTGTGTGCCTGCTTACTCTCTTGTGATCCCTTCCTCTCCAATGAATGTAAATACAAACATTCTCTTCTTGCTAATTATCGCAGCACCAAGGTGAGCATTCCAAAGGGCAGCAGAGTAGGGGAAAAGGGCTATAAGATTTACCCTTTTGCCCAGCTTCCTTGTGAGCTGAGAAACCTTCCCCACTGTTTGGGCTCCCCCAGCTGTTTGGAGTTGTATCCTTCTAACGCTGTAAAGCAAAGGAAAGCTGAAGGAAAATCGTAAGCCCAGTCATGGTCACATGATTTTTCATGTAGTGACCACTTTGCTTAATGACCAAGTCACCAGTCCCAATTGTGGTCACTAAACAAGGACTGCCTGTACAATCTTATTGAGTAGTAGTGATCATATCAGTTTCTTTCCCAAGAGACTGCTGGAATATTAGTTGAAACTGGGAATAGGCAACATAAACCTCTTAGGAATCCAGGGTTGTAGCTATAACTAGTTTAATGTAGCAGTTAAGATATAAGACTTGACTCAAGGACTGGGCTCACAACATAGCTCAGCCGCATCTACCTCACTGGGTAATAGAGAAGTTGTTATTGTTCTCCCTCCTCTTCCTCTTCCTCATTCTCCTCCTCCTTCTTGGATAAAAATGAGGGAAGATGCCCATGTGTGCTCCCTGAAGCTTACAGAATTAAAAAAAAAACAGTATAAACATAATAAACAAATAATAAATAACCACAGATGAAAGGATCACTTCTGATCCATTTCAACTTATCAGTTCAAATCACTGATTGGATTTGATGAGATTATTTGAACAAATTTGACAAAATCCAGTTGATTCAGAAAGTCAAGTCAAAGTTGCCTTCAAAGAGCCCTAGAAACATTAACACGCCAATTAGATCCTTCAGAAAGCATATAATTTTTTCCAAAGGACGCCTTTCCCCTCTCTATCAGATCTTTAAGTCTCTCACACTCATCAGTTCCTCAAGCTGTTTCTCTAAGCTCCATGAGAGTGTGTACGTTTTCACATTTACTTGGCCACTTTTCAGAATCCCATACTATTCTGTAGCTTACAAAGATCCATAATAGGACTTGAGGCCTATCGGCCAGTGGCAGAGCATACTGAGAGCATATGAAAGAACCCAGTTTTATTATGAACCATCTTTTAAAAAGCTGAAGAGATACTGGGGGACTGCTGACAGTAGTGTCAACCATACTGGGTTAGATAGACCAATGATCTCAGCATCATACATCTTTCTGTGTAATAACCAGGATTGCTTTAGAGAAGCCACTGCCTGTCAATATCAGTTCAACTTCCCATCTCTCCAGCTGATGTAAGGTTGAAATAATAGTTGCTGCCAAGGGAGAAATAGAGAAAAGAGACTTGCAGAGGCCACTTTTTGCAGAGCTAAGGTACTGTGTTATTTCTAATGCTGAGTCAAACCTTGTGTTGCTATTTCTCAGACTCCTTTTTTCCGTTGCAAAAAGGGGCTTCTGTTTTTCTTTCTTTGTCTCAGAGCACTTAAGAATTTATTTTGAGTTCTTTGAGCTTCCTTTATTATTGAAAGTGGAAGTGTTCTTGGTAATGCATTTTTGTACCACTATGAAGCCCTCATAGCTACTCTTCCAAACATGAGGAACAACCTCATTATTTTTCCCTTGGGATTTAAAGGAAGGATGGAAAACTAGAGAGGCTGTAGATCAATGGATATTTACTTAATCATGAGGTGGCCAAAGGTTGTATATGAATGCCCTTAGAGAGCATTGACTTCACGTCTAAGTGTCAGGAACTTCATAATCCATCTGAGAATTTCACCAACATTCTAAAGAACTTCTAAAGCACATTCTCATTTATCAGTTTGACTGGGAACTGGCTGAAAAATAATGCAACAGAAATGTTCTGCTTTGACCTCGTGGTTTCTTCAGCTTTGAGTCCTTATGAAGACTGAAGTCCCAATATAGAATTTTAGAATATATTAGAGACACATTCATATTGTAATGTATTTTATTTTTTGGTAATATTGTGGTAAGCTCTCTCTCTCTCTCTCTGTACATGTTTATTGTATTATGAATGATATTAGAGGGTTATTTTCCTAATACTTCCTCATTTTGGATTACTAAAACAGTCATGTCTCTACTGCCACTTGAAATAGTCCCAGTCAAATATTAAAGCATCTCATACTGAGATTCTTTTCCCACTGTGGCAGGCATGTGGATCACCCCTGGGGCCATTTAGTTTATGATCAGCTTTAAAGGCTGTGTTTTCCTACTGATCTCTTGTCTCGAAATGTCGACAGCTGTAAAGCTTCAGTCAAAACATCTCTGTTTTTGAATCTTTCACACTAGTCAAGGGAAGAATTATTTATAAACAACGAGTTCCTGTGAAGATAGATAGGTAGAAGATCAAATCTTACAAACGGTTGACAAAGGATGTGACTTTCCTTATGTGTGTACTTGTCTGCGCGTCCTTCTGGATTTATTGCAGTTTAGTGCAAACAATACGTGTTGCTATTTTGGACACACACTTGCTACCAATTTTTTATATGTCACCATTTTTATATGAACCATTTGCCAATTTTTGAAAAGAATTAAGGGTCTGATCCAGAGATAATCACCTGCAAGGGGAAACTGGATACAGTATAGTTTGTATTAATGGAAAGAATGTGTAAAAATTTAACAGTGGCAAATAAAAAATAAATGCATTTGTACATGGCATTTTGATAAGAACTGGGTACCATTTATTTTGGTAATGGATAATGATATAACAACGGAGCAATGTTCTGGACTAAGAAATTAAAAAGATGTTTTTAAAAAACAGTAATTCCATAAAATCAGATTTAGGAGGCGATTTAGTTGCCTCTAAGGGAATCCACAGCAGAAGAAACACTAGCCACAGGTAAAATCCACCTAGCATTTGTTTTTCAATCAATCAAACAAATAAATAAACAAAAAAATATGTGTGAAGAAGCTGAGGTGTTGCATGTGGTGTGCCAAGCAATCTCCCTAAGCTTTATTTAACCTTTAAAAAACCTGACAGTCTTAAATTAGTATTCAGGCCTTTGGACAGAGCTGGGATAAGCAACCTGTGGCTCTTCAGATGCTGCTGAAACAAAATTCCAAGCATCTGTCACCATTGCCCTGTTTCCTAGAGAGGCTGGGAGTTGTCATTCAGCAACATCTGAAATGCCAAAGGTTTCCTACCTCTGATATAGAAGCTACGTCCTTTCTCCTGCATTTCTTAGACCAACCGTGTGAACAGGCAAAGGAAAATGGAACAGGTTTCTACCTAGACCAGTGTTTCTCAACCTTGGCATCTTAAAGTTGCCAAGGTTGAGAAACACTGTCTAGACTCTCGCATCAGGCTTTTAAAAGGCAAAACAAAGCTGGAAGAGGTCCTTCAAACACATCTTTCTTTCTTTCTTTCTTTCTTTCTTTCTTTCTTTCTTTCTTTCTTTCTTTCTTTCTTTCTTTGTCTGTCTGTCTGTCTGTCTGTCTGTCTGTCTGTCTATAATCCATGTTCATCCCAGTGCAGTCTGGCAATTTTTAAAATATATATTTTTCAATATATAGGAAATTATACTTAATCCAAAAACTCTTTCCAAAGCAGGTAGTAGAACAATGTAGATTTTGAATGATCAGCAGATCCCTATTCTGGACTTGATGGTCTTATATGAGCTCACTCTATAGATGATAATTTGCATTATTTTAATCACTCCCAGCCCTGCTATTTTTAAAGGTCTTACTGCTTATTGTACCCTGGCTGTCTATACAAAAATGGCAAAATCATAACTGGAATGACTAAAGTAACCCCGAGAACCCTACACATCAATATTTTTTCATTAAAATGTTTTTTTCTTTGATTCCCTCCCCCCCCTCAATTTCTTTTTCTAGAAAGTGAATTAAAATTGGGGGGCAGGGATGGGGAAAACACCATAGCATTACTTGAACTTAAAGAAAATCTTAGTTTAACTTCAATATCCAAATGAGAATGTAATGGCATTATTTGTACAGCACATCATGAATAATTGTATTTATCTTAATGGAAAGATTTTCTATACTAGAACCATAAGGGGGAAAAAATGAAATGTGTATTTTTAGCACTCGTAACTCTGATTAATCCTAGCCTCATTTAACAATATTCCAATATGTGAAATGCATCTCATCAAGAACCCATAAGGCTATCTAATAAATCAGACGAGAAGGTCATACAAACACTATGATTAATAGTGTAATGACACACACATATTTTAATTAAAAAATTGAAAATATCCCCATTTCATAATAGTTTGAAAAGTTCACTTAATTAAGCATAGTTGATGATTAGCTAATTAATTTCATAATAACTTTCATTATGCGCCTATGTTGCAGTCAGCACTTTATTTAAAGAAGTTTAGTGGCTGCTCCTTCTTACCCACATTTCTCCAGCTCCTTCAAGTGAGTGAAGGAATGGCAGAGTTCTGAAGATTACTTGAAACTCAAGTAATTTCACTAGACTGTTAAATGCTAAAAGATTACAAACATATCAAAACTTTCTGAAAAGAATAGTATTTCTAATTACAAATCACTGCAAAATGAACATAAAATGTAGCAGATGATGTTTTCATATTCTGTCTCTAACCACTCATATCCATGGCTCTGGAGGCATGATATGGTGGAATCTCCTTCAGTAATGTTGAGATATCTGGGTAGTAGGTATAGCCATTTCTATTTCTTTCCAAGACAGGGAATGTGGCCACTTAACACTTTCTTTCTCTGTCTGCAGATCATTCTTGAGAGGTATGAACAGATTGCATAGTCATTCAGAGATCTGACAGAATGTCTTATGCTGCTCTTTTTGATAAGTTTGTAAAATGCTAGGATTGGATGATACAACTGGAAATAGCTACTTAAAGACCAGCCAAAGATTTCCTGTGTACATCAAATTTAAAGGGAGATTTCAAGTGGAGTATAACAAGGGTTCTCTTTCATAGACCCTGTATGATTCAACATTTTTATAAACGATAAGGATCACAATATAGAAGGAATGCTTCCATATTTGCAGATGAGATAAAGCTGAAGATACAAGTGATTCCCAGAAGATAGAATCAAGATTCAAAACAGTCCTGAAAGGTAAGAATATTGGGCAGATTCTAAAAAAATCAAATAGAGGATAAATAAGAAGCTCTAACTGAGATCTAAGATCTAACTAGCTATTGGAAAAGTTAACACAATCATTGTCTGCATTAACAAAAATGATAAGAATTGCTCAACTCAGCAGAAGAAGCTAATGTAGCTGCCAAAAAAAATCTGATAATCAAAAAAGAAACATATAGGAAGTGAAAATTGGGAGAGGTCATCAAGAAAGAATATATACAGGTAACCTGAATTTGTAGAGATAATATCAGGAAAGTTTAAGCTCAGAATAAACTGAGGTTAGCAAATGATGCAACAACAACAGAAAGCTTATTTAGATATGTTCAGAACATCATACATACATACAGGTAGTCCTCATTTAGTGACCACCTCATTTAGCAATCATGGTTACAACGGTGACGAAAAAGTAACTTTGCAACCAATCCGCACATTTACAACCTTTGCAGGTCTGTAAAGCAAGGGAAAGCTGAAGTAAGATTGTAAGCACAGTTGTGGTTTCACTTAGCTACCACTTCACTTAACGACTAAGTTGCCAGTCCCAATTGTGGTTGCTAAATGAGGATTATCTGTATGTACATTTCCATCACAAATTTCCTTTTCTGGGTAAGCAGCATTATGCAAAGCTCAGAGAAGGAGTGAGAAATAGTGAGCAAGATAAATTAAAGGCAGGATACGAAAAAAGGATATCTAATTAAATATACATGATACCATTCACTATAGCTCTCCTTACCTTTCCATCCTTGTTTCCATCACATTTATACACTGATGGCTTTTGTTATTTAAACTACTTACCATACATCTCTGTTTTTGGAGGTTTCATTAACTCCATCCAATCACAACTTTCCCATAATTTCTCTTCCTGTTGGGATATAGAGAGAAGAACCACGCTGAGGCAAGAATTGAACTGTAGTGTTTATTGTTCTACTCTACTGGACAGAATCCTGCTAAACTGAGAACAGAACTAGTAAACATTACTGGAAAAACCCTGGCATGCTAAGGTGGTCCTTTTCTGATTTTCTTGGCTGAGAGCCCAAGGGATTCCACGCTGCGTGTGCGCTTTTCCCCCGGGAGAGGCCCCCACCTTCTTCGCCAGCAATTTCCATAACACTTCCTCTTGAACTATTCACCCTTCCTTCGTGAATTTCTTTTACAACTGATTCTTCAGTCACACTTCAAGTGATCAGAACCACTTTGAGGTTGCTCATTTCTGTTTTCAGTTCACGTTCATTCATCATCATTCATTCTTTACCTGTTTTGTTTCATGGCACACACTTCTTAAAATAACCACACTTTTATGTTACTCCTGACATTTCTGTTTCTCCTGTCCATATAACAAAATGGACAGAAGCATGTGTTTATACATAGCCATTTTTATTTCTTTCAACAAACATCCATTCCTTGCAACAGTCTACATAGCGCACACTATTTTTCTACAAAAATTTACATGTCTTAAAACGCATCCATACATTTCCCCATCTTTAGTAAACACTGTGTTGAGTTACACACATTCACCTATTTGTTCTAATTGTTTTCCATTTATGTATCACTTACATTGTTCATTCAATTTTCCCTGTCAAACACAACAACACTGGTGTTTGATGTATTCATTTTTCATACATTAATTAGGAAAATAATCAATATACAACTGCTCAGTGAAGAGTGCAAAATAGTAACAGAAAACAAAGAAAATGCAACACTGTTCAACTCCTGTTTTGGTTCAGTCTTTTCTGAAGGGAATACATTGACTCCCTCCCCCCCACCCCCACCCCCACCCTCCAAGTACAGTAGCAGTGAAAAGCTGATCGAAGGAATAGGAAATTAATAGAAACAGAGTCAGGGAATGTCTAGTGACCCTGAGTGAGTGCTAATCTCCTGGGCTTGATAGAAAAACCTTGCTGATGGTACTAGATCATCTGTGTCTGGGGGGGAGGGGGTCAAAGCAGGCAAGATTACAGTTGTGGTGTTGCAGTTGAATATTCAAAGGAGTGAGGTTTCAATTGCAATGCCACAACACCTACCAACAAGTAATGAATTGGAAAACAGTGTGGTGATTATAACTTATCATGGATTAACAAGAACATACCTTATCAAATTAATCTTACTACATTTTTTGTAGAAATGTCCTTAGTAGATTGTAGGAATGCTGTGAATATAATATATCTTGACTTCAACAAACCATTTGACTCCATGATATTACATTAACAGCCTAGTTACATATGTGTGGTTGGCTTGTCTATGAAGTACAGCAACAGCTAGCTTGAAAACTACTCAGTACTTCCTCATCAAATGATTCTATTGATTCAGTAGCACAGGGTTTAGGCCTGCACCTGGTACTCTTCAACATGTCCATTAATAACATGGAAAAAGTGATAGAGGTGAATCCATGCACCACAAAGCTGCGTCAGATAGCTAAGATCTTAGAAAATAGAAAGAAAACTTAATATTGTACTTGTAGAAGTAGGATGAAAATAATATAAAATTTAACAGAATAAGGAAAAGTTCATTCAGGAAAAAGAAAGCAAATGCACAAGATGAAAAATACTGGGTTTGGTCATGGTATTTATGGAAATGATATTGGGACTGTAGTTGATCACAGACTGAATACATGTGAAAGTTAGTTTTCAGACAATCACAAGTAAACAACGTGATACTAGATCAGGCTGTTACCAAAAGAGGCAACAGATGGAAACTGTTTCTCCTCCCTTAGAGATTCACTCCTAATCCATTCCATGGAGCAGGCAAGAGAAAGAGGTACAAGAAACGTGAGTTTGCATTTGATAAACAGCAGTTTCTGGAATTCTTTCATAATGGCTTCCATATATCTCCTTTTCTGAACCTTTGTGACCTGGGAAAAATATTCTTGCAGAGTTTTGCCTTGTTAGCTGAGAGAGGCCTGACAATAAGAACCAGGAATTTGGAATGGGTGATAATGAACAAACCCCAAACAAATGC
Organism: Candoia aspera; assembly: GCF_035149785.1. NCBI lineage: Eukaryota > Metazoa > Chordata > Lepidosauria > Squamata > Candoiidae > Candoia > Candoia aspera. The sequence continues at coordinate 27,675,598 of NC_086156.1, read as the reverse complement.
AGTTTTGGGTTGTATCAATAGAAGTACTTTTTCCAAATCAGGAAGTAATAACTCCACTATATTCTGCATTTATTAGACTTCTTGTAAATACAGAGTTCAGTCTTGGACAGTGAATTTTAAGAATGATTCAGAGGCACTGGTACAGGTGCTAAGAATAAGGATACTTTGTCACTGGAGAAACTTAGAGAAATGGGCTTATTTAATACCTTGTGCAAAAAAAAAAAAAAAAAAAGGAAGGTATGATAGCACTTTTCAAGCACATTGAAGGACTGTCATACAAAAGAAGGCAAAGGATTCCAGGACTGAACACCAAATTTTAAGAATCACATTTACAAACTGGAGCATGCCTAGAAAAAAGCAGCAAGGATGAAATGAAGTTCTACATGAAACATTTGAAAGACTCAGTTATGCTTAATCCACCAGAGAGAAGATTAAAGGCAAACCAGATAGTATTTTTCAACTATTTGAAAAGTGGCCAGGCAATAAAAGAGGCAGACTTGCCATTGGTTCAGAAGACAGAGGGAAAGAGAGGAGTAGACTGCCATCTAAGTTTTGCAATTGGGCAAAACTTAGGAAATAACTTCTGTGAACCAGTTTTCTTGGGATATAGTAGGCTCTGGTAGGGGGATCGTGGTATATATGATTAGTATTTTTGAAAGGCTTTAATTCGGAGATTGTTCTTCTCTTATCTTCACTTTCTTCAAGAAAGCAAGCAGGCTGGATATTATTCTTTAACATTAAAACAGATGACAAAAATTCAAGTCACATTCCAGATATATATGTGCAAGATGAAGATAGGTATGTCACATTGAGAAAGTGTTAGTGTGGACACTCCCATTCTTTAATCTCTGATATACCTTCTTTCTTCTCCATTTTTAGGTCCTGCTTTGAATTAAACACTATGAATCTAATTTACTAGAAACAGTCGTTGGGTGGTGAAGTGGAGAAAGAAACAAGACTGGCGGGATCAAGGGAATACTTAATACCCTGCACACAAAGTCCATAACTTGTTTATGTTCCAAGACGGTTCAATATTTTAAAAAGGTTGCTTTGTTTTATAGCAACCAAAGTAGTACTCAGAAAAACTGCATTTAGATCATTTTATGTCTGCGGCATTTAAATGCTCCCAAAGTGAACTACAAAATTCATAGAGCATTTAAATTGGCTTTAGCACAGGATTGTCAGGCTTGAAGGGTGAAAGTAACATTTCCTTTGTGAAGTTCAGACATTTGGCTGAAATATAATAAAGACTGGAATGAGCTGAAAATTCCCAAAGTCTGTCTCCTGTGAAAGGCACACTATATTTGTCAATGTTCCAAAAGTTTTTAGGTTTTGTGGTATTTTCTGGGGAAGAGGGTGCCTCCAAAACTTCTAAAATCTTTGAGCACTGCTGGACAGGAAAATCTGTTTTCCTCTCCCCTCCTCCCCAAAGGTTTCCCTGCTGTTACCATTCAGAAAAGCCTGAATACATGAACCTCAAATGTAAAGAAAAAAAGTAGCACCTGAAGATGGACAGGAGGTGATATTACTGAAGATCTATAGTATGCAAAACTGTCTCCTCATACTTCATGGATCTCATGCTTGGATAAAAGAATAATTGATTTCTGTTGGTTTAAACTGATGAATTTAGCTTGAATGTTATCCATAACCATGCAGTACCAAGATTCCACATATTTCTCCCTAAATGGCTGTGGAATCATATATGCAAATAGCTATTGCATGCACAATTTTCCAGCCTGATCTATTTCCATAGGCTGCCACTCCATAAGTCTTATTAGAAATCTAGCAATTAACAATGCAGGGGGAGGAGGGCTTAATTTCTTTCTTCTCTGTACTGAAGAGTTAGAGTTAGTCAAACTGTATGTATTGAGAGCGAAACAGATCTTGGAATCTTGCACCAAGAAGATCCTAGCTAAATGTGTAGCTAAAAATTGTGATGCATGTGTGTTGAAAACGAGATTTTTAAAGTTGTGGGAAAAACTGAAGAAATATTTGGGGAGCAGTTTATTGATAAAATCATGGGGCTTTTTTTTCTTATTATTTACATATAATTTTGTATGTTTTATAAGCAGTCAAGACCCTTCTTTTGGAAGATCCTGTTAGACTTTACCTAGTTCACCCATGGGTGAAAATGCTTTGATGACTTCTGCCTTCATCTTATCTCCAGCACATGAATGAGAGAGGCTTAAGATCATTAGCTATATCAAAAGTAGGATGGTCTCCCCCTTACACTAACACTATGCAGCACCATACACAAAGCATGTATTATCTATTATGCTTTGCCATCCATTATGTTGGAGGTGAAGTCATGTGACCAAGATTAGATGAACCTATTGGATATACCAGATGGATGTGGCCACACCCCTTTTCTCTCCATACCCAGCCAGCCCCTTATATTGCAATTCTGTTGCTATCTCCCCTAGAGCTGAATGCAGCAGCTAGTAAAATAGCAATAAAAAGTACACAATGTCTATTGTTGCCAAGTTTACCACATGGACATATCCAAGCGCTCAGAAGAATTCAACTCACAAGGTTGGTTACTTCTTGTAGCAACAAGATTTTGCCCTGAGGGAGGAGAAAAAAACAGATTTGACAGGATTTTCTTCTTCCTTTTTAGCTGTCAGCACTTGAAGATGTTTGGAACTTCTCTTTTTAACACCTAGCAAAACTGGTTCTCTCACAAACCCTTGAACAGTTTATGCTCTGTCCAGTTTAGCCATTAAATGAAAAAGTTAAGTCAGAATAATATATATATATATATATATTTTAAGGCAACTTTGGCCCCCTTCCCCTTGCTCCTTTTAAATTTCATTTCTCACTTTCTGATTCTCAGGGAGACTTGCAAGACGGAGGGTGAGGGGAAATGGCTGTTTTCAACTGTTTCCCTTCCTGGCCAAATTTCTTGCTAGAGGAAGTTCTATCAAATTCTCTCTCTCTTCTTCTTTTGACTCCCTTTCTTCAAGGGCAATCTTGCAAAGTTACAAGTTACAAACATACATACAAACCTATAACTAGCCTTGTAGTGTATTGGATTATTATTGTTATTGGATGATTAAACATGCCTGAGATCTTGCATTGTTACTTGATTGTCTTTGCCTGCCTGTATATGTTGTAATTCTTGCAAACTCAACAGTATTAGTAAATTTCAGTAAAGCAAGCAGCAGAAAAAACCTACTGACTGTAGTGTCTTTGTTTGATAGTAGAAAAGACATAACAAGCCTCACACAGTTGCACAGGTATTGCAAGGAGTAAAGGTTTAGCCAGAGCAGAATAAAAGTCAAAGGGAGAGAAGGGGTTCAGCAAGCTTGTGGAGTTGCAGATTAATGCTCCAAGGGACAGCATGGGGCCCACTGTACTTTCTTTGTACACAATACAGCCCCACGCAAGAGACTCTTCTGAACTTCCGCAAGTCATTTGGAAATTATTGAGCCTGTGCAGAGGTTCTACCAAGGCTTGTGACTAACTGGAAAGCAATGGTACAAAGGCTTTATGGCAGGGTTCCTCAACCTTGGCAACTCTAAGCTGTGCGGACTTCAACTCCCAGAATTCCCCAGCCAGCTTTGCTGGCTGGGGAATTCTGGGAGTTGATGTCCACATAGCTTAGAGTTGCCAAGGTTGAGGAACCCTGCTTTATAGTGGTTCAACCGTGCTTGTCTCTTTCCAATTGCTCCAAGCTAGCTGAGCCCGGGCTATAAACAGTACTCATGTGAGCAGAGCCCAGTCTAAATTGGTCAGTTTTTAAAGAAACATGTCTTTCCTCTCTTCAGTTCCCTTTCAGCAAGTAAACCTTCATTTGGCAGATGAAAAAGTGCAGAAGCAAAAAGAGATTAGGGTTCTTGACTCAAGCCCCACCCCACCACTGCCCAACTGCCATCATTGGTGGATTGGGGAAGGTATTAAAGCTGGAGGAATCTTCCAATTAATTTACTTAACATGCTCTGCACTGATGAAGTCAGGACGCCACCATGCCAGGTGTGTCAGCAGATAGGGCAGTTAGGAGTAGAAATGGGGACAGCAAAATTCATACCTTTTTAGATTTCTGCTGGTTTAAAGATAGCGTTACTAGGTATCTCTGAAGAGGCAAAGGAGGACATGGACAATTGGAAAGGAGGACAAATGGGAAAATGAGGACACGCTGCTTAACTTTCTTGGTGTCCGACTAAAATTACAGCAAAAAATTGCAAAAAAATGTACTAGGCTTACATGTATATGAAACTCCTTTTTCCAGCACCAGAAAGACTGTTTTTTCAGTCATAATATTTTCCAACAAATCTTTATTTTCAAGAACATATGCTAGTGATAATACAGAATTGACGAGAATGCATTTTTCAAATTTCACCATAGAAACGTATGACGAGCCATGGTCATAGATTTGAAGGAGCTGGATCGAAGCTGATTGTTGGAGTCAGGAAATAAAGTAAATCTAGGCTGTTGAGTCTGTTGATGGACAAGGGAAAGAAAAAAGGAGACAATTTACAATACAATACATGAAAGTTTGAATGACTACTGTTGTGAAAACAGCCCCCCAAGACACTTTTTAAATATAATTTTTATTAAAGATTTTCACGTAAGTAAAAGATAAACATGAAATTATATAGAGTGAAATTAAGAAAGAAACAAGAGATTAAGAAAGAAATAAGAGACAAAAGATAGAAGTAGAAAAGATAGTGGAGGTAGAAAAAAGAAAAGATATATAAAGAAATGACTTCATGATCTTCTTTACAGCAGTTACAAACAAATGCATTATTTCTCTTTCCTCTTTAAAGTTACAACATGGTTCTCTTCTTCCCATATTTAACTCTTTTTAATAAGCAAATCCATAAATCACCAATTCCTTTTTTTTCCATTTTCAGCAAAAAGTCCTTAAGAGGTTTCCAGTCTTTTATAAAAGTACTTGTTGTCTTATCCCTGATCAAACAGGTCAATTTTGCCATTTCTGCAAGCTCCGCCATCTTCACATCTTCAATTACTGAAATACTCACAATACTCCATTGTGAGTATTTCAGTAATTTACACAGAGAGGGGGGGGGGAAAGGCACTCAAAAAGCTGGTCAATATTTGATTTTAAGAGTATACCTGCTATATGGAGGACATAGAAAAAAAGGAGGGCCTGTCCTTCTTTTGCCAGGCACCTGGTAACCCTACTTAAGGATGAGTAGAAAACATGTTACCTCACCAACGGGGGAAGGATTTTTGTTGTGCTATAAGATTATTCTAGAACCACTGTTCTAGGATTCTACCAACTCAGGCATTGTGCAAGCCCTACATGGCATGGGGCCAGGCTACCTGAGGGACTGCCTCTTCCCCGTTACGTCAACACATCCCACCCTATCACGCAGAGAGGACATGTTGTGGACCCAGTCGGTAAGAGAATTCTGTCTGGCAGGGTCCAGGAGGCAGGCCTTCTCTGCAGTAGCTCCCGCCTTCTGGAATATCCTGCCCCCAGAGGTGAGGTTAGCCCCATCACTCCTGGCCTTCCAGAGGAATTTGAAGAACTGGCTCTGCCACCTAGCTTGGGGCAGGGAGGAGAATCGTCATGCCTGGGGATGGCTAGTGCCCTAAAGTGCTCCTCCAATGCATGGACTGAATTGGATCATAGCCATCTGCACTTTATTTTTATCTATACTTATTAGTTATTGAAATTGTATTTTATATAGAGTATTTTTATATATTGTAGTTATTTATTGTTTTATTGACCATTTTGTTGTACACCGCCAAGAGTCCCTCTGGTGGGAGGAGATGGGCGGTGACAAATTAGATAAATAAATATAAACATAACCAATGGGATGCTGATGCTTCTGCAGTTGCTTGTTGAACATTTAAGATAGAAATGAGAACATTTAAGTAAGCCAATACCTCTGCCACTTTTCCCTCTAATATTTAGGGAAAATATACCAGGGAAAGTCAAAATTACAGTGCCTGAGACCAGACAACATCTTTATCAAAACTGTGCAGGTGCCCTTCACATCCAAGGCTGATGATTCAAGGTAGCAAGATGTTCAGGGAAGTTGGAAGAGATGCAAGATTTAAACTCCAGCCTTATAGATTGTTCAGTAGCTAGTCTTTGGCATTACAAAAGCTTCTTTTGCACCTGCAATAAAAGCAACTCATTTGAGCCTCGTCCTTGAATCTTCCACTGCTAAAATCCCAAGTGCATGTTTGCTCTCCTAGAGAGAGATTTATTACTATGCCCAAGTTGAAGCTCTGAGCACTATGTCTTCACATTCATAATTTTCTTCCCATAGCCATATTTCCTTGTGGTGACAATTCTTGGTGACTTCATGGTCATGTCCATCTAGTTTTCTTGGCAACAATATAAAGTTTACAGTAGTTTACTGTTGATTTCTTCTGAGATCCTTCTTTGTTTTAACAGCTAACTTACAACCTTGGGATTCCCTGGTGGTCTCTCATCCAAATACTAATCAGATCCAATCCATAGCTTGTTTGGTATTAGCCAAGATCAGCCAGGCATTGCCATATGCTGTGATTAGCTAAAATAGCATGAGCAACAACTGACAAAAAATAATGGATTTCCATTTTTCAAAATGAAATACCTGACTTACGAAGATAAAAACGAAGAATCACCTATATTAGAAAATGTCATATATTAACATATTCCCAGAGCAATTGCTGCAGTTGAAAATACTTCATATTACAGTACTCTGCTTTCATCAAATGTTTAGGGTACACCTTGGTATATTGTTAAAGAGATTCATCTATGCCACTTACTGAACTGAATATAAGCTAGCTGAATGGTAAGTAGTTGTAGTCTACTACATATAGCATAATCAGCAATCAGAAATGTTGCTGATTTTACACTGTCAAAACTTCTGTTCATTTCTATAAAGTCTTTTTTACTGATAGCTAACTATCAACTCACAGGTGAAATACTATTTTTTGTTTGCATTTTGACATATGCAAGCATTCTGCAACTATGTTTTTCTGATTTTTTAATTGGAGGACAGGACTGCAGAATTCAAAGCATAATTGAGCTTCAGTTCATATACAGCAAATGCTTGATTTAACGGATCTCAGTTTAGCAGACTTTAACGGATGATACTTACCCATATACTATATAATTCTGTGCATGCATAAAACCTATTTGCCAGATTACACATGGGTAAATTGCATAAAATATGTATAATATGCATTTGTGAAATCCCATATGCCATTTTATGCATGAATAAAATCTTCCTCCTTTAGTCTGTTAAATCAAGGATTTACTGTATTGCTTCAGAAGTATAAAATAAAGTTGAAATAATATCTCCCCATTCTTAAAGCCAAATAATGTTGGCTGTAATCCAGTCACTATTTATACATAAACAATCTGTTCCATGCTACTGATCATCAATGAAATTCTCTTCATGATTGAGTATTTTCCTGTGCTATAACCAGTAGCAGTCCCTTCCTAGTGCCATGGTAGAACATGGTAGAACAACTTCGTGTTGTGTACCAGTTACACCACTTCCTGGATCGGGAAGCCCTTCAAACGGTCACTCATGCCCTTGTTATCTCCCATATAGACTATTGCAATGCACTGTACATGGGGCTACCCTTGAAGAGTATCCAGAAGCTACAGCTGGTCCAAAATGAAGCCGAGTGGGCTATCTTTGGTGCCCCTAGAAGGGCACATGTAACACCTTTGCTGCGTGAGCTGCATTGTGTACCAGTTTGCTTCCGGGTCCAATTCAAGGTGTTGGTTATCACCTTTAAAGCCCTACATGGCATGGGGCCAGGCTACCTGAGGGACTGCCTCTTCCCTGTTATGTCAACCTGTCCCACCCTATCATGCAGAGAGGACATGTTGCAGACCCCATCTGCAATTTGTCTGGTGGTGTTCAGGAGTCCAGGAGGCGGGCCTTCTCTGCAGTAGCCCCCACCCTCTGGAACATCTTGACCCCCGGAGGTGAGGTTAGCCCCATCGCTCCTGGCCTTCCGGAGGAATCTGAAGACCTGGCTCTGCCACCTGGCTTGGGACAGGGAGGGGAGTCATCATGTTTGGGGATGGCTAGTGCCCTAGAGTGCTCGCCACATACAAGGACTGAATTGTCATCTGCCATTTGGACTCTATTTTTATCTATAATTATTATTTATCCGTAACTGTATTTTTAGATACTGTATTTTATATATTGTACTTTTATTGTATATTTATTGTGTATTGATTATTGTTGTAAACCACCCAGAGTCCCTCTGGTGGGAGGAGATGGGCAGTGACAAATTTGATAGATAGATAGATAGATAGATAGAGACTGTTTTTAACTTGCTCCCAATGACTCATCATCTGTGACAGCTTATGACACCTGCCACACTGCTTTCTAAGCAACACCATAGCATTAGGGAATGCACGTTAGTGTATTAATAAACCATAAACTCATCAGTTCCTTTTCATTGTAAGTACATTCTCTCTCTATAATTCTGAAGTGTTCTAGCTGCTTCTTTTTTATATTTTCTAGCCTGAAATAATGTTGGAAAGAAACAGGGTAAAGAAGCTCAGGACTCTATCCAATCTTCTATCTGTCTATCTGTGAACAGGATAGTTCTCCAAAACAGAACAGAATGGGGCCAAATGTTGGTGTGGGATGAGAAGCCAAAAGAAAGACTGGGTTTGATAATGTGCAGATCTGACCGGGAAATGGAGAGGAAAAAAAAAAGTCTTGAAAAATTTCCCCGATCCATCTTTATGGGAGATGCAGTTGGGTAGAGACTCAGACTATTGCTGACTGCTGCATTCTAAGAAAGCATTTATTTATTTATTTACTTACTTACTTACTTATTTGAATTTATTAGCCACCCAACTCCATTTGACACTCTCTCTCTTTCCTGTTACTACTCAGTGGAGCTCCTATTAAGGGTTTGGAAACAAATTCCAGAAGCTATGCTGTGCAGGCTTTCTCTATCTTGTTATTTCTATCAACCTGAAGGAATGTTGAAAAAAAATATGTAAAGGGACTTCGGATTCTGTCTATCTGACTCTCTCTGTCCATCAACAGCATCACTCTCTAAATACAGAAAAGGACCAAATTTAGCATGGCAGGACAAGCCAGTAAAAGAAACAGGCCAATTCAGGCTGAGGGCTGTGAAGAAACACATTCCTAGAGGGGGAAAAATAATCTCCAATACATACCTATGACAGAAGCAATTGAACAGTATTTCAGAATGCTACCAACTGCTCTATTCCAGTGATTCTCAACCTCAACAACTTTAAGATGTGTGGACTTCAACTCCCAGAATTCCCTCCCCAGCAGCCCATCAATAAAGAAAGTTGATTGAGGAAAGTGAAACTAGCGCTTAGTTGCCTTCCGAGCTAAGCTTCCTTTCTCTTTTCCCAGCAGTCTGGCTATATTCTGAATGTCTTTTAGGCCATTCCTGCAAATGAGTCTTTGATGTAATTTAAATACATTCAATTAATCGTTGTCTGCTCACTTGCTAAGCATGCATTTAAATACTTAACAAAACTGGAAGCACCACAGAGTAAGCAGTAAGAATGAGACATGACAGCAACTGAAGTAGCCTAAACATCAGTGACCTGTAGTTCTTTAGGTTTGTTGCTAGCTGTTCTGCTGTGTTGTCATTTTACTGGCAATCACCACCACCACCACCACCATCTCATGTGGCTTAACAACAATTCACAAAGTTCTCTCCAGCACAAAACAGAAGAGATATTGTAAAGACAAAGAAGGGTTAGATTGGCTCTGGCATGCTTGTAGCTCCACAAGATGAGTGCTCTCATGCACCCGCCTAGATCAGGCAGTCAAAAGTTGCACTTCCAAGCCATATGCAGCCTGGGTGAGATCTTGAACTCTCTCTTGCCTCTCCGCAGTCTTTTTTGTCACCTGTCACTGTATTTCCCACTTGATCCACCATCTCTTGTTCTTCCCTCTTCTCTCTCTCTGTTGCACTCTCTCTCTCTCTCTTCTTGACCCTGCCTTTTCTTCTCTGGCTATCTTGGTTATCCTAGTAATGTTCAGCAGACAACCCTGATGCGATAGAGTCAACCCTCATTGTGCCCACATCCTCTCCAGTGCTCTGTTCTTCTCTATTGTGCAATGGTAATTTCTCTTTTCTTGCCTATACTTCTATACTTTCTTGTAGTTGTTCCAAAAAGAAAAACAGAAAAGAAGCAGCATCTCCAACTCCTAGCACCCTCTATCTCCATTCTTTCCATGTGGTACTTCTACTCCGAAGTGAATGAACATATCCTAACCAGGAGTAAGCTGCTCCTACTTACTGATGTTACAGATTTTATAGCTTGTTTTCCCTGTCTCCTCTCCATCCTGCTCTCATTTACTTTTCTTCCCCATTACTGCTTTACCATGAGAATCTTGGTTCTGCCTACCCTCTGCTCCTCTTCTTCGAGTGTTTCCTTTCCTTCTGCAGATTCGTCTCTGCAAAAGGAAATGGAGTGGGGAGAATAGTCTCTCTCTCTCTGTGTGTTTTTTCTATGTATTGTGAAAGAATAAATGGAGCTACTAGGTAGTTTCCTGTGGGCATCTGGTTGGCCTCTGTGGAAACAACATGATGAATTGTTGGGATATTGGTCTGATTTACCAGGACTTTAATTTCGTTTTTATATTTTCAAATGTAAAGTTGAAAAGTGCCACACAAAGCAAATCCATATGTTGTGAATTAAATTCCTTTGACATTCTGTCTTTATTTTTATATGAGCTGGCTAGTTACACAATGCCAAGAGAGTCTTGTTAGAGCTAATTGCCTGACCTCCTGTTTTTAGTTTTTATTTTCCCAAATAGACCACAGTACTGATTTTAACTGCTTGATGTATTGCAGATATAGAGATGTCATATGGATTTTTTTCAATTTAAATTCTATACATTATATTTTCTTTTTAACAGGAACACACAATTTTTAAAAGATGTTGCTTTTCTTTTATTCTAAGATATGAGGGAAACCATAAAAGACAGAGAAACAATCTTACAATGAGGGAACTGATTTAGCTGTCCTGCCTTCACTGAGCTGAAGGCAGTGAATAGCTTCTATATAACATTGCCCCTTGTGCTTTTTTTGCTTGCTTAGTTACAAATGCTACTTTGGAACTGAAATGATACAGATATACACTGTGTGTTTCGAAGGAAACCTTTATTTCCCATTTAGTAATCACATATCATATAGTCTAATAAATATAAACATTACAGTTCCTTTTAAAGATACACATCTTAATGCTAAGAATAATCCTTAGGATAATGTTGAACATTTTTCAGCATTTCTTAGAGTGTCGTATTCTTGAATGTATTAAGTTCTTTAGTGCAGGACTACAAGTTATATATATGTAGGAAAAACTAGACCAAGTAGATGAATGTGTATCTGGGGAGAATGTTTAGTAAAGATGGGGAAATGGATGGAGAAATTTTAAGACGTGCAAGTACTTGTAGAACGGTAGTAGATAGTATGTGGTCATTCAACAAAGACTGTCTGTATAATGAATCATGTTGATTGGATTCAGATAGATTTCCTCCCTTCCCCCTGCCACCATATCCCACCTTCATTTTTTTCACCCTCTACTTCTCAGTCTTTTTCTGAGCTTTGCATAATAGGGAAGTATATGATATAATGGGTATGTAGGTATATGTGTATTTAGTTAAATATATAAATTGCTAACAGGTGTGAATATCCTATCTTTCATTATGTGAAATCCAGTGATCTCCTTCCTTGCTTCCCAAACCTCAGTTAAATCTTTAAAAAAACTATTTACAAGAAACTCATCCCGTAGGGCTTATTCAAGTCAAGAACTACAGGAAGCCACAGTGATGGAGAAATTTGAAAGAGAAACCAAAATATCAAATACCTTCTGCCATCTGACAGCCATGCTACAGGTAAATAAATTTGGGAGCACCTGGAAAAGAAGGAAGGGAGGGAGTTTTTCTTCAGGGTAATAAAACTTTTGTCAAATTCCAAGACAGATTTCAAGGCAGAATTAATTAAATCTTTTTCCAAATAACTTCATTTTCCATTCAACCTTGGGCAACCTCTGGGTCTTCATGTTATTTCAGTGCTCAGCTGTGTCCAGCTGTCCAGGAAAAGTCAGGAGCTGGGAAGTTAGACTGTGAGTCAGTCAACAGTCAGCACTGAAGTTGATGTTTCATATTATTCAGCCAGTGAATCTGTCTAAAGACATATTTGCTTTATTGATAGAAACATGACTTTTACATACAACTATCTCTTCTCCCTCACTAAACACATATTTACAATACTGTCTACCACCTTATTTAGGAGTAGTCTTCTCTGAGATTGGATGTTGGCTCCTTCATCATCAAAGCAGCTCACTCAGAGCAAGGCCATGTACAAATTCATTGTTAAAATTAATAAATCACTGTTATCCAGGTTCCTTAGCCCCAATTATTAAGATATACAAAGCCAAGGTTACCCCTATGCTCTTATACAGAACTGAAGTTTGGGGCTTAAAACATTACATACCATTACTAGAACAAACACAATCACAGCATCTAAGAAGTATTTTGGGTGTGGCTAAAAGGACCTCAGCTGCTGCAGTTAGAGCCAAATTGGGAATTTATACAATTTGTTTGTTTGGATTTTTTTGTCTAAAATCACAGCATACAATTATTGGTGCAAAATCAATGCTATGGAAACTGACAGACTCCCAAAATTGTGTTTGATAGAACAGACTGTATCTCAGTTAGAGACCTCTTGGATTGCACAATTGACAAATTATATCAGGAGCTGTGATTTCCCATTTCTTGGCCAACTGTTTCTGGAGAACATGTTTAAAAGATTGCTACACAAAGAATTTTGGATATAGAAACTGAGAGAGACCCTCAGTAAGGCCAGCACATTGAAATGGATGAGCTGCTACAAACGCACCTACCAAATTGCCAAATATTTAAACACAGAAGTGTCCAAGCATCTTAGGGGGGTATTTACTCAAGCAGGATTTGAGCAGCTAGGACACAATGGTTAAATATGGAAGGTTTAACCAAGTTCCTTATGATGAACGTACTTGTATTTGTGGAGCCCCAGAGATAGAAGACATAGCACATATATTATCTGTACGTCAACTGTATAAGAAAGAGAGAGATCAATATCACGGACCGCACATTAGATGAACAGCCTATTGGGATCCTTATATTAAAACAACATATCTCATGTTCGGTCAGAACCCAAAAAATGCATATAAAGTGGCCTTTTATCTGAACAAAACAGTACAATTGAGAACTGCATATGGATCTTATTAGGATAAATTGTAGTGGTGACAAAGAAATATGATTTGCATTTTCTTTTAGCTATGCCTTTTACTCTATTTTGTAATGTGCAGTCTTATTATTGTTCTGTATTTTATATTTTGTACTCTGATATGACCTAATGGCTGATCAATAAATTATTGTGTTGTTGTTGTTGACTTCATCTTCTGTCGAAGAGGGGCAGCAGGCAAAAAATAATCACTCCTGATAGAAGCTGCTGAAAAGCTACATGGGGCTTGTTTTTCTGGATCATTTCACTTAAATAAACTTTTAGCTGGTTATTTAGTTCTTTAAGTGAGTCTCAAGGAGAGATTATTCTATCAGGTGGTCCACTTTGCCAGCATGCCTGATTGGTACAGTAAATCCATTTACTTTAATTCTTGGATAACTTTTCATTTTTTCCTATTTATAACAGCATTGCATCATTATCTGCATTCTCATCTTCATAGGTTAGTTTTATTTATACAGACCCGAACCAAGACAGTTAGATATGTTTTACAAATATTGTTCTCTATGCAGGTAAGGAAATGCACCCTTGAATTATTTTGCCCAAACTGAATTCATTCTGATATCCTGAGTAATAGAAAAATAAAGAACAAAAATATTAAATGTTAAAGTCCCATAGATTTCTTAAAACTTATTTTCCATGCTTATTGCATCCATGGAATGCTATTCAGTTGCCCTTTCCAAAGTGACTTGGACCTTTGAAAAGTGGGGAAGGTTGGGGAGGATAAACTACTAACAGGCTGCTATGATGGGTTGCTGATCATTTTGTGGATAAAATTACTTACAAAATTTTAGAGTTGTAAGCTAATTAGAGTGTGATGAGGTACAGGTGATATTCTGTAATGTTCCTTGGGAACAGCTTCATCCTCAGAAGTGACAGTGGCCTTTATGAGTTGAGCTTTGCCACCTGCAAGCTAGCTTCCTGCTATTCCTGGCTTGCAAGAGAGGCCTAGGAGGAGCAGAAGTCTAAACACGACATTGTGGGAAGGGGAAGTGACATCATTACTGTGCTTCAACCTCAAGAAGACGACCTTAGACCCAGCTATTCTGGACAACTATGATACAGTTTCCAGCCTTCCCTTTTTAGAGAAGATATGCAGAAGGTAGTAGAGCAAGAGCTACAGATGAATCTGAAAAAGCTGATTACCTGAACTTCAGTCAGGGTTCAGACCTGGGCATTGAACTGAAAGAAGCATTGGTTACTCTTGTTGTTGACCTGTGGCACTCTACTGGTTGTGTTGGATCTTTAAGTGGCTTTTGGTATCCATAGTATTTTTCTGGATCATCTGCAAGGATTGGGTGTTGCAGGCACCATTTTGCAGTACTTCTGTCTCCTAAGTAGATAGCTCCAGTTGGTGTATGTGAACAAAGAGAGAAGAGGTTCTAGGACACAGCAATATGGGTTACCACTGGGCTTGACCCTATGTTTTATTCTGTTTAACATCTTCATTGAAGTCATTCAACATATTGGGCTATGGTATCATCCGTATGATGACAATGTATCCAAGACTAATTGAGAAATGTGGTAGAAGCCTTGGCCAAATGTATAAAGTCTGTAAGGCCCTGCATGGGAAAGAAAAGGCTAGAATTTAACCAAAGCAAGAAAGTGGTTGCTGATCCAGAAGCCAACTGAATCCAGGACAATGACAACATTAGTACTTGATGGGTTGTGTTCCCCCAGAAATAACTGTTCCACATCTCGAGTGTCCTTTCAAACTTGCAGCTTTGCCCAGCCAAGCTGGGCAAAGGCCCCCTTGGCCATATATTCTACCTTGTATTTACAAGGTAGAATATATGGCCAAGGGGGCCTTTGCCCAGCTTCATCTGGTGGGCCAATTGCAGCCACTACTGGACTGGAAGTGCTGGTAAGTGCTTGCTACCTCATGGACTACTGTAATGTACCCTACAAGGGACTGCCCTTAAAGACCATACAAAAACTACATTGGTACAAAATGCAGCTGCTTGTGTGCTCAGTGGGACTACTTGGTATTGCCATATAACACAAATAATGCAGGAGTTGCAATGGTTTTGTTGTTTTGGGTTTTGTTTTGGGTGCTTGTTTTGAGGCAAATATTTTTATGTAGGAGCCCCCTTCCAGTGGAATTCCCTTTGACTGGTGTCCTGACATTTAGGATGTGATTAGGAAACTTGGCTTTTTCAAAAGCATTTGAGGGTGGGCCATGAGGGATGCATGTGTGCCAAAGGTGAACACTGGCAAAGTGATGATGTATTGCCATAAATGATCTATGGAGATAGTTTTTATTTCACTATAGTATTGTTGGATTGATTTATATGATTATTACTGTTGTATTGTTTTGTCGTAAACTACTTAGATTTGTATCATATAAAACAACATAAAATGTGTAAAATAAAATTTTAAAATAATAAATCCAAAATCAGACTTCTGTAGTTATTAAGTTCTTGAACCAGGATCAGGAGACTGTGTTTAGTCAAGAAAAACTGCTTGGTGATTTTGGGACTATTCCTCAGATCACAAACATGTTTTTTTTTTTTTTTTTTTGACAAGTGGTGCATGTGGAGAATGCTGTGAATGCTGTATTTACTACCTTGAACTTCTGGAAGAAAGATGGAATTATAAATCTAACCGAAATAAATCAGGGGTCTATGTTCTTGTTTTCTTTATAAGCAATATGGGAACTACATTTTATATACTACTATGCTAGAAACTGGGAGACCATGAGTTTTAGTCCCACCTTCAACATGAAGCCAGTTGGGGGACCTTAGGCCAGTCTCTGTCTCTGAGCCCTAGGTAGGAGGCAATAGCAAACCACTTCTGGAACCTTGCCAAAAAACTTCAGGGATTTGTCCAGGCAGTTGCCAGGAGTCAACACTGACTCAAAGGCACACAAATACATACATTCGAAACCAATGGATATCATATCTAACTTAGAAAGCTTCATGTACATGATTTTATGTGTTTTTTCCCTTAGATCTCTTTTGACTTGATAGCCTCCCATAATAACATAATACATACCACAGCAAAGAAACATTTTCATATACTTTGTACTTCCCAAAACATACTTTGAAAGATCCAAGTGCCATGGAGCTTTTGTTTTTGTTTAATTGTGTCCTGATAATTCGGTATATAAAGTGTTATTACTATGGAATAAACCTTATTGGTCCTTCAAAAGGGGTGTGAAATGTTGTTCAAAGGACTGCAGAGGAAGTGGGGAACTGATAAAGAGCAACTCAAGTTCAAGACTACCAATGAATCTGCCTAGAATCTTGTCTTCTATCTGCCTTCATCATGATCTGCAGGCTGGTCAACTGCAATATTAAGAAGCATTCTCCACTGACAACCAAACTAGAGCTGACCTCGGCTTATCTCAAAAAGCTAATCAGAATCAGACTTCATTACTGATTTTATGGGAAATCACCAGGAAATCCCAGGATCTGTATTAGACTGGGAAGTTTAAAAAAATCCTGGAAAAAGACAATGAGAAAAAACTTGTTTTGTTGCCAAGATAACTTCATGTCCATGAAGTCAGCAGATGCTGAATTCAGTTCAAGTAAGGCTTGAGAACAGGGTATTTTGAGTTCTTCTTTTTCATACATTATTGCTTATCTAGACTTTTCCTAATAGTCTGAAGGAAAATATGTGATATAATTCAGATTGTGTAAGAGATGAAGAATCTGTTTCAGCAAAGCAGAGATGGGAGGGCATGGAATTCTACCTGGAAAGGGAATATCAGATACAAACATCAACCACAAAGAAGGAAGCCATCCTGTAATCTTTTTTAGAGACAATATTTGATTTTAGAGATCAATATTTGATAAAACTGGAGAGAGGAAGGAAGAAAGCACCTTCTGGTTCCTCCCTTTCAGGCAGACTGGAGAAAAGTAAGTCCAATTTTCTCTTAGCATGGGAATAGTTTTCATGTTCTTCTGACTGAAGCAAGAGCTGCCAGCTTTGAGCTTGGCATTCTGATCAAAGTGATGCCTGACAGCGCTAAGGTACTACTGTTCAAACAACTGCTCTTGGACCCACCTGAGCCATTATGGTGTGATATGATAGCAACTTCATGGCACAGAAGTGCAGCAGAAAAATATATTAGAGGATTACAAGATTGAAGGAGCAGAAGGCGGCCATCACAAATTGTCTGTGAAGAACAGTGTCAGCTTCAGCTTAGCAAGTGGAACTAGCAGGCCTTCTTATATTTGTTATCTCCTGTTTACACCTGTCCTGGACCAGCATGTTATACCAGCGGGTACAAAGTCATCATTACCTCCCTCACAGTAAAAATAGTTTGGACTGATATCTTTTGAAAAAGACAAAAACATGCAGCGGCCTCCCTCTATTATTAAAGGCTTAATGTGGTGGTGATAAGGAAGGACGTGTGGAAGGGTGTCTCCAGAAATGGGGTGGGTTAATTTAGAGACAGAATTGCTTCATATATGGGAACTAAAAAGCCCCAGGAAAGGAACGCCCCAGTCCACTGATCTCTTGGACACCTATGCAAAGATCGGAACGTTTCCCTCTTCCAACAGCAGATAAGGCAGGAATAGGCAATCTTTTGTGACTAGAGACCATATTTAATGTATCTGTGGGGAAAGAGGTCATGATTCTCAAGGGGGAAGCAACATGCATTGGCCAGGGATGAGGTTTTATTTTGTTTTTTGCTTTTTTCTTAACTATGTTAAGATTAGTTTAAGGCCTGCACTGCAGTTTTCATGTGTTTCCAGACTCCAAATGGTGGGAAACTATCATACCCATTTTCATTTGAAGCGATCTTGAAGGATGCATTTTGCCCTGAGACTATAGCTTGCCCATTCCTGTATAAAGGAGGTCTCCTGTGTCTCCCTCCTAGGGAGGAGCTTCCTCTGGAGATGTCTTAATTAATTTCTTAAGCCATTGATCTTTCCATTACTATTAGCCTGCCAAATTATTAATATGGTAATAAGGGACTTGAGTGCCAAGCCTTAGGATCAACTGTTACAAGATTAAAACAGAAGAGATTCTAGAGACCACAAGTGTCTTCTCAATGCAGACTTGCAACGTTTTCTGGGAAGTATGGCTCTGTTTGTACATGCTAATGCTAACCTAGGTTTAACACATGACTTTGCAAATATATCTGATTATCCTAGTTTGTGCAATATGTTGAATCATAAACTAAAGCACCAGAACAGGGTTTATACAATGCACTGAGCCACAAAGTAAGCAATTGCATTTTAGCCCACTAAGTTATGCAAAACCCAGCTTTCAAATTAAATCCAAACAGTGCCTGGGTTTGTGCACCACACTCTGCACTAGCTTTTGTTTAATAATTATTAAACATTAGTTGGGTGAATTCAGCCTTTGTGCTAAGCCGTAATCCCATTTTAATGCCAGCAATGTGCAAATTTCCATATGTATAGCTTAGTTTAATGTAAACATCACCACCTGCCTTTGGTTTTGGCTCCCAGGTCAGCTGAGGGGGCTGAGGGGGGGGATTGGTAGGTCCCCTGACTTAAACCAGGGTAGACCTGGACCTGGAGATGAGCGGAATCCCCCCCTTCCGAATGAAGCGGCGGGTGGCGGGCAGCAGAGGTTTCTGGCAGTGGCAGCAACAGCATACCTTGGTGGGCTTGAGCAGACCTCCCGTGGACCCTGGAGGACCCCAGTGGATCCCGGTAGCCCCCTGTGCTCCCCTGGTGGCTTGGAGACGAGCGGAATCCCCCCCCCCAAATGAAGTGGCGGGTAGCGGCAGCAGAGGTCTCGGTGGCGGCGGCATACCTGGGTAGGCTCGAGTAGACCTCCCGTGGACCCTGGAGGACCCTGGTGGATCCTGATAGCCCCCTGTGCTCCCCCAGTGGCCCCTGGATATTTCTGGATGGGCCGGACAGCACCCCGTGATGGCAGCCCCCATAATAGACTGACGGCTGGTGGCTTCAGCGAGGTGGTGGAGGATGACAGGCTGTGTGGCCTCGCGGACGGAGCCCCAGGTTGGAGTTTGTGCCAGCAACGTGGAGTGTGACTTTATAGCCACGGAGATTCTGGGCACCCTCAGAATCATCAAGGAGTCAGCAGAGAGACGGAGTGCACCAAGTCTGGGGCAACGATGGCCTCCGGAAGGCTCCAGTGGTCCTCAGTGAAGGGCAGTGGCCTTTGAGGCTGTTATGCCTTCTGCTTGAGGTAGAGGGCCTGGGAGGAAAGAAGGAAGACTGGCTAGACGGACGCAACAGACTGAAACCTGCTGGGGCGACAGTCTTGGGGGGGGAGTGTAAAGGACTGGGGGGTGAAGTGGCTCTGGGAAAAATCCCCTGGCTTTTAAGATCTTAGGGGATTCTGGGGGGGGGGATAAGGGAAAGGGAGATTGCCCATTCCCATTATATTAGGCGGCAGAGGGCTGGGGTCCCTTGGTGTGAGTGTGAGTGTGCCACTCCTCCCGTGGGTGAGAGGCTTGGGAGAAGGTTGGGATTGGCTCTGGTGTGAAAGTCTACCCAACCCTGAGTGAGAGTCAGGGGTGGTTAGGAGTGGCTGGTGTGTCCCACCTCTACTAGTGAGAGAGGTTGAGGTGGGGCACTGTAAGGGTGTGGATGGCAGTGGTGTCCCAACAGCGCTGAGAGCAGAAGCTGGTGTGCTGGAGGGGATTGCCACTGCCTAAGGTGGATGTTGTGGGAGAAGATGGATGTGTGGGAAAAAGGAACCTTGGTTAAGCCCAGGAGTTCCAGAGGTCTGGGAGTAGAGGCTACTGGACTAGGAAACTCTGGGGGCTGTGGGGCGGGCTATTCCATTGAGGTGTGACAGGCTGGGGATGTTATGACGGGACCCAGAGGGCAGGCCATTTTCAGGGAAGATGCCCCTGGTGTTTATTACCGGTGGCGTGTTCTGGCCCTCCATGGTCACACTCAGGCCCTGGACGGCAGATCCTTGCGAACCCTGGACTTCAGCTGCTGCTCCTTAATGCCAGGTTAGTGAATAACAAGCCCCCCCTCATATGTGATTTAATCACAGAGGCGAGGGCAGACCTGGCATGTATCACTGAGATCTGGCTGGGCTCGGAAGGGGGAGTAGCCCTCTCCGAGATGTGCCCAGCCAGGTTTCAAGTGTGGCACCAGCTGAGACACCAGGGCAGGGGAAGAGGGGTGGTGGTTGTCATCAGAGAATCTTTAGTGGCCTTCAGGGGCCCTGTTCCTCAAGTAGCTGGTTGTGAGACCCTGTTTTTCAAGCTGGGATCCCGAGAACAGTTTGGGGTGTTACTGCTATACCAGCCTCCCTGCTGTGTAGCAACCTCCCTGCCTGAGCTGCTGGAGGCCGTCTCGGGGTTGGCAGTGGAGTTCCCCAGGCTTATGGTTCTGGGGGACTTCAATCTGCCATCCCTGGGACATGCCTTGGAGATGGCCTGGGAGTTCATAGCTACCATGGCAGCTATGGGCCTGTCCCAGGTTATTCGGGACCTGACTCAAGAGAGTGGTCACACCCCGGACTTGGTTTGCTTGTCGGAGCAGTGGCAATGTGATCTGAGGAGAGAGTTAGATCTGTCCCCATTGTCATGGTCAGACCACGCCCTGGTGACCCTGAGATTCTATTGTGCCACCCCACTCCACTGGGAGGCTGGAGCCATTTGATTGGTCCACCCCACGGGACTGATGGACCCAGTAGGGTTTCACAGGAAACGGGAGGTTATTCCGGAGGGCCTGCTGCACTTCCAGTGGAGGTCCTAGCCAAGGACTGGAATAGGGCCATGCCTGGGGCCTTGGACAGGATCGTGCCTGTGCAACCTTTCTTGCCTTGTTCGACCCGTCACTCCCTGTGGTTTACGGAGGAGTTGAGGGTTTTGAAGAGGGTTAAGAGACATCTGGAGCATCGCTGGAGGAAGACAAGGACTGAATCTGACCGAACACAAGCTAGAGCCGCTATTAAGGCCTACCTTGTGGCAGTAAGAGCAGTGAAACTTGAGTATTTCTCCACTCTTATTGCATCCGCAGAATGCTGCCTGACAGCCCTGTTCAAGATTGTTCAATCTCTTTTGGGTCAGGTAGATCCAGGGACCCACCTACAGGGCCGTTTGGAAGAGTTTTCACAACATCTGCAAGATAAAATCGCTCAGATCCATTCTAAGTTGGACTCTAAGTGTGAAGCGGAGTCTGGGGAGATGCCAGGGGAATATACTTACACTGTTATCTGGGAATGGTTTGATCCTGTTGGGCCTGAGGAAGTGGACAGGATTCTCTGGACTGTGAATGCAACCACATGTCAGCTTGACCCATGCCCTTCCTGGCCGATAAAATCAGCCCGGGAAGTGACTTGTGGTTGGGTCCAGGCGATGGTTAATGCATCCTTGAGGGAGGGGGTATTTCCGGCTGCCTTTAAGGAGGCGCTGGCATATTCCCTCCTCAAGAAGCCATCCTTCAACCTACTATACTGGGCAATTTTTGCCCGGTCTTCCACCTTCCCTTTTTGGGAAAGGTGGTTGAAAAAGTGGTTGTGTTGCAGCTCCAGAGAATTCTGGAGGAAACAGATTATCTGGACCCCTTTCAGTCAGGTTTCAGGCCAGGATATGGGATGGAGACTGCATTGGTTGCACTTATGGATGATCTCTGGTGGGAGCAGGATGGAGGGAGCACATCCATTCTGGCTCTCTTGGACCTTTCAGCGGTGTTCGATACCATCGACCATGGTATCCTTCTGGAGTGGCTCAGGGGGTTGGAGGTGGGCAGTCTAGTTCTGCACTGGTTCACCTCTTTCCTCCAGGGCCGTTCCCAATCGGTGGTGATAGGAGAGGAGAGATCTGGCCCTCGACCCCTTCATTATGGGGTGCCACAGCGTTCGGTACTCTCTCCTCTCCTATTTAACATCTACATGAAACTGCTGGGTGAGATCATCCATCACCATGGGATGAGGTATCATCAATATGCCAATGATACTCAGTTATATATCTCCATCGCGGGTGAAGTAAGTGATGTGGTCTCCACCCTTTCCAGGTGCCTGGGGGCTGTGGGGGCCTGGGTGGGGAACAACAGGCTTCAACTGAAACCTGGTAAGTCAGAGTGACTGTGGATTGATGGCCCCTCAGGTTCCAGGAAGTTGTCTTCTTTGGTTCTGGATGGGGTGGCACTTGCCCATTCAGAGCCAGTGCGGAACCTGGGGGTCCTTCTGGACTTGCAACTCCTGCTCGAAGAGCAGGTGACAGTCACGGCCAGGAGGGCCTTTGCACATGTTCTGGTGGTGCACCAGCTATGCCCATTCCTGGACCAAGATGCCCTCCAAACAGTCACTCATGCCCTTGTCATCTCCCATATAGACTACTGCAATGCGCTCTACAGGGGGCTACCCTTGAAGAGCATCCGGAAGCTTCAGCTGGTCCAGAATGCGGCTACGCAGACAGTTATCGGAGCTGTAAAATCAGCCCATGTGACACCACTGTTACGCGAGCTGCATTGGGTACCAGTTTGCTTCCGGGTCCAATTCAAGGTGTTGGTTATCACCTTTAAAGCCCTACATGGCATGGGACCAGGGTATCTGAGGGACCGTCTCATCCCCATAACATCAACCTGTCCTGCCCGGTTAGGAAGGGAGGGCATGCTACGGACCCCATCAGTAAAGGAATTTCATCTAGCGGGCTCCAGGAGGTGAGCCTTCTCTGCAGGCACCCACCCTTTGGAACATCTTGCCCCAGAGCTGAGATGGGTTTCCTCACTCTTGGACTTCCGGAAGAAACTGAAGACCTGGTTCTGCTGCCTTGCTTGGGAGGGGGAGAGTGATAGCTCCACCTGGGGATGGCTGGCGCCATAGCACCTCTTAGTGATTGTGTTCCATCTCCACTTGGATTTTACATTTGTTTTTATTTATATTTTAATGGTAATTTTAGGTGGTTATGTTTTAGTGTTATTTTATTGTAAAGTCCCCCATTGGGGGAGATGGGTGGTGATACAAATTTAATAAATAAATAAATAAATAAAACAGGCTGGTGTGTGGTAATGAGTGTGAAATGAGAGACAACAGAACAAGTGTTGCAAAAGCATATTACCTTAGAAAATATATTCCACATATCTTTTTTTTTTTAATTTTCTATCCTGCCTTTATTATTTTTATAAATAACTCAGGGTGGTGAACATACCTAATACTCCTTCCTCCTCCTCTTTTCCCCACAACCACAACCCTGTGAGGTGAGTTGGGCTGAGAGAGAGTGACTGGCCCAAGGTCACCCAGCCAGCTTTCATGCCTAAGGTGGGACTAGAACTCTCAGTCTCCTGGTTTCTAGCATGTTGCCTTTACCACTAGACTAAAGGTGGTTACAGGTAGTCCTTATTTAGCAACCACAATTGGGACCAGCAATTTGGTTGTCAAGGGAAGCAGTTGCTAAGTGAAACTGTGACTGTGCTTATGATCTTACTTCAGCTTTCCTTTATTTATTTATTTATTTACCAACCAACCAACCAACCAACCAACCAACCTTCTATTTCCACCCATCTCCCCCAAGAAATGGGGACTCTGCCTTACAGACAGACCTACAAAGGTTGTAAATACGAGGATTAGTCACAAAGTTACTTTTTCATTACTGTCATGTGACCAGTCACTAAACGAGGCAATCGCTAAACAAGGACTACCTGTATTCACATTTTAGACATTTTTATCTATAGCTTATAATTTTTAATAGAACTTATTGAGCGATTTGCACTGGTGCATTCAGTCAGTAGTTGCTGAGCCAACCACTTTCTTGCGTCAGTTTTGCATACTGATGTGTAAATTACTACTTTCCCTTTCCCTTTCCTTCTTTGACAATTTTATCACAGGCTTTGTGTAGGTCTGTTTTCATATTCTGTTAAGTATCCAGAAGAAAAATATCCACAGAAATATTTATTAGCATTTCTACTTCTCCTGGTATACCAATGCCCATATGAGGTGTATATAATGTGAAAATCTGAAAGCCATTTTTCTACAGTTTTATGCATACTTCAATACATGAATGTCTGTGGATAGCTTTAAACTTCAGCCTGACATTCTTAAAAGTGCATATTTTGATCTACCTATGTGACTATAGACCATATGTGTTTTTTTTTAATTGGGGGGGTATTTGTTTATTTATTTATTTATTCAATTTCTATAGCTGCCCATCTCAGCAAGTGACTCTGGGTTATATTATGTATTACTATATACTGTAACTGGAGAGAGGGAGGTAGAGAGCATCTTCTGATTCCTCCCTTTCAACAGACTGGATAAAAGTGAATCCAATTTTCTCTTAGTGTTTCTCAACCACTTCCAGTTCCCCCACTTTTATGCAAGCAGTTGCAGCAGAGTTAGAAAATCAGGCAGTAGGGCTTTGTATCATTTGAAAATGATTCAGAAGTGCTTCAGACCTCACAGGAGTTCAGCACCTCTTGACTATTAATTAAGGTACTTGACTTTTTTCAGGTTTCGACGCGATCCTGTAAACAGTACTGCTCCTTTAAGAGGTTCATTAACTTTAAATAATGGATTCCTTAATGTGTAAGCCTGTAAGCATGGATGGGGGATTCCGCAGGTCAGTTCTGCACTTTGTAAAGAAATGCCCTCATTTGTTTGTTCTAAATCTCCTTCCAGTCAATTTCATTGGGTGACTTCTGGTTATAGTGTTTTGCTGTATAATCATGATCCCTTGATCACTTGCTGTCAGAACTGTCACTCACTTGTAGCAAAGTGCAAGCGTTCAATTCCACATACAATTCAATGCAAATAAGTTCTGAAATCCTTGGCAGCATATGATGATGCTTCAGTATCTAACTCTTCAGTAGAAATGGAATGCTACTTTCCCTTATACTAAGTACTATAAGGCTCAGACTATTTTATATACATACCTAGCACTCTTCCAAAAAAAACATAAATCCATGTCCAAAAATACCCAGGCTGACAGGTTGGTGGTGTGAAGAAGCGGCATGGTATGAAGTGGATGAGAGTTCTGTCTGTGCTTTGCTGGGCTAGAAACCAGGAGACTGAGAGTTCTAGTACTGCCTGAGGTGTGAAAGCCGGCTGGGTGACTTTGGCCCAGTCCCTCTCTCTCAGCCCAACTCACCTCACAGGGTTGTTGATGTGGGGAAAAGAGGAGGAGGAAGGAGTAGTTGGTATGTCTGCTGCTTTGAGTTATTTATAAAAAATAATAAAGGCAGGATAGAAAATAAAAAAATAAAATAAAAACCTGTCTTCTGGGCTAGCTTTGGACTTGAGATTAGTGGTCCTCCAGAAGAATGCTGGACCTGTATTCAGAAATAGCTGACTGACAGGCCACCAGTGTGGAGATACTTTGCACTGTTGGCCTGTCCTTCAGGCAACTAAAAAAGTGGCTAAATCTTCTGTCCCAAGCATCTGCCTATTCTTGTCCAATCCTGCCCCACCATGCATTAAGAAGAACAACTGATGGCTGTTTTTCCTGCTGGCAGGTGATGCTCAGTGGGAAGAGAAATGAAGTACCCAGTTACTTTCCTTAACTTGTCCGGCATCAAAATTGTAAAGCAATAGACTTATTGGCCTCATGACTGAGGCAGATTGTTGCTTGGCCATCAGGACAGCTCAGTATTGGTTTGCAGACTTTTCTGCCAGTTCAAGGACTGAAGGAATGTTAGTTCAGCTCTTCATTGAGATAACTATTATGACCCAAGATCTTTCTGATTAGTTACAGAAAGCTCAGGCTCTGTCAGGGTCGATATGAATTTAGGAATTTGTTTTGCCCCAGTGCATATTTCTTTGTATTGGACTACATCTGCCATTTGACAATTCACCCAGTTTAAAGAGATGTTTCTGGAGGTCTTTGGAATCACTTTTGATTTTTACCAGCTTGAATAGCTTAATATCATCTGCCAGGTCACTGCCTACTCCTAAGTCAAGATCATGTATAAACAAGTTCAAAAGCATTGGTTCTATCATAGGTCCTTGAGGGACTCCACTTCTTACTTCTCTCCATTGAGAAAAGTGTCCATTAATTCCTACTCTTTGTTTTCTGTTTTTTAACCTGTTAGTATTCCATAAAAGAAGAGATCCTCTTATGACCATTAAGTTTACTGAAGAGATTTTGATAAGAAACTTTATGAAAAGGTATTTTGAAAATCCATGTATATTGTGTTGGCAAAATCACCTCCACCGGTATGCCACTGGCACTCTTAAAACACTCTAAGGCAGTGTTTCCCAACCGTGGGAACTTTAAGAGGTGTGGACTTCAACTCCCAGAATTCCCCAGCCATTCTGGGGAATTCTGGGAGTTGAAGTCCACACATCTTAAGTTCCCAAGGTTGAGAAACCCTGCTCTAAAGGTTGGTGAGGGAAGACTTATCCTCATTTAATTCTTAACAGGTAATGTCTGAATTTTAAAAAAAATATTGTTGTATTTTTTTTCTTCAGCTTTGTTCCATGTTTTGCATTTGTGAAGAATTCTGCAATGCTAACATAGACATCACTATATTTTCCTCAAGCTGTATGAATACCTTTTTGTGAGAGAAAATGGCAGATGAGGCTTTAGGCTCGCTGAGATTTCCATAATGCACGTTTATCATTAATTTATACCATTTGCCTCATAATTATATTGCCTCTCATATGAACAAACAGGTCTAATATCCTTTCTGAATTATTTAAATGTGTTATACATGTAATAAAATTGATAGAGCATGCTACGATGGAAGCTGCTTATAGTTTATGGCTATATCACAATGATAATTCATTTTGTGACACTATAATAGTTAATCTGAATGTACAGCTGATTGTTATTTACCACAAATACAATGAAAAGATATATACAAATAAAGACAAGTGGTAAAGCCTTTCACACAATATAGTATTATAAATATCATGCATTTCAAATTCCCCTTTATTTATACCAGCATACAATAAACAGCTATTGTCAACAATAACGTAGTACTGCAATCTAAGTAAATGTCATTTCCATGGTAATAAAAGGTCTTGGTGCATTTGGCTGGTCTTGCTTCTCTATGGAGCAACTCATTTGAAGATATAAGTCAGGTTTAATTCATAAAATTAAACCTTGCAATAAGTGTGCAAACTAAAAGGGGAGATTCTAAAGTAAGAATACAAAAAACAAGAACAATCCTGATTTTCCCTGTTTGGGCTTTAGGATTCATCATGTTAAGGTAACACAGAAAAGAAGATTAAAAGAGGTTTTGTTAATTGTTTACATGGGAAATGCTGTAGCCCTGTCATATGTATTTCAACCATGGATATAAGAAGCAGAATATTGAAAAGTGGATCATTAGATCATTTCAGTCATATTTTTGGCACATTATGTTCTGATTGTGAGGATCACTTCAGACATAATTCTTCTGTGTGCATATCCATGTAGAAATTAAATATCCTTCATGTGTGATGAAGACGTATGTCCTTGATCTCTTCATACACAGGTAAGAGAGGTAGAGCCAGCCCTACCATTAATAGAATGAAGCAGCTGCTCAGGTAATTGAACTGGAAAAATATGAAAGTGCAACAAATTCCTAGTTGTTTAGCTTCACTGCCAGAGAGATAGTATTTGTGGTATTTCTTGGTCTCAGGGCCAAAATATTTTGGATTAGCTTTAAACAGAAAAATGCAATAAAACCCATAAATGTTAAAAGAGAAATATGGGGTTCAAGGGAAAAAAAAGCCTACATAAAACACAAGTAATGCTGATTGTATATCACCTCAAAAAGCATCATTTATTTTAATATATCTTTTCTCTTTCATTTATCGTTTGAGATGATAATCGTACAGATATTGGAAATTTTGATGTTACTGAAACCAAAAAAAAATTCAGAAAGGAGACTACATTATTTTCATGAAAATGCAGAGGTTCACATGGAGAGCTGTCTATTTCTTTAATGACATATTTTTATAGCTGAAACACTGCGGAAGTTCCAAGTGACAGAATTGCTGTTTCTATGGTTACCTTGATTGTTTTTAATAGCAAGGAAAAAAAGACAAGGTTAGGCTTGTGCTAATACACAAGTTTATCAAAAAGCATGTTTGGATATTATCAAAAGTATCAATAGGCTGGCCCTTAAAATACCCTGAGGAGGACACTGACGATGGTTCATTACAACAAATGCACCTCCAAGTTAAAAAACAAACAAACTGTGTTTGTGTGTCTGTCTGTCTGTCTGTCTCTATAAAAGCTTATGCTAGATGTGTACTCATCAAACATACATAACTTTTTCTGTGTCCTCCCCCTTCTCGCTCTACTACCTAAAAGAGGGGGTTTTATAATGAGTGGTTTTTATTAGCCAGTCATGGTAGTCACATTTGTCTCACTCACTTCTTCCTACCCAGATCTTTCTGCTTCACTACTAAACTCCTTGGAGCCACACTAAGCTAATTTGGGCCTAACTGCCCAAAGTCAGACAACCAGGGATGCAAAAAGGTTTCAAGCATGAACCATTCTGTGCATGGAACACTTGGTCATGCGTGGCCCATGTCTGAACCAAAAGATACCCAAGGAAGTCTCAGATACATTTTTCTGGCCAGATTGACTCATAGCTGCTTTGTTTCAGGTATGGCCTAAGATCTGGTTGTAAGGTGTACAAGCATTTCCAAGGTTTCAGCGGTGCCTGCAAGGAGAGAGTAAAAAAGGTCAAGATGGTGGACACAACCATGTGATCAAAGCCCTCTTCCTTTTTAACATGCATTGCATGTGTTGTGCAGATTTCAAAACAAACAAACAAACAGGCAGGATCTTTATTTATTCATCTGTTCGTTTTACTGGATTTAGAGGCCACCTGATACCCCCACAACTATAGCCAACTTACATCTCAAAAATAAGAAACAGTAAATTAAGGGGAAAAAAGACATATGTCTGGGGAAAAACAGCCCAACACATTAAACAAACAAAACCCACCCTAACAGAGGCTGAACAACCACCTTAGCCACAGCCTGGGAGGGAAGCCAGGTTTCCAAAGACTTGTGGAACAACTGCAGTGTGAGAGCCAGACAGATCTCAGGGGTTGTTGTACTTTGAGGGTACATTCTTCAAGCTGTATCCTTTCTTATAAAAACCTTACTGAATAAGCCATGGTTGAGAAAGGTATGTCTGTTGGAAAGCCAGGCTGCAGGAGGGCTGTTTCAAAGTTTGCTGGCCATGGGAGGATGACTGCTGTAAGGAGGTTTGGTTTGGGGACCATGTTTGCTCCTACTGAGGCAGCAGTGGTGAAATTGGGTTGCTCCGACTGAGGAAGGGCCTAGTGTTGGGGAGGGACCTCTTCCCAAGGGGAGGATGAGGTGGAGTTGAACTTCAGACAGTCAGCTCACTCTGCTCTATTGGCTAAAGGCAAATGTCAGAAGGGAGAATCTTAGCCCATGCCATATAGTGGTAGTGGTGAACTGTTCAATTTGGTTACTGTTTCCTGGACTACAGTGAGGATACAATTTGTACAAGAGTTCCTCCTTGATTCCATGGGAGTTTCACAGCTTGACGGTTTCCGGGTGAAGCACCTCCCTTTCAGAAGGAGAGACTTGGATTTTTTATCTCTACCCTTCATAATGTCTGCTGATGGCAGAGGCTTGCTTATATTTTCTGCTTTCCCATTCAGATAAACATGGAACCTTCTAGCCCCAGTTCACTTACCTTTCATCCTCCCCTCTCCATATTTATTACTTTTGAACTCTGTACACCAAAATCTTTCATGTCTTGCTAGCTTTATTTGAATAATGGAACTAAGTTCCATAGAACAAGAATATGTTTTATTGAGTGCAGTTCTCCTAACCCATTACTGAATATACTGGAAATATGTATTCCTTTATTATTTCTTTAAGAAAAAAAATAGGGAAAGTCACTATCTCATTACAGAGCAGCGGTCTGCTCATATACAGAGAAGGTATGTGGCATTTGCCTAAAGTGCAAAGCTCAGATATTAATATTAGCCTGCTCAGTGAGCTGCAGCATTGGCTGTAGACCATCAGCCAACTAATTAATGAAAGAAAGGGAAGTGCAAAGAGTTCATTTCTAAGAACACCAGAAAGATGCAAGCGGGGAGAGAGAATTAAAATGAGCAGATTGGAAAGTATTCCAATAGATTGTACAGTGTTTGATGCACATTGAAAAAAAAAGTGTGGCGTGGCACATCAGCTTGTTAAATTAGCAGGTGATTCTTAACTCTCTTGAAAGTATATGCAGTTCCGTTTTTAACTTGGTATCAGAACAAAATTCAGTATAATTATAGATGTACACATCATTTTTGCTTTGTACAGTGTTTCACATGAGATTGGCTGCTTGAGTATATGGTCAGCAATAAAAAACCTCTGGAACTCCTAAGTAGATATGTTTTTGTTTTGTTACAGTAAATAGCTCCTCCTCCTCCTCTGTACCTAGATTAGCAGATTGGATCAATTAAGAATATGCTTCGAAGTGAAACTCAGATGAATAGTATGTTATTCATCTGATTCTAAATCAAGGAAGGGGGAGAAGGAGGGTGGGGGTAGGGAGAAGAGATGGGAACACTCGAGATTGGAAAAGATTTGGGCAGAAGGAAAAGGGATCTGACTTTTCTCACATACTCATATGCTGTTCCTCTTGTGAAACTCACTCAGGTATACCTATGGAACTGATACATTTGAAGGAAAAATAGTGCAGTGGATGTTCTGATACATTTTGCGTGAAGTAGTCTCCATTCCAGGTTGTACTTCATAACTGCAATTTCTTAACACCCCCCCCCCACAAAAAAAAAAGGCCAGGGAGGAGGGCAGAATGTAAAGAGGGACATTATGAGAAAATGGCAGCCATCAGGTAGTGGCTCCTAGAAGAACACTTGTTTCTGACCTAACTGTAAAAGATGGACAGTAATGTTGAAGAATGAAAAGGGATGTGATCTCCCAAGTATGACCAGACTTTTTAAGTTGTTTGATTTTGTCTTTTTCCAGCCCTGGGCTCTGCTTATCTCTCATCTTACTGCTTCTCAAACTTTGCATTTTATTCTGGAGGACATAGCTGTACTTCACATATTTACATTTCTGTCCCATGCCTATGGATTGGGTTTTCAAATTTTTTGAAGGCATTGATAAAACGACAAGCCATGGTGATAGAAGAAACTGTAATGCCACAAGAAAATAGACATTGAAGTTACATTGGTTTGGGACCACAGTAGTACTAGACTTTGGAGACAATACTGATTTAATTTATCTATTATTGGTCCTTGTATTCACCTTTTGAAATCTCTTCTGCAAATTATATTAAAATAGTCAAATCCTTAGCTGTATTACCACTACTGTTTTGAGATGTATGCTTGCTGTCAAGGTTTCCGTTTTGAAAACCGAACTGTCATAAAGGTACATTTCATGAACTTTTGTCTCTAAGGTAAGACAAGTAATTTGATAAATCTGAACAGGATAATAAGTAGGCTGAAATGTCTGGAGTGTTTTATGGTGCTTACAGATTAAGAGCTATTCTTGTCAAAAGGCTGTTACATAGATAATACTATTTTTGTACCTTAGGACCAAGAGTCCATTCAAATATTGTTTTCAAGCATAAAATAAAAGTCAGTATCCTCTGCACACATGCTTAAAGCATGTGTGAATGTGTAAACAAGCACTGAGAACTGTTGCTTTGAAATATAAGTGGATGAATAAGAATACAATTGTTTTTCTTCTCCACAAATCTCACTGGAAGCATTATTCCTGGAGATAGCATTGCATCTGATTTTATAGAAGAATAAAGATGCTGTAAGGATGCTGTACTACAGGAATGCACCTTATGCCCATGCAGTAATCAGCAAAAGAGAAGGATTTGTTGCAGAGATTTAAATGCCCAGTACTTTCAATACATTCAAAATTATCTTAGTGCCTGCTCACAGATCCTTTGATCACCATGCAGGAGCAGCTGGTCATGTAAAGGCTGGTTAACTCTATTAGAAACCTATTGTTCTCCATGGAGGAATGGCAATCTGTGCAGCCCATAATGTCTTAAGAGTACAGGCCAATTGGTCCAACAGGCAGGGAAGTATAAGAAATGAGGCTGAGAAGCACAGATAGTTGCTAGTATCTGAAGGTTTCAGAATGATGAAAATACATTTCTAAGTGGGTTTTAGGTTGTTTGAGACAAGGAGAGGTCATTTGGGGAGCAATACTTAACTCATACCTCTGGACTTAGAATTGGAGAATCACAAAGACTGATTTAATTTTTTTTTCCATTTTCCCAACCTTAAATTTATCCCTCCTAAGACCTGACTCCAGATTAACTATGGGGAAACTGGCATTTGGACAACTGGATAATAAGATTGGAAGTCACATTTGACGCCAAATACACAATGGATTTTTTAAAAAAAATTAACCAATCTCAGGCAAACTGAAGGATCTACTATCCTCTACAGCAGGGTTTCTCAACCAGGCTTCCATGGAACCCTAGGGTTCCATGAGAGGCCACTAGGGGTTCCCTGGGAGATCACAATTTATTTAAAAACTTATTTCAAATTCAGGCAACTTCACATTAAAGAGGTAAGTTTCATTCTTTTTAGTTTAAGAACACTGTTAATGCATAAATAATACAGGCCTACACACGAAACAAATATATTAATTTTGTAACTTCTGTCCTATATTTGAGCCTGAATGTGCAGGGGTTCCCTAAGGCATGAAAAATATTTCAAGATCGGGAAAGGCTTCTCTACAGTGTCAAAGACATATTTAATAAGATATTATCTTTTGCTAAACAAATACAAAAGTATACAAAATTGTAAGTAAGCTTTTGCCCAAAATCAAAAATGTGGAAAAAATATTCAGTATATGATCATCAAATGGGTGTCATTCATGCTGTGTATGTGTCTGTGTTTGTGTGTGTGAATGATGTACATTTGATGATTACGAAGAAATAATTTTCTTCCATGCTCATTCTGGCATCTTGAAGAGTGCAAAGCTTGCTTACGAACATAAGCAATTAGGAGATTTGCTTTTAGTCTTATATCATTTAGCAAAAATGATTAGACCATTAATATTAAAAGTTTAGCCTGGGCCATCATCCCTGAACTGTGAATGGAAGAGAGGTGGAATAGGGCATATATATATATATGGTTCTCAAGTCTTTTGTCCTGAAAAAGGCAGGGAGGGAGTGGGAAGAGAAATAATTCCCTGCAGAAATACACTCTTGAAGTGCTTCAAAGGGTCTGACATATTTTTCCACTATAAACGGGCAT
This sequence comes from Candoia aspera, assembly GCF_035149785.1. Lineage (NCBI taxonomy): Eukaryota > Metazoa > Chordata > Lepidosauria > Squamata > Candoiidae > Candoia > Candoia aspera. The sequence continues at coordinate 27,642,314 of NC_086156.1, read as the reverse complement.
CTGTAGTCTTAGCTGTATCTCAGTAAGATGAGCGTAGTTGTCATGTCAAATCTCAACAGGCTGTCTCTGCTCATGTTCCTGAGTTAAGAAATTCTGCTTGAGCAGAGTGAAACATAACCTTTAATTTACATTCTGTGGTACAAGCTTCAGTGACATGTAAGTGAGTCTTATCTCTGGATCTCAATGGATTTGGCACGAGGCAGCCTTACTCCTTTTGTCAGCTGAGAGTTCCTCCCCAAAGGGAAAAAGAACTCTCTTTGTTGTCCATGTTATAATCTTGTCAAAGGATAAAAGATAACAATACACTAATATACCCATCAGACCGCTTGGCTTTGGGAGCTAGACGGTTTGCAGCCATTGTGCCTTTTTCCTTAGTAGTATTGCCAATGTCAGTCAAGAACCATCCAAAAGTATTGCATCAGGAATTAAAACAGGGAGAAAGAAAAAGAAAATTGCATTGGGAACTGTAGAGGGTCTTTTAAACAAAGTCAGCTTATCATCTTTGGCCACCACTTCCTGAGAATGAGATAAACTATTTTAAATCAGGAAATTCTGAGAATGTCCTCAATTAAGATAGTAATACAAGTGCCCCTACCCCACACCATTCCAAGAAATAGCCTTCAGTCACATATGGCGACCTCTTTCCTCTGAAATGAATTCCAAGAGGTGGGACAGCCGGTACTGGTTGAAATTAAGATCTATTGGGTTCCATTAACATCCCTTCAATCTCCACTAGGGTTTTTGGAAACATTGTGCACATGGATGAGTAAAATATCACCAACTACAAATATCTGCAGGAGACAGGAGCCTGGTCAAAATGATATAGTTTCCCCTGCTTTCAGTCCACAGCATCTATATTGTATTGCTGTGGTTTGATTTATATTCTACCTTGGAGCTTTTCCTCCTCCAATTTTCCTGTACCACAATAACTTTGTGATGTGGGTTGAGCTGAGAAAGCATGACTGACTCATGGGGACTTGGTCTTTTCCTGGCTCTAGTCAAGCTCTTAATCACCAAGCCATAGTTGCTCTCTATATCTAACTAATATCCACTACGTATCTGTATAAATGCAGAGCATGAGATTTAGCACTGTGATATTCTAAGACAATGAAATAGCCAGGTATATGTAAGAATGTCTAACGTTTCTGTCTTTCCTGCATGCAGTTCAGTCTGGATTGGTGTTTTTAGCTCTCATCTTTGGGGGTCTTTAGACCAGTCGAGGCTATGCAACTTTAGACCAAGCATATATCAATGTCATTAATATTTCTCAAAGCATTGAGACCTTTGGCTAAGACCTCACAGAACCTGAAATAATATCAGTGCTTTGAAATCATCCAGAATATATACAAGATGAGAGTCCTCAATTCTTTAGCAGATTGAGCTGTCAACAAAATGCACTCCAGTGTTCATAATGTAAATGCAACAGAAGGCAATGGAATAGTTAATTGAAGGGATTGTGTGGTAGAGGCAAAAAAAATCATAACATTCACTCTGCCAGTGCTGCCTGGATTGTCTATAGACTGAGGATCATTATACATGATGCATTATACCTGACCCTGGCCTTTTGAAAGACCCTGAAAACGTGGTTTTGCCAATGGGTAAGGGGCCCCAGGAGTGTAGTAGAGCGAGCACAGTGGTTGTACTAAGTGTTATTGGTAGATGTGATTACCTGGGCTGTGAATTTTATGAATTGTTTATGATTATATGTTTTTGTATTTTTATTGTTTTAAACTGTCCTGTGCTGACTGCCTAACTTGTATTTTTTGTATTTTTTACCTTTTCCCCTTCGCAGAATTTCCCCCCTTGCAGAGGGCAGAGATTGCCTAAACAAGCTATCTCCTCCAGAGCTGCTCTTCAGAGCTGCACTTCCCTAAAAGGTGCCAGCCACAGGTTAATTAGCACCCTTGGCCAGCTCGTGCTGCTGGCAAAGACCCTAATCAGTTTGACCCTAAAGGCTTTCTTGAGTGGCTCCTGGCTTGCAGCCGCCAGCATGCTAAGCAAGCAGCCAGTGCCAAGGCACTCCTTTCAGTGGTGTTCCCTCACTGTGTACTCTAAGGTATTCCCTTTAATGTGTATTCTCCCTTTATGTACTTGCCTACTTTCTAGTAATCTCTTCCTCTTCAACAAATATAAACACAAACATTAATTTCCCCTTGCTAGTTATCCCAGGACCGGGGTGAGGATTCCAAAGGGTGGGGGAGTGGGGAAAAGGGGCTATAAGATCTACCCCTTTTTCCCAGCTTCCTTGTGAGTCAAGTTCCAGAACATGAACCTTCCCCGCCGTTTGGGCTCACCTGGCTGTTTGGGGTCTTATACTCCTGACACTGTAAGTATTTGGGTACAATTTCTTAATAAACCTTTTTTAAGATTTACCACCAACCTGGCATCTCCTTTGGTGTTCTCTTTCTTTGGTATCCAACCTGCAAATCCTCAAGGAAGTGTTGACAAGCAGGTGAATGGAAACACTGTTGCATTGTTTGGTTGTTTCATATTGTTTTAACTGTTTGTAAGCCATCCAAAGTCATATATGTGAGATGGGCGGCTATATAATTTGGATGGAGAGACAGAGACAGAGAGAGATGACAACAATACCAAAATACTGAATATGTGGAGAGAGGGATGGGATCATAGTGCAGCCCCCATTTCTATCCTACATACATAGTTATGCCATTTGCATAGAACTGACAACCTGCATATGTTTAGGTTCTGTCTTATCTGTGAATGAAATCAGGGGTCCTTAAAGCACTTTATAGCTTTTCAAAGTGTTTCAGAGATTCAGGTTTTTTTCTGCTGCTTCTGCGATTGTGACAGACCATTTCAATTCCATGTGGAAGAGGGCTGAAGGGAGGAGGTTGAGTGGTGTGATGGGTTCTGTGTCACTAAAGAGCTGGCCAATGAGATTTATGCCTTTCAGAGCTCTTGAGGTGGCAGGGTTAACATTGCTTTGAGCATTATTCACTTTCTCGGCTTCTTAACATGGTCAGCCATGAGACTTAACTGTTGTTTTTCTTGTGCTAATGGAATATTACACTTCTATTCTGGTCCTGCCAACATACCTAGGAATACAATTCAGTTCTCAACACTCTGAATATGCATTCTTGGGTCAAGCTTAACTTTTAAATTCTACATGATTGGGGCTGGCTTAAATCTCTTGTCAGTCAGTGAATGGGCTTCAGGCTAGCTCTTCCAGGTTCTGCTCCAAAAGCTTACTGCAGGGGGTATAAGTCTATAAGAACTTAGAGGGTTTTTTTTTCTATGCCAGCCTCATTTTGAGACTTGCCAATCTCAGTGGCAACATCCCAGCCTGCTTCTGCTACTTCTGCCAACTAACTAACATAAACTATTGCCAGCAAGCCATAACCCTGATATAACTGAGTCTGCCAGTGATGGGGGGGAGGGCTTTCCAGGAACAGGAAAGTTTGCCAAGCAGTTTGGCAAAGTTTTCTGGCTTTTCAGTAGACCAATGAGCTGAGGCAGCAATCATAGTCAGTGGTCGTTCTTCTGTGTCCTGCCTGTTAGAGGCCAGGTTTTCCCTATGTTATGAACTGGTCCTTGCCAACCAGCAGGGCTACCCACCTAGGCACCCTAGAAAATCCAGTGATCAGAAGCAGCAAAGTGCACTGCATCACCAGGGCAAGTCAGTTACTATTTTTCTATATTACACCAAGCTTGACATCCAAAATAGCAAGCAGGAAAAGCTTATTTTTTAAAACAAAAATGTTTTTTTTTCTAATCTTTATTTTTAAGTTGGTAGAGGATATTTCTTGCACTTGTTCAGCTTAACAAACATTCATTTTTCTGAATAATTTGGAAGCTGACACGTTGTACTTTCCTCATCCTTGCTATCTCTGCCTTAAAAGAGATTCAGGAGAAGTAATTGAAAAAGAAATATTGTGGTGAAATCCTGGTGGTATCCAGTTGAGTTATTGTCCTCCAAGGCATCTACCATTCTTGTTACTTTATCCCATAATGCCAAAAAATGATGTTCATGCTTTCCCATTATAGCCTATGGAAGAGCAGGGGGGAAAAAAATTCGAAGTGACTAAGATGAAATTGGTTTGCCCAAGAATCTAGAATTGCAAACTCAAACTGAACCATGGCCTCTTTAAATCTTCAGTCTCCAATGAGAATCAAAACAGGGCTGATTTGCAAAGGCCTGTTGACTATGTTTTGTACTTATAAAACTGTTTAAGGCATTTAGTAAGTAACTTGGTTGTTCTCAAAATTAAATTAAATTGTTTTTAAAACTATTTTTTCTCGTTTTCCAATCCCTGCCCCATCTCAAGTTCGAAATACATAATTAATGTCAAGAAATGGGTTTCATGAGGCTACAAAGTATGGGAATCCATTGCTTTTATAAAGAACACATTGTGCCAAATAGAATAACAGCATAAGGGTTTTTCTTGCACAGAGTGTGAAGAGTGGATTAGTTCTGAAACTGAGAGTTGTGTTGCATGAAAGAACCAATGGCCCCATTGCATCATATACATTCATCCCTGTGACAGATGGCCCAATGATACCACTCACATTCCTGTTTCCCCACCTCCTTTTCCGCATCCATTTGCAGAGGGGGCAAACACAGAGGTTTAATTGATGGCTTGGGTGTACATTGAACATAAGGTCCCCTCTAGTAAAATACGTTGTCTATTATACTCAAGAGAAATGCTTTCATAATTCATTAGGCACTTCTGGGAAATAGAAGGCATTGAATTCAGAGAAAATGAAGAAGGAGAGAAGAACTAGAGCAGCATTAGCTGGTTTGCAGTACACACTTCTGTAAACAAGGCTGATCTTGAAAATGTGCTCCCCCATTCTGCTGTGCCTGGGTGCTGAGAGGACAGTGGGAGATCTTGAGGATTAGAATAACTCTTAGAGTTAGGAGATTATTTATTGCTGAAATTCATTCCACAAGGTCAGTGGTATGTAATATAATGTAATATAAATATAGATAATATAATATAATAAAACAGAGAGAAGTAATATTTGAAGATTGTGATGACTGGACAACAGGAATTCCAGGTAAAAGCTGCAGATCAGAAGGAATTTCTGACTATTCCTCAGAGTGGCACACATGCTCTCTGTGCCATATTGCTATCTGCTGGAGTAAAAAGTGAGACCCTACAAAGGGATTAGACAATCAGAACTGAAGAGTTTTGTTGCACCTAGACTTGAGGGCCTGTTATTGCTTAGGTGTAGCTTCCAACACCTGTAATATCTATCCACCCATGGAAATGGCACATGCAAACCATATAAGCACAGTTGTCTTGAAGTACAAACAAAATGATGTATATGTGAAGTAGCAGATGCTGATGAAAAAGTTGCAGATTTCTGGATTGAACCCCTCACCTTCTTTTAAAACTGTAAGTATACAAGATTCATATATCAGAAGAAGTCAACCTTGTATTCACCTGATACACTGGATCCTTTGACATTGGCTACCCTGGGTGAGACTGATGGGAATTCAAGTTCAAAACATCTGGATGATACTACATTGCTTACATCTGGTTTATAGGGGAGCACATTTATTACAGTACTGTAATGCAGCTATTCTGGAAATCTGCCATATCTTCCTTTGCATGACTGGAGTTTGCAACTTTTAAGGCATTTATTATTGAGTATTGCAGGAAATGAGAGCCAGTTTTGTGTAGTGGTTAAGGCACTGGGATAGAAACTGGGAGACCCTGAGTTCTAGTCCCACTTTGGCACAAAGCCAGCTGGGTGACCTTGGGCCAGTCACTTTCTCTCAGCCCTAGGAAGAAACCAATGGCAAACCACTTCTGAAAACCTTGCCAAGAAAACTGCAGGGACTTGTCCAGGCAGTCTCTGAGAATCGGACATGATTGAACAATTTAAAAAAAACAAACTGAAACAATATAAAGCTTGTGCTCATTCCTGTTAGCTAAGCACAACAATGGTTGGATGGCTCAAGAAAATGCTTTAAGTTGTTGGTCAGGATCCTGCCCTGTTTGCCCATTCATTGGTGAACATACCTATGAACAGACAAAAGAGCAGTAGATGCCTCAATCTTGTTCCCTGTGAGGTCAAGTCACACTCGTTCCTGTGCAGATCTGAACAGGTCTCAAACAAGTGAGTAGTGGATGACAAAACAGGATGTTTGAGGAATTGTTTCTTCATGAATTCTAATACTAGCCAATCTGATCCACATATCCCATATTAAAGTGATGATTGGAATGCAATTATCATTTGGATTCCTTACACACCCAAATTTAATAATGTCATTCGTAGTTCAAAAACTACCATGATACACATTTTACAGTATATCAGGTTACACATTTCTAACATTAGAATAACATGCAAGCCATTGGGTTCCTCTTTGCCATGTTGGATACAGTCCAAACTTGGAGGGGGAATCTGATGCTGGAACCTTTTTTCCTGTGTCTTTATTGGTTTAAAAGCTTTATTTCTGCTTTCCATTGTGAGGAAATCCCTGCCTTTGAAAGTCCTCCAAGAAGATGTGCCAGGGTTAGAATGAGAAGGGCTCAGGATTCTAAACACCCCCAAGTGGTTTTTCACATTTCTAACTGGGGATAGAATTTAGATGAGTCATTTGGCAAGTCCACATAATTTTCTTCCTCTTCTATATAATGGGGAGAGAACCACAAAACACAAGCTTTCATCCAGCTGGACTGCAGCCAAGGGACCATTTGAAATAATTGACACACGCCACTATTGGAACACAGCACTCTGCTGTTCAAATGTAGCATAGGATCACTATGCACAAAAACACCCCCTCATCTCATTCTAGTAGCAGATTGAAAGGACTAAGTCTGCTGGCTACCCCAATACACAGATCTCTTTTTCATTATTATTACTAATTTTATTGAGGAATTTCATACAATAGTAAAATGATACAAATTTAAGAAAAAGGAAAAAAGAGTAAGAAAAGTGGTGAATAAAGAAAAGAAGAATAAAGGGAAAGGGAAAGGGGAAAAAAAGAAAAAAAGTATAAAGAAGCTGCTTCCGATCTTCTTTAGTGAAGTTACAAATAAATGTATTTTCTGTCCTCCCTCTTTAAGGTTACATAATGAGTCCCTTCTTCCTGATGCACAGATTTCTAAGAGAAAACGGGGGGCAAGGCAAAATCCTCACTTCTTTCTCTCCTGTCCATTTCAAAGGTTTCATGATAGGGTCAAGATTCTATCCATAGAATTGCATGAATAAAAATTTAACTAAAGAGCAGGTTTATAGTCCAGAGATAGATTTTCAAGGGGTTCATAAAAAGCATTCAGAGTTCAGTGAGCTTTATTGATGAATATTCTTGTGCTTAAACAAGTTTTATTGTGGCCATAAAATTAAAATTTTCAATACCTGGAATCCCAAATTATTAAAATCAGGCTATGGCACACAGTTTTAAGATGCCGAAGAGCTGGTGGTTCTTCTTCATGCTTTGCACATTAAAGGGAGCAATGAAATAAAGTAAGAGGACTGGTTCACAGCAAGTTCATTACATGTTCACAACTGGAAGGACAGACATGAAAATCAGTAATTCCAATTCTGAGCTACAACTTTTGCTCCTGTTTGCGCTATGCCCTGTTCTTTCATTTCTGCATGGGAAAGTTAGAAGAACATAAATTCCGTTGAAATAGAACTTTCTTCTCTACTTAGTTTAGCCTTGAAAGGCAAGTTCTTTGGGGGGTGGGGTTGACTCAAATATGAGGAAAAAAATGACAGTCTTTCATATAAAGCCACCCTGGAAAACCAGTGTGGTGGACTGGTTAAGATGGTGGACTATGAGCAGAGATGCCCAAATTCAAATCCACCAAGCTATGGAAGCTCACTGGTTCACTTCTCTCAATCAATCTACCCCCCCCCCCCCAGGTTGTTGTGAGAGAAAAAAACTGGAGAAGGGAGCACTGGGTGCATCATCTTGAGGTCTAGGAGGAAGGATGGGATATAAATCTAAACAATCTAGCAACTGCATTAACCTTTACCCTCTGCTTTGGTGCCATTTGTCAAAACTAGAGACATCCAATGACAAATCTCAGGGAAACTTGGAAAATTGATGGAGCTGAGCATTTTTATGGAGTCATCCTCAGACCAGAGGATGCTGCTAAATATTTTTAATGTTGCTAAGTTATACAATCTATTAAATATAGCACTGGTTTACTGTAGTTCTAGTTATTAGCACCTAGTAGCTTCCATTGGAAAAAAAAAAACTTCAATTTTTATTGCGGGTAACAGTAGGGGTAAAGAACAACCTCAATAAACTTAATATCTCAGACAGAGATACTGTAAGTCAGATAATTCAAATTCAGACTGAATAAAGTGCACTTGAATTTTATTTGGATAGAACTGTTTGCTTTCTATAAAACAGTAATATATTCTATACTTTTTCCGCGGTGAAGGATAAATATACAGTATATTTCCAATTGCTAAATGCAATACCAAGGAAAATATTACAATAATCTTATCTAGCTTCTGACTGTTAGAACTTCTAGCTGGCCCATATTTGAGTTAAGATCAGTGAGGAAACGTCAACATGCAGTGAGCTGGTATTTTGGAATGCTGAATCAGTAGTAATCTACATTTTAATTCAGCATGATCATTTTAATTCAGCATAATTCAGCATCTGCCTTCAGTGAATCCAGTATCCCTAAAACATGGAGAGGGGCAGCTTTTTCATGCTAAGAGTCATACTTGGATCAGCAAGTTGGGGCCACAAGTAGGGAGAGTCAGCACAAAGAAATGGATGGTTCTAGGACAAATATTAAATTTGATTTAATTTATTTTTAATTAAAATTACATTAAATTAATGTGGTAGAGAGCCAGTTTGGTGCAGTGGTTAAGGCATCAGGCTAGAAACCAGGAGACTGTGAGTTCTAGTCCTGCCTTAGGCACAAAGTCAGCTGGGTGACCTTGGGCCAGTCACTCTATTTCAGCCTGGGAAGGAGGCAATGGCAAACCACTTCTGAAAAACTTTGCCAAGAAAACTGCAGGGACTTGTCCAGTTAGTCTCCATGAATCAGACATAACTGAACAGATAATAATAATAATAATAATAATAATAATAATAATAATAATAATAATATGGTGCCTTCAGTAATACTATTCCCCATGCTTTTAATAGTGTTCTCTTTCTCTTACATTTAAAATCACAATTTGATCATAAGTTTTGGAAGGGCAGTGAAAACCCTAATTTAGGCTTTCAAGAGGACATAGGCTTCTCTGCCCTACAAAGTTGCTATGCAATGAAACTATATCCTCCTTCCCCAGAGACATGGTCATGAAACATGCTAAGATACATTAGATCTCACTATTTTTTTTTCCATAGTAGAAAGCTTTTGAGGAAGGCAAAAAACATGGGACTGTGCCCATTCTCTGGAGAATTCCAAACATAAAATCCTTCATAACCATAAATTGATTTTCACTAGCCCACCCACAGAACAAGCCCAAAGTGCCTCATTTTTTTTTAAATGGCAAGGGAGTAAAGCTACTGCATAAATATAGGGAGATGTTTCCAGCCCAGTTTCAGTAAATTTGTATTTGTGTATTATGAGGCTGAATGAATGAATGAATGAATGAATGAATGAATGAATGAATGAGCACAGCTAGCAGTGAAGAGCCAGGAGTGGGGTGTTAAAGCAAATAAGTGACAAATTGAAATAGATGGTCTAGAAGAGCATCGAGAACCCAACCACTTTATCTAAGGAAAGGTGGAATCCATGCTGTGTGTTCTGAAATGTTTATTACCAGTCTACCTTAAATAAAAATAAAATGTATCCGAGCCACAATTCTGTTGTGAACATTGCAGAATGGAAAATAAAACATAGCCTTCTCTGATATAGATTGAGCCACAGCTGTACATATTTGCCCCCATTTTATATTATTTCGGCTCATTGACTTTCTCTCTTGTTGCTGATGTGAGCTCTCAGCAGCAATCACCAGATGGTCCATACATCTTCTGCACTGATTCGGTCAGTGAACTATAACCCTGCAACAGGGCAGTAATGTTTCTAGCACCCAGGATACTGGCTGCCTGTCAGTATGACATATAACCTGGAAGATGTGCTTAAGAACAAATAACCTCAAAATTGTTAACATTCCATCTGTCTTGATGGCCAGAAGTACAGAAAGATCTCAGGAAGGTACAAAAAGAAATAAATGGGCTAAATGGATAGCTGTTAGACTCTACATAGTACTTACATCACCAGCTGTATTCCTGGCCTGCGTCAGCCTACATCCATGTACACTTGTAGGCATCCATGCCTCTCAGTTGAACATAGCAGGTTACAACCTGCTACTTCTATGTAGGATTCTTCCCTGCAGATGACAGTGTAAATATGAAGATCTGTGAAGGCAGGGCCAAGAGCTGACTGATACCTGGCAGTCTCAAAATGGGTTCGATGACAAATCCCATCATTCTTAGTCATAACTGCTATTGACTGGGAATTGTAGGGCAATCTATCTGCCATGCACCATACTATGCAAGACTGATTTATACTACTATTTATATAATATTATACTCATATAATTAAGCTTTAATTCACTCCAGACTTTAAGCAAGAACTAACAAAGGCTCTAAAGCAGGGGTGAGAACCTGATGTTCTCCAGATGTTGCTGAATTACAATTCTCAGCATCCTTTACTATTAGACATGCTGGGGTTTGATGTACAGGGATATTTGTAAAAATTGAGAAGAAATAGTGCTGTGGAATAAATTTTTAATTTCTACATTAAATTATAAAGACAGATTGGAAGTCTACCATTTAGCTTGCCTGAGAAATCTAATAATTAGCTGTGTAGATACCTTGCTTATTACAGTGTACAGTGTACACTGTGTATTCAATATTGCTAGTTATTCTCAGCTTTGCTAGTGAAATACAAAACATCTTCATGTCCTGCCTCCCAAGGAATAGAGGGAAAGAAAGCTACTAGCAAAATCCTGGTGAACTAAATAGAAATGAGGGTATATATGCTCATACAAGAAACAGAGTGAATTAATTCTTACATAATCATAGAGGATTTACTTTTAATAAACCTACCAGCCAAAACTGTAGCTCCTATTTTCCCCCCATCTTTGCCATATTGACCAAGTCTTATTGCATGATGGTTATTCATAGTTATGTACAGGAAGGGAAGGTACAATGCTTGTTCAAGAAGAGAATGGAAAACCAAGGATTTTGATGAGTAGTTAGAAGCCTATGTTAAATGAAGTAGAGCTCACTATATATATAGTAAGAGAGCAGCTGGATAGAGTAGTGGTTTGAGCACTGCCCTTTGACACAGGAAACCAGGGTTCGAATCCTGGCTGGTACCTAACTTACCAATAGGGGTCCTTGGGCAAAGACCCCCTAATGCTTCACTTGCCTACCTCAGAATATGAGAGTGACACAAACTAAGAGAGTCATGCCGGCTCAGACGTCACCCAGATTAACAAGGTCCGCACCAGATGTTGGGGAACCAGGACAATCTGATGATAAGCGGGCTACTGGAACAAACCATACATGGATGAGACAAGAGAACTTGGAATTGATGGAATGTTACAACAGTAGACCTAATGAGAAGGGATATATGAAATGTATGAGGGAACTATGGATGGACAGAAGACCTGCATCCACACTAACTGAGAAACAGCTAGTTACCCAATGCTTTAACATAGTGAAAAGGAAGCTGCTCTCACAACTTGGGATAGACCAACTACACATTACATCCTGGACTCAAGAAGACCTGGAAGAACAACTGGAGGTGCAGCCAACATCTGAAGCTGGAACGTCACTGCCACCCCCTCCATTTCAGAGCACAGCAGCTGATATGAGGCATATGATCATGGATAAACTAGCTATAGTCAACCCTTGAGACCAGTTGCCAAGGCTCAGTGGAGAAGTACCATCAGATAGTATGCTAGAAGATGCCAACAGAACCCTCACAACAAACTCAACTACCACCATAACACAAACCAATGAACTGGTATACACTATAGCCACTGTAAGATGCCAACAGAACCCTCACAACAAACTCAACTACCACCATAACGCAAACCAATGAACTGGTATACACTATAGCCACTGTAAGCCCACAAAATTGTTTAGATGGCTGGCTGGGGAATTCTGGAAGTTGCATTCCATGCATCTTAAAGTTGACAAGATTTAGAAACACTAGTTTAGATGCATGAGGTTAACAAATTTATTTTGCCCTTGAATTCTTTGGTTTACCTTTTTTAGCAACACATCATATTATCCTGGACTGCAAGGTTAGAAATCCAGTTTGGGTCATTCATTCATCAGGCTTTCTCTTGCTCTCCTTGGAGAGCTGTACACCACCTTAAGAAGTGCTGCAGCATTGTACCATGACTTAGCTAGCATGCCTCTCAGTAGGATACTAAATCCATGAAGTCTGTCTCAAATTCTGCAAATAGCTGCTTGAACTGATGACTGTGTAGTCATTGGCTTTTAATGTAGTTCAGTGTTTTCACTACTGTAAATATCACTCCTGGCATAAGTAAAGATTGTAAACAGAGATACTCTTGATGCAAGATAGAGTGGCACATGATCAGTCAGCTCTGTCTTTTCAGTTTCTCCTGTGTAGGAAAGGGAGAATTATAATAATAGACAGGGGAGTCAGTGCACTAGCATTTGAAAACTACAATAATAGACAATAGCTAGAACATCAGTGATAGGAAAGAAGAAGGAGAAATAATGTTTGCAAGAGGTTATAATTTGCTGGCAAATCTTAGTGGACAAAGCAGGGGGAATGGGGTGGATGATGGAAAAAGAGGATGTAATTATCACAGCAACAAGGAAATGAAGGAATTTTGTCATGGAATTTTTAGGGAGGAAGTCCCGAAAAATAAGAACGATTGAGGTCTCATTATGATAAAAAAAATTAGTATATAAACCAAGGAAAATTGCCAAGAAAAATAGTAAAAAAGGCAAAAATGCAATAATGTACATGATCAGCAGGAGTCTTGGGGGTCACAAATAGATGCTGGAGTGCTGGGGGCTGCAGGTGACTTACCGACTTTGAGTTGCCTGCTACTGGATTAAGGAGAAGATCTTTGTCCTAGGCTTGCCTGTTTCACACACACAATTGTTAAAGTCCAATGGATAATGATGGAGGCTTGTTTGTTCATTTGACATATGAACATGACTACTATGAGTATACATGGGGCATCAAACGCCCAGTTTGGGCCCTGAGATTAAGAAGAAAAAAAGCCCACCTAGTCAGCTTAAAGACACTTTTTATTTGAAGAAAGAGCAAGAGCCTTGAAGATTCAGGTGCCAGAGTCCAGAAAAAGAATGGATAGAATTCTTTAAAGAAGCGAGGTTCATAGGGCTCTTTTGATTAGGGAATTATACCAATATGGTAAAAACAAATGAATATGTAGGTGGCCATTTTCTTCTTTTACAAAGCATTGTTGAAATATACCTTCCATTTGAAATCTATTCCGTATCTAAATTAAAGAAAAATAACAGTTAGAAGGCAGGAGAACAGAGGTCCAGATTGACCATGCACAGTTCACAGTGATGCTCCCCTCTTTACAATCTTCCATATTATGGTAAAAATATATGCTATTTCTTTCTAAATGGTAATAATTACTTCCATGTTTCCAACTTTGTGTATAACCTGTCAGATGCAAATCTCAATTTTTTCTCTTCTATGTTGTTGGCAACACTTCTTCTTTTTCCCTCTCCCTTTTGTAATTGTTAATGTAGAAGTGCTTTCACTGGAGAAAGAGGATATTTTACTTTGTTGCAGATCACTAGCAAAGTTAAATATAGTTGTTCATGAAGCCCAATATAACTGAGTCTTTTTTCTTCATTGCAGGTCTAGTTCTTTCAGAAACACCATGTCCAGACATGTTTTAAACAATGTTGTAGGGGAGTAATACTCTTCTTTGGATGGAACATGCAAAGAATGTTGTGGTTACTTTGATCATGAGGAGGCATCATGTTACCACTTTCATCTTTATTGGGAATAATAAAATGTAAGAATATTGTGGGAACTCCCCTGACATCCATTAAGAGTCAGTTCACAAGAGCATGCTCAGTGATCCAATCTTCAATAATATTCCAACAATAACTCTGATAAATTGAGCTGAGATATACTGTTGGGTACTGGGCAGTAAAGTTTCCATGGCTGTGTGTGGGCAAACTTGTTTCTTTTTTCCCTAATACTATATTTGATAGTATACATGTGCGTGCCAGAGTAAGTTGTAGCAGCACAGCAACTGGGCTACCAACCTATCATTTTTCATTCTTTATTTTATACTGTTTCTAATGTTCCAGATGTGTTTTCCTAGGACCCAATGATAAGTAAATGATAATAGAGATGGTCACAAAAAACCAACATAAGGGCAGAGATATGGATAGAAAATTCAGGAAAGCGATTCTCCCCTCTCTAAAAACAGAGAAGGAGAAAAACTGAAGGTTTCTTTTTCTTTTTTTCTATGAAATTTGATTCAGCTGTGTTTCATAAAATCCTGAGCAGTATATTGATCAGGAATTGGTTCAGAAGCAACTAAATACATGGAAAAGTATATTTGAAATAAATCATAGCAATTAAATATTCATAAGTGGTTATTGAAAAAGACATGGCCAAAATATTTTTATCTTCAATGGGAAAATCAACAGCTATGATTCATTTTTTTAGCTTCCCAGAAGCTCAGTATAATATTCAGTGTCTTTCTATCAACTTTATTCTGTTTCTCTAGAACGGATAACCATACATTTTCATAAGAACACAGGAAATCATACTTTTTTTTTTTTTTGCTTCAATTCAGACTAATAGCTCGAAATGCAAAATCTGCTTTCCCCTCTTTCCCATTAAGCCTTTTCTCCTTTATATCGCAGAGAGTAGCATAAGACAGCCCTTGGTATAGTACAGCAGGAGAGGCCACGTGCTTTGTTCCTTGTATGGAATGAACACCGGACACACAAGACCAATTAAAATTTTCCTGTAAAATAAGGAAATGATGCTGCTGCTTTGTAACAGTGGAATCCTTGAAAATCTAATAGTAACAGTAATATTAAGAGTAGTAATAAGTACAGTCTGGCTTTTTCCTCCAGAGGTTTTGCAGATGTGATCCAGTCCATACGGACTCCACAGACAGTGCATTCCCCATTCCCCTTCACCCTATATGTGCGTTCTAGTCCTTGTTGTTTTAATGCATCTGATCGTGCTGTGCCATTACAGAATACAATCTCACAAATCAGAGAGTGTCGGTACACTGCCATGTATCAAAGTTCTCCAAGGTCAGAAAAGCAGTTTATCAACCTCTTATAACTCTTAGGACAGACAGCAAATTTATTCTTGTGCTGGAATCTATGAATATTTCAGATCTTCCATGAGATAAACAGTATTGCTTAGGATACTCTCTGTGTCATTGTCAATGAACAGCAAACACTGTCATTGCTGCATACACGCCATGCCTTGATATTGCTCTGAGCACAATAAAATGTAATGCTACCTGGTTTGCATTTTCCTTACAATGCCCTCTAGGTTTGGTCTTGCACATTTATTTCCCAGCCAACTGACCATTACTGTGGCAAACTTCCATCTGCTGATAGACAGAGACTCTTAATGTTTTGATACATTGCTCAGCTGCCATTTCTTTAATTTCTAATCAGGGTAGAAATTAACTCCAGGAAGATAAAGAACAATGCATTACTTAAATTACTCTCTGCATCTACATACTGTGAAAAATGCTCTCTACTTCATCTGTCTTAATTTGGATTAATCTGAAATTAATAAAATTCATTGTCTACCTAATTTGAGATTAGTTTACTGCATTGCTAATGTGTATTATTTGGCAAAGTTCTGAAAATACATTAATATTTAAGTATTAAGGACATGCCACAATGAAGCCTTTTTTTCCCTGCTTTTCTGAGGCTATTACACCTTCCAGCTCTATCCAACCATTGTTGAGGCCATTTCTATTATTATTATACTGATGCAATTATGGTTGGAAGCCTTTAGAAAACATAAGCAACTACTGGGGATGAAACCTTGAGACTATCTGAACATTGTTGCCTGTAAATAAATTTAGCTGTACGGCGGTTCCATCTCTCTTCCAGCTTATTCCATTATTTCAACATTGGAATAATGAGCTTATTTAGGGCAAATCTAAAAGATTTTGAATAATTCAGAAAAGCTTGGGATTCCTCTGAGCCTGGAAATACCTCCATATTTCAGACAGAGAAAGGGGGGGGGGAGGATTATTTTCTATTTAAAGACTAGATATGGAGAATTTATTAAATATATAGGAGGGACAGAGGGAGTTTTGAGCCAGATAGTGAGTCAAATAGATGCAGAGTGGCACGTCCATAATATAGGTAGTAGTTAGGAAATTAGGCCATCAAGGACCCAAACTCTTTCCCCCTCTTCTGGATTATTCTTGAAAATGTCTAAGAAAGTAAAAATAACCAAAAATTGCCATTTGTAGTGAAATAATTTATTGGTTGGCATCACTGATCAATTTCACTTCTTTGGCTATGTTTTTGCAAGTGGGCATGAAGCCTGTATTTTAATAAAAGTATCATTTTAATTGAATAATAAAAATAGGTATATAACTACAATAAAATGGGACATAATTCTATTTTCTGAGCCTTATTTTTGCTTGCCTTATGCATATAAATAATACAGTTTTGATTTTCAAAAATGCCAGAAGTGTTGTTTTTATTACGCAAGGTTTGGCAGAAGAACTTAATCATTGCAATATTTACATTCAAAATTGAGTTTCCCTTATTGAGCTGGATCAAGTCCTAGAGAAGCACCGTGTGAGTGAAAGTTCCCTGAAATATATATGTTCTCTGCTTGACTAGAATTGAGATCAGATTTGAAAGTAAACAAAGAGAGATGGTAAATATAATCCAGCTAACATAAAACAAATAAGCATGTAAGTTATGCGTCATCTGTGTTTTAAGAGAAGAAAAATAAATGTTAGTAAGCAGACTAAAGAATCCTTTAAGGCCCAGTTTGTACCATGGGAGCTTGGATAAAATGTTCCTGTTGACTGATGCCATAGCCCACAAAACTTTATTTTCGCTCTCCCAATTAAAGTACAGACTATTGATTCTCTTCAAGTGCTATCATGTCATGGAAGAACCCACAGCATCTCCATAAATAAAGTCAGAACAGCTCAGTCAAGCCCAGTTCTGTTTCAAACGTAAATTCGAAATGTAAATTTCAAAAGACCCATAACTAGAAGTGCCCCGTGTTTTCCCAACAAACACAAATTGCTGATTTACTAATTGCAAAAAGCATGTTTCTTTCACGGAACAATCTGAGGACAAGTACACTTTTTTTCAGGCCTGTGTTGCAGTCTAAAAAGTAGGTGGAGGCAGGGAAAAAAATCTGATTGCACTTTACTTACACTGAAATTGAATGAATATGAAACCTCCATGAAGTCAATAATTTTCCTCTTTTATACTGTTACAAATTAGGATTTGGTGGC
This sequence comes from Candoia aspera, assembly GCF_035149785.1. NCBI lineage: Eukaryota > Metazoa > Chordata > Lepidosauria > Squamata > Candoiidae > Candoia > Candoia aspera. Next base: position 27,624,902 of record NC_086156.1, on the reverse strand, counting down.
ATATTTGGAGAAACTCAGGGGGCTTTGTAAGGCCTTGGGACTTGTGCACCTCTAGACTGGATGGCATAATACAAAAGAAAGAAATTATTAAGAAATTAAGAAGGCAGGCAGGCAGGCAGGCAAGATTATGTGTTTGTTTTCTAGAGCCTTACTCTCAGGGTATTTGTGAGAGGGTGTGAGCATGTGTGCGTGCATAATTGCAAGAGAAAGAATCTGTAATGAGGGTCTGAAGGCTACACTGAGTCAGAAACCAAATATAGCTCCATTTAATTCATTGTAATAGAGAGGAAGATAGGCAAACACTTTAGAACATCCTAAATTTTAAAAAGGGGAAAGGTCTATTTGTGAAAGATTATACTGAAATGACACCACATGGGCAGAACACAGCAAATTTGGCTACCAATGCCTTTCATTTTACCAGGTTAATGGAGGTTGTTGATGTGTGGCAACGCTATGAATCTCATCAGATGATATTTGTTTTGCACAAAAAGATGCTGTAAACTCTTCCCAGAGCCACTTTGGTGTAGTGGTTAAGGCATCAGGCTAGGAGACTGTGAGTTCTAGTCCCGCCTTAGGCACAAAGCCAGCTGGGTGACCTTGGGCCGGCCACTCTCTCTCAGCCTTAGGAAGGAAGCAATAGCAAACCACTTCTGAAAATCTTGCCAAGAAAACTGCAGGGACTTGTCCAGGCAGTCTTCGAGAATTGGACGTGATTGAATGGATTAAAAAGAAAAAACCGTCTTCCCATGGGATACACTTTGGATGAGCCTTTTTTCCCTCTCCCATTCTTCAGTAGATTCGCATTTTGCTCCATGCGATCAATATTACTTACTCAATATTGTCATAGTTGCTTTGTTGGTCTTTGTGCATTAAATGAAATAGTTCTGGAAGAGTAATAAGAATTGCAAAATAAATTAAGAATAAAAAGGACAGCTACAACTGTTGAAATGGCTAATTTCTTTCTCCTCTATCAGTGAATTTAATTCCTGAACTTAAATTTCTAAAACATGACTAAAACATGACTTTCCTCTCCCCACCATGAAAGAAATTCCTTTTATATCCCAACTTTGTTCCAGTATGAGATGGAAATCCTTTCTGCAGATACATACACTGCACTAAAAAGAAGGAAGAATAGAGTAAAGGAAGGCAGGTTATTTTTTAATGATGGTGTTGATTGATTAGGTGTGGTAGTTCGTCACTGGAAGGATTTTTATTAAATATATAACAACAGCGATGCTGTAGGAAGCAAAATTTCTGGGTAATTTCAAATTAGGAGGAACAGTAAATAATGAAAATCAGTGTAATCAATAAGGCAACTAATAGATGATAAATGTACTTGGGCTTAATGCAAAGCAATGGATTTGGGAACAGAGTAAAATGAAATTGAGTCAGAACGTCTATGAAGCACAGAAAGATAATTCTGCATGCAGCAGATTTTTCTTTCCAAAGCAAGTTCTGCAATTCAGTGTGATTTACTGACTTTTGTCTCCAACTGGTCATACAGTGTCCTCCTGTTCTAATGAGTCAGCCGCTTACAGCAGGCAAAAGGAAAAGAAACACAGAAGGAAGAAAAGCAAGAAATTTACAAATAAGAAAAGCTGCCCATTCTGTCTAGCTGCCTGGCCCAACAGGGTTGTCCCAGGACATATATTATCAACTTCAACCCTAGTGGTCCCATCTGGCAGGACACAATATGCAGGGAAGATGGGAGTTCTAGCCCAAAAAGGTCTGAAAGCACCAGGTTGCAGAAGCCTGCAGGAAAATAGCTCGAGCAATCTGTTCGTCCATTTAAAATGGTTGTATTGTAGTTTCTGTGTTGTCCCCCTCAGCGCACACATTTACTTCCAGAAACAATCTTTACAAGGGCCCCATTTCAAATTGGGATTGTGGTGTGGGTGAAAGAGGACTTTGGCTTTATTACAGTATGGAGCTCAGTTGGGTAATCTACCAGGTGAAAAAGAAGCTTTCACTCAGTGGGAGCCCTTTTTTCACCATGCAGATTGCACGTGCACAGAGAGTGATTTGGTAGCATACCAAAAACACGGTTCAGATGCTGGCCTAGAAACCAGAAGCCTGTGAGTTCTAGGCCTGCCTTAGGCCTGAAACCCGGCTGGGTGACTTTGGGCCAGTCTCTATCTCTATGTCAGCCCAACCCACCTCAGAGCGTTGTTGTTGTACAGAGAAGAGGAGGCGAAAGCATTAATTATCTTAGCCGCCTTGAGTTATATATATAAATGGTGGGATAAAAATATAATAATAATAATAACAACAACAGCAGCAGCAGCAACAACAACAATAACAACATTGTGAGTGTGCATGTGGTGTGTTTGTGCACAGGCCATCTCTGTGTGTCAAAGGATCAAAATCCATACTATTATATATTAGGTTATTTTTATGGTTTATTTGTTCTTTCATCATATTTGAAGCAAAAACACTCCATCACCTCTCTTTTTAACAAAACAGCTTAACTTGGATTATGGCAAAAACTCAGTGAATTCCTATCTGCTGTATGTTTATTCAGTACAAATCCATTTTGTTCAAACTTAGTTTTCTTCATGGTGGGTAGAAGAATTACCAGAGATATCTTTTCTAAGGGAATGAATAAGTAAATAGCTAAAGAAGGCAAGATGAGAGTTGGAGATTTATGTATTTGTTTGTTTATCTATTTATTTCATCTTTCCAGCCAGAGGTAGGAGAAATCTAGCTCTGAATAGAAAGCAGTATAAACACTATCTGAGGAGACATGATCGGAGTAGGAAAAAGAGCTGAAAATTCTGGAATAGACTGCAATTGGAATAGGTAAGAATTGTGATTGGTTCATTTCTTCATCAGAGTGTACCAACCAGTGGTAAATTTCCTTTAAAACAGGATGGAAATAATTTGATATTGAAAACATTTAAAACAGATTCATTCATTCAAGCAAGGAGCTTCCTTGGTTTCTTAAAAGGATGAGGGATGAATGAATATTATATGGATCAGTCTAATCTGGACCTTGTCAGTATTAAAGGTTTTACATATAGTTCTGTTCTATTTTTTTCAATTTAAAAATAAAACAAAACACAATGTCTGGAAAATCTACATTCATCATTGTTTTCCTCTTTCCTTATGTCAACCATTTTGTATACATTTTCTCTTAAACCATGACATTTTTGTAGTTCACCCTTAATATATACTTTTCTGTAATACAGCCACTATAAAATATACATTTTCCCCAAGCAATTATGTGGAATGCATCTTTCCCAAATATGCACTATTATGTGCACATTTTTGAGCAGAATGTAATAGATATTAATAGACTCAGTTCATTGTTTCCCATCTGTGCCAGATGGAGCCTGTTTTGCAATCTGTGGCAGATTTATTCTACATTTATAGTTTGAATACCTATGTATTTTTAATCAAGTTTGTGGCACTGCTGAATTGGAAGTACCCTCCCTCTTTTTGCTGATGATTGCCTCATTTTTAACCAATAAATGTGTCTCTTCATGCCAGGAATACCTATACATTTTGGCCTGTGCAGGCAGGTAGAATTACATTGTGTACACACACACACACACAGTCCTTCAACTTACTGCCAGCAGTAACTCTGAGTTGGTATTGAATCATTAACAGTCCACTTGAACTACTACATATGACACTGGTTCTTGGAGATCACAATTCTTACTTATATCAGCCCAATTTACCTCTTTCCCCAAACTGAATACATTCCACTGTCATGGATGATGGCCCCAGGGCAAATCTTCCTCAACTTGGGGGCCTTCCAGATGTGTACATTTCAACTCTCCAAATTCCCAGTCATCTTGGCATTTGCAAAGAATTCTGGGAGTTGAAGATGCCTATAAATGTTAGCATCTCAAGGCTTGTTCAAACTTGCTTTAGTTTCCTCCAAAAACATACATTCTGCTTGCTGTGCCACAAAATTTATTTATCTATCTATCTATCTATCTATCTATCTATCTATCTATCTATCCATCCATCCATCCATCCATCCATCCATCCATCCATCCATCTATCAATCATATGTCCTTATTTATAGTTTATTAAATAAGGGTCTTGCTATGGAGCAGTGATAGTTGATGAATAGTTCCAGTCTATATGTATGCTAGTGCAGGAGAGAAAGATTAGATTTCTTTAGATTAGAATTTGGGAGAATTGCATTCATATTCTGAACCCACTATCATCCTTTAGCCCTTTCTAGCTGGTTAATTCTGCCTTTTCAAAAATCATCCTCTTGCTTTAAGTTTCTAAGTAAAACTATATTTTCTAGGGAGATGACAGATCTCCATACATCTTTCCCCATTTTAAAATGCCTGGACATAAGTACATAATACTCTTGAGCTTTCTTGTTCTTGAAGTGATAAAAAGAAGAGGAAATTATATAGAAACCAACCCCTTGTCTGATACAGCAATCTCATGTCTGTTCCCCAGAGTACTCACTGCAAAATTATTGCCATTTCAGCAGCTTAGTAATTTAGGAATTACCTTTTCTTCCAGCCTCCAAATGCTGACTCCGCTAACAGTTCACTTATCTGCCCATTAATCTTTTGTCTCCTGAAAGGTGTACGTGAAAAGATTGTAGTGACCAACATACAGGTAGGATTAAAAAAAAACCCACACATATTAGTGCTTGTACTGTTAAATATATTTAAATATATGGCAATTGTATTAGTCCCGACAAGACCTGATAAATAAATAAATATATTAAGCTTAAAGCCAGGGCCAGAAAGAAGGTCAAAGAAATCAAGAAGAAATAGAAAAAGGATTTGGCCTATCTAAAATGTATACAATCTAGAAATGAGAATCTAGACAAATTCCAAAAAACCTCATGGATGTGTGAAAAATTGGCAGGGAGGAATGTTCAGAGGACTTTGCACTATTTTCTACTTCTGCCTTGTAACCTTCAGGAAAAGATTTTGGGGAACTACAAAGAGCTAGCCTGCCTGCCTGCCTGCCTGCCTGCCTGCCTGCCTGCCTGCCTGCCTGCCTGCCTTCCTTCTTATTTCAAAATAACAAATTCTGAAGATGAACTACAATCATTATCATAAAAACATTGTAAAACTGGTAAAAGTAAAAACCTGGAGCAGCAGCAAGGTAAAAGTATGTGTTAGTGTACTAAAACAATGAATGGGAAAGGTGACAGAGATGTAAGGAAGAATGTGTCCATAAAATCTCTCATACAGCCCAGTCTTCCATGATCATAACTGATACTCGTAAGAGTGCAGTCCTAACTTCCCAGAGGTGATGGTTAGGACCGTATGATGGAAAGCAAGTGTCTCTGATGGTGAGAGACTGACATTATGAAAGTCCCTACTGGGACATATTGTTATTTCTGAATATGTCCCACTGGAAGTGATAAGACTTTTTGACTAATACATATAGGATTGAATATTTAATCAGCCAGCTTGGTATGATAGTTAAATTGTTAGATTAAGACCTTGGAATTCAAGTCTATGTGGAAGTCATGGTGATATTGAGCCAGTCATTGTCTATCAGCCCAGCTTGTTTCACCTGGTTGAAATTGGAAAAGTGCATACTGTATATGCCTTTTGGGGGTCATAAAGGAAAGGCAGAATATACATCAAGCAAATAATTAAAATTAGATGTAAACAAAGTTGATTTGAGTAGAATGCTATTAAAGCAGCAACAAAATCAACTACAGAAGACCTCTGAGGGAAAGTACCCAAAAACAAAAGCATTTTTTAATCATGGGGAAAACATAAAGTCTGATAACAGGAGCATTGTGGAAAATGAATAAGAGCGATATAATCTCTATTCAATTCGAGAAAAAGAATTATATAGTTAAAAGGGAAGGAGAACATAGTGGAAAATCAGATCACTGAGGAAACAAGTAAAATAATTTGGGCAGTTGATTTACATTTGAAACAAGGCAAGTTAATTTATCAAGTGTTTACTCACATACAATTAGGTGGTCATTTTTGTCTCTTCTATATGCCTAACAATTTTGTAGGATATAAGTGGCAGAGATCTGATAGATATGCTAATTGAATATGACAACAGAGAAGGGATACAGTGTGTGGTTGGGAGTTATATGTAATTTAATTTTAAAAGATGCCATCATTTACTTTCAGTTGCTTGCAAAATTTCATTTAAAATCTATTACTATGCAAACCATAGGCTACTATTGGAGTTGACTGAGTTTTCTCTGAGTTACAAAGATGAGCTTCTTTTTTTAATGATGAATGTGCTTTTTTCCTTGACAAATAGCAATGAACCTTTAATTGTGTGCTAATTCATTAAAAAGAAATGAAAGAGAGAGAGAGAGAGAGAGAGAGCACGCACACAGACCTTGCTTCTAAGAGACAGCCAAAATTTAAATTAAACAAAATTACAATTGGATTTTGGAGGTCAAATCAGTCCAAGTCACGTTCACACAAGATTATCCATAAGTCTGTTCTGTCCTATTTCCATTTTAGTCTGCACTAAACCCATATTAAAATTTGAATTCAGATACATATTTCAGTATTCACTTCTAAATATTTGAAATCAAAAACTGCATTCTAAAAAGCAATTTAATGTATTTATGAACCACATACTTTGTTGGTACATTTAGATACATATTTGTCTCTAAATATGAATTCTATTATAAAATTCTTATTTCTACACATAATTTATCCAGCAATGCACATTAACTGAATGGTAGAAGGGGCTGCCTTTGACATCAATCCCTGGACTAATATTAGTCCAAAGTAGAACGGCAAACTTACTACCTGACAGTGGCCAATACAATCATGTGACACCAGTGCTTTGTCAGCAGCATTGTTTGCCAGTCTGTTTTCAGATGCTATTCAGTTGGTTGGCATTACCTTTAAGAGAATGAATGGGGGCCTGAGCATCTCAAGAAATGCCTCCTCCCTTCAGTATGTGCCTGGGTACTCTGTTCATCCACTGAAGGCCTTTTGGAATACCCATGCCAAACAACATTAGGTGGCTGTCTATAAAGGACAGGACCTTCCCCGTTTGGAATTCTGGCTTTGGAAGGCCTTTCCTAAGGACCAAGCAGGAAGGATGGCTCACAAGGATGGGTTTCTGGAGCTAAAATTTCTCTGTCTCTCAAATATTTTGGTATTGTCACCCAATAATATTTACATTATTACTTTTATTGTATGAGATGCTATTTATGTATGTGTTTGTTTGTTAGGTTTCTATTCCACTCTTTTCCCCATTTTCCCTCCAGCAACTAAGTGAGTTGGGTTGGGTTGAGAGAGAATGAGTGTCCCAACATCGCTAGTCAGCTTTGTGGCTGGGGGTAGACTTGAACCTGCATCTCCTTGGTCTTAGTCCAACACTTTAACCACGACACCACACTAATGTCATGCTTCTCTCCTGCATTATTTATTAATACTGTGCTTTTTTTTTTCTGTGTTCGTATTTTTATTATTTTAAGGTTTAACCAAAATACTTTGGTTCTCAGGCTTTGGAAAATGTGGAGAATTGCTATATCCAACAGCTAATTAGGTTCAGATCCACTTTTTATTGTCAGAAGTATGGATCAGGTCAGTTTTCATCAAAAAGCACAAAGGTCAGAACCCTTAAGCATCTTCATAGTGAAGTCTTTTAAATGCCATGTATAATTATTCCATTCAAAATGAATTTTCTGGTTTAAAATGTCATAAAATAGAGATTGATTCTGTTATGAGGAATGGGAAGATGTGAGCCTTCAGTCTTTTCCCCTGCTTTAGTGTATTGTGGAATTAACTGCATTAACCTGCAAATTCAGAAATTTTCTCAGGTGTTTAACATAAAACCAGTTTTAAATGGTTCTGGCTTTGTATAGAGAGTGAAAATATAGTAGGCATAAATTATTTTACATTTTCTGGGAGCAGTATAACTGTGTTGATGCCTATATATCAGAAAAGCAGAACACATGCAGATGGAGCTGAATCAGTAAAAGTAAATTCATTTTGCCATCTATTTATAGACTATTATTTTTATAATAACCAATTCAAAACTCTTCATTTGAAATGATGAAGTGAAGAAAAGATTAAAGCATGGATTTTCCATATTCCTTTTCCCCCTGAACATCTTAGTAAATATTATACTTAAAAGCATTTTTAAAGACCTGGTTCCTACAGGGACCAAAGGAAAGAGCAAAAGAATAGACTACATAAATGAGACCTTGGTTTCACTGCATGTTTACCACTTACAATATTTTCTGCTGGCCATATGAAAAGTTATTTTTGAACTACCACTTTTCTCAGGGGAGGGCTAGAGGGAATAATATCCTTCTCAAATAATGATGGAATTGCATGACCGCCTTTTGCAGCTGAATGTACAGATTTAATTGTTTTGGACAATTTAGAGGCAATGTGGAGATCTCCATCAGTAACAGGTCTTTCAATAATTGAAGTATGGAAGCTTTAATAGATTGGGATTAATGGGGGCAGTATTTATATTCATTATACTGATTAGTGATTATACTAATTTTGGAATATTCTGAGGAAATCATGGATGGATTCATTCCTTTACACTAATTCATAAAGTGCTATGTTTATTTTTGACTTAGCACAGGGATGGACAATTCCCATAGCACCCTCAGGTGAACATTGCTGAAATTTTTGACCTGTTTTATTTAACTATTTAATTTTGTTTGGGAGGGGTGTGTTAAGGGATTAAATTGGAGCCTTAAGCTTTTACATTTGTGCCCCTTAAACCTCTGTCCCCACAAAGTCCAAAAGAAAAAAGAAAAATGGTCCCCAAAGTTACATGTTCTGATGATGTTACCAGGTCGCTGGCAATGGCCTTACATAACAATAGGCAGGCAGAAAGAGAAGTGTACCTTCACACACACACACACACACATACAGAGGAAACAATTGCTACTCCAACTTTAGCACAGTAAATCAACTGGGACTAGTGGTAACCAAAAATTATTCAAGAAATCATAAATTTAAAATGTCACAGCGTGTTATGTACATGTATCTACTGAGCTGCAATATTGGGTTAATACTGGTGTAGTGGTTAAGGTGGTACACCAGAAACTGGGAGACCATGAGTTGTACTCCTCTCTTAGGCACAGAAGCCATCTGGCTAACTCTGAGCCAGGTATACCCTCTCTGCCCAACCCACCTTGCAGCGTGGTTGTTGTGGGGAAAACTAGCAGCAGAGAGTGTTTTGTACACTGCCTTCAGTTGTGAAAAACAAAGGAGAGCTTAAACTTAATAAATACATAAATAACAATGCACTTCTATGTATATTTCTCCAAAGATATATCTCCTTGTATGTCTCTTATTCTATACTAATAACTTGCAGGCTAAATCAAAAACCCAGTTTGGTCAAATAGCTGGAAAATGTATCATAATCCAATTCCCCTTTAGTTATAAGCTTCTGTATAGAAAACATGAAGTCCTTACAGGTATTCATTCAGAGTAAAATGCAGGAGTATGTAAATTATGCAGTGTTAATATAGGAAATGGTAAAGACCACTGACAAGGAGTAATGTTGTCTTCCCTGTCTTTCCATGAAGGCTTTTATTATATAGAATGGCTTAGCAAACTTAATGGTTTTTACTTATTTTGCACTTAACTCTATCACTGAACCTATACTATATACTACATTGAGACTATATACTGTATCTATGTGTGCATTATATATCTAAATCCTAAAGAGTCCTACATGCAGTTATTTCCTCTTTTCTCTTACAAATATGTTTGCCTGAGCTATAACTCTTTAGCCACTTTTAGCTTCTTTGGAGTTAGTTGGCCTCTTACTACTGAAGCATTCGCTTTGCACAGTCTTTCAGCCTGTGTTCTGGGGAATGGAAGTTGTGTTACCAGCGGCTGGCTAAATGTCAGTGTCTTTGGTGGAGACGGAGAGGCTGCTGGGCTCCATTTTCCCTTTCAGTTCTTCCACTGTTGGTTTGTGGAAATTTACACCTGCTTTTCCTTCGTTGTCAGTCACGTACTGCACCGCACTTTATCCTGGCATTCCCTCCCCTCCACTCCCTCACCTACATCTTCTTCCTCTTTTGCTCTCCCATAAAATCTCCTTTTGATACACCCCCACAATTAGTTGCTAAAGGCATTTTCCCTTTATAGTTGAACCCCCAGGTGTGACCCAGTGCTCACTGACCACTGCAAGACTCTCCTTCCAAATTCTCCCCCCCCCCCGCCTTTCTTCTTCTTCTTTTTTTTTTTATGAAGGTTACGGTACCCATTTGGTTCCTTGTCTTGACCCTATTCTCACTTTTGGCTGTGTGATACAATTCCTGGGGTTCAAAGTCAGCAAGTAAGTTTTGCTTTCCAGATCAATGATGGATGGAAAATGTGTAGGGTTGTAAGGCTAAATACCATCCTGTAATCCTGGGATTACTGTCCTTCATTTTTTTGTATCTACCTAAATGGGTGATGGTCAGTAATTACTTTGAATTCCCAGCCTCACAGATAAACTTTAAGTGCCTTGACAACCCAACATAAGGTGTATGCTTCTTTTTCAATAGTACTGAATTCCAGTTCATAGGGTAAAGATTTTTTAGTCAGGTACAAGCCTGGATGATCTCCATTATCATCAGTTTGCACCAGGGCCATTCCTAGCCCAACCTCTTATGAATCTAGATGTAAAGTCTGTTGCAGATGCTGGGAAAGCCTTTAGCCCAGGAGAGGTCAAAAAAGTCACACACCAAGCATTTCTATAAAAATAATTTATTTACAGAAAACAAAAACAAAAGCAAAACATTTAAAGGACCTAGCTCCCTTTTTGGAGCAAGCCTTGCTGAGCTACATTTCCAGCAGAGAGAAAAAGAAGAAGTGAAGAACAAGTCCGGGCAGGTCCTCCCCCCAGGCTATTTTGCATGAAGCACGTGAGAGGAGACAATCACTTGCAACCTTTCACCCGGCCAAATGATTAGGTATAATAGTAGCTTAATCTGTTAGTAGGGAAACCTTAACACTCCCCTTTTTACACTACGGATTAAGATGCAAACCAATCTTCTCTGACTTTATATGTCTTTCCATTCACATTACCATTATCTCCCCTTTGGTTTAACAGAAAGTTACCATTTTTCTTCCTGTGTTTTTCCAAACCTAGGTTATTATAATTCCAAGGCTTTTTAATGTGAAATGGCTTTTCATGCAGGCTTTAAAATCAAGCCTTTGTTTTTCTGTTGATGTGAATAGCAGCAAATCATCAACATAAATGCACAGATACATACAGCCTTGTTTGTCCTTCTTCATATATACACATGGATCTGCTTGTCCTTTTTCAAAACCAAAATTCTGCAGTTTTTCATCTACTTTTTGGTTCCAGGATCTAGCAGCTTGTTTTAACCCATAGATTGACTTCTGCAGTTCACAGACTAGATTCTCCCCTTTTTCATAGCCAGGGGGTTGCTGCATGTATAATCTGTGGTCTAAATCACCATAGAGAAATGCAGTTTGAATGTCATAGTGGTTAACTGACATTCCCTTGAGTGCAGCAACTTTTAACAGTAATCTAATTGATTCACCTTTAGTAACTGGTGCAAAAGTCTTGTCAAAGTCTAAATCTTTCCTTTGAGTGAACCCTTTTGCAACCAACCTTGCTTTATATTTTTGGATTTTGCCATCAGCATCCCTTTTCAGTTTGAAAACCCACCTACAACCCAGACAGCGTTCATTGGGAGGTAGATTTACCAGTTTCCATGTTTTATTTTCTTTCAAGGATGCTAATTCCTGTTGCATGGCAGAATGCCAATTTTGTGCAATCTCAGGTGGTAAAGCATTCACTTGTTCTAAAGACTCAGGTTCTGTGAATATGTGAAAAGCCTTTACTGTTTCAGCCTGAAAACGTGATGGAGGAACGCCTTTATTACTCCTCTGAGATCTGCGAGGTAATACAGGGCTTAAATTTTGACTCCTATCACTTTCCTGAGAAGCATCTATCTCATCAGACAGATCTTCAGTTTGCTTTTCTGGTTTAATGTCCTCATCAGGCAAAAGATCACCATCAGCAAGTCCTTGCTGTTCTCTTGTGGTGGTCAGTTCAACTGGAGAGCTAGAATTTAATCTCCCCCAGTTTTGTTCAGCAAAAGAAGCACTTTTGCTAATTATTAATTTCTCTCCCATTATGAACCTGTAGCTCCTCTGGCTTTGTTCATAGCCAACAAAGATGGCTTTCTTTGTTGTGGGGCCTCCTTTCCTTCTCTGCTGTTTTGGAATGTGAACCCATGCAGTGCTACCAAACACTCTAAGATGGCTTACCTTTGGTTTCACACCATAAAACAAATGGAATGGAGTGTCCTGAATCATAGAGTTATACAACCTGTTCTGTACATAACAAGCAGTCGATAAAGCTTCTCCCCAGAACTTAAAACATAATCGTGAATCTTTTAACATGCATTCCATCGCATTTTGCAAGGTTCTGCCCTTTCTTTCAGCAACACCATTTTGCTGGGGGGTGTACGGGTTAGAAAGAATTTGTTCTATCCCTTTTTCCACTAGGAACCTTCTGAATTTGTGAGAAAGGTATTCTCCTCCTCTATCACATTGGAGTGCAGATACAGGCCTAGGGAATTTTCCATTTGCCCATGTCACAAAACTTTTAAATTTCTCAAATGCCTCATCTTTATGTTTTAAGATGTAGATAAATGTGTATCTTGAGAAATCATCAATGATGGTCATTGCATACCTTGCTTGTCCAAGACTTGGAGCAAAAGGACCAATAATGTCAGAGTGTACAATTTCCAAAGGTCTAGTTGTAACTCTGTCACTGTGCTTACTCACAGGAGCTTTTAGTGTTTTGCATTCTTTGCAAACTACACAGTCTAAGTACTTATTACAGGGTTTTATCTTTAGGTCAGCACACAGCTGTGGCATTTGTGCTATATACTTGATATTAGCATGACCAAATCTCCTGTGCATCAGGTGTACACATTGGTCATGATATGGAGTGTTACCAACTGCAGCCTTGCAGCTTGGCTTCCTTGCATTTTGCACAATGTACAAGGAGTCTTTTAACATACCAGTAGCACACAATTTCCCATTTTTACGTATCTCACAACCATTTTTCTTAAATGTTATGATATACCCTGTTGCAGCCAATTGTGCCACAGATAAAAGGTTTGATTGTAAATTTGGCACATACAACACACCTTTTACAGTTTCTCCCAAGCAGGATAAATACAAGTCACCTTGTCCCATAATTTTGGTCACAGACCCATCAGCCAAAGATACACTTTGTCTTTTAGTTTTAGACAGTGACACAAAAGAGCTTTTACAATTACATAAATGACAATTGGCCCCAGAATCTAACACCCATACATCAGAATTACCCTTCTCAGCAACCTGTGCAATCTGGGTTGTCTGAAGAGCCTTCTTCTGTGTTGCCCTTGTGTTCTTCTGCTCTGTCTTTCTACCCTTGGGTCTCATGGCACAGTCTCTTTGCAAATGTCCAGCTGAACCACAAGTGAAGCATTGCTGGCTTGCTAGCGCTGTGGCCTCAGGTTCCTTTCCCTTCTTTTCCCTCATTTTCTGGTCTTGCAGCTTTCCAGAAGAGATGGGGGGGGATCTTTCCTCTCTCTTCTCCCATTCAGCGAGTAAGCGCTGTGTAACATACGATGGGGTGAGGTCTGCTTCAGGCATAGCCTCCAGGGTACAAATCAGCGTGTCCCACGTTTCATTTAGTGAGGACAGGAGGATATAGGATTTTGTGAGAGGTGTAAATTCCATTCCTCTCTCCTGCAACTCAACAAACAGCTGCTGAATAAAATGCAGGTGCTCAGGAAGGCTATCTCCTTCTGCAAGGTAGGCTCTGTACAGCTTTTTCGTCAGAGTAACTTTACTCCCTGTTGTTGCCTTTACATATAAGTCTCTCAAAGCGTCCCAAAGTTGCTTTGCAGACTGCATGCCTCGCACGTGGACTAGCTGATTGTCCTCAACTCCCAAGATAATGGTGGCTCTAGCCCGCTCATCCTGTCTCAGCCATTCAGCACTGGGATTTGGGGGGTTTTGCTCACCAATTGGCAGCCAAAGATCCTCTCTGCGAAGATACATTTCCATCTTCAGGGCCCAATTCAAATAGTTGGTCTCTGATAGGCGCTCCAGAGGCATCGCTGAGGGCTGGGAGGCAGCCATGGCTTCTTCCTTCTTTTGCAAGTCACCTCAGCTAGCTTCTAAGTCCTGCAGACCAGCAGTTGCTGGAAAATCTCCAGGTGGCTCCAAAGAAAATCTTCACAGGTCTTTGCTACCTGCCTTTAAATTGTGCATGAGGTGTGGAGCTGACCTCTCTTTTCTCTCTGGGTTTTACTGGGCTGTTTTACTGGGCACATAACCTGTTGCAGATGCTGGGAAAGCCTTTAGCCCAGGAGAGGTCAAAAAAGTCACACACCAAGCATTTCTATAAAAATAATTTATTTACAGAAAACAAAAACAAAAGCAAAACATTTAAAGGACCTAGCTCCCTTTTTGGAGCAAGCCTTGCTGAGCTACATTTCCAGCAGAGAGAAAAAGAAGAAGTGAAGAACAAGTCCGGGCAGGTCCTCCCCCCAGGCTATTTTGCATGAAGCACGTGAGAGGAGACAATCACTTGCAACCTTTCACCCGGCCAAATGATTAGGTATAATAGTAGCTTAATCTGTTAGTAGGGAAACCTTAACAAAGTCAACTGTAATTCAATCCTTGTAGCACTAGTCCAATGCATAACACCTTTTTTAAGTCTTCAAAAGCTTGTTGATCCATTTGAGCCCAGTTTATTTTGGTAGGCTCTGTTTTTCAAGTGAGATTTGTAACGACCTGGGCTCATGTAGCAAAATGAGGGATAAATCTATTATAATATCTTACCAAACCTTAGAATGATTTGACTTGCTTTTTGGTTTGAGATCTTTCTAGTGTTTTCCAGTGTTGCTACTTTTTGTTGATTTGGTTTTACTTTCTCGTTCTCAGCCATATACACTAGATCTGTGATTTCTTGATATTCTGACACTTTTTTGGATTTATCATTAGGTTTGCTGCTTTTAGACTTGTTACAACCTTTACTAGATGTTTACATGTTCCTCCCAATGCTGGCTATAAATTACTATGACATCCAAACAACACTCACACCATTTGTCCTGCCTTGGGAAGATCCTGTCAGCCTTGTGAGGTAGACCAGACAGGAAACACGGCCAGATGAGCTAATTGTACTTTATTGTAAGTATTTGTTTGTTGTTTATTCATTCAGTCGCTTCCGACTCTTCGTGACTTCATGGACCAGCCCACGCCAGAGCTTCCTGTTGGTCGTCAACACCCCTAGCTCCCCCAGGGACAAGTGCGTCACCTCTAGAATATCATCCATGCACCTTGCCCTTGGTCGGCCCCTCTTCCTTTTGCCCTCCACTCTTCCTAGCATCAGCATCTTCTCCAGGGTGTCCTGTCTTCTCATTGTGTGGCCAAAGTATTTCAGTTTTGCCTTGAATATCATTCCCTCAAGTGAGCAGTCTGGCTTTATTTCCCGGAAGATGGACTGGTTTGATCTTCTGGCAGTCCAAGGCACTCTCAGAATTTTCCTCCAACACCACAGTTCAAAAGCATCGATCTTCTTTCTCTCAGCCTTCCTTATGGTCCAGCTCTCGCAGCCATATGTTACTACGGGGAACACCATTGCTTTAACAATGCGGACCTTTGTTGTCAGTGTGATGTCTCTGCTCTTAACTATTTTATCGAGATTTGTCATGGCTCTTCTCCCAAGGATTAAGCGTCTTCTGATTTCCTGACTGCAGTCAGCATCTGCAGTAATCTTCGCACCTAGAAATACAAAGTCTTTCACTGCTTCTACATTTTCTCCCTCTATTTGCCAGTTATCAATCAAGCTGGTTGCCATAATCTTGGGTTTTTTGAGGTTTAGCTGCAACCCAGCTTTTGCACTTTCTTCTTTCACCTTCATCATAAGGCTCATCAGTTCCTCTTCGCTTTCAGCCATCAAAGTGGTATCATCTGCATATATGAGATTGTTAATGTTTCTTCCAGCAATTTTAACTCCAGCCTTGGATTCCTCAAGCTCAGCACGTCGCATGATGTGTTCTGCGTACAAGTTGAATAGGTAGGGTGAGAGGATACAGCCCTGCCATACTCCTTTCCCAATCTTAAACCAGTCCGTTGTTCCGTGGTCTGTTCTTACTGTTGCTACTTGGTCGTTATACAGATTCTTCAGGAGGCAGACAAGATGACTTGGTATCCCCATACCGCTAAGAGCTTGCCACAATTTGTTATGGTCCACACAGTCAAAGGCTTTAGAATAGTCAATAAAACAGAAATGATGTTTTTCTGAAACTCCCTGACTTTTTCCATTATCCAGCGGATATTGGCAATTTGGTCCCTAGTTCCTCTGCCTTTTCTAAACCCAGCTTGTACATCTGGCAATTCTCGCTCCATGAATTGCTGAAGTCTACCTTGCAGGACCTTGAGCATTACCTTACTGGCATGTGAAATGAGTGCCACTGTTTGATAGTTTGAACCTTCTTTAGTGTTTCCCTTTTTTGGTATGGGGATGTAAGTTGATTTTTTCCAATCTGATGGCCATTCCTGTGTTTTCCAAATTTGCTGGCATATAGCATGCATTACCTTGACAGCATCATCTCGGAAGATTTTGAACAGTTCAACTGGGATGCCGTCATCTCCTGCTGCCTTGTTATTAGCAATGCTTCTTAAGGCCCATTCAACCTCACTCTTCAGGATGTCTGGCTCTAGCTCACTGACCACACCGTCAAAGCTATCCCCGATATTGTTATCCTTCCTATACAGATCTTCCGTATATTCTTGCCACCTTTTCTTGATCTCTTCTTCTTCTGTTAGGTCCTTGCCATCTTTGTTTTTGATCATACCCATTTTTGCCTGGAATTTACCTCCAATGTTTCTAATTTTCTGGAAGAGGTCTCATGTCCTTCCTATTCTATTGTCTTCTTCCACTTCCGCGCATTGCTTGTTTAAAAATAATTCCTTATCTCTTCTGGCTAACCTCTGGAATTTTGCATTTAATTGGGCAAATCTCCCCCTATCACTGTTGCCTTTTGCTTTCCTTCTTTCTTGGGCTACTTCTAGTGTCTCAGCAGACAGCCACTTTGCCTTCTTGGTTTTCTCTTTCTTTGGGATGTATTTTGTTGCCGCCTCCTGAACAATGTTGCGAACTTCTGTCCAGAGTTCTTCCGGGACCCTATCTACTAAGTCCAGTCCCTTAAATCGATTCTTTACCTCCACTGCATATTCCTGAGGGATATTAGTGAGCTCATATCTAGCTGATATGTGGGTCTTCCCTAATCTCTTTAGTCTGATCCTAAATTGTGCAAGAAGAAGTTCGTGATCAGAACTACAGTCATCTCCACAGAATCTTGCAAGTCTGAAAGTACCTCTCTCCCCCCATTTCCTTTACAGCCCAAGAAACAAGGAAGGGTCTCTTCCGAGCCCCTTGCCCCCTCCACATTCCTGCTGCAGGCTAAGTAGCCTTTTATCTGACTGTTCCCGTGGTTGCGTATCTTCGCCCTGTCTCCCAAGGCCATTCCCACATAGCATTAATCCAATCAATTTTATTTTGGTCATAGACCAGCATAGAACTAATAATATACCAATTATGCTAAAATGGAAATAAAAATAAAAAGTCATATTGATAGAATAAAGTAGGGTAAAGATAAAATTATTAACGTAAAATGACAGAGTACAGGAATTAAAACACAAAAGAATCCTATAAAATTACAGTTAATTTTACAATGAATAATCTAAATGCTATGAATAACTAGGATAGATAACTATAAAAGGACAAATTTATAAAACACTATGCAAATGTAAAGCTATGCTCATTTAGATTAAGTTTAATACTTGCTGAAGAACTGTTAGGGTTTGTTGGGATGAAGACCATTATAGCCCAACCAATTATAATGAAGAAATAGCAAAACAAAACATAGAATGGTATGTGTATATTTAAAAGGAGATAATAAAAAAGGGTGGGGTGGGGGGGAAAGTGGGGAAAAGGAAGAGAAAATATATTGAGTTATGGGTATGGAAGCCTAGTTAAGGCTCAGCATCATCTCACTTGGAGGAGTTGTTTGTGTTTAATCATAGCTCTGACACAGAACCTGGCTACATTACCTGAAATCCCAGCTAGCAAGAGACTAAGGTAATACCATACCATTACAAATCCAGTGCATTAACCTTTGGAAGATTGCAGGAGTCCCATATAATCCAAAAGGCATTTTATTTATTTGTTTGTTTGTTTGTTTTCAATTTTGGTGAACTGGTATAGCTCCTAGGGAGTAACAAATGCTGTTTTCTCCTTAGATTCTGTCTCAGGGGTAATCTGCCAGTAACCTTTAGCAAGGTCAAGTGTGGAGAAATACTTGGCATCACTTAACTGATCTATTAATTTGTCTATATGAGGCAGAGGGTAATTATCACATTTAGCTAATTTATTCACTTGCTGCCTATCGGCAGCAACCATTCCATATAGAGAAGCTCACCAGAACTGCCAGTTGAATCTTCCTATATTGCTAGGCTGACCATATTTTCTTGAGACAAAAAAGGGACATTGGGATGGCAAAATGGGGCAGGGCTGGGCGACAGGCTGGATCGGCAGGCAGGAACTTCTCTGGTTTTCTCAGGCTGGGAATCTTTGGATTCCTTCATTTGCAAGACGCAAGGCTGGGCTGGAGAGTCTAGTGAATGGTTGTCCCCGACAAGCTATTCCTCCTCTGGCTGTGCTTTTACGTTCTTTTCTTCCTGCCTTTTCAAGGCAGGCGCCAATCGGCTCACCCTTTGATCACCGCCTATCAGCTGATCCTGTTTTTCTCTTTTTAGATTTCCCGCCGGGTTGAGCTCTGCGGCTTTTTTCCCGCCATTTCTGCTGAGCTCCCCGTCCTTCCACTCAGTCAGACTGCATTCTGACAGGTTCGTGGGAACTTTCAAATTTTTAAGTAAGGTTTTTTTTAAAAAATGGGACAAAATGGACATTTATATTAAAATGATGGGACAGTCTGGAAATGTTAAAAAAACAGGACTGTCCCATTCAGAATGGGACGTATCGTCAGCCTATATATGATGAAACAGCATCCTTCATTGCACCTCAGGGCAATAGGGCAGCTCTACCCCTTACATTTACTACTGCACACTCATCTGCTTCCTCCCCAGCAAAGAGAAAGCCAGTATCAACAGTGCTCCAGCAGGTGCTCTGAATGCATGCACATTTTCCTGCTTGCTCACTTAACTGGCAACCTTTCCCAACAGAGCTGCTTGTCATGCTCTAGGGAGAAGACAACTAAATGGACTAGATAGGTACATTAGACCTATACAGGTCTAATATATATTCTGACGCCTCAGCGCTTTTGGAGTATTCCTTGCAAGTACATCAAATTCATGTACATATACAAGAGATACCAACTTCACTATCAGCTATAGATGGGGAAAGGATTTGAGATGCTTACTTCTTAAAATAAGCTCCAGTGAACTTCAGCCACCAAACCAATATGTCAGCAAGACTACGACCTTCCTTGGAATCTAGAGAGTTATTGAATTCTATCACAAATTGGCTCATGTGGCCCACTCTGTGCAACAGTTGAATTTGCTGATAAATAAGCTAAAAAGCCATTTTCAAAGCAAAGCCAGCCTTCGGTTTTTCATGTTTCCTAATGCATACAAGTACTACATTTTACTACATTTAAATTTATATAAGTTCAATCAAAAACCATACTAGAGGGAGTTAATATATGAAAGGTGGGTTTAAGTCTTAGTGTGAATCATATTCGGCCTCATGCTTTTTATAAAAGTACACTTTGCCTTTTAATTTGCCTCAAGGCACTTATATCTGAAATATATACTCAGCAGCTGCTAATTCCTTGATTTGTACTACAGAGCTACCATTTTGGACAAGTAAAAATCTTTTATGTTATACTCGCTACTATTTTTCATTACACAGTATGTTAGAGGAAATTTTACACATTTAAGGGTAGAAGACCTGAGGGAAAACAGGAATGTTTTCAAAAACCTTTAGATTACTTTCTTTCTTCCTCCTTTCAGAAAAGTTTATTTTTTCATGCTTCTTTACAAAGAAACAGTCTTTGTTAAAATATTTACCAGGGGAAAATGTCTGATTTCTAGTCATAAAAAACAACATAACATTGTTCATGATTGTGCCAAAAACAAAGTACTTTAGTTTGGAATTCTATTATGGATGGCTGCTGGGAAGGGAGGGAGGGAGGGAGGGAGGGAGGAAGGAGATATATGATCCCATTGTTATGGTCTTCTACAATTTTAATTTTTTTTATTTTTACAGTATTGTGAGAAGCATAATTTATTTATTTATGTATTTATATTTATTAATCAAATTTATCACCGTCCATCTCCCAAAAGGGACTCTGGGCGGTTTACAATTTGAAATTTAGCTTTCAAAACTGAGGATTCAGATCAATTTTCCAAATTATTGAATAGGGAGCCCTGTTTAGGCATTTCCTTGAAGAGCTCAGAGTGGGAAGAGAAGATAATGCTCACCTCCCCCGTCTCCAGTGTCCTTACAGTCACATAGAAGGACTGAATAAGAGCTGTACTCAGGTATACTTGCACATTAATACAGCTTTCAATGTGATTCAGGACCCTGTTTTATTTGGTTCCTGAATTAGATGGAGAGCTGCACTCTGGTTCATTCCTACATGAGTACTTCTCCCCTTCAGAATTCCTGCTTAGGTGCACAGAGGTTAAGAGAAGCAGACATGGGGTGCATGTTCAGACTTGTTCTCTCCACAATTCGAGTTCTAGAGAAGACCTAAACATGAATCTATTGTTTGGTCCACACAGTTAGCATGTTCCAATTGATAAAACTAAAAGGTGTTTTCTGCACACATTTGGTACATGGTGTCAATAAAGAATAACGTTTTCTTGGTTGTAGCACTCACCTTATAGAGCAGCCTTTCTCAACTTTTTGACTCTGAAGGAACCTTGAAATATTTTTCAGGCCTCAGGGAGCCCCTGCACATTCAGGCTCAAATATAGGCCAGAAGTTACAAAATTATATTTGTTTCATGTGTAGGCCTGTATATATGCATTAACACTGTTCTTAAACTAAAAGTAAAGAATGAAATTTACCTCTTTAATGTGAAGTTGCCTGAATTTGAAATAATTTTTTAAAATAAATCGTGATCTCCCAGGGAACCCCTAGTGATCTCTAGTGAGATCCCTAGTGAGTATGGGAGAAGTGCCTGATAGTTTTCTTTTAATATTTCATGGGATGGGAACACAAGTCTTTCAAACAGGCTTTCCAGCCCTGATCCAGTCCCTGTTGGATTAGCAGTACAAAGTAATTTCCTTGCCCATGTCAATTTGTAATCTTCTGCTCTCTTTCTTTGAGATGTGGGTAGAGGGAGCACAGAGCACTGTTATTGTTTCTCCCATTCCTTTCTTTCTTCCTACAACTCTTAATAGTCCAAAAACTTCAGCATGCTTTTTAGAAAGATAGACATACCAAGCATTAAATCTGTGAATTTTAGGAGTGTGAAATAGTTTCATCACAAACCTGCTTTGCCTCCAGTTTTCAACACATATGAAGAAATAATTTTACTGTAGGGTAACATTTTCCATGCTTGATTTCAATAGAAGTGTGCATATTTTGTTTTCCACTAGATAAGCTGTAGTCTGTAACTTTGTTTCCTGCGATATATGTTAAGTTCTTTAAGGTAGCCAACGGTAAAATTAGATGTCGAGATGAAGCTTTCCAAAAATCCTTTTGGGATTGAAATGAAGTGCAACTGAAATCTGCATAAAGAGCAAACTATTGTGGAAACTGTATAGTCAAAACATCTTTTGGAGTTTGCAACTGCAGTTTGCATTAAGTAATACAGATTTAATAACTTGACTGCTCTGAGTTTGAGACTCTCCCAGCAAAGTATTATCTGGTGGGTCCCCAAAATAACTGGCAGCCTCCAGCGACTTTGTCAGCTGGAGTAGCAAGGAGCAGTACTTGCCTCTTGCCCTTTTCATTAACTATCATGCCTCTAAGTATTGGTCCACCATACTAAAAGTAATTTAAAATACCATTAATAGTAAGATGGAATTTGAGGAGGAGAAGGAGGAGGATAAAGGGGGATGCAATCAATCACACTAGGATGATTATAGCTGCCAAAAAAGGAAGTATGTATCACTGAAAAGGGGGGCAAAAGAGAATACAGATTTTCCTAACCTGTTCATGTTCCAGTCTATATGTAGAGATGCACATGTGGGGTTATCTGCTTGTCCTGCTTGCCTTAGTGCAAAAACAGTCCACCAACTGTGTCTCAAGGACAGGAATGCACAATGCCATCCTCAGCCTGTCCTCAGCCCATCACAAATGCACTCTCTCCCTGTCTGTTTCTTGTTCCATGTCAACAGTGTGTCTGCCTGCTGCACTTCATTCCCCTCTATGCACAGCCCTGTGTGCCATTTGACCACTGTGCATTGTGGCAGGAACCACACCTATTCTCTGGGCATTGCTCACCACAGTGATTTCATCTTGGGCTCCTGAACCAGTGAAAGACTGAGCTTTAATCAAGCAAGGAACCAAACATAGGTTCATTGGTGGAAGGGTGAAAGGAAAATCTGGATTTATTTTTCTTCTTTACAAGTTCACTAATGGAAGGTGAAACATGGACTATACTATGGTACATTCAAATAGAGCCTGGGAAAACTGTGAAGAGGACTGGGTCCCTGCTTAGTATTTTTTCCAGATGCTAAATAAGGAAAAACAATGATTATTCTCCTTTCTTATGGTATTTAATTTTATCTTTATATTTGGAATGGACAGAACGTTGGATAAATAATGCATTTAAACAGAGGTCTCTCCTGTGTGAATGGGAAATATGGCCATTCTAGAGCTTGGATTTTGTGGATTCACCAACTGCCCAAGGATTTTGGGCCACTAATATAATGCTTAGGCAACTAGCAGCTGTATTGGTCCTGCACAAGAATTCAAAAATATATTGATTGTAAGACACTACCATCTGTAATTGAAAGCTTAAATTAGTAAAGGTTGTGTGGTTCTTTGTTTACTTCTTTATTTACTTCCCTCATTGAATAACCGTGTGATTTGTTAGCTCTGTGTCAGTGAGGTTGCTGGCATTCCCAGGAAAAGTTGTCAGTTTCTAACACTGATGCACTTTCTACACCTGACTCCAATTTACTTACGTGGGTAGATTACAGATTTATGTACTCATTGAGCTTTTTGAGGCATTTCTGATAAAATCAAATACAAGAAACAACGCAGGGACTTAGCTTGCACCTACCTCTTAGCATGCCAGGGGTGCCTGTGCAGTTTCAGTTTGCAGGGACAGTTGTTCTCAGAGATAGGATCCCTCAACATTGTGCTCTCCAGATGCACAGTGCTATGATTGTCGGATCAGGGAGATGTAATTGGGAAATGATGCTGTATTATAATGTTTCAGTACAGATTATACAGTCTAGATAATGTCTCCTTCAAGTCATGTTTGACTCCTGGTGACCTAATGGACACATTCATATAGTTTGGGGGGCAAAAAAAGGAAAGTGCTTGCCTTGGCTTCTTCTGGGATTTGTTTCTGATACTTACTTCCAAGACTAGTCTGTAGCCCTGGTAACTCCTGATGGTCCAACCCTGTTTAGATTTTTGAAAATAGTCATGATTTTCTCGATCAGGAATCCCCAAACTCGTTGGCCCCTTCATGAGGTTTTGTTCACTGACTCCCAGACATTTATTATATGAAAATAATAATAATAATAATAAGCTAAGAGCAGGAAAGTTGAAGAAAGAAACAGAGGGAGCTAATTCAGGCTGCCCAAGACCAAGCCGTAAGAACAAATGCATATAAAGCCAGAATTGAGAAGACAGACAGCAAATGTCATATCTGCAAAGAAGCTGAAGAAACAGCGGACCATCTAGTTAGCTGCTGCAAGAAGATCACCCAGACTGATTACAAACAACGGCATGACAAAGTAGCAACAATGGTGCATTGGAATATCTGCAAGAAATACCACTTGCCTGCAAGCAAGAACTGGTGGGACCACAAAATAGACAAAGTAATAGAAAATGAAGAAGTTAAAGTGCTCTGGGACTTCAATTCAAACAGACAAGCATCTGCCAGACAACACTCCAGACCTAACAACTGTTGATAAAAAAGACAAAGAAGTCTGGATAGTGGACATTGCAATACCTGGGGACAGTGAAATAGAAGAGAAAGAACTGGAGAAAATCACAAAATATAAAGACCTGCAAGTAAAACAACTGTGGTAAAAGAAAGCTAAGATAGTACCAACAGTAATAGGCACCTTGGGTGCAATTCCAAAACATCTGGAGCACCACTCGAACACTATTGGCATTGACAAAATCTCCATCAGTCAATTACAAAAGGCAGCTTTACCTGGAACAGCTTACACCCTGCGACAATATCTGTAATATTATTAAACAACGACATCTGCCTATTCCAGGTACTTTGGAAGGACTTGATAGGTGGACAAAAATGCCAAATACAGTATAAACATCTGGCTGACTATGCAATCAACCACCACCACAACAATGAATAGTCCCATCAACCTTTGGGGGTTGATATTGACCACTTTGGAGAACTCTGGTCTAGGTGCTGCCATGAGTCCCTGGCACTTTGTACAGTCTGTTATGATTGGGACGATTAGTGAAAACAAAGCAGAATATACATTATTATTTTTCTAACTAAAACCTGACTGTTTGTTTTAAGAAAATCTTCTTAAATTATTTGCTGAAAGGCCACATGGTGGCTGATGAGATCACTGCTCAAAATGAATGAGGTCACCTTTTATCTCCTCATATATATGTTCTTATTCATATATCACTGACATAGGGAATAACAATATTAATTGATTTAATCAATCCACTATAACATAATTCAATTTCAATTAAATCAAATGTAGTTTTTATTTTCTTGTCCTGGCCCTGCCTACTTTCCAAAATATGGCTTCTGACATGCCACTCAAGACAATCTATTGTCTTTAGCTTAATTTATACTGTAATTATACTGTGTTTGTTTCAGATCATTAAAATGTTCCATTATTTCCTGAGGAAAATAAATCACACATTGGACATGGTTTAAGCAAATTAGTTTATTCAATGGTTCCATGTAATTCTAACATTTAAAACCATATGACAAACATCTTCCAGAGAGTGACTCATTCTGTGTACAAAAGATTTTAGGATCAGGCCTTAGATTTATTAGCCATCCTTCAATACTTTTGAGACCAATTCAATTTCTCAGAACTAGATATGACTGCATTTTGTACACAATACTGGATTTTAAATCAAGGCCAACCTAGCGTCCAACCTTGGAGTGAGAAAGAATTTATTGTATTGCTGGAAGGACTATGTCTCAAAAGGATTTAAATCTTTTGAATAATCCATTCTGAGTTTTACCCTAGTGGGGTCAAAAGAGGACATAGGTTATCATGTTTAACAGAATAATAAAATCCACAGTGAAAAAGACTGTTTGTGTTCTGGGTATATATAAAGAAATGATGCACAATTTTGCTCCTTATCTTCTGTTAAGATTGTATTTAGATTCCTATTTTTTAGATACTTTAGTCTTCCTTGTAAACATCTTTTAAACGATTTAGGAATGAATCTATGACTCACAGAACATAAGTCAGATGCATTGTTTGTTTCTATTTTCTATTGAGATACTATAGACAGTATACATTAGGGCTGTGCAAAGTAGCTGTGGTCTGTTAAAGGCTCAAGCATTTTCCTTGGAAAGCTGTTCTTGATTGTCTAAGCATACACTGGACAGCCATGTATGTTCATTTATATGCTGACAGCCAGGAACAGCATTTAAAGCAATTGTATGAGCCTTCCAAAATAGTATGGCTGTTTTAATGCTTCAAGGAAGGTGGTTTCATTCAAATGATTTGCACAGCATATAATGTTAGAGTTAGATGGGACAAATTAATAGTGGGCAGCCTAATCGATAAATATTAGATGGATAAAAGATAATAAATATTATACAAAATATTTAATAGTATTTATTATTAATAATAATAATAAATAACATACAAAATAATAAAATGAAAGAACAGGCTGAACTTTTAATCCCTATGATAATGTATCTCAATATACTTGAAAATGATGTCTCAGTGTGGGGGATTAAACAATTACCTAATTCATACTTCCAAAACAAATGCTGGAAAGGAAATGCAATTAAACTCCTTCTCCCCCGCCCCCCATTTTCAGGTAGATTAATATCTCACTAGGGATGATACACATCAAATTTCAGATAAAATACCTGCCTGTAAATTTAGATTTAAAAAATGTTTGGGGAAATCAGATTAAATTTGCAGGAAAGCATTGCAATCAATTTCATTTGAATAGGTTTGGGAGACTGTTGAAAAGTAGAGTTATCAGTTTGATTACTTACCAAAACAGGATATTCTCATCCATGTACCAAATTTTAATGTACGTATTGGAACAGCATAGCACTTTGGATATGAAGGCAAAGTTATGCTTCAGCACACATGGGGAGGTGGCTGAGGAGCTGTCCTTAAAAAAGCCATGCCTTTTTTTTTTTAAAGATGTGCTTGGTTTAGGCATGTATTCTGCATGTACTGTATTTCCTGTATGATTCAAAGCACCTTTTGCCTTCAAATATGATGCATTGAAAATTCATAATCCATACAGAATCATATAGAACTGAGATGCATCTAGCTTAGAAATCTGCAAAATTCCAAAAGAATCAATACGATGGGTTTTCTGTGGAGGACATGGCTGCCTGAAGACCACTAAGATCATCCTAGTAAATTCCACTGGCAAGGGCTCTTTCCACTAAGACATCTCTCATAATATTCAGCCATAAGTAACCAAGATCTACTTTAGTCTTTTGGACGAAGAAAACAATCTGACAAACTGTCAAGTGTTTTAACTCTACTATCATGTCTCTTCACAAACCCATCTCCTTCAACTTTTCCTCAAGGATGTTTTCTATAAACTAAAAGTTTCTCCAACCCTCCCTGTTCTAGTTTGTCTGCATCTTCCTGCAGCTGATGTAAGTCATTTCCCAGGCTCCTTGTTGCAGAAAGAGGCATCATTCTTTATGGGTGAGCTAAAAAAGTGGCTATACCAAGGAAGGAAGCACCACCTGATTTCATCTTGCACATAACTAAAAGAAGAATCTGGACTCCCTTGAAATCTCAGAAAGTTCAGGATTTGTGTCTACAAGCTCAGTGCTGCAGCCATTCCTTTCAAAATAAGATAAACTGAAAGCAAGTTATTTTTTTTAAAACCATGGCTGCTGTATCATTCAAAGGGGAGTGGTTCAGTGAAGTTTTAATCATGTAAAGTGCTAAGAGCAAGGTCACAACTAGGCACCAGCCCTTGCCACATTGCCTTATGAGTTGATCGCTGTTTTTTCAGTGGTTGGATTGCTTTTCAGAGTAGAGAAGAGTACCTTCCTGAGTTACTATGATATCTACACTCTTGATTCTTTGAGACCAGATTATCTGCCCAACTTTGTCTTTGCCCTGCTCACATATGTTTGAAAAGTATATTGTGTGTAGTTTTATACTGGCTACTGCTGGCTGTAAAATTAATTTTGAACTAACTTTGCTAACTCCAGCAAAGACTTTCTTCCAAAAGTATACAACAATAGAATTGGGAATGATAGATGGTACACAGGTGTGGTTTCAGTTTTTTTAAATAAAGTGGTTTTGACATTTTAAAGAAACAACTTTCTGAATAATTTCTATCAGTATTGTACAAATTGCATAACAGAATACAACGAAATCCCATTTAAAAATATATAAAATTAATGAAATATCATATACAAATACAAAACTCAAAAGACCATCAAAATCAAACCACATACTGTATATTAAAATAATAGGTCTTAAGTACTGATTTTAAACAGATAGTTTTTAAATACTAAAATAAAAATAAGAAAAATTGTTCTCTGACACCAGCAAGATCACAGCTTGACTTCCCATAACTTTGAAGCAATCATTATCTTATTACAGTGTAAAACTCTTACAGATTTTTTTTCCAGCGGAATCATGCTCAGCTTCTGACTGACTATAAGCCTTTGAACCTTTTCAGAAGCCCAGTATTCACACTTTTAATATCTCTGTGTCTGATAAATCTGCTTCAAACAATAGTTATGGGACTGGCAATGGGTATTGCTCACAAGTTCGCTTTAAAGGCGAGCTCTAAGCAATCTTTTAAACATTTGGTTTGAATGTCGACTTTGTCATCTCTGTGTATTTTTGGTTTGTCCTCTAGCTATTTGTTTTTCTTTAATCAAAACTGGAAGTCTTCCTGTTTCAATATCTTTAAGAGCCCTGGAGATCACATCTAACATATAATCACTGTAAGCAGAATATGTAAGACAATTTCCTCTGTAACTTCAAATCCTGTCAGAAGCAATATTCACAAAAATGGTATGTCATATTCAAGTGTAAGTGGAGAACTACCATGAAACCCATTATGCTTAGCAATGATATAGCAGTTAAAATGCCCTTGGAGTAATTTCACTAGGGGCCCAAAGTTATTAGAAATGTTCATGCTGCCTATTAAAAATGTATATATTGTAGTATGCTATGGAAATTAAACGCTCAACATTTCTGTGTTGTGCAGCATATTTGTATTGATTTTTTCACAAGTTAAATTATTCAAGTTAACTTGCTGAAAATTGAATTATAAAAGTCCCAGTACAGCAGAAATGTGCAGCTTGAACAGGAAAGTGCTAGTTGTGCAAAGTTTAGTTGTTAGGGAAACCCCAGCACTGTCAGCTTGGGGGACAAGCAGAAAGGAAACCGGAGAGTTACAAATGAAACATAACAGCTTATTCATACAGCTAAGACCCTATTTGTGGCAGAAAATGAAGTTTACGTTCAATCAATAGTAACCTTTTTGTTTGATTAAATATATTTATGAAGCGAAAGCAGATGATGACCTATGGATATGATGGCATGGGGAAGGGGGACGGGAAAACTAGAACATGAATGTACCTTATGCTAAACATAACCATGAGTTACATAGTTCTTGGAACTATGCTACAGCCTACATTGTGTGATTCATTTTCGTATTTACATAAATAGAATTATTAATGGAATTTAGGAGGGAAATTCCAAATCAGCTAAGATCACTGGTAATGGCAGATCTTAGAATCAAGATAGGGTGAGGCTTGGACTATAAACTCATCCAATTTAACTCCCAAACTGCTCTAAATTACAGACGTGGTAAACTTGGTGAAACATAGTCTCCCCTGTTTCCTTCCCAAAGAAACTCGCTGTTTTAGGGCTTCTCTTGCCTGAAGTTGTTACTGCTGTTGTTATCATTTTGTTACCGAGCAGTTCCCAGCTGACATAAACCAGACTTCGGCTAATCCTTCCATCTGTACTTAGAGCCCTCCTGCTTGCCTGTATACTTGTTCCTTAGTTTAGTCGGGCTACTCTGAAGATACTCTACTTACTAACAGTTATATGTAGTTCTCCACTACAGGTACACAACCTTTAAATTCTAATTGTAGTTTGAATTCTAAAAGAGATCTGCATCCCACATTGCCTATCACGTTTCTTACATTACTGTATATATTTTAAATAATGAAAGCCACCCAGAGTTTTCTGGAGTTGGGCAACCTCAAAATCCAATAAATTAAATTAAAATCATTTTTCCCCCAGAGGACAAATCATCTGGGTGTATGGTTATCTATCGAGCATCGCACTAAGCTATAAATCTTGCTCTCTAGACACTTAGCTGTATATTCAGGAATTGGCTTACTTGGCAGGGCTCACAAATTTGCCTTGGCTCCATTAGTTTCTTTATTACAAACCAGAATGCAGCTATATAGACACTGAAGTCAAAGCCAAAGCCTTTATACATGCCTACGCTCCAGGGTTTAAATTGTAGGCTTTCTCCTCCCACCTTGCCATGCTAATGGGTACGTGTCTATTCTCTTGGTGGCCTTGAAAGATACCTGATCTAGGTTGACATAATGCTTCCCTCTAGCCTGGAAACTGTTCATTCCTGCTATGCCAGCTCCATTCCTTATTTGGCTGCTTCAGAAGGGTCCAATCTAGCTAGGTTGCTTCTAAGAATGTTCTGCTAGGTAAGCCAGTTCCTGAAGAAGGACCTAAGTATCAGGAGAACTGAGAATTGTTCCTGAGCTCTGGTGTGAAGCTTGATGCTTGCCCACCCATGAATGGATAATTCCTGCACACACATCTCCATGGAAAGTGTTGGAGATCCTCTGAAGAAGACTGGATGCACATAGCAGCATTCCATTCTCCCACAAGTCAATGAGATTTAACTAATATGTATTTTTCCCCCTGAATTCCAGTATAAATAACTGAAGGCAATTTATTTGGTTTCTGCCTGAGTATTACGATTTTCTTAACGCTGAAATAAAAAAAAAAGAATGTTCCCTTGAGTAGGCACCAGGCATATTACTTGTGCTATGACATATTACACTGGACTTGTAACATTCAGTTCCCTGCAATTTTAACATTTCCTTGTATCACTTTTAATGCATACAGTTCTAGAGAAAGCATTACAAAGTCAGGGGATTATCCAGACATGTATAGTGTCTATAGTATTTTAAGCTGACTGAAAAATATGTGTGATATATGTATACATCACACATAAATCCATATTATTCATGCACATGGTTTGTGTGTGTGTGTATATGCGCACACACATGTGCACACACATGTATATATTCATTAAAGAGAATGAGATATTTTCTTCATCATTAGAATACATTGTAAGCGTATATAACAGTATCCCACCCGATCCCCACACAAAAGATTGAATGGTATCCTCAAACTTACTTTTCCAATATTCTATAAAATCTATTTTATCACAAATTCCTCAGCATTCCCTCTGCCCTTGAGTAGTGTGTGATGTGGCTACTCTTCACTCAGTTACGATTATTCTTCTTAAGGCAAGAAGATGGTGCAATTCTCCTTGCTTGAGACCTTTTGTTGACTAAAAGTCAGAAGAGGTTTCTGCACATGCACAGAAGCCTCTTCTGGTTACTGGAATTGCTGGTTCAGGAATGCAATCTGGCTGTTTCACTGTTGGAAGTGGGAACGGTTGTCTCATGAAATAGGCTTGAAACAGTGCTTTACATGAAGCTTAATCATGTTGAAGTTCTACACCTCCCAGATAAATACTAGTATGACTCCCTAGATGGCAGCACTTGTTTGACCCTGTCTGAAATTGAAAGCTAAACAAGGTTGGTCCTGATTAGGACTTGGATGAGATACCATCAGGAAATTCTAGCTGTGTGAAGTTGAAACAAACAAAAAAAAGTACTGGGAGAAGGCAGTGGCAAACCACTTTAGTAGTGTTGCCAAGAAAATTGCATGGATATGTCCATGAAGTTACCCAGAAATCTGTTAGCCTTGAGAGCACAGTTGCCTTTTTACATAATAATGGCATACCATATTGTTTTTCAATTTCTATCCAAGTTCAAAGGAACTTCCATTTCTCTCCCCCAATTACTAATGAAACAACTCTTATCAGCCTGTTGTTAATAATTGCCAAGTATAGTGCTATAAGAGCTTTGCAAGTAAAAAGTATTTTGCAATATTTCAGTTATTTGAAAGCTTTCTCTTCAGACTTAATTAATAGCTGGTTATGTCCAAAATGTATAAAACAATATCAAGTCTTGCTTTACACTGACAATAGGCGTAATATAAGTTAAATGAAAGAGATTTCTGAGTGTAAAATATTGCTGTTCATGCACTTTACCAGACTCTTCTTTTAAATGAGATTAAATTAATCTAGATAGAACATTTTTGCTTTCAAAATTTATTTTCCTTCATGTTGCAGGATGGACAAAGCCAAATGTCTCTTAATTTTTTTTCCCCCCCTTTAAAATAGTTGTTTTGATTTTGTGAAGATTTAAACAATATTTGGTGAATGTTCCTAATAGGTCCATGTGTTTTACCTTCTGATATTTTTAATTCAAACAGTTTCTTGCCCAAATTACCTTATTTTCTAATTAGTGCTCTGGCTAAGTGCTTTGTTTAAAAAAAGAAAAGAAAAGAAAGTCTGAAACAAAGGGAATGTGTTGTCACACACTAATTTTCCTCCAAGTGAGATATATTCTTTATTAAAGATATTCTAATTACAGCACATGTCAATGCTTATCATTAGAAAGTCTCAACCACTTATTGGTGCACAAGACTTTCCATTATATACAATCAAAATCAATACCTAGAGTCCAGGATTAATTTTAAGTTTGTATTTATGTTCTAGAATAGAACATGTTAGATTATTATGATTAAATTTTAAAAACTGCTTTAAAAACACCTTTTTGTTTTAACTGAGTGATAGAAAAGGAGAAAGCAAGCTGTCTTTGTTGGGGAGCTTCACCATGAAACTATTAAAAGGAGACTGAAATTATAAATGATTAATCAGCAGTTTTTCCCAATTTGATACCCCCCAAGTTTGTTGGAATTACAACTCCCAGAATTTTTTAGCCAACATGAGCTAAATACCATGAGTATTTTGGAAAGTATAATCCCAGCACTTCTGAAAGTGCTATATTGGAGAAAGTTTGGCCAAAGCAAACTCCATATTTACTTCCAAAAGAACCTAGTACCAGTTATTACAGTGAAATATAAAAAACTCCTGGAAGCCAGTTTAAGTATTATAAAATTATGATTACATACAGTAACACTAGGGGAAAAGACTTTTACATTATATTCAATGTAGGCAAATCAAGTACACCGCATTTTCTAATTAAGATATCAATAAATCCAGAAAGAGCCACCCAAAAAACAACATATCCCGTTTTATCCCTGATTAAATAAACCAAATTTATAGTCTTTTTTTTTCTTCTATTCAAGGCAGTTTTTCTCTGTAATCCATTCAGATTATTGTTAATGCTTGTTACAAATTTCTTTAGCACTTTAAACAGTCTCCTTTGTAAATCCAACAAAGGGAAATTATTCCCACTGTTCTCTGGGATTATCATTTTTATTTCCTTCTTGATTTTTAGAACCTCTCCAGATTTCTCTCTGTGTCTGTTGGCAGATTCTTATTCAACGTCTCATTCATATTTTCCTCAAGTAAATTTTGCTGTATATCTCGTTCTGTACCACCTTCATTTGGGAACAAAATGTTCTCAAGAAGACAAAACATAGCTGACATTTCCTGACCTAGTTCTTCACAGATGTCTCTAAATGCCATTACAAATTGCTTGTCCAATCTCAAAAACAATTTTTTCCCCACAAGTATACATTTATTTTTAAAACTTGGTTTCAAAGTCATATTATTCAAAGTCCAAAACTCCAGTGCTTTCTGAGCCCTTAAAACTTTCTGTAGCCAAAACCTTGTCTTACTTTTTGCTGTTTATTTTAAGTTCTTAAAAATTATAAAAGTAGATCTTTATATTCTTAGATTGAGAATTGAAAGCACTACATTCACCCGATGTTTCCAGCCTTGTCACTCCACAGGCCTCTAACTTCCTTAAATCCAAATTCCAAAAGTTCTTAGCAAGGGAAGTGCACAGACTTAGTGTCCTTGGAAGGCTCTGTTTGCAGCTTGAGCAAATATGGCAAATTCCCATCTCCAGATTTCCACCCACCCACCCAAATGTCTTGTGGTCTCTTCATGAGAAAAAGGAACAGCCGTAAGGAGAATCAGCTTGGGCAATCTCGCATCTTTCTCTTTGATCCAGAGAGGATCAAGGGGAGCTGATCTGCATTTGGCTCCCTTGTAAAATGCTGCAAATGTCAGCGCTTCTTGTCAGTGGGGCTGTCTTCAGTCCACCATCTTCCCCGCAAGTCCTCTCTATTTTTCACTTTCAACCAATTAAAGTTTAGAC
Source organism: Candoia aspera (assembly GCF_035149785.1). Taxonomy (NCBI): domain Eukaryota; kingdom Metazoa; phylum Chordata; class Lepidosauria; order Squamata; family Candoiidae; genus Candoia; species Candoia aspera. The sequence continues at coordinate 27,591,169 of NC_086156.1, read as the reverse complement.
TATTGCAGCAGCACAAAGTAGTGTTCTACCCATCTTATTTATTATGTCCATAGTATACTGTATTAGAAATAGAGAGTGCTAGATGATTGCCACTGACAACTTTACATTTATCCATCACCTGGGGTAGAGAAGAACTGCATTTAAAAAATATTGGTTACTAGCCAAGAGTTGCATTTATTGTCAAATTGTTTAGGCTTGCAGTGTAATAAACTGTATTGTCCTGGTTGGCTACTCCTCTGCAAGAAATATGAAATAGACTTCAACTAGCAATCTGCCTCTAGAAGGCCTTTACTAACAAAAGACCTAAAGGGAGAAAGGAGACACTTCTTCAGAATGTCCCCTTAACTTCAAAAGGAGATTTTGAGGGAACAAAGAGAGGATTGGATTTGCCCCATTTTCATTCCATTGATGATTGGCTTCTAGTGACAGAGAAGCCCTGGTTAGGTACAACTTTTTGATGCCAATTTAAAAGTGAATTATTTCAGGGGCACATTTCCCAAGCTGTGGGCTGAGTGCAGCAAATTTTACATTATTATCTATTGTCAGATATCGGAATCTATTAACACAGGAGCATTACTACTGACATTATAGTCCTTTTGTTTACTAGACTAATATTTCTTTCTGAAAACATTTGTGACCTAAACCAATTCCTGAACATGCAGCTATTTTTCCCAAATGAACTGCAGCATTGCTGTTAATATGATCAACTCTCATTTTGAAAAGGACATGTGCAACTGTGCTCACTGAAGTTCTGTCCTGGATAATATCAGAAGTTCTGTTTGATATTAGATAACTATTGGAATGACCAGTTCTCACAATACCAATATAGCTTTGAATCTACTGGTAGCCTGAAAAAAATGGTTTCTTCTGACTTTTTATAGAAAAGATAAAGTTGATGCTTGTAATTATATGTGTTAAATGGTCATTATTAGCCTATTCTTACATTGTGTCTTAAAATTATTATTTATGCAATATGACTATAAGTTATCTATTTATGTTATACACAAGTGCATACATATATACATGTGCATACACACACACAGACACACACAAAACCTCAAAATATTAGCAGAAGAGATAATTTATATATTTCACGGGGTCTGAAGGCTACCCAAAGTATAATGAATAATAAGGCATATAGCTCACTGTGTAACTGTGACCTGGAATCAAATTTCATGTTTTGAAGTGGATAGGTGACAGTGACTGTGGTTCCGCTACTCAACTGGACAGGGAAGGGATTCTCTTTATATCTTATACTACAGGTTTCTTATATGTCCTATCCCCAAAATACCTGAAGTAGGACTGTGCAGATTTCAGATTCAAAAGGAAAAATGATTCAAAGTGCCTGTGGGTACTCAGATAATTTCTTTCAACAATTCCTTAAGCAGCTGTGTCCTTTCCTGGGATAATGTAGCCAGAGTTGGTGCTTTGTTGAAGAAGTTGTGAACAGGAGCCTATTTGTGCTTCCAAGCCCCTGTTCTCCTTCATTTGTACAACATTGCATGTGTCCCATCAATTTACTGCAACAGCCTGGTTGCATTTCAAGGGGTGCAGTCAAAGATTTCAGAGCTATAAAAAAAATGGGACTTAGGGTTGCATGTAGCTGTGTAAAATCATGCAGCTCAACCCTATATTAAAAGGAATTTATTAAATTATGGTTTAGTTGTCATAGAGTTAATGCTGAAAATATTAATGTTGAAAATTCTTGAGTGACTATGACCTTTGACTTGTTAGGTAACCAGAAACACACAGGCTGCATTTGGACAAGTCAGCCTTCAATTCTACTGAAATCAAGGAACAAATTAGTCTCATTAATTCAGCATGCAAGTGGAGCTAGACATCTCTGAATCTGGGCATTGATGTTCATCTTTGTGTATATGAATACCCTGCTGAGTGACAACCACGATGATATTACTCTATGGATGAAAAACTGAAGTTATACAAATCAGCCTAAACTCAAATATGCTTAACTAATAATATAGTTTCACTATAACTTCTAACCCAGACTTACATTAAATATTTTATGCTTCATCATTCATCTACTTCTCAATGCCTGGAAAATTCTAATGTTTCTCATTATTTTAATGCTATTGGAAAACTGTGAGTATGAAAGCTGCATTTTAATAACCATTTGCATATTATCAGAACTGTAATCAGGAAAGAGGAAAAGAATTGATATCTAACATGACCAAAAGCCACTTGTATGTTATACTGTTGTTTGGCAACATCATTTAAATTAAAGATTTATTTTGACAAGTAATTAAAGAAATGTCATTGTTTATTGTAATGACATTGGTGCATATGGGGAGGAACAATAAGTCCACATAGTTTCGCATGCAGACGGTTGAATTTCAGGTTCCCTGATTCCTGCACCCCCAGGGGATAAAAGTTATACAACCCATTTCTATTTACTACAACAGCTGGAGCTGATGACAGTTGGAGTAATTGTTGGAAAATATTGAGCCAGGTAAGACCAAGGTATACTTCTGTATAAAGTAGCCTTATATTCATACTGTATTTATATACTTCATTTTTTGTATGGCTGAAAAGAGTCCTGTCTGGAAATCCAGAGAACTTCTGGTAGCAATCAGCCTTCTCTAATGTGATAACTACCGGAAGACTACAGATGTCATGAGCAACTCTCACAAATCCAGCCAGCAAGATCAACTGTAGGGAAATAAGAATGCACAAATCAGCTTTTCCCAGCTTGGTGTCCAGTAATGTGTGGTACTTCAGTTCTCTATCACTGGCAATGGCAAAGTCCAGATACCAAGTCATCAAGAGTGCCATTTTGAGGAAGGGTGATACAGATCTTCCTGAGCTGGACAGAGCATTAATCTGACTCAGTTTTAGAGAGGTTTGGGGGTAAGGTTTCTTGAATGCACCAGCTGTCAATCAGGATTGCACTAAGGCAGCTTCTATATGTGTTTTCCAACTGCAGTACAACAGTCTTTTACTATTGTTCTACTGTGCCCTTGGTCTACTCATTTTTTCAAAACTTTTTTCTTCCCTTCATTTATATGCTATTCAGATTTTTATTCAAAAGCTTCTATTTTCAACACAAAAGTAGGTAGATACAAAGGTAATAAAGCATTCTTACTTGCTTCAGGAAAGACTGATGATAACATTCGCTATCTACTATAAAAATGAGTGTGTACTGGAGTGCCAGAAACCTGTCAAAAGTCTACTGCTACAGTTTACTGATTAATCAGGAAAGGATTGAAATCTTGATTGGCTTTATTTGTTGGCTGATTGAAACAGTGAGATAGGAAGTCCTGGACAGATTAATTAATTTGTGCTGAAGAGTCCAAACTTAATCTAAAGGATGCTGTCAGTTTGAGTGATGGCTGTGTAACAGAAGAAGGGTGTGCTTTTTTTAAATCACTTTAGTGACACCTAAAAGCAAGGCTTTTTCTACTAACAAGTAATTTCTCCCATTCTGTTGAAAAAGTATGCCCAGCTAGAATATATGTCAATTACTGGTACATTAAAGAAGATTTTTTAATAAGCAGACAGGATATTGTGAATGAGTGTTCTGCTGGTGGTGGACTTAGGTTTTTATGAGAAGCATTCCCAGGTTTGTATTACCTTCCACTGTAAGTCAAAAATGCTTTCCTACAATTTGGATCCTATTTTAAGCCTACCACATCTCCAAAGTTTAAACAACTAACAGTACATTAAAACATGTAGAACAGTGTTTCTCAACCTTGGCAGCTTTAAGATGAGTGAACTTCAACTCCCAGAACTTCTCAGGCAGCCTTCCCCTTGCTGACTAGGGAATTCCTTGCTGGCTGGGGAATTCTGGGAGTTGAGGTCCACCCATCTGAAAGCTGCCAAGGTTGAGAAACACCGATGTAGAACAAACTCTGCTCAAGCTAAAGTGAAGCTATGTTTCCGTACACGTATTTCCCAAATTAGCGCTCTCTAGGTGGACCGATAGATGGACTGTCTAAATGGAGCCAGTTTGGTGTAGTGGTTAAGACATCAGGCTAGAAACCAGGAAACTGAGTTCTAGCCCTGCCTTAGGCACAAAGGCAGCTGGGTGACCTTGGGCCAGTCACTCCCTCTCAGCCCTAGGAAGAAGGCAATGGCAAACCACTTCTGAAAAATCTTGCCAAGAAAACTGCAGAGACTAGTTCAGGCAGTCTTCAAGAATTAGACATGATTGAATGGATTAAAAAAAAAAAAAAGATGAGCTGAATTACAACAGACCTGCCTAAGTCCCCCAGGGGCTTTATTCTCTTATATTCAAGAGAATTATGAGTATAAGAGTCTCTCCAAAGGCTGCCATTAAAATTTAAGTGTAACCTGAGAAAATGAAGGGGGAAAAAAATGCATTGGACTATTGTATCAATTTCAATTCAATTGAATCACATTTACTTTTTGTCCTGGTCCACCTGACTTTCTCAAATATAGTCCTCAATGCAGTATTCAAAGCCAAGTATGGCCCTTAATCCAAAATGTGTTGCAATTCCATGGATTATAATCCACTTTCTAATATGAGTTATGGGCCAACATCTCTGGAAGGCATCAGAACTTTCCATGGGGACATGGCGGACAGAACAGCTGTGCCTGTGGGCTCAGCAGGCAGAACTGACAACACGGCAGTTTTTTCAGGCTCAGGCAGGTTTCTCCTGAAGCCCAGGAATTTTTCTGGAAAAAGGAAAACACCTGGAATCACCCCATCTGTCCTCCAGACAGCTGTTGACCATTTCCAAGCCATGCTGTACCCTTAAAGGGACACTAAGACCGGCCACCCCATTTCTAAATCACCCAATTTATATTTCTTTTAAGTACACGTACCCTGAGAGAGGCTTTCTACAGCAAAGAGGAGTGGGCTCTCTTGGTGCTTATCATTATTTTTGGGATCAATTTTTTTTTTTAAAAAAATCTTTTTAAGTTTTGGACTTTGTTTTCCATCCAAATATTAAGGAGGATTGAGAGTAAATAACTGTCTCCCTGTTATTATTGTTGTACTAAATTTGAAGATATTAGCATTTTCCTGGAAAGCAAAAGGCAACAGTGATAGGGGGAGATATGCCCAATTAAATGCAAAATTCCAGAGGTTAGCCAGAAGAGATAAGGAATTATTTTTAAACAAGCAATGCGTGGAAGTGGAAGAAGACAATAGAATAGGAAGGACAAGAGACCTCTTCCAGAAAATTAGAAACATTGGAGGTAAATTCCAGGCAAAAATGGGTATGATCAAAAACAAAGATGGCAAGGACCTAACAGAAGAAGAAGAGCTCAAGAAAAGGTGGCAAGAATATACAGAAAACATGTAAAGGAAGGATAACAATATCGGGGATAGCTTTGACGGTGTGGTCGGTGAGCTAGAGCCAGACATCCTGAAGAGTGAGGTTGAGTGGGCCTTAAGAAGCATTGCTAATAACAAGGCAACAGGAGACGACGGCATCCCAGCTGAACTGTTCAAAATCTTGCAAGATGATGCTGTCAAGGTAATGCATGCTATATGCCAGCAAATTTGGAAAACACAAGAATGGCCATCAGACTGGAAAAAATCAACTTATATCCCCATACCAAAAAAGGGAAACACTAAAGAATGTTCAAACTATCGAACAGTGGCACTCATTTCACATGCCAGTAAGGTAATGCTCAAGATCCTGCAAGGTAGACTTCAGCAGTTCATGGAGCGAGAATTGCCAGATGTACAAGCTGGGTTTAGAAAAGGCAGAGGAACTAGAGACCAAATTGCCAATATCCGCTGGATAATGGAAAAAGCCAGGGAGTTTCAGAAAAACATCTATTTCTGTTTTATTGACTATTCTAAAGCCTTTGACTGTGTGGACCATAACAAATTGTGGCAAGTTCTTAGTGGTATGGGGATACCAAGTCATCTTGTCTGCCTCCTGAAGAATCTGTATAACGACCAAGTAGCAACAGTAAGAACAGACCACGGAACAACAGACTGGTTTAAGATTGGGAAAGGAGTACGGCAGGGCTGTATACTCTCACCCTACCTATTCAACTTGTATGCAGAACACATCATGCGACAAGCTGGCCTTGAGGAATCCAAGGCTGGAGTTAAAATCTCTGGAAGAAACATTAACAATCTCAGATATGCAGATGATACCACTTTGATGGCTGAAAGTGAAGAGGAACTGAGGAGCCTTATGATGAAGGTGAAAGAAGAAAGTGCAAAAGCTGGTTTGCAACTAAACCTCAAAAAAACCAAGATTATGGCAACCAGCTTGATTGATAACTGGCAAATAGAGGGAGAAAATGTAGAAGCAGTGAAAGACTTTGTATTCCTAGGTGCAAAGATTACTGCAGATGCTGACTGCAGTCAGGAAATCAGAAGACGCTTAATCCTTGGAAGAAGAGCAATGACAAATCTCGATAAAATAGTTAAGAGCAGAGACATCACACTGACAACAAAGGCCCGCATAGTTAAAGCAATGGTGTTCCCTATAGTAACATATGGCTGCGAGAGCTGGACCATAAGGAAGGCTGAGCGAAGGAAGATCGATGCTTTTGAACTGTGGTGTTGGAGGAAAATTCTGAGAGTGCCTTGGACTGCAAGAAGATCCAACCAGTCCATCCTCCAGGAAATAAAGCCAGACTGCTCACTTGAGGGAATGATATTCAAGGCAAAACTGAAATACTTTGGCCACATAATGAGAAGACAGGACACCCTGGAGAAGATGCTGATGCTAGGGAGAGTGGAAGGCAAAAGGAAGAGGGGCTGACCAAGGGCAAGATGGATGGATGATATTCTAGAGGTGATGGACTCGTCCCTGGGGGAGCTGGGGGTGTTGACGACCGACAGGAAGCTCTGGCATGGGCTGGTCCATGAAGTCACGAAGAGTCGGAAGCGACTAAACAAATAAACAACAAAAAGCATTTTCCTACACATTGAATCGGCTGTTTTGAACTTTCAGTTTTCTGCTTCTACTTTCCCTGGGGAACTGTTTGCTTTCTCACTTTTGCTTGTGTAAACACATTCTGGAATGCTTTCTTATCTTTGACTTTTGCTGGTTAAGCTCCTAGGGGGTGCCATAATCTACTGCTTGAGACATAGAGAATTTTAAACAGACTTCCTCTGAGATTTTAAACAGATTATTTCTGATTCCTACCAAGTTTTTATGCAAGGCAGTCAGGACATTGTGGAAAATGTGAGGTCTAAAATGGTTATCTGGTTGAGGATATTGTGGATGAAACTGAGAAATTTAACAGCAACAGAAATGTCTTTTCTAAGAGTGAGATTGGGACTTCTGTTGAAATGCTGGATGAAGATGGGATAGTCGAGTTGAAGAAATTTAAGGGAAAGATCGAGTTGCAAGCCACAAGTGAAATTGATCTTCTGATGGAACGCCATGGAAAAGAAGGGGTTATTGTGTATGGGAGGTCTCCTGAAGAGAAGTCAGAGTTTTTGAGGGGGGCAGTTGGGCTGTTCAATTTTTTTAAGAAAAAAGCTCTGTGCGCATTGTGGGGATATGCAAATGCTCTGGTTTATTTTGAAGTGGGATAAGGGTTTAAGAATATTTATCTGGATTGCTTTTAGGGTTTGGTTGATTTAATTTATCTTTAATGATTTGGATTAAGATTATTAAGGTATAATAAAAAATAATAAATATCTGGTTTTGAGTTTAATATGATTAAAATTATTAAAATTGTTGTATTATCAAGTACAATGACAGACAATTTATATGTTTTTAGTTTGATCTTAGTAGACAGGCATGGTTAGAACAGTAGTAGGAAGGAAATAAATAAATGTTATCTTTGGGGCGGGGAAGTTGATTAGGAGGTATGTGCATGTTTGTGTGTGTGTATCTTTTAATATAAGGGGAGGGAGCAACTGTATTTAGTGATTTTTATAATGTGCCAATGGAATGATTTATAGAAATGATGTGATTTTGGTTTAATATAGAGTAAGGGATTGATTGTGGAAAATTGTTCTATATCCTTGCTGTTAAAAGTTGGAAGTCACCTCTTTTTGTAATTTTGAAATTTTTTCTCTTGTATTTCTACACATTTTTAGTTTTTTCTTTTTTTCTGTGTAGTTTTTTGTGTTTCTATCACTTTTATCTTTGCTTGAAACTTAACAAAATTCTTCTTAAAAAACATATCTGGAAGGCATCAGGTGGAAACAAGTTGAGATATCTTGATATTGGGCTAAAGTTAGCCTAATGTATTTGGTATCCTGCTCCCCCTTTTCAGCAACTGCCAGTGATCAGTAAATTAACATGAGTGTTAATATAGGATAATTAATATAGGATAATTAATATAGAATAAGATGGGGGTGGCTAGGAATCAATAGAAGTATAAAGAAAAATATTTTTTTTCCCCCTTTTTATTACTTCCAGCCTGACCACACCCTTGAGAATGTATGTATTAGGGTCAAGCAAATTTTGGAAGGGGTTGTTTCACTTTAACAAAGTTTTGGGAAAATACTCCCTCAAAGCTGCTTTGTGAAGCAACACTTATAAGCATCCCATAGTATTTTAAAAACCAAAAAAGACTTCTGAACACATACAACCACTTTGTTGAAACCCCTTTGGGATTTTCTATGTACTGGAGGCTCTGTGTTTTATGAGTGCTGAACAATGCTAAACGGAGGCTGCAAGCAATGTTCTTTTGCACATGAAGTCATTTTTGCAAGTGCTAGTATTAACAGACAATGGGGATGACACCAAATGACCACCTTCAGTCAAGTATATCATGTCACCTCTTTGCCTCAAAGAGGAGAATCGTAGCTCCTTTGTGACATGTACAGTATTTCTTAGCCGAATTGAATCTAAGTTACTTCATAGAGGCTTAGCATGTACAGCTCGGAAGTAGCAATTGTAATCTATTGCAACTGAAAACACAGAAATCGCATAATAAACTAATAGTTTGGGCTGGAATTCTGTTCAGACTTACAGTACTTGTGAAAAAGCTCCATGGAAGACATTGGGGGTTACACCTGAGTATGTATGAATAGATTAATTAAAATAAGTGGAGCATGAGAGTGGCATATCTCCATTCCTTCTCAAATGTTAGGTCTGCTTTGCAGGTTTGCTGCAAAAGTGGCATATTTAGTTAACTCTCTTGATGCCATAGAATACCAGATCAGTCAGCAGAAATTCGGTGCATGGTCTCACAATTTGTGGCAAATGAAGGTGGTCAAATCACATCATTCCCTTGTGAAATAATGAGATGCCAGAAGAAAGCTTACAATGGATTGGACCCAGAGTTTTTTGTAATAAACAGATGACAAATTGTAGATACACTCTTAAATTACCTTATTACTCATTCTAAAAGAAAATAATATAAACATTTGCATATGCCCAAATGAACACGATAACCTTGCCCAGAGAGGCACCGATTCTCTATCACTTTCTCATTTTCCTGCTTTACCAACTTTTATAAAGCATTACAAAATAATTTCTTTATCCAAAAGCTCTGAAGCAGTTATTAAACCAGCTGTTTTGAAAAGTACACAAATCTGCTAAGTTGCAGTTGGGTAACTGTTAAATGTTAAAGCAGTGAATGATCAGCATGTAGCAGATGGCCAGGGAATGGGTTAGAAAATGGCAAAGTTAATACCACCAGACTGAGATGTTCATTTGTGCTGTGGTATGTGCAGACAGGGTGAATAATGAAGGTTCTGTAATAATTGTGTAAATCCCAACATTATTAAAACTGATTCAGCTGGGGTTTCTTAATATATGGGAAGCACTTGATGTACTTTGAGCAACACCTCCTCTTTTGCTAAAGCTGTTCTCATTAACTCATACTGCTTTATTTGCTGTGACCTCAGTGTTCCTGTTTAGTAATGAGTGGAATAAAAATTAGAAATCTGCTTTTCATCTCAACATTCAGAGAAGAGGAAGCATTAAGAAGAGTGCAAAACCCTGAAGATGGTACTGCAATAGCCCTCAAGGGGTAGTGCTTGAGCACAAAATGAAATGTTAGAATTAAAAACTGCAAAGGAGACAAGGGACTATTAACAAAATGAATCCAAAAGACTGATGTGATGTAACCTCAGGATAGCCATGTCATATTGATGGCATCTAGAATGTTTGCTTTGATGAAGCATATTATGATACATTAAAAATGCTATAGGTTTATGCTGAGGAAAAAAAACATAATTTGGATCATGATTTTAAAAAACAAAATAAGCTATTCTGTTTCCCACTGATGGGTCTTTAGTGTCAGTAATGCTGAACCCTTAAAAGCAAAATTGTTCATGACGAATACAGATTGGTCTTTCCATGATGGAAAGCTACCAGTCTCATGGCACATATTATTTAATTCATGTACAAATTTTCAGTGTACTTAATGAGAGAGAGAAAAACACACACCTTGCAATACAATTTCAGTCATTCTGTTTTCAGTGGGACAAGTACATCCTTATGAGAGAGGGGTGCCTGCAGGGGTGTAAAACCACTCAGTTAATGACTGCCCCTTTTGTACATGCATGTGGTACACACAAAAAGGGGTGGGCTTCAATCACAACCACCATCTTGAATTTTTTGACCCCCATTCCCAAGGGCAACCCTGGCTTAAGGCTAAATCCTATAAACAATTACTTCAGAATTACCTCCAAACAACTCAGTGAAATTTATTTCTGTTTAGACTAGAAACTCTTTGTTTATGTTAACGTGTTCTAATGTAAGGACCACAGAACTGTTGCTTTTCCTGATGAAATTAACATCTAGACCAGAACAGAAGTCATTTACCTTCTTAGGACCCAAACCCTCATTTTTCCATTAAGGGACACTTACCCCTTCCATATGGTCCCTAAGAAAATATGAATGTGTCCATGAAATCACCAGGAATCAAGTTTGACTTGAAAGATATTCTACTTTTTTTATTCTACACAACTGCTCTGTCTACAGAGTGAAGAGCGCTATTTGAGTGTCACAAAACAAAATGTACAGCTTACCACATGAGTAGTGACTAGAAGCTGCTTCTTCCTGTAAAGTTGTGTTGGTGTTATCAATAAAGGACTGGCCTCCATAAAAGGAATGCAATTGCCTGTAGTGGAAAATATTCATATGTAAAGAAATGTGTATGAAGGTTTCTAGGTGATTCCAAACGCTACACTATGAAGTTTCCACTTTGGATAGAAGCCTTTGTGGGAAGGTTCCTCAGGGCAGAGAATTATGCTATAGTCCTCAACTGTTCACTATTGATATCAATGCAGCTGCTTACGGCTACCTGCACACTTCTTTGTAATAATTGAATAGGGCTAAGGAAGATTGCAACTGGTTGCTCTGCCCACTTTCTCTGACAGTTCTTGGCCATTTCATCTCCCCATGAGTTACAGTAGATTCTTGGCCAGAGGAGTCACCTGTTAATAAGAAGCTTGCAAGTAAATATAAAAGCAGCACGTACTGAATACACACACACAAATGTATGATCTCTATGAACTACAAAAGAAAATTATATCCCATCCCCACCATCCAGGACACAACATGTTTGGTTCTATTTTGGACATGACCCTAAAATGGCCCCTTTAGATACACGTGAGTGATATTCCAACTAGTATTGTCATCTGGATTTTAAACTATATTTATTTTCAATATTATATTTGGATTTATTTTTATTTATGGTATTTTAATGCTTTTATTTCTGTTGTAAACTGCCCAGAGTCCCCCCTTTGGGGGGAGATGGGCGGTGGCAAAATTTAATAAAATGAATGAATGAATGAATGAATGAATGGTTATTCACCTCTCCTAGAAAATCCAAGCATCTGAAAGCCTGAAGTGGCACCCACAGACTGTCTGCATTGACCTCTGCATCAGATCTTTCATAGTCACATTTTGAAAAGATGGGTTAATTGAAGCTTTGCAATAAATAGGTGATGGCTAAGACTTATGGCCCTCCTGTAGCAGTGCAAAGGGCCCCTCTTTCACTGCATAAACCTTTTGTTGCAGCTGAGCAACTTCTGTGGTAGACTCCTGTGTGTAAATAGAAATCTATCCATCTTTTCTGTAATTCTGCATGAAAGAGCCATCTGTGTGCATCCCAACTGGGAAAGATAAGAAGCTTCTAGGCTACATATATTTTCTTCCTCCCTTCCTATGTAATTTGAAAACAAAAAATGCCTGAAAAGTGTGTTGAATTTTTTTGAAGAATACTTAGTGCTTGTGAAAGCAGCTAGCTAAATAGCCTCAAAGGCTGGGAATTTTTGCTTATCTGGAGGAAAAAAAACCCTACATATAAGCCGAAGAAATGCAGGCTTTCCCATATTTCCAACATGTCTTAGAGCAGATCTTGGGGACAAGGACTATTTCCCAGAAAAGGCTGCTTCTTAGAAATACACATTTAATTAACTATTCATCTCCATGTCATTCCTCTTTCCACAAAACTCAGTGGGGTTCCCCCAACCATCCTGGTGGGTTTTTTTTTCTTTGCCTACATTTTTGATTCCATTCTGGTTTGTTCAGCTCAATGCTTTGTTTCACAGCTTCCTTCACAAGATACTTTGAAGACAATGACAAATAAAGAAATCATAAAGCCTATGAGGTTCACATCCAAGAAAAAGTAAAACCAAAATTAATCTGGATAGATTTGTGAATTTAGACACACATAGAATCCTGAGTTTTGCTTTCTTGCAATCTGGGGACTAAAATGAATTTTTGTATCCTGTTGTTAGTTAGGACCACAAGCCCTAGACAAGTTTCTTGTCTTTGGCACTTCTGTTAAACAGCTTATTGGTTAACAGCATCTATTAGAGGTGCTGCTGTCTTTTTTGTTTTTAAAAGTTTGATTTTTCCTTCTTTCCAAATTTTTTTTTAAAATGTGTGTGTGTGGGGGGGGAGATTTAGTTATATTTGTTACCCATTCAGTATCTTGAAAAAAAGTAATTAAAGAAATGATTAAACTAGGTGTGCATTAATCAGAAATGATCTCCAAGCAATAAATCAACTGCACAGTGACACACGTTTACTGTTCCTAGCAACCTTGCCACAGAATTTCTAAAATGGGAAATAATACATATGAAAAAGTCAGAAGTCATAGAGATTTCAGGCAGAAACAACCCAAACTTAAACAAAACTGACTTTAATTACTTGGGTTTTTTTCACCCTGTGCTGAAATTAATCAGGTCTCTCCCCACCCCACCCCACCCCACCCCACCCTGCAGATCCTATGGGACCAGATGGTTTTCAAAGACTGTAATTTCTGGGGATTTTAAACAATGCATCCTTATTCTGTAATAGAAGGCATTTGATCCTTCATTTGATGTTGGTTCCTAGGAAATCCCTGCCTTAAAAAATTCATGAGAGGATTTGAGTGGTAATTTAAACAGCTGGTCATTTCCCTGCTCAGCTTATCTCAACCTAGCAAAATATACATACATCACACACAGAGTGGGAGAAAAATTGAGAGAGAGAGGGAAAGGGGAAAGCAAGAATGAGAGTTTCAATATGGGCCAGGTTTTCAGGTCCAAATAGAGACAACACAGTGTGAAATTTCATTTCTAAACTGTCTCTTAAATGTCAAAAACATGACTTTATTTGAAAATCTCAGTCATTACCATGCCATTATTTGCTTCTCTGTTGACACTACAGAGGTGTTTTGGGTGAAAGAAAGGAAGGAATGATACATCAGCAAATGAACAGTGTAGTTTTCACAGACTGTGACCACGTTATCCAGGTGGAAAATCCAGATCTCTATGCTAAGTAATAACAATGGCAGATGAGGAAAGTGGTAGATCTATCACCACTTGCCCCTGGAAATGAATCTTAATTTGTTCAAGTATGTAACAATGTTGAAATCATAAACAGTTAAGGGTTTTTGCTGCAGAAAGTATTTCAGTTTCTATGTTCTATTGTAAAATAGTTTGCAGCAGAACTGTTCATGTTTGCACAAATGCAGGCAAGTGACGTCAGTCCCAAGCAACTGACTAATCCAGGGACAAGCAATAGGTGTAAAATAATTCCTACCTTTGTTTTATGTTCATTATATAATTATCAAGGCCAGTAAAAAGTTTTACTTCTCAAAATGAATTCAGACAGGCTTAACTCACTTACTGATTTACATCTTTTTCTGGGTTCGCATAATACACTGAATAAGAAAACAATCCAGATAGGAAGGTTTACATTACACACAAGGAGAAAACAAGGTTACAATTAGGCAAGCTTATCATATTGCATAAATGCAGCTATGAGGTCTTCAGCTGAGCTTGTTATGTATATTCTGTGAATGGGGTAAACAGGGAGCCACAAGATGGAAGGGGGCAGACATGTCAATAAAGGCTGTGGGCACAGAAAATAGGGCCAGTGGACAATCAAAGGGGAGCACCTAAAAGGGGTGCGGCTTCAATTATACAGTTATGATTGCCATCTTGATTTTTTATGCCTTTCCCCTGGTGGACAACCCTATAGGAGAGCAGTCTGAGGCATCTTTATGTTAAATGTAAATTGCCTATGGTCAAAAGCGGATTTTTTTTTTTTTACATTTCCTAATCAAGTATATATGCATCTTATTAAATTTATAATATGGTAGTAACATTTGGAGAGGCTTTGAGGGCCACAGGAAGCCCTAGGTCCTGTCTGTTCACCCTTTTTCTAGTTTCTAGGTGTGATCCTCTGCACCCCGTCAGCCCTTATACGGATTAGGCTGAGTGGCAAGGTCTGGGTTCCCTTGTCTGGATTGAAGCCCTCATTCATTAATGATACGGCTTCTATCTCTTCAGCCAAACATTTGTGTATTATTCCTTGACACAACTTAGTGCTGACACCTTATTAGAGAGAGGAAATCATTCTTAGAATATGTTTTATGGGCTTTGTGGTTACTACAGACCAATTCACAGACTGTTCTGAGGTCACAGACTGTTCACTTCTCTGAGGAGAAAGAGATGTCAGCTAAGAAGCCTCCAAGCTAAACTGTGAATATTTTTACATTCTCCATAGATCAAGCATTTTACTAGTTATAAGCTGAAACTTAGTTTACAGAATAAACACCTTAGACAGTCCCCTTCCTAACAAACACCTTAAACCTGGATTCTGAATACTGCAGCAGCATATGACTGCTTGAACAACTATCTACGGTCACCTCATGTCATCCAAAGCTATAACCCACTGTATTTAGTATGCTCTTGGAAATGTTACATTATCTTTGCTGAACAAGGACAAGCAGGAGGTGTCCATTTTAGAGAACTAAAGAAAATTGTAATTAAGATTCAGTCTAAAGAAAAAGGATCTTTTGTACATAAAAAAGGGAAAAATGATGTTCTTATGATCATAATATTTAGACAAACAAATTGACTAATTCCTTAATCTTGACTTTCATGTAATACTGTAATGAAATTAGAAGACAAGGTACTGAGAGCACAATATGTGATGATCTTGCTTGGAAGAAAATACTAGTTTTGAAAGCATCACGACTGATAAAGATCAATCTGATCTTTAGGTAAGCAAATACATCCATCCAAGAAGAACAGAAATATTGATGAACACATACCATATACTATTATACTTACCTGAAGCTAGGATAACAGGATTTAAACTAATCTACAAGGTCATTATCTTCCTGCAGAGACAGAAGAAGTTCAGCTTTGATTGTTTGCCTGTTATGGAGAACACAAAGTGTTAGTTTCTATTTGCTTATATTATTCAGGAAGATCAGCCTGCATGGATGGCAACATTGGTGATAGGTTCATAACCTCAACCCTCTTTCAAACTTTTTTTCAAGATACGGAGTTGTAATTCTTGCAATAAAATTAGGCACATGTGAGTGTCTATCTATCTATCGTCTATCACATAATGCACACTCACACATGCTTTATTATTCTATATATGTTATTTTCCCAGAGGAAATATATTACATCAAGGAAAGGCATAGATAAAAGCCAAGTTCATATCTCCCAAATCAAGCTGATTCAGACAGTATAACTACAAAAAGAATCCCCTTTCTCACTTTATAAGGTTTCAAGAGAGTTGCCTTAGGCATCTGCTGCTTAGAGTTCCTTAAGGGGTAGGCAGCATTATGTTGAAGAGTTTAGGTAAATGTTCATCAGAAGCAGGAATCCAGTGCATGGTGCCATTGTGGTTTCCCAGCTTCTGATGATAATCTAAGTACACAGTATAGTGGGGCTTAAAAAGTATAAACCCTTCTGAATGTTCAATATTTCTGCTTAAATATGACCATTGTATCATATGACATATGACATTATATTTGCTTAAAAATATGATCTGTTCTCCACACAAGTCATAAACTAGAAAAATATAAAATGGGTACTTATAAATAGTAGGCTCATGTGAATCAGGCAAAATCTGATTTTTATCACAGATTTGATTTGGAAAATCAATTTTGTTCAATCTGATGATTTAAAATGATTCAGAAAATTGATCTGATGTGAAAGTTTTAATCAGATCTGATTGATTCCACTTGGACTTTCAAACTGATTTGGAAAAAGCTTCTTTTGTACAGTAGGAGAAGCATCCAAACATCTGAATAGATTGGGAGAATCATGTTCAATTCAACAATTCAATGTGACAGTTTGATTCAACTTTCTGATTCAATTTGGAAAATTGATTCAATTCAGAAATAGCAAATCATATTTGAATCAAATCACCAACTTGAATTTCACACTGCTCTATTAAATAGTTTTATGATTGAAGTTAGGATGATAAAAACCCAAAGCTTGAATTGACAAATATCCAGATACACCTAACAGTCTGAACAGGGAAAGATAATTAATTATGTAAACTCATAGTAATGCATCCTTCAGGTAACAGGTCTCCTTTAAACAACTTTGGACTAGATATACAGCAAACATAGAAGCCTGCTGTGCTATTTTTCCTAACCAATAATGTGTAATTTCATGAAAATAACATCTGATCCTGAAGAAAACCTGTTTCCAACATAGGATTAGTTTTATGTCCTGTTCAGAAAGATACTTCCTAGCATTTGGTAAAGCCCTTTTTAAACAGAATAAAAAATATATTTTTGAAATAACATCCAAAAATATATATAGTTAATTCTGCTGTGCTTGGGTAGACACTAGGTAACTGAGCCCAGTTTTAAAATGAAGAAATGAAGGTAAAGTAGAAAGGGTTTTCCTCTTTGTAGACAGATGATAGACACATTCTCAAATGATGCTTCAGAAATTTATTTGGATTTATATCACTGTGAGGTGAATCGCTGTCGAAGTCTGAATTCAACACATTGGAGAGGTTACATAACACTTTCTTTACCTATTTCATGCAAAAATCAATAAAGATTTTTTTACATTTATTTATTTAAGTATTTGGAACTCTTAATTATGATGAACTAGCAGTTTAAAGGAGATAATTATATATCACTAAGTTAGTCATTATGAGATCGATGTGATAATCACTCATCTATGAGGCGTTTACTGTAAAACTCTTTAGAATATTTTCTGTAATTGCTATTCCTAGAACCATTACCACATCCCTGGAAGTATTAAAAAAAACCTTCATAGTAAATATGCTTATTTTTTATATTTATTAGATGCCTAAAAATGAATTCTGTAGACTCTGTACAATAGCTGAAGACACAATGTTAACAATAAAAATCACAATAAATCACTGAAATTATGCATATCGTTTAAAACAATAAGTATACCAACACTTCATAATAAAATGCAGTGCAAATTCCAAGGGTAGAACAAATAATCAGGAATTAAAATTGCTTTCAACTCCTATAAGCCAAATGCATAGATTTTTAAATGCTTTAAATGTTAGGTAGAATAAATCAGTCTTGCCTGATGCCAAAGAGAAGCCATGTGGACATCAGACAAGCTTCTCTAAAGAGTCTAATTCCAAAACCAGAAGACTCCCTCCAAATTAATCCTCTTTTTCATTTGACACCATCACTGAGAATTCCAGTTATTTGGATTCAGATATGCTCTCTGGACATATTCACACTCAACCTTAAAGCTCCTCCTATCCCATCTTGTACTGGCTGTTTGTCTTTGAGCCTTTAATCCTGTCCAGACTGACATACTTTGGAAACAGTTTGCAAGACATTCAGTCTGGGCTGCAGGTTATCACTCCTTTCATTGGACAATTCCCCAACTCCTGCATTCTTCCAATTTTCTGTTCCAGGAGAACAATTGCCATTTGCTTTTTTCCATGCACAGGTCTTCCCAGACATACCTACTTTTATATCTGTACAGATAGTCCTTGGTTAGTTACCACAATTGGGACTGGCAACTCTATAGCTAAGCAATACAGTTGTTAAGCAAAATACCATGTGACAATGAAGGACTTATGACCTTACTTCTGCCATGGTTGTTTTTTAATGAGATTTCATGTGACTGCAACTTGCAATTTTACTCCTGGTTTCTCCACTAACTGCTCGTCAGAAGCTGACCATGGAGTTCGCAAATGGTGATCACATGGCATGGGATGCTGAGATGGTCGTAAGTGCAACGACAGGTTGTAAAGTTACTTTTTCAGCATCATCCTAACTTTGAATGGACACTAAACTGGGCAGTCATTAAGCAAAGGCTACCTTTATATACTTTTATATGCACACACATACACATACTGTATATATATCCATATATATGCAGACACAAAACCTTCTTTAAAATAAAAATTCCCCTTACTGCCCTGTTGATCTTCTTTAGCAACCATGCAGCAGTAGTGTTGCCCTGCATATAGAATGTTGCTGGCTTGAAATCCAGCAGAAATATTTTTATTACTATTTTCTTTCCTTGAGTGCCCTAAATTGACTGGACTTTCTACTGAGTAACTGCAAAAAAGATGAAACAAAATTCAAAATATTTTTTAAAAAATGCAGGCCACAGAAGCAGGAAAATACAACTTTGCCAGTGGAGCAGGAAAGCATGCCTGAGTTTGCTTCCATAGTGGTGAGAACAAGGCGACATCATCCATTTCTGCCTTCCAGAAATGGCTGCTGGCCCGAAGTAGTGACAAGACAACCTGACTGACAGTCTGGATAAGCCTTAAGATCTTTGTTCAGAAATAGGACAAACTAAAGGAAAATAGAGTTCGGCACAATATCAGTTTGAATTCATTTTTAATTAATGTTCTGCATCTTCACATTTTATGGGTTTTGTTTTATGTACACAACTGAGTAAACGTATCATAAATAAGTAGTTTAAAGTGCTATAAAGAAATGATAAGCCCTAACAAATCAAAAGCTCAGCTGACACTTACAATTATTATATCATAATTCTAGACGCACATCAAGAATAGTCTGCCAAACCTAGTGTGCTAGGCAGGATATGCTGTTTATCTAGATTGACAGGATTGTGGAATGTTTCAAAGGACTGCTTTAATCTGATGATGCTTCAAGCAAAGCACCTCTTCAAAGCCACTTTGCTACCCAACTTGGCTCCTGCATCTAAGGAGCCAAGCTGAGCTACTATACTGTTTTGCTTTGCATCTTTCCAATAACCTCTTTTGGCATTGCCACTAACAGAAAGACACATTCAGTGTTTGTGCAATACACATACAGAAACCTTTTCCATTATTGGACAACGGACATGAATGAGGAGGGAGTCAAGCAATATGGAACATTATGATGAGGTCCGTAGTAAGGCCTTTGCAGCACAAAGTGCTTTTTTGAAGTGAATGATTACCATCTCGCATAGTCCTAGACACCAACAGTTCAGTCACAAAGACCTCTGGATCTCTGCAGAAATCCCAGCCAAATTCTACTCCTTATAACACTTTGTTGATCAGACAAAATGTTTTTGCAGGGCCAACGCAGAAAATACATGCCTATTCCTTTGCCCCAAACAATTCTGAAGGCTTGAAGTTGAAGGTTATTTGCTTTCTAATCAAGTGTTTCTGAAAATATTTTTGATACTACAGATTCTCCTAAATGTGGATTTCAGGTATTATATTGCTTACATGGATTCAAATAGTAATGGAATATCTTATTAGTAACCCAACGGTTATTATGTAATCATATGAAATGTTGCTAAAACCAGAAATTGCCATTCTGCTAGTCACCAATCTCTCCTTACAACACAGACATCCTGTGACAAACTGAAGGTTCCACATCAGTGGATTTTTTTTAGTTTTCATTGAAATGAAAAGGAAGAAAGGAGTATCTCTGATTACAAATTAATTGTGCAAATTCTGAAAAAAGGAGA
Organism: Candoia aspera; assembly: GCF_035149785.1. Taxonomy (NCBI): domain Eukaryota; kingdom Metazoa; phylum Chordata; class Lepidosauria; order Squamata; family Candoiidae; genus Candoia; species Candoia aspera. The sequence continues at coordinate 27,571,119 of NC_086156.1, read as the reverse complement.
ATATCCCTCTGGAGAGCTGAAGGATATAGTAGTGCATGTGCTGACAAAGCAAGCACAAGAGAAACATGTCCATCGTTAACTCATGGTATAGTCTTCTCAGCAAACATGTCCTCTATCTGATAATAACATAGATAAGGATGAAAAATAGCTGTGAAATATTCTGAGCCATTACATAAGTCAGGCATGCAACTCTTAGAGCTGTGCTGATAAGAACTAGAAATATTGAATAAAGAAAAAAAGCAAGTATGCCTTGAGAAATAAAGAATGTATGTTGTTATCAACAATTTTATTTCCTATGCAAAATATATAAGATGAGGAAAGTGTGGTGAATAGTGCCTGTTAAGGGCACTTGCATTTGCCCCAACAAACCAAAGAATTACAGTGTTATCCAATAGACCTCCTTAGGTCATAGAGATGGGGGAATTAATTGGGCTGTGGACATTTTCAAAGGGGACCTTGATTCATCAAAGGTCCATGCCAACTGCTTCTCAAATGCACTTCTGTGAAACAAAGTTGTGCCCCACTTCTAATCAGTTTTAGCATCCACTTTGCTTGGTTTTATTCAGTGAATGTGCAGAAGCCATAGTCTGTGAGGCCAGTCACTGGTTGAAGCAGATTGACTTCTCCATAGTCAAGGTGCAGTAACTCGCCTCCACAAGGCACTCAGAAGAGGAGCAAGGCACCTCTGCAAGTTACTACCTCATCAAGCCACATCACCTATGATCAGCACATCACTATGAATTATTTGTTAGACATTAATATAGAAATAAAACTGGATGGGAAAGTCAGCAATGGAATCAAGCCTTAAGGGTTATGTAGATATTCAATAGATATACATTCTGCAATATATGTAGAATTCAGGGCATAGATTAAAATCCAGCAGTGTACTCCTGATGTATCATACCTTTTGCATTTCCAGTTTATATCTATTTAATTGCCATTACACTTTCATACAGCTTACAGAAGTGATTACAGGATGAATCCCTGATATCTAAACACAGCATTCCTGTTAAATTGCACAATAACCATTTCAATTTCAATTCAGAAAATGCTCTAGGTAGCTGATATCCAAATATGTAGAAATACAACAAATAAATAAATAAATACTAATAATAGAAACATGACAATTACAGTTGCATTAAAATTAAGATTGCCCATGTTCTGGAACACTTGCTTGCTTAGTCCTGTTAAAAGATAGCTGACATCTAAGAAAATGACTTGATGTGAAACCAAATCTCACTTTTATTCCTTCCTATGAATGTTTCACTCTTAATTTTTTAAGACTATAAAGTGGGACATAGGGAGCTGGAGGAACAAAGTAGGATCTTAAAATGTAAGGGTTGGAAGCATTAGAAGATACCCAATCTAACCGTCTTCCCAGTGTGGGAATCCACTCTGTTGTGGCCCCTGCCCACTGGAATGACATCCCCCCAGAGGTATGTACAGCATTTGCCTGAGGTTACAGAAGTCTCTTAAGATCTGGCTCTGATATGAGATCCAGGATTAGGATTTTTTTTGTTTGTTTACATTAATACATTATATTGTACTATAAGCCGCCCAGAGTCTTTTTGGAGATGGGTGGCCTCAAAATCCAATAAATTTAATTAATTTAATTAAGTAATTGATGATAAAAAATAATTTCTTCCCCCATGTTGCTGTATTCATAAAGATTATTATGCACATATGCACTGATTTAAATAATTATCTTCATCAACAGGCACACCATCATACAAAAGTTGCAGTTCCTGGACAACCATCAATAGTTATTCTTCAGGTTTTAACTCTGTTTATAGCTGCAATGTAATCCTAGATTCAACAACATTTTAATTAATTAATTAATTAATGAGACTAATTAACACATATATTTTCAGTAATTTAGGCATTATGGTTCCTTCTTAAGGAACCTTCCCAAATTATTTAATCTGCCTTTCTCAAATTAAAAATGACTATTTATAAACTGCTAAAGTATGTTAATATACAGCTGTTACTCATATTTCATGATGACAAAAATAAATTTATCTTATGTTAAATCCTTTAGCCTGGGTAGTATCTACCATACATACATACATATACATTATGAACTGGCATGCACACATGCAGAGACCCATGCATATAGCTCCTTGAAGAAGTATTTGTCTCATTCTGGATTTTCTGAATTTTTCAATATCTTTGCCAATGAATGTTATCAGAGCCTTTATGTAGTTCCTACTGATATATAAAGGGAGTCTAAGTCGGTGTTTCTCAAACTTGACAAGTTTTAAGATGTGTGGACTTCAACTCCCAGAATTCTCCAGCCAGCATGCTATTGAAGTCCACACATCTTAAAGTTGCCAGATTTGAAAACACTGGTCTAAGTGAACATGCCAGGAAAGCTTAGTCATTCAACATGCAGTGTGCCATTGGGAAAAAAATCATCATCCCCTTAGATTCAGCAACTAGTCACATCCTGTTTAGCTGCAATAACTGTAACCAAGCACTTCCCGTAATTGATAATCTCACAGCTATGTAGAATTTTTGACCCATTCCTCCATTTAGAGAACTAGTAGAATACTCTGAAGTCCTCAGTAATTTGCAAAACAATTAGTTCATGCCATAAAACTGCTTCTTTAAACAAATTACTGGGGACTTCAATAATTGTCCTACATGTATTTTCCAATCCCATGTCAAAGCATATTCCATACCAGTTTCTGCTTTTTTTTATGATAACAAAATGATGAATAATTTCTACCTTGCAGAGTGTACATGCTTTTTTTTTCCTTTTCAGAGCTATCCAGAAACTTTTAGTCTGATAAACTTTCAGTCTGATAAATAGAACATTATTGATATATTTCCATTTGATAGTATTTCAGCCCCCTATGTTCCTTTTAAACATATTTTCATTCTTTCAAATCATGCATATTGAGAAAACAATTGCCCCATTTTACAGATGATATATGAGATCATAGTTTAACAATGCAATCCCCTAAATGGGGTTTTGGCAGAAAACCCACTGAGCTTATTATTCATTCCATTGTAAGCATGCAATGAATCACACCCTTAGTGCTTTTTTTTTCCCAACAGCAAGGGAAGTATTTCTAAGTGGACAAGGGATTTAATTCTGTGTCTCTTATCCAAGTCTACCACTCAAACTTGGTAAGGATTTTTTTTCAGGGATAAATCATATAATTTGTAGGTAGGAATTGAGAAACAGCAGATAATAAAAAAAAACAACTGACATTGTGTTGGATCCAGAATATTTATTCAAACTTTAGCATCATTAAAATCAATGGAGTGAGTTAGTCATAACTAAAATCCTAAAATGTTGCAAAATTATAGTGGATATGGATTTTTAAACTGAAATGCAAAAAGGCAGCAAACATGGAATTACACTTCTTATGGCCTAACTCTCTGGTTTCTGCATGCAGTTGCAGCTCAAGGAAAAGGGCAGGACTACCTCATCCTAGTCGGACTACATTTGCAGTAACAATGTATCACTAGTAGCATTATTTACTTCCCTACCTTGAAGACCATAGCTATTGCATGATAACTGAAGCCAGGCTAAAATTTGATTTGCAATTTCTGGGGGAAAAAAAACCTCTTGCAGAGGAGTCTTATTCCTTTCTATCTTATTCTTAGAGTACTTAAGAATTTGAATTGAATTTCTCTTAGTAGAAATACTGAGCTTATGTTATGTTATTTCCTTGGAACCCTAGTCTAAATGCCCAACAGGGTGAATTCATTCATTGTATCTTCTGAGGGGAAGCCAGAAAGGCTGCCAAACAAGGAGGAGATGCTTGTATAATAACATAAAAACCTTTGTACATAGATCTTGGCCCCCTTGCAACTGCATAAACACATCAATACCACTTTTGGGCTGTGAAAAATTCACACACACAAAAAATCTGCTTTTGAAACCAGTTTGGAAAACAACTTCTCTTCCCTCAGTTAATTGTTAGAAAAACTGCAGAATTAACAACACAAAAACTAAAACTAAGGAAAACAGAAAGGAAATAAGTAAGGGTTTGCCTGCTTACCCAGGATATTTTTAATATAATGATGTTCTGCTCCACCAAGCTTCTCCATTGCTTGTCATGTCCTTCTACCTTCCCAAAAGGATTGAGGGGAAGGGCAAATAGAAAATGCAATTCAGGCATCTGCAGAAAGTTCACATTGGCCAAGGTTCAAAAAGAACTTAACCAATCTGAGCAATGCCGTATTATTCCATATGTAAGAATTTGCACATCAATTTTCTCTTCTCCTTGAATACCCAGTCCATTCCCTAAAAATAATTTGGAATAAAAGCAGCTAGTTAGATTCTAGAGTCAGTACCTTGTTAATGCATCACATTATATGACTTCCAGCATCAACAGATGTATGGATGAATGAAATACCATAATTTAATCATCATAGAGAGAAGGGAGTAGTAGTTTAGAATATAGCTTGCAAGTTTCTCTGATTTTTCCTTATGTAAAAGGGGAGAGGAGAGGAGAGGAGCCCTTGTGGATTTGGGTCCTGAATAGTATTTCTCAATGGAGGCAGATCACATGTTCAGTCAAAATGAATCAAGTGCTTAGTAATGAAATATCAAGGAGCAAACTAAAATCCATGCATGAGTGAACAGGTTTTTAATTTGCTCTCAGTATATCTCAAGAGACATTTCTATATCTTCCAAAGGATAGATCACATGAAAGATTTCAAGAAGAATTAGTTATAAGGTTCCCTGGCATTCTTTGTCTCAAGCTAGATGCTGCTACTAACCCTTTCCTCCTTTAAAAACAAAAGTGAAACCAATCTAAAAAAGTGGATGGAAAGAAGTTTGTTGGCCTTTGCTGAGCTAGGTGGCACTTGGATGACCTTAACTGACCCTGAAAAGCCAGGAAGGATTGGATCTGGTTAGTATTTGGTTTGGAGACCACCAGGAAATATCAGCACTACAAGCTAGATTGGGAAATTTAAAAAAAAATCCCAGAACAAGGCAATGACAAAACATGATTGTGGTCAGGAATGGAAACAGTTAAGCAGCCTTTCTCCATCATCCTTTTTCTCTCTAATCTAAAACTTACCCAAGTTCACCATAATTTTTAAAGCTCAAATGGGAGGGGGTGGTGACAAATCACAGAATATGACTGCCTTGTTATTTCCCCCAATCTCTGAGATTTGAACTCATTGAAAATTCTGTGAAGGGTTACCACTGAGCTTTAAAGCCTGGGAAAGAAATTTATTTGTCATGTTACAGTCTTCTGAATCATATATTTAGTTCGTTGCTGCTTTTATCATAGACTCATAAAACAGAGCTCCAACTCAAGACAGTACAATTGCAGCTTTTACATTAATACAGCCTCGGCACCCATTCAACATTTAATCAACTATACCAAACCATTTAATGCTTGGGATATTCCTAATCTGTAAATATTATCTTTTAAGTAATTGCATACTTTTACATCCTGCAGCATATTTGGTAACATTTATCACAGCACCTTCAGTCCATGTAAATGAACATTTCATTTCAGTGGGATGCGTTTTCTTGTTCACACTAAACAATCCCTCTCTTCCTATATCCCCCTCTCCATTTGTATTTTCAGAATGAAAATTATGCCCCAGTTATGGAAGACTTTTCATTTGTTTGTTTGTTTTTATATAATGAGGAATCTGTGTCCATACCCAAAACTGGGGTGAACAAACTTTTCTATCAAATGGCACATACTTTTTGGAGAACTTTGCTGGGGCCTGCACAATAGGTGGAGCTAAAGGAAATGTGATAGGGACAGGGTGAAAAGTAGATGAGGACACTAATTTTTTTTCCCTTTCTGACACCCATTGCTTCTCTCCCACCAAGTATCAGGGGAAAGGGACTGATATCCCTTTTCAGAATCCTAAATGGATCTCTCACAGAAGACTTTAAGATGAAGCAGCCATCCTACAGTAGTCCAAGGATAACAGGATGTCCACCCCACTCAGAATAAATATTTCTGGGAACCAAGAGTAATGTTAAGGGGAGAAAACCAGTGAAAAAATAGGGCTCACTCCCATTTAATTGAGAGAAAGAGAGAATGTTACTTTAATTGCAAGCCTTCTTGAATATATCTTACAAAGGTGGGATGTCAGCACCTGCCCTATCATTAGGCAAGCTGAAGCATTGGCCTATCGATAAATATCAGAAAGAAGCAAGTAGTGTTTCTCCTAGTTTTTCCACAGCATCCAATCTCCCCTCATAAAGAAAAATGTCTGCACCCCAATATTCTGCATCCCATGAACTAGTTTGCTTTTCTTCAGGTCTGGTTCCTGGCCAGGACTGAAGAAACATTCATTTCTATATATGGAATGGACTAAATATCATCTTGCAATTTGCCTCAGAGCAAATCTTGGACCAACTATGTGACATTCAGTTGCTAAATGTAAAAACAATAAAACCATTGCCCAACTCACTATAAGAGTCACACTGGATCTCATCAAAAGTCATGGTGGCCAACTACATTCCTATAACAAGTCCAAGCCCAGTGTGAGTTCACCTGCATCCTTTTGGATTTATCACTTAGTGAAATTTATCTTAGGTGATGCTAGGGGACCCTATTCTTCCAAGAGCAGATAAATGTCTTTTTGAACAATCTCTCCTGAAGATTTCACATATTCACTATGACGAATATTTGGAAATTAGGAAGAACGCATGAAATTATATCATCAACCTATTGAAGATGCTGAAATAAACTGGGTCTGATCATTGGGTAATTAAGTAATCATACTCCTGTGACCCTTGCTCAACAAAGTTTAATGGCACAATATTAATTTATGTATGATTAAAGGAAAGTTCTGTTCATAAAGTGGCTGTTTAGTATTTCCTGTGCTCAGCAGCGGCACAGGGGAGGTCAAAACCTGCGACTCGGGAGGCATGGTGTGAAGACCCAGCCACACCACACAATGCACACATGTACAAAAGAGGCGGGGCCTGGATCATGACACCACATCCCTGTCTTACAGATCTTGACCCCTTCTTGTGAATGATACTGTATATCTGAGAATGACAGAGGTCTGATTGGTATGTTTTTCTGTGACAAGTGCAACCATGAGCACACAGGTATACTACCCCAACAATTACATAGAAGACTTTGCCCAATACTTGTACTGAATTATAATTTATCTAGCAATGCAAGCCTGGAAGTTACTCAGTTGGAGTGAAGCTTGTTACATCTATACATTCTTTATATGGAGGGTAGAGAATTGGAACAGACATATTTTTCAGTAGGTAGCAGGATTTTATTCAGGGTTGAAGTTATTCAGCAAAAACAGAAATCAAGCCTAAATAAAATAAACAGACCTTTATATTTATTTTTGAGATCCCTGATTTCATAACCATTAGCTTTGTCCGACAGCTAGAACTCTTTTATAGAGTGGAATATCCTTGCAGAATATGTTTCTCTTGATTTAGTGCATGAATTTTCCCCTATTGAGCTGTTTTTAGATTTTAAATAAGTTCCAAGTCAGTGTTCACTTGCTGATGCTCATTCCAAAGAAGCCAAAGCAGCTAGGGCTGAGGCAAGCCAAGAATGATTTTTGTTATTGTCATTGCACACTAAAAGCACAACAAAAAACTATGAATGTGAAATCCAGCCAAAAGTAAGCACATTTAATGTGGAGCTAAACAAAACATTTACCTTTCATTAAACCTTACCTCGAATTTTAGGGAGATGTGTTTGTTTGTTTGTTTAAAATATTTATAGCCCTTCCACTATCCTAAATCTCTCAAGGTACGTAGTTTTCAGCTTAAATTGAAATAATAATAAACTGTATTTTTGAAATTTTTAAAAATTGAAATAGCAATAACCAATATTCCATCCTGGATTGAAATTTGTGTGTATTTTAAAATCTAAATGGAACCCCTTTGGCAGGAATGTTATTATATGTTGTTGAGAAGATATTTTTAATTGGCAGAGTGCTGCATCTGTTCATCCTCACAACATTTCAAATATATTACTACTCTTGATCTATTTAACTGTCACTTTCAGTTAGTGAAGTGCCCCTGAGAAAGGCGACTGTTAATCTGATTTTATTAGAGAATGGAAGCTGAGAAATAAGTGTTTCCCAAAGATGCTGAAGGATGCCTGGAAGACAGATGACCTGAACATGATTTTTTTCCCCCAGATGGAGTTTTTGTAGATATGCAGACCCACACACACACTCACAGAGAAATTGTTGTGATCCATCCTGCCTGGACTATACTGGTTAAGACAGCAGGAGGGAGACTATGTTTAAATGTTGCCCCACATTCAGTACGTTACAAAAGCTATAGTGAACTCTTCGTACCATGTACATGCCTTTAAAAACATAAAAACATGGAGAAGCAGTCTTAGTTGGTGACTCCCAGCAGACTATACCATACTGAATATGGGATGTAATGTTTAACTACGATCAGAGAGACCAGTGTCAACTTCAGAAGTTCCCTAAGTGGCTTTGGGTCAGTCATTAAGTCTCAGCCCAACAGAGCTATAGCTGTTGGGAAAACTTGAAGGTGGGAGGTGGGAATGTACCATTGACTACTGTGAACTCCTGGAAGCAAAGTTGAATACAAGTTGAATGATTGATTGACTGATTGATAATACTATGCGAAAAAATGTATACCACCTAATTTCTATATATCTGAATTGACCATACCCAAAAGAACAAAGACAATGCATTGCTGCTTAAAGTCCAGCTTCTTCAATATCCACGTCACACTGTGCCATCTATACATAGTCCATGCAAATTTAACCCTTAGTTGTCAGTAACACACTTGTTTCTTTGCTGGATTGTATTTGTCCTCTTGGCAGCCAATTGGACTTATTTTTCCCCAAAGCTTATATCATTACAACAGAACATTTATTTTTATGGAAGCATAGCTCTGACAGTGGCTATGATGTTCAATAACAAATATTAAAGTCCGATGTAATATTCTATTGGTGTATTTAGGGACTGGCTGAGTTCATTACTAGCATCTATTCACTGCCGAACCTTCTTCATTATCAGCATGAGGCCTGTTTAATCAGGTTTGGACAAAAATGCAAACAGGATGAAAGAGGTAGGGATAAAGGAACTAACCACATAACATGAATGTAATCTTTCTGCATTATATTGAAAATGGCACTGTGTTTCTTTTTTCCCATCATAATAGGCTTTCTTATTTGGCACCAAATGATAGCTGTTTGGCATAATAATAATTGCAAATGTCCTTTGGAGGGAAAGTCATTTTTATTTAGTAAATAGAATGCATGAATAATGAACAATACAAGAAAATTGTAAAATAATTAGCAAGTGGTTCAGAGGTGCTCATTTACAGCTGAGGAAATTAAATATGCAAATACATTATTATCACAGAGGTAGTTAACAGACAAATGAGTGAAAAAAGATGGTGCCTTCTAATTCATCATTGTTTAAAAGACACCTGTGAGTTCTGTTTGAAAATGACAACACTGAGAAATGCAGATGGTTGCATTTTCCCTTCTATCAGTCATTTTTTACACGCTAATTAGATTGGGGAAGGGGGAGAAAAGAATCCCCCCTCTGTAAGATTATTTTTGTTGTTTAAACACTTTAAACATTACAGAAGAGTCAACCAGATAACAGATAGGAATGTTATATGTGACATCCCCCTCTGCAGATTTAGAGAGGCTGCTTGAAAATCTGCTTTAAGAGAAATAGCTGATCATAGTGCTAAACTGAAGTCCCAGTCCCAAGTACTTAATTTTACTGTTATTGTTATAATTGTTCTTGTCACAGTTTAAGATCTTTCATATACAAAACACTGGAATGGAATGGGCTTTTGTGTGTGGGTGTGTGGGTGTGTACGGGCATGGGTATTTACAGTATATGTGTGTATATGTATATGTGTATGTGTATATGGTAAATATTCAAAAGATTATGGTTCCCTTAGGAACCCAGCAGTAAAGACAATGGGATTCTTTTAAATGAGAAACAGACCGTGTAAGGTTGCCACCAAATCAACCATGCCCATGATCTCATGTTGATTATTTAATGAACATTAGTCTTGATAAGATAGTTCATGTGCTTGTTTTATGACATTATTGTACATGGTTTGCTTGTGCTGACCCTGTGAAAGAGGTCAAGGTGCAGGGATATCTGCAGGAGGGCTCACAAAAATCAAGATGCAGCATGCAATTGGAGCTCTTCCCTTTTTTTTACATATGTTGCATGTGCAATGCACTGCTTCAATCATGCAATGGTGGCGTCCATCTTGACTTTTTTGTCCCTCCCTGAGGATGCCCCTCTCAACCTCAACCTCAAATTTCTATAGGCTCAAATACACACACACACACACAGTATGTGTTTGTATGTGTTTGTGTGAGAGAGAATGAATATACTTTTATTTTTATAAACACTGAAATCAATTAAAATTTGTAAAAGAAAATAATAAAAAATACAATAACAAAAATAACAAAATAAAATGACCAAATAACAAAACAATAAAAAACAATTCCTTGGAAAAACAATCCACTATCTTAAAAATTATACTTGACCCCAAGCTCAGTTTGTGCAGTAAAATGGGTTGTTCCACTACAATGTAAACTGAATTGCCGCTTCAGTTGCCAGTTGCTATATAAAGAAGTAATGTTTTGAAGGATGAAAATTACCAACCAATTTTTTTGATTATAGATATTTATTGTAGGCTCTACAGTAAACACAAAACATAGAATACACCAGTTCTTTCATTCTAAGGTGAAGGGGGAAAAAAAACCTAAAATGAACCTTTCTATAGTGCAGAAAAAGAGTTCCCATGTTTTAAAACACTGCTTTGTTCTTCTTTTCTTTTTTCACTTTGATAAAATAAACAAAGTGCATAGCAGGGTGTCTTGTAATGAACTGTCTTTGCAATTGCACCAGGACATTCTCCATGCTGCCTGGCCATTTCATTTAAAGGGATTTTTATTAGTGAACACTCACTGGTTATTTAAACCACAGGGGTCTTTGCAGGTAGAGGTACAATTTCAAGACAGAAAACTGAAAGGAGCAATTTATTTATCTTTAAATAAACACATTCCATTTGTATTCATACATTCAGAATGCCATTCTATCAACAGTTTTCCTAGCTAGTTAGATGAAAATGTCTTCTGATTTTGAAGGAAGTTCAAAGAAAACATCAGAAATGTGTTGACTGTAGTTATTTTAAATGCCTAAGACCTTAATCCTGAATGTAATTCTTGCAAAGTTTCTCCACTGAAATATTACAATGCTAAAAATAATATAATGTATTTCCTGAAAGCCTAACTTTAAATAAATGCTTTAGAAAAAGCTTCCAGTCATTTCCTAGGAGCGGGAAATAATATTTTGTTCTGTGACATGAAAGTGATGGGACCCTTAGTGGTATACCATCTGTTTTGCATGAGGGAAATGATAATAGATTTATTTTACCATAGTGTATTTTTAAAAAGTATTTTAAGTAGCAACACATCCTCTACTGGAGAACCAGGAAAGCTACTGCAGCTTTATTTGGGAAGAGCTCTGAGAATTTAGCCTTCAAAGAATTCAGACTTGTTCTGAGACAAGACATAAGTTGTATCTCGTGTGTTCCTTAAAATTATTGATTATTAAAACTGATGCTAATAACAGAGACAATTAGAGGAGCAGGTTGAGGAGCCATTTGGTCTGGGACCACAAGTTCAAAAAAGGACTTCAAATTTAAACATTTGGGTGTTTAAATTGTTTTTTAAAATACTCAGATTAGATCTGACTTTTTGAGATGTTTTGTTTTCATCCATTATCATTTTAAACTTTTATTACAGCCAGGTGTTCTCAAGGGTTGGAAATGCCTTGGGCTTCTTAGGCACTAGAATTCCCAATATGGTAACATCAATACATGCTGAGATGGGATTTCTTTTAGTGAAAGTATAATGATTGCAGGAAGAGAAAATCAGTACTGATAGATTACTCTCCCAGAAGAATTAATACAAAGTGGAAATAAGGAAAAAAAAAGTGGAAGCTGCTTGGAACAGAGTGAAGAGTTATAATATTGAGTGCCACAGAAGTATGGAATTAAGCTAATGGTAAGCATGAAAAAGGATGCTTTGTGAAATGATGACATGAAAGAGGTGTGGATGAGGGGAAATAAAAAGAGAATAATTGTTGCAAACATGAGGATGAAAGAAAGACACTGTAAAATGTGTATATGGAGAAAAAGATGGTGGCAAAGAATATAGCTGAGAGCAAGAAGCAATTAGGGTTAGATTAAAAGAGGCAGAGAAAATGCAAAGAGATTTTAATGGAAATTTTTAAAATGTTTTGGAAGTGGATGAAAAGGGTTAAATAAGGAACCTTCAACAGACTTAAGAGAATTAAAAATGGAACTCGTGAAATGAACTGGGATGAAAATGAAGTGAGTGAATGGTGAAAAGATTTTGTAAGCGATTTGTATGGTTATTGTAATCACATGTTGAAGAATAGAATTAAAACAAATGTTGCAACTGTTGGGGGCCTAGAATTCATTGATGGACAGGGAAGTCCAAAATGATGTGAGAATGTTGAAAAAATATGAAACTGCAAGTATAGACAGTATACCTGGAGAAATGTCAGAATATACATGTGGTTTGCTTAGGCTATATGATTTGTTCACCATTTCCATGCATTTGGAAGAATGCAGTTGTTTCAATTCTAAAGCACCCATTTCTTCCCTTAAGCAGCCTATAAAGGCAGGAAAAATCAGTCTGATTTTCAGGAGAAGGTTTTGTTCTTTAAGGAACAAAATGGAGCTTTAATTATTGCTTTTGTCTCATATACCTCGAATCTCCAAAATGCAAAAAAAAAAGGACTTAAAACTATAATTATAGCTTTGCTTGATCTAGGAATGTTTTGGGAAAGTGCTAGAGTTCTGGAGGCCACAAAAGAGCTTCTGTGTGCAATGTAACACTCTTCAGTAACTAAGAAGAACCCCTCTGCATGCTGGGAAGCTTCCCATCACTTCATCTAAAGCATAAGCTGGTTCAGACTTGGCTTCACGTCCTTCCTCCTCCCCAGCCCATCCCTTTTTTCTAGATAACTTACCTGACAAAGAATCCTTGAAGTTCTTCAACAAGCTGAAACATTTTTGTAAAATTTCAATTGGCCTAATAAAGCGCAAATCTGCATTCACCATTTCAGCTGCACCCACCCTGTACTTCTGACTCTAAGGTGGTTTAAGACAATCATGTCTGGACTGTCAATAGCTTGCAAGGTATTCACTCTGGACTGCAGGCTACCACATCCTTCCACTGGGCAATTCTCTGCTGTTCTGCCTTCCCATCTTTCTGTTTCAGATAAGTATTAACCAATAGCTTTCCTTTTTGTGGGCAGGTCTTATGGATACCTACTGTATCTACCTATCTGTCTGTGTTTCTATCTCTTGGCAAACATGGCTGCTATTACTCTCAGTGTTATCCTTTGGGATTCTGTTCACTATGTTAAAGACAAAGAGATAAAATGGATCAGCATTTTCCTATCTACTTTTGCCATGCAAAATAGTTGTGAGAACAAAACCTGAGATGATGTTTCTTTTAAAATATGGTTTCCCCAGATATCAGCACCCTTAATTTCTTTTTCACCTTTTTCAAATCATTCTTTTGGCTTAACACCTCTATGAGATGTTTTTAGCCTAATGTCAACCACTATACTTATGACTTTGATATTAATTTCATTACTACCTGGTCTTGCAGCAAAATTTTTGTATGATCAGAGCAGCATCTCTTGTGATTATGCGCTAATTCCATGTTTGCCCTGGAAAAGCATTGGCTGGAACTATGGTGAAAATATACTTGCCATATATTCTCAGTAACCATAGGACATAGAATGTTACCTTAGAAAAAAGAGATGTTTCCTTATGAAACACTTAACTGCCCACTGTAATCACAGAGCCAAGAAACACACTGTGTGACCTTTTCTTAGCATAACCTATCTCATAGATTGTTGTGATTATAAAAGAGGAAGGAAGGGTGAACAACATTTTCAAGCCATACAATAAAATGTAATAAATACATAAATAAACAATGAGGTGGAAGATTAATTCAAAGTCATAAGTATAGTGGTTGACATTAGGCTAAAAACATCTCATAGAGGTGTTAAGCCAAAAGAATGATTTGAAAAAGGTGAAAAAGATTTATATGAGCTGAAGTAAAACCAGAGTACGATGAATAAAAACATCTTTAAAAGACAAATTAAATAAGTAAATTGAACATGGTTAGATGTGTGTGGATGTGTGTGGATGAAAGAAAGGGAAATAATATTTTAAAAATTCAATTTTTCACTGAACCTAATCCATGATTTATTTAAATAGTTACCTGACTGTAATTGCAAAATTCTTGTTATAATCCTTATTAAGTATGCATGTGGATAAGAACTTGAAACAGAAAGTTAGAGCATTGCCAATAGCCCTAATAAGAGAGATGGGACTTGAATTCATTCATTTCCTCTTGATGTCAGCCTCTCTCAGTAGCACACCTGCACAATCTCCATTCATTTCAGTGGGACTCACTTAGTACTATTGGATACAATATCCATGTATCACACCAAGTACTAAACAGAATGCCAAAGTCAATCAGTGCTGAAAAGATTAGAAGCACAGCAATTTTTCTGCTTCAAAAATTTCTTCTTCACTAGAGCTGAAACATGAAATAACACTTAGCCATGACAACTCAGTGATAATTTCTCCTGTTGAGGCAATAGCAACATTTTCACACTGCAGAAAATACAATTACCCAACTACAGGATTTATCTAGACCAGCCTTGGGGTAGAAGAATCTGTAAATTTCATTTCACTCACGTTTTCATTATTCCAACTATAACTTTGCTTCAGCTCTATTTCCACACCCTGTGCATTTCTCCTAATATACACAGTTTTGTATATACAGATTTTGTGTGCATACTTTTACAAGTAATGTTCCATAGTGCATGCTTACATGCATCTTGCATTTCTTGACCACCCTTGTGCAGACTGGTCCCTTCCTAGGAGTGTTGGAGTACATTATCCCTATTCAGGCATTGTTATTCATCATTTAGGCATCCAGAACTTGCACTGTAACATCAGGTAGACAATTCCTATATAGTACAATTTTCTGCACTTTCTCTTCCTTCACCATTGGAGAACAGTCTGGCAAAGAAACTGCAGGCCACAACAGGAATAAATATTCCAGTGTTCATACTGAATTCTCAAAATCCACAGAAGATGGGCTTATTAATATTTGCACATCTGAAGCATACTAAATTAATAAAAATCTAAAATTTTTACCTTTTTTTTATATAAAAACATGTTTTTGCATAGAAAGCACCTAGTAAAAACATTTTAAGTAATAATGGGTTTCAGTGTGAATCCTTGAGCAGTAATGGGATTAGTAAATTAACTTGCTGAACTGTTTACAGTTCTTTTTTTTTAAAAAGTAGATTAGGCAAATAAGAAAGTAAAGAGGCATGAATCTAATAACTACTTGGAATTCACAGCAGCATTGGTGCATGGGGAACAAATTAGAAGAAAAAAGGATTTTTCAAATATGGTCCTTCACCACAATTCATTGAAGCCCAAGTATTTATGTTCTGCAAACATTCAACATACTACTTGGAAATGGAGATAAGCCACATTGCTTTCTATATGATTTGCTTTCAAACATCTGTGCTCTGGACAGACAGTCTTATGCTAAAGTAGAGAAGAAGGAGGATAATTTATTAGGATCTATCAAACTTCCTGTAAGCAGTTTCAGGTATAATTCTAATCATGGTTCCTTTATATCTTATGGCATTTTAAACTCAAGGGGTACAAAAAAAGTACTGTATGCACCCTTTTGGAATCCATATTAATGCCTCCCCCTTTAGAGAAGTGTAACAGTTCCAGTGCACCCTCAAGCACCTCCCTGATGCCTGTTAGGCTCTTGGGCCACCAGATAATTTTCCATGGATCTCTTAATAAAGATGTTAGAAAATAGTAGGTTGTAAAGCAGATCACTATTTTCAAACATAATTTGTATTTCCAACTATGCCGCTGGGGCCCAGAGAGATCCCACAAGCATTCTTAGAAAATATAAATGTTGAGTAGCTCAAGCCTAGTGCTTAGTTTTTTGGGGAAAAGTAAAGTGTGCTAGAAGAGAACATTTTTGATAGCCAGAAGGGGTGGTAGATCACAGCACTGCTAGTTTGCCATCTTTCAAATGATCTTTCATGATTGGCCATGCCAATCAGTGTAATTGTTTTGTAAGAGTATCCATAACAGGCTCTCAGAATTCCAAATGGAGTTGTTGGTTCCAAAAGGCTAGAGAAGCTGACTTATATGAAGGTTACAGCATTTTCTACAGTTTCGGTTAGGTTTCCCTGACGTAAAGTCCAGTCGTGTCCGACTCTAGGGGGCGGTGCTCATCTCCGTTTCAAAGCCTTGGAGCCGGCGTTGTCCATAGGACACTTCCGGGTCATGTGGCCAGCATGACTCACGGAACGCCGTTACCTTCCCGCCGAAGCGGTACCGATTAATCTACTCACATTTGCATGTTTTCGAACTGCTTGGTGTGCAGGAGCTGGGACTAGCAACGGGAGCTCACCCCGCCGCGCGGTTTCGAACCGCCGACCTTCCGATCAGCAGCTCAGCGGTTTAAGTAGTGGGAAAAACACGTGTTTCTAGCCCCAGTTACTCTTTTCAAAATGGTGGCATGTGTATATCTAGAGAGTGGACACCATTAGCACTAAACAGAAATGAAAGCAAGGAGCAAACCTGATTATAATAATTGGCTACGATGAACATGAAAAGGCAGGAGAGGACAAAGTTATATCCAATTAAGTACCCAGGAATTTATTTATTTATTTGTCATATTTTTATTACCACCCATCTCCCCCACTCGGGGGGAGATTAATATAATTAATTTTATTAATATAAAATTAATTATATTAATATAAACTAATTTATATCCTGCCTTTCCTACCACAACTCTATGTTTCCATTGGTATTACATTTCAGTGTCTACTTAGCAAGGCCCAAGATCACCATTTGAGTTAGTGCTTATCGCCAAGCAAAATACAATGTGATTCAAAGAGCTGTTGAAGCCTGGACGCTTCTTTTCAACAAAGCAGTTCATCACAGTTCTAAGCCATCAACCTCCTGAAATTACATGTGCTGCTTTAAAATGGTAACTCAGATTATCATATGTCACCATAGATGGGAATAAACTCTTTGATTTCCATATATACATCCCTATCTTTCTCTTCTATCTGTTCACTCGGGCATCCCTAGATTTGTCAATTTCCTTTTTATTTTTTAATAAAGAAATTGTATTTTTAGTATTTAGCCTTGCTTCTCATCTCTGTCCTAGTATATTCCCAGAATGCATATCAGTAACCAAGACAATCCATAACCTGCTTAAGCCATCCAGTTTCATGTTTATTTGTAGTTGAACCCTTTCTAATGTCCAGTCTAGAATTCAATTACTATGAATATTTATTTATTTATTTTTCAAATTTATATACTTATAAAAATATTGAGATATAAGCCATAAATAAAAAATACATTAGGCATATCCTAAATGGCATCTAGAACTTTGTGGCATACTGTTTATAAACATGTATTCTGTGCTTGTTAAAGCCACCATGTGCCACTGCTGCTGAAAAATGGCATTTGTTGATAAATTGTTTTTATTGTCCCCATTCATATCATGGAGAAATACTATTTTAGAAATCATAAATGAAAATGAATATTGAAAGGTAACTGATAAAAAATGCGGGGAAAATAAAGTTGTAAAACTGCATAGTATGCAATGAGCAGTATATTATAGTATTGTCCAATTTGGCAACCTCCAGAGTTTTGTTCTATAAATCTTTTCATACCTGCCCATTAGTCTTGATGATAGAGGCATATTAATTGTAGTAAGAAACATCTGGAGGATTAAGATTTGGGAAAGCTGGTCCCCAGGATGTATTGCTATGTCAGTATCCAGAATCTGATGTTATTTAATTCATCACATTAAAGTTCTATAGAAAGGACAGTAAAAGTAGGGATTATTATGATAGCCTTTAGCACTTTTTTAGAAAACAACAATGGTAACAGCAAAGTTTCAAAAAAGGTCTTTAATAATGAATTTACCCTAAAAATGAAAAAAAAAATGAACTTGTGATGTATGGCCTTGATGATTAGACAGGATAGATTATAAAAAGAGGAGTATCATGATGTCACTTCAGAGAGAGAGTTTAAAATATAATTGTACTTATAACTGCTGTGAAGAATATCGGAAGCCACTTTGTATCTTTTTTCTTTCTTTTCTATTTTTCTTTAGCTTTTTTCTTGCACTTTTAGCTTTCTCTTTGATTTCTTTCTTTTTCCTTTTTCTTCCTTACTTTATATTAATTTGTATTAGTTTTTATCTTTCTTTTTTTAAAAAAAGTTTTAATAAAAATTATATAGATTAAAAAAAATTAATGAATTTACTCAAGGCAGGATGAATTTACTCAAGGCATGAATTTACTTCAGCAGGATATATAAAAGAAAATAGCATCAAATAGAGATGTCATACAAGCTAAAATCACCTGGAAAGTAAGACTGATCAAAGGAAGCAGGAAGCAGTAATGGATATTAAATTAGTTATAAAGATGTTTTTTGTGGCAAATCTGATTATAATGTAATTCTAGGGACCATTGCATCATATCATGAAACAAAGAAGTCTTCTGTGGCTACAGTACATCTATGTATCACCTTTCCATTTACACCAAACATTTCAGGAATGGAAATGTAGGAGCAATTGGAGAAGACCAGCAAAGCTGGCATCTTATTATTTGAAAATGAGATGTAGCGTTATTTACAAAGAATAATGAATGGAAAACAAATTACCTATTGAAAGATTGTGCAAGACTTCAAGGATGTTATTTGCTTTGGCCCGGGTTTAAAGGCACTTCATGAACCAATTTATCCTCCAGCCTCACATTCAAAAGCAAAATAAATATCTGAGTTCCCTGTTGTCTCTTGGCAAGTTGGACTGAGGACACAAGTAGATTTTCTGTAAAAAAAAAAAAAAACTAAAATTAAAACAAAACAAAACAAAAAATGAAGCTATTATAAAAAAATATTCAGTGACTGCTATGTCTCAAATGCAAGCCCTATTTATAATGAAATCAACTTTTAGAGTCTTGCATCTCTTTCTCCCACCTGCACACGGAGTGGTGTGAAGCCACTCTGTTTTAGGCAGGAGAGATTATGTTTACCTAGCTTTTGTTCCAGTAACAGATTAGTCTGGGTACAGGCTGTTTTCTACTGAACTCATAAATATGTGGGGTGGTATGCTGGGGAATACCTGGGCTGGGAAGATGATTGACAGACAGACAGACAGACAGAGGATAGATAGAATCAATCAGTCAGTCAGTCCTGGCAAACTACTTCTATGCTGTCATCAAGAAAATTCCATGGATGTCCCCATGTAGACACACAGATTCAAGCGCAAGTCAAGGCTGTCTTAAGATTTACCTCTTTAAAGACTAGTGGCCACAACACTGAACAAGACACTCAGCATTTGAAATTGATATTCCAAGAAAGATCAAACTTAGCATAAAGTAATGCCTCTTGGTATATCATAACCAAATCAGAAGGTGCACTGGAAAGAATCTTGACAAGCCATCCCATCCAAAATCTGAACAATGTGAACATCTATATCTATCAGTCTTATCTGCAGAAATTTGTTTAAATCTCCTTGTGCTATAAAAGAGTTTAGTTGTACAGTTGCAGACTTCTGTGTTCTCAAAAGGTTAGATTGAACAAGCAAAATTATTGGATTTTTTTGTCATGTCCTGATATTACAGAAGAATCTTACCACTAGTAATCTCTTTAAATACAGCTGACTTTGGCAAGCTTAAAGGTCACATTGTAAGGTGGACACTTCACATGACCCATGAGATTCCAGTAGGATTATTATAGTTTCAGTCTAAAGTGCTGTAGATGGAAAGTACCTTTTAGCTCAAAGCTGGAACATATTAACTCGGACTCTAGGTGCAGCTGTCCTTGAGAAATGAATGGCAAGCCTTGTGACTTCCAGGAAAGAAATGGCGAATTGAAGATGGCTCCTCTGATAGCAGAACCAACAACTGCAGCAGAACGCCAATGAATGGACTGGCTCTTCAGGATTCCTCTCTGGACGAGAGGACTTGAGATCAGCCACAAGTGTTCCAGACAGTTGTTCCTCCTCATGAGGAGACTGCAGGATGGTGGTCTCTGGCAGGTTTAGAGCTGTGAGAGACGAGGGATCAAACTGTGGTTGGACCCTTTACAGACACAGGGTTTGCAAACTTCCTTTCTTAATTACTTTTGGAAATTGCTTGTTAACTGCTTTTCAGATATTAGGAACCTTCATAACAGCAAGTTTTACACACCCGGTGAGCTTCCTTCAAAAGAAGTTTTAAATACAAATTTAAGGACTTTAAAAAAATCTTTTTTGGGGGGGGGGGGAATAAACAGCAAAAGGGTGATTAGAAAAAGGTTAAAATAGATATGCTGTTATCTCTGGTAACCCTAAATAGGCTTTTGCTGACTAGGACTGAATGATGAGGCTTTAAAGATATGTTTATAGATAGAGATGAGATATGGGAAGAAGATATCATTTGTTGTATTTTAAGATAAGGTGATAAGTTACTAAAATTGTTTATACTTGTTGTTATGAAAGGGGAAGTCATTTCTTTATGTACTTCTTTTTCTTTACTATAGTCTTATTTTTTCTTTCTTTTTTATTCATCTTTTTCTTTCTTCTGCACTTTCTGAACATTTTTTTTTATTCCTCTGTTTTCTTTTAGTTTGGTTTGTATTAGTTTTTTTACTATGTTTATTAAAAACTTTAATAAAATTATTATATATATAAAAAAAGAAATCATAGTATTGCACGAGATCTGTAGTAAATTCTGTTTTCTCTTCTGTGAAGAATAACCCAAAATGATTAGATATTCTTTTTTTAAAACCTAAACAGATCTAATTATATAAATCTGACAGCTACCATCTCCATGATCCAATTTAAAATAACAAAATATGGAGATAATGTCTATAATGTTCCTTGAAAAAACACATTTACTATGTTTAATATGCAACACATATAGTATTAAAAATTGGGGGGGTGTCAACTGGGGGAGGATTTTTTTTAATAGTATCAGGGCAAAATAGTGGCAGTTTTGATTTAGTATCAGAGAGGTGGATCCTGCTCCATAATGATAATGATCACAGTGTCCCTGCTATCACGGACTTTGCTGTTCTCAGGCAAGGCAGAAAGAAAAAATTACCTAATCATGCTGGCTGGGGAATTCTGGGAGTTGAAGTCCACACATCTTCAGGTTGCTAAGTTTGAAAAACACTGCACTAGAACCATCCAAAGGGGAGCTGGGGAGAATGAAGGGATGAGTTCTAGAATACGTCTAAAACCCTCTCTGCTCCTGCTAGCCAGGAGGGGGAACAGGCAGAAAATGGGGTTCTTTATTTTTTAATTCTCTTTGCTTTAATGGGGGGGAGGGCGCAGGGGAAAATAAACTGTGCCTGCTCCAAATTAGTGTAGCTGAGAGGCCAGACTACATCCTTTTTAAGGTAACAAAATTTATTCAGATTCAATAGTTCCAAAGGCTGATCTGCATTTTTTTTTCATTCAGTCGCTTCCGACTCTTTGTGACTTCGTGGACCAGCCCACGCCAGAGCTTCCTGTCAGTCATCAACACCCCCAGCTCCCCCAGGGACAAGTCCGTAACCTCTAGAATATCATCTATCCATCTTGCCCTTGGTCGGCCCCTCTTCCTTTTGCCTTCCACTTTCCC
Source organism: Candoia aspera (assembly GCF_035149785.1). NCBI lineage: Eukaryota > Metazoa > Chordata > Lepidosauria > Squamata > Candoiidae > Candoia > Candoia aspera. The sequence goes on along the minus strand of NC_086156.1, from coordinate 27,549,390 downwards.
TAGCATCAACATCTTCTCCAGGGTGTCCGGTCTTCTCATTATGTGGCCAAAGTACTTCAGTTTTGCCTTTAATACCATTCCCTCAAGTGAGCATTATGGCTTTATTTCCTTGCAGTCCAAGGCACTCTCAGAATTTTCCTCCAACACCACAGTTCAGAAGCATCTATCTTCCTTCGCTCAGCCTTCCTTATGGTCCAGCTCTCACAGCCATATGTTACAACTGATCTGCATTACCCTGCCCTTAACCATCCAATTTCAGAGCCCACGAGTAAGGGGAATAACTAGTTGGTTCATTTCCATTGATCTGTGGATGAAACTATGGAGTCTGTGATTATCCTGTTGAATACCAGCCCCTTTAACTCTTCACTATATACCACCCCCCAGACACACATATACAAGCTTGATTTTCATAATATATACATACTGATATAGAAAGCCTGTCAGTGCATGTTGAGACAATCTTATTGTCTGTTCCTCTGCAATTTTGGGGTACTGGTTAGAAATATTTGTTGTTAGGATTATATCAATATTGGTTTGCAATGAGGATGAAAATCTCATTATAAAAGAAAGTAAAGTATTATGTGGAGTAAATATAACTTTTCTGCTTTCCGAAAGAACGGAGAAGGATTAGATATATTTGAGTTTATGATTTATTCTTTAATATTCATTTCAATCTACTATGGCTTGCACTGAGTATTTTGCTTCCATTTTCATTACTTCTTGATTTGTAATCTGGCACTTGCAGCTAAGCTTGATCCTCCCCCACCCCTCCTCTTCTTCTTCTTTCTATTATGTGTCCAAAATATCTAAGCTTTAGTTTCTAGGGAGCAGTCTAGTTCTACTTCCCCTAATATTGAATGATTTGTTCTTCTTTTGGTCAACAATTTTCTCCAGCACCTCCAGAGGGCAGGTGGTGCTACAGGTAAGGTGTGCTTCCAGGGTCCTGATCGATGCCATTGTCTAATTGAAGGAACCGGGAGTGTGCCAACCCTGCCAGATTGGATTGGCTGGGCAGATACTATGAGAGACATGTGGTTCCTCAAGTAATCAGGCCCTACGCCATGTAGGGCTTTATAGGTAGTGACCAGTGCCTTGAATTGCACCCGGAAGCAAACTGGCAACCAGTGTAGATCAGAAAGTAGAGGTATTACATGAGCATACTGAGGCATGCTCATCAGTGCTCATGCCATGGGTTGTCTTGTAATCGATAAAGCCAAAATAGATATATTTTTGGAACTCCCTTACCGCTTCCATTATGTATTGGTTATACAATACATAATGTCACAAGTTAGCTATGTGATCTTGGGTGTCCTGTCTCTTTTGAATTCATCTGGTATACTACTTCTTTCCCTGTTAAGCTCCATACAGAGGTGTCTGCAGGAGGGGCAAGGAGGGCAAATTATGAAGTGAGTATTGTGCTATTGCAATGCAAGTTCCTCCTCTTTAATGCATGCATGCAACATCCTGACATTTGTTTCATGATTTTCATGGAATTGTCAGCTTCTACAGATGACTTTGTCACCTTAGTCTTGTTCCTTGCTTTCTTACTTTGCTCATTAAAAACAAAAAACAAAACATACTACCAGATTTTCAGTCACTTTGCAGGGACTTTAAGGCTGTAATAAGAATATAATAAGAAAAATCTTGAGCAGGATAGTTGATAAACACATGCAGGAAAATGAAAGTGTATGCTTAATGATGAATGAAAGGACTAAAATGTATGTCAGAAAGTCTGAGTAGGGGTTAATATGGTTGTGCATGAAAGTAAGAATCTATAGGTTGGTGATAGCTTATCTGCTACTTGGAGTCTAGACAAAGGGAGCAGCATTGTTATAAAAATTATTCTGCAAGGTTGACCAGCACCTGAATTTCTTCACTAATCAAGCTAGTCTTTTCTTGTCACTCCTTCTAAGGAAATCCCGCTGCCTCCTGAGCTGTCAGGCTCAGGAGATAACGAGCCTGCAGCCTCCATTTCTACAATGTAAACAGCCTTTCCATTCTGGCTAACAATGTAATTAACCCTTCACTTTCCCTGTTCAAATAACCAGCTTCCTGTTCCCATTGATAGATTTATTGCATGCAACTTGGGGAGCAGGAAGTATCCCTCATTCCCACATGCATGCTTTTACTGAGATGAATACATAGGTGTCAACTGCATGATCAATTGACCTGGCACCATTTCCTGATGCCAGATTGGAGTGGGGAGCCCAGGACTATAAACCTGGGTGCTAAAAAAATCCACAGTTACAGATACATCATGACACAGTGACTTTCCTGCCACTGAATGTCAAGGCTGATTGAGAGCTCCCCAGTATGGGTATGTTGCTTCTAGTATTTAATAAAGCTTTGAATGTTGCTGTGATCCTGGTGGCTGTTGTCCATTTTTCTCTGGGATCTCCCCTGTTGGGTGGCTATTTCTCCCCCAACCCCCTGCAACAAGCATATACCGTAAGTAGAAATAAGCATCTACATCTCTAGAGCCAGAGATAACCAACTACATCTCTAGAGCCAGAGATGGCTTTTGGGGAAAAATCCATGGTATCTAGTAGGTGAGAAAGTGATCCTGTTAGATGACATACTGTAAATGCAGTGGTGGAAAGGTTCTGAATATTGGACATCTTTTGGTAATGTCAAGAGTAGATCTTTGGGAAAAATGAACATATGTGGAAAATTCTTGAAGAATGGTGCAAACTATGTAATGAAACCCCAGTCTAATCAGAAACACCCTCTCCTTCGACTGTCACCCAAAAATTCCAATGCCACACCTATTTTGGTTTATACAAGAGGAAAAGTCTTCTTAACAATGAGATATCCAGTGCAATATTAAGATGTTGGTGTAGGAGTAGGGAAAAAACCTGGAAAATGACTGTGTGTCTTTCGGCCAATTGCTCTCTCTCAACCCAGCCTACCTCAAGGGTGTTGTATGAAAAAGCAAGGAAAGGAATGCTATATATGCTACCTTCAGTTGATGAAAGGTATGATCTAATTAAAGGTATGATCTAATCAAATAAGGACAACATAAAATAAAATAAATAACACAGAAATGATTGGAGTAGACGCAGGGTTATTGCAGGATAATGCTTTTGAGCTACTGGAGGCTGTCTCGGAGTTCGCAGTGGAGTTCCCCAGACTTATGGGGCATGCCTCAGAGGTGGCTTGGGAGTTCATGGCTACCATAGTGGCCATGGGCCTGTCCCAGATTGTTCAGGACCCAACTCGGGACAGTGGCCTCACTCCAGACTTGGTTTTCTTGTCAGAGCAATGGCAATGTGATCTGAAGGGAGAGTTACATATGTCCCCTCTGTCATGGTCAGATCATGCCCTGGTGGCCTTGAGTTTCTCCTATGCTGCTCCCCTCTGCAGGGAGGCAGGACCCATTCAATTGGTCCTCTCCTGGTGACTGATGGGCCCAATGGGGTTCCAAAGGGATATGGGGGCTATACCTGAGGATCTGCTGCATGGTCCAATGGAGGCCCTGGCTGCCACCTGGAATAGGAGGCAACTGGGTCCTTGGACAGGATTGCGCCTGTGCAACCTCTCTTGCCCCATTGAACCCAATACTCACTGTGGTTTACAGAGGAGCTGAGGGTTCTGAAGAGGATTAAGACATGTCTAGAGCACCACTAGAGGAAAACAAGGACCAAACCCGACCAAACACAAGCTAGAGCCACTATTAAGGCCTTCCTTGTGGTGTTAAGAGTGGCAAAACCTCAATATTTTTCCACTCTTACTGCATCTGCAGAATGCCACCCAGCGGCCTGTTTAAGGTCACTCAATCCTTTTTGGGAATTCAGGGCCACACAGAGGAGTTTTCTGGGCATCTGCAGGATAAAATCACTCAGATCCGTTCCAAGTTGGATTTCAAGCATGAGGCATGGTCTGTGGAGATGCCTGGGGAACGTACTTACCTGGTTATCTGGAAACAGTTTGATCCTGTTGGACCTGAGGAAGTGGACAGGGTCCTCCGGATTGTAAATGCCACCACTTGTCAATTAGATCCATGCCCCTCCTGGCTGGTGAAGACAGCTCAGGAAGTGACATGTGGTTGGGTCCAGGCGATGGTGAATTCATCCTTGAGAGAGGGAAACCACTGGTGAGATCATCTGTCACCATGAGATGAGGTATCATCAATATGCAGATGATAGCCAACTATACATCTCCATCCCGGGTGATATAAGTGCTGCTGTGACTGTTGGCAGAGTGCTAGAAAGCATTTGGCCCAGGAGAGATCTGAAAAGTCACACACCAGGCATTTCTATAAAAATAAATTTATTTACAGAAAGCACAAAAACATATTTACAGGCTTTGCATTTTCACAGGCTCTCAGAGAGGAGAGATTTCTCTCAGCTGAATACTCTCTGCAAGCCTAAAGAGAAGGAACTAAGTAACAAGCAAACTGCCCTCGCTTCAGGCTATGCAACTATTAACACCTAAAAAGAGGACAATTAAATTCAACCTCTTCACCCGGCCAAAATGATTAGTTACCATAGTAACCTTAATCTGTAGCAGAAAACAATATACCAATAGTGACCACCCTCTCTTGGTGCCTGGAGGCTGTGGGGGTCTGGATGGGAAACAACAGGCTTCAACTGAACCCTGGTAAGACAGAGTGGCTGTGGGTTGAGGCTCCTCTGTATCCGGAAACTTATTGTCCTTAGTTCTGGATGGGGTTGCACTGCCCCAGACAGACCCGGTGCATAATCTGGGGATCCTTCTGGACTCACGACTCTTGCTCAAAGAGCAGGTGGCAGTTGTGGCCAGGAGGGCCTTTGCTCAACTTGTGTTGTGTGCCAGTTACATCTTTTCCTGGATCGGGAGTCCCTCTGGTTAGTCACTCATGCCCTAGTCATCTCCCATATAGACTACAGCAATGTGTTCTACGTGGGGCTACCCATGAAGAGTATCCAGAAGCTACAGCTGGTTCAGAATGCAGCCATGCAGGTAGTCTTGGATGTCCCAAGGACGGTGCACATAACGCCTTTGCTGTGAGAGCTGCATTGGGTGCCAGTTTGCTTCTGGATCCAATTCAAGGTTTTGGTTATCACCTTTAAAGCCCTACATGGCATGGGGCCAGATTACCTGAAGGACCATCTCATCCCCATTACGTCCCACCTGGTCATGCAGAGAAGGCATGTTATTGACCCCACCAATGACAGATTGTCGATTGGCAGGGCCCAGGAAGTGGGCCTTCTCTGCCATGGCCCCCACCCTGTGGAACATTCTTCCCCCAGAGGTGAAGCAGGCCCCCTCTCTCCTGGCCTTCCAGAAGGGGTTAAAGACCTGGCTCTGCCATCTCGTTTGGGGCAGGAAGTGGGGGGAGTCAATGCTTGGGGTGGCTATTTATGAATTTAAATCAGAACTTTTAATATTGCCACCTTGGATGCTATTTTATATTTTATACTTACTGTATATTTATATGTTATGTAATATATCTTGCTTTTATTGTATTTTAATCTTTTTTAGCTTTATTGTAAACTGCCCAGAGTCCCTCTTTTGGGGGAGATGGGAGGTGACGAAATTTGATAAATATTTTTTTTTAAAAAATGAGGAAGTCTGTTCTTTTACTCTTCTCCTCCATTACCTCTTTGCAAATGTGAATTTTTGCTGAGGTTCAATACCTATGCTGCCTATGGGGATACAACTTCCATACTGGGAAGAAGGAGCATGCACTCCTTTTGAAAGACTGTTTGGATTAAAAATCTGAATCCATGCTGATCCCTTTGAATGGAAGAGGAAGGTGATATTTTGAAGACCATTAAGAAAAGCAAAATATGAACTTGGAGAACCCCCTTTTCTTTTCCCCTCCTTTTCCTGTGAAACCCATGACTCCCAAACTAAGGCATGTGTGCCCCTATCCCCCCACCCCCTTCAAAACTTTCTCCAAGGCAAAGAAAGCACAGAGTGTATATAAGACTTGCTCTCCTCCCTAAAAACTTCAGTGTACTTGTCCTATTCAGTATTCTCCCAGGAGTCTTCATTGCTGTTCCCTTAACACAGTTTAAATGCTATTTCCCAATGATTGCTACATTTCCCTTCATGTCATTTCCCATTGACTGTCACTTCCTTCACTGAGTGCTTTGCGAATGTTTGTCATGTTTTCATTACTATTCCCTCAACACTATTTATTGTTTCAAATGCTATTTTCCCAACAATAGTTACTCTCATTGCCATTTCCTGCTGACACGTTTCCATTGTGTTATTCCGCAGGACAATCCAACTCCTTCCTCTGGGGAATATGTGGTTGTCATTCCTGAGGTCCATATTTGCTCTGAAATGTGTATCTTTTACATATTCTTTAGTTAAAAGGTTTTGCTTCCATACAAGTCCCTGCTGCACTATGAAAAGTGCACATAAAATGTGCATGTTGCAAAAAATGCACAGGAAAATACTTTTTAAATTAAGATAAAAAATGGATGAGAAAATTCACTCCAAAAGAATGAATTTACCTTTTGGAAAAACAGAAATGGAGCAAGATCAGAATGGGCAAATCTATGGACAGATCCATAGATCAATGTCATTGTTCTGGCAACAGTTCTGAATGTTAATATGTATTTTTTCATTTTGGAAGTTTTCAATATAATAAAATACTTTAAAGATCACATAAAAGCCCTGACAAACAATTACCATTTTAACTTAAATGATGCCCAAATTCCTGAACCCTAAGGAAAACCTGAACTGAAAGAATGGCAATGATTGAGGCTACAATCAAGAACAAACTCTAAATATTCTGAAAGCAACTTTACTGGAGAAGACTTTATTTGGGTATAATATCCCATTTTCTAATATGCTATATTCAGATTTTTAGTCATGGTGGAAACCTACTGAAATGAATGGAAGTTACTAACCTATCCCCAGGTTTCTGTTTATTGTATATACAGAGAAACCCTTTCCATAATAGGGTCTTCCCAAGGTGATGGACTTGGAGCCGATCATTCCAATATTTCCACTCCACAAAATATTTTTATATCTTCATCAAAGAGAGTTGCTGGAAGAGGTGTTCTTCAGAAACTCCAAAACAAATGTCTTATTTGCTCTAAGTACTTGAATACAGGGAAGCCAAGCATGTAGAGAAAGGAATGGGGTATACAACTGTATGTCAGCTTTGCAGGTTGGGGCTTGGCATTGAACTAGGGCTACTACATCTTTGCTGCAAAAATGTGTATGTAATATTTTAGTCCTGATTACATAGTAATAATCACAAACAACTAGGAATACATTACAGTTTGAGTAACACACAACTACAAAATAATACATGCCTTGGTTCTCTCTAGAGAAACTTTCTTCTATCAGCTGGGTGAAAATTTTCCTTTCTAGAGTAATTACAAAGATATCCATTTCCTTCCTCAGGCTCATTCATATATATAGTTTACAACTTTGCAATATAAAATAGGTACAAATCTGTTCACATAAACTGATAAATCTAGTCTATGGATGTTTTGCATGACTGGAGGCAACACAGTGCAGCTAGAATACAGACTATGTATGTTGTTGAAGATAGGCATCTTCCCTAAAAATAAAAGAATAGAAGCTTTGGAGGCAAGCTGCTGCTGCTGCTGCTGCTGCTGCTGCTGCTGCTGCTGCTGCTGCTGCTGCTGCTGCTGCTGCTGCTGCTGCTGCTGCTGCTGCTGCTGCTGCTGCTCCTCCTCCTCCTCCTCCTCCTTCTTTTGCAGTGGGGTGGTTATCTATGGCAATGGAGCCTTAGATTGTACTCTCTTGATACTGTTAAATATCACTACTCTGTGCTCAGTGCAAGAGCCCTTCCTATGTTCATGGCAGGAGTCATGATAGATAAATTAAGCAACTTCCGAAGATAATTCCAACCTGTGCAGGTCTTCTCAGGAGAAGAGACCCATAAAATAGGATTTACGCTCATGCACAGGTAGTCTTGTAGGCTAAAGGTGGCTCTTCCTCCCTTCTTGAGGGTAAAGGGCTCCCAATTCCTTCCCCACTGGATGTCTTGATTCTCATTTGAAAGCCAGCCAGAGCCCTATCCCTGAATGAAGAAGGAATCCACTCTCTTGTCATATCTTCAGGGTGCTTCAGCATCAAATACTCACCAAAGTGTTATGGTCAGTTGGGAATCAGAACTTTGCTCTCCTTTCCTGGAACCAGAAGATAACACCCCTGATCCATGGTGAGGCCAGTTGGGATTATAAATTCTGTTCTGAGGTTAAAACTGTTCCAGAATCTAGATACTGTTTCAACAATCCCAGATGAAGTTCTGTAGAAACTATGCAGAAAATCTCACTGCTTCTTTCTGAGTGACTAAACCTGTAATGTTTACCACTTACTTATGAGTAAACTGCATTAAACTTAACCTATATCTGGGTAGATATGCATGGGATTGCACTGTTAGACTTAAATTCTATGCATATTTATTTGGCAATAAATTCATTTGGATCTTCTTTCAAACAGACATGCAATGGATCAGAGCTACATAGATCTTTAAGAGGATACTTCATTTTGACAAAAACTTGAATGATATACCCCCTCAAAGCTGCTTCATGAAAAAAATAATATCTTCCATTTTGCCTATTGAACTGTTTCCTTCAGCACCTGCAATAACCTGAAGAGGCTTCTGTATAGATTCCTGTGTTGGTTGAAGCTGTGAGAAATATGAACCACCTTGTTGGGACTAAATCCATTACTTCTTCACTTGAATGTGGCACATCATAATTTTATACCATGAAGTACCCCATCAAAGCAGATCAAAGCTGCCTTACACAAGCTTACAAAAGGTTATACTTTCTTAACTTTGTGAGAGGCAAAGTAAAATCAAAGTAGATTCACTGCCAACATCTTTGTTCAACTAGTCTGTTGTTGTTGTTGTTGTTCCCTACAACCTACTATCCTGGTTCACTGATTCATAAGATCAGGCTTTTAGAGAGATTTATTTTTCCAATTTAAGTTAGAGGCCTAATTTTTGTTTACAACATTAGAAAAAGCCAAGAAACTTAATTCACTGGAAGAGTAAGCTTTTCTTCTTTCATTCATTTTGTGAAGATGTCTTGATTGCTTTTGAATCACAATCCTCTGGGTCTGGAATGTTATCTGTTTTCAGTAATCAACAACTGATCTCATAATCCAGAGCCTACATTCATAGTAATAATAAAAATAATCAGGAGTTAAAGAATAAATATATCCTTTGTGGATTAAATTTTTAAAAGTCATTTCATTAAATTGGATTTTTCTTTCCTATTCTCTAATATATAGTGGACAATCTTGAGAGAGAGAGGATCTTTGAAACAAATACTGTATATCACCCTAGAACAATTTATATAAAATCACAAAAGGGATTGGGATAGACTGAAATTCATCATGAGAGAAAAAGGTGGGATGTAAATAAAATAACTTTGATGAAAACATTGGGGCATTTTCAGATTTGACCAAGATGAGTTCATAAAATCTTTATGAGAAGCAAGGCTTAACTCCAGAATTGGACATCACTAAGATCTTTTACCTTTTGTGTTATTAAGGTTACAGGAAGTGATTATGGAATAAATTTGTTCTGAAATTCATCCTAAATCAACAGTAAAATTATTGTCTCATATTATGGAGTAAAACAATGCATTTATCAAAGTTATTGGTTATTTATTTCAATAATATGCATGAACCTCTTCTTCCATAATTTTAAAATATAGTTGCACATGGACTTGCTAGATTTAAAAAAAAAAAAAAAAAACAATTCAGGAATGTCTCTGAGGGCCTTTCAGTGAAGAAGGTGGAAATTAATGGTTAGATTACATATTATCCAGATTGGGTCCCATGGACCCTTTGTCGTTATTCCTTTATATTTGCTGTGGTCCTGATTTGCATCAACACTCTGCATCTCTCTCTCTCTCTCTTGTAAAGAGTGTAGGGAAATGTAAAGATTCCCTCAAATTGAATGGTTCCTAGTGAAGATATGGACTGCTATTTTCTTGGCAACAGTATGAAAATTATTTGAAATTGACTTCTTTAACTTCACAGTATAGTTTTTCTCTAATCAATCATTTTCTGCCCTGAGCTGTGTATACAAAAAAAAATTCAGACTTCTGATCACCCTAGGCAACCCCAAATTTCAAGTTCTTCTACAACTGCAAAGAAACAAACCAACCCCTGCAGACTGACTGCTGCAACAAAAACATCATGTTTCCATGTCAATCAAGGGTACTTTCCTCTCGCTCATTTTCCTTGGCTACTTCCACCAAAGCATGGCTAATTATAATTTATGTAATTGTGTAGTTTTATTCCCTCTCCCCACTTTTATGAGGTTCACCATGAGAATGATACTGAAACGTCTATGCAAACACAACAAATTAGATGTGTCAGGCTGAATGATAATAGTTTAGGTATGGGAAAGTATTACCTGCTAATCTGTGACTAGGATGAGCAATTGTGCTCAACCAGTGAAAACTCCTTAGTTCCCAAAGATTTAACTGGCATGTAAGGAGTGATGTAAAGCTGACTACATTACGTTTGTGCAAATTGTTATGCTTCTAACCAGATAGCTTCTGTGTGCTGTATTTAAGTTTTATGACAAATAACTCTCAGCTATTTCCAGGGTGAGATTAAAAAAAAAAGCTTCCATTAAATTAAAGGCAGTACAACAATTAAGAAGTCAGAAGTACTTTAATCAATTTCTTTCATGTTGATTACATTCTATGTCTACTGAAATCAGGGTCCAAAGACCTTGTCCATTTCTATTACCACACACCCCTTGTTTCTTTTTTTATTCACTCAAGTGGCTAGCTTCACAAAGTTGGTAAAGATTACATGGGTATCCATGGGGGCATGCATTCTGATGTTATTCCATAAATTCTGTCATTTTTATACATATGTCCTGACCTCTCATGCATGTACATAAAGAGTGGAGCTTGCACTACAACCACCATGATGCACATTTTGTCATTCTGATGAAACCTAGAGGTTCAGTGGACACCAAGAATAGCCATTTACTTAGTTACTCTCTTACTTATTCACTGGTCTTATAAACTGTTCCAATCATTCCAGACTGTGAGTAGATTACATAGCCTGTTCCATAAGTACATTTTTTTAGGAAGTAAATGCTTCAAATTGTGCTTCTCTCCAGAGCCACCAAGTGAAGTCATCAGAAGGTCTGGGTTTGGGTGTCAGTAGTATGCTGATGACACCCAGCCCTAGGTTCCCATCACACTTTATAATTCATATACAAAAAAAACTCCACCACACAGCCCAACACACAAAAATCCACAGAGGATGTAAATCATCCCAGCTGAAAGGATACCGAACCCACTCATCCTCTACACTGGCCAATCTTTCAGTTACAATCCACATTCTGGGAAACAGAAGATAGGATGAAAGGTTAGACTTCTGTAGAAAAACAATGGCAAATATGAAGATGTTATTTTAGAGCAGCTGGAGTTTTTGTCTGCTTGTAAAGGGAGGTGTTTGAAATGCAGCAAAAGTGGGGTGTTCTCCACCCGTGCAGTACCTTATATACATTTCACTGCACTGAATTTGCCATGCAACAAAAAGTTTACAACAATATGAATATTCATGATAATATGGTACAAAAGGAATTGTGTTAAGGAAAGTGGCTTGCCCAAAAGTATATTTTAAATAAAATTGCACAGAAAAAAGACTGTACTAGAAGAAATACAAACCTCTGTAAACAAACGATGTGACTTTTGAAAGACCTCCAACTCATTTGGAAATAGGGTGAACCTACTGAAGATTGGAGAAATGAGAAAAAGAGAGTAGTGAAACTGTACCAATTTGTCCAGCCTTACTTTACCTTGTAGCTGTGTTTATTCTAGTTTAACTCCCCTATAACTCAAATAGGAGTCTGTGTGTGCCATCAGTAGATAATTCCATTCACCTGATAACTGAAAAGCATTTGCCATTTACATCAAATTTATGCTCCATAATTAAATGTTTAACTATGTTATCCAATACATCAACACTAACTGTTTTCATCATTAGAGAATGTCGTTTATTTCACTGGGAAAATAACCTGTTCCTTTTAATGTTATCAGTGACATTTATTACCTTATTTCCTTATATGTTGTTCCTTTTCAATTTTTTTTAAAGTCTCTGTGGATTTTTTTTTAATGCGTTGACCTCCTAGTATTATCCAAGTCCTTTAACAATGAGTTCATTGAAATTCAGTCTAAAAAAGAATGTAATTTGCTGTTGGTTGATAATAAGTGATCATCTGGCTTCAACTAGGCTTGTGTGGCTGTACCTAATAAAACATTTGATGCAATCTTGATTAGACCACACAAAGCTGGGTATTTGGGAAACACTGAATGTGATTTGGGCTTTTATATCATCCTAACCCTTAGGTCCCATGCATTGAATGAAATAATCAGTTTAAATGTATGTACTCTAATGATGTGTTTGTCATGAAAACAGAGCCCACAATCCCTTCATCAACGTGACAGGGAAGAACAATTGATTTAATTCATGGTTGGTTGCTAAATATTACTGTGGTGGGATGCTTTTTAAGAGTATTGATAATTGCATGAAGCTGTTTAATGCATAATTTGTACCGATGAGGGGTGATAAGATGGCATTACCCTTGCTACTGTATTTTATAATTCTGAAAAAGGAAAAAGGATATCTTCCTGACTTGAGAAATATAAAGCCCATGAAACAGGAAAGAGAGGTGTAGGTTTTCTACTCAGCTATTCAGTGTAGTCACAATGGACACATGAGTGTTCGTACATATATATTAGCTCTGATAGCTTACATGAAGGTAGAAGGAATTTATTTCTGCATTTACATTATAAGCCAGTCTCTCCAGAAGACTTGGGCAGCCATCAGTGAATAGAGCATTTAAAAACTAATAAAAAAAGAATTTGATTATTAATGTGTTTATTATATGTTTCTTACAGAAAATTGCATACCACTCCATTCAGTTGCCTTTGGGCTGTTTGCATAAATTTAACATAATAAATACAATACATTACAATACAATAAAAAGCTAGAATAATAGGCAGATAAAGTTAATAATAAAAACAGCTATACTCAAGATCAGACAAAACTAACAATAGTGCATTTAAAGGTAGGCTCCAAATGTGTGCTGAAAGAACAATTTTTGCCACCTTCCGAAAAATGAAAAATGAGGGGCTATCTTTGTTGGGGACAAGCTGTTCCAAACAACTTGGACAGCCATCAATCAGGTTGTTCTTTTTTTTTTTGTTCCCATCCCTAACATTATGAGGAGGAGAAACCCATAACATTCTTTCCCAAGTTGATTGCATAGGATGAGTAGATTCTATCTGGACAAGATATCTCAGAGATCTCTTCAACCCAAGCTGTTTAGGAATTTGTTGGTCAAAATGTGAAAACAAGTGGACATTTCTGGGTTGCTTTCAAAGTTAGCTCCAAATAGAGTACATTACAATAATCCACTTTGGAAGTGATGGGTCATAAGTTGCTGTTGCCAGGGCCTCCTGTTCCAAGAATAGTCACAACTGGCATACCAGCCAAAGATGGGCAAAATCTTCCCTGCCCATGACCTCCACCTGCTGATCTAGCAGGGTCATGAATCTAAGAGAACCATAGACTTGTTCCTTCTGAGGGAGTCCAACCCCATCCAGGGCTAATGTAGGAACTAAGCAGGAGTGAATCAGGTGGTTTCTGAACAAATAGCATCATTATCTTGCTACGGTTCAGCCTGTGCTTCTTTTGTGCCATCCAATTCCTTACTGCCACTGAGCACAGGATGAAAATATTCATCATGTTTTCTACTTGGTTTGAGATGGAGCTGTTCAGATGAATACCTTTAGCATAACATCTCCTCCAAACTGATAGATGACCAGCAGTTTCATGTAAATGTTAGACAACACAGGTGAGAGAACCAAATCCTGTGGCATCCCACACTGGAGCAGCGAAGAGTTTAATCGCTCATCACTCATGACCTCAGACTGGAACTGCCCACATAAGGAGGAGTGGAACCACTTCACCACAATGCCAGCTATTCCCAACTCTCACAGGTGATGGAGAAGTACACCATGGTTGAGGATATCAAACAGTATTAGGAGTCTAATAGCACTAAATCATGATATTCTAGAGGTGATGGACTCGTCCCTGGGGGAGCTGGGGGTGTTGACGACCGACAGGAAGCTCTGGCGTGGGCTGGTCCATGAAGTCACGAAGAGTCGGAAGTGACTAAATGAATAAACAACAAAGCACTAAATCAAATGTAGCTATGAAATGTTTTAAAAATTACAATCCTTTTTAAATCACCCTCTCTTAAATAAAGTATCTCACAGAAAACAAAATACACTATAAGCATTTCACCTGTTAAACAGCAGATTGCCACTGATTCCAAGTAGAAAACCAAATTCCACTGAAAGCATTAAATTTCAGAGGGGGTCCCAGTTTCATGAAAAGGCACTGGGAGGCTTCATGAAGTTCATGGGTTATGATTTGCTCACCCTTGACCTAATTGCAAAATAAAAATATTGCCAAATATCATTCTTTAGTTTTATACTCATTTAGGCAATGGAATTTAAATATTTGAACAGAAAGGTGTTTTTTCTAACAGTTAGAAATTAATTTTTAGCTGCATCTGAGTAGAACGACCACATTTGATCACAATCCCCTCAGTGGGAAAGCCATTGCTCCATGGTATAGACTAGTAATGCTTCAATCACTGGATATGGAGGAATCAAGAAGCTGCCACTTCATATAGCTGTGTGAGAAGTGCCAGAGTGTTTGATTTCAAGGAAAAGCAGCTGTCACTGACCAAGACCGAAGCAAATCTTTGAGCAGTGAGGAGCATTCAGCGAGACTGCTTTGCCTTCATTGTGTTTAACAAGAGTGAAATATTATTATTCAGAAATGTTTGTCTATGGAATTCAAATTTCCTTGCTTCCTGGCAACAGCAAAAGATTCATGCTGAAAAGTGACATTGTTTTTGACACTGGATGTGGCAGCCTAATGAAAGGGTTTGTAAACAGATTTAATATCAGGATTTAGTATGTAAACATGAGGAGCACTCTTGTACCTGTTAGGTCAGAGCAAAAGAAGAAAGGATGGAATGGAAAGGCAGATCTATTGGAATCTCATCTCCACCATGAATAAACTGGATGGCAGCCTCCCTTTCCATTTTGGTAAAATGCCCAAATGGCTACTAGCCATAATTTTAAAATAGTATCTATTTTCAAAAACAGGTTAAAAACAAAATCAAAGCAAAAGATCTCCAGTTTTGACATAGATAAACAGTAAGGAAGGGCTGTAGCTCAGGGACCCAGCAGTTGCACAGGTCTGTGGTCAACACCAAGTAACGGGGTAGGAAAACTCTGCTCTGAGATCTCAGAAGAGAAGCTGCCAGTTACTCTAAGTAAGTGGTGGCTATCCCAAGAGGCAAGGCTATAGGTATCCTCTAGAAGCAATGGGTGTTGACTTCACAGCACCAACCAAAGTGGCCACCAAACTGTAATGCTTTAATATGTGAAAAAACAGAATAATGATAGAAGTCTTCCAATTATTTTATTATTTAAATAATTAAAACTAATCAAGCCGAGAGAGGAGTAAATGTTTGTCTGGGCTGGGAAAATCTAGGGTATATCTCTGTAATCTGATTTGCCAAAACATCTTCAAAGTGCTGCTTTCTTATCAGATTAGTGAACCATGTTTTAATTTAAAAGCAATTGATCACTTCTGAATTCAATTGCTTATTTTTTAAATAACTGTACTGAACTGGAAGATAGAGATGATTTAGTCATTTTGCCCCAGTCGTGGTATTAGCCATGTGCCCAGTTGCTGAGCATGTATGTACTCTTACTTCTCCTTTATATAATTAAAAGAAAACCAAGGAAAGATCTCAAAGTAGTGCTTTTCCAGAGGTGTAGTCCATGAACTTCAGTTTCATAGGTCTAGGCTCATTATTCAAGGTTATTCATTTCTTTATCATGCAACAAAGGATTGTGGATATCTATCCTAAAATATATCACAAAGAGGGCTACCAGCCTACCCTACTTTGCAAGATTAGAAGTTCCCCTTTGCCACTCAGGGCATCTTTTTTATAGAAACAGTCTCCTTTTGGGCAGTCCTCTATTTCAACAATTGCCAAATCCAAGTTCCAGCTTAAAGATGAAGAACCTAAAAAAAATAAGAGTCCCATTACCTATCAGCAGTTAACATCTGAACGCATCCTGAACTGCAATATAGTTTCTTACTGTCCGTCCCATTATAATGTTCTGTTACAGCAAGCATTTATTCATCTCAGCATGCACAAATATGGTAGCTGATGCAAATTGCATCCCCATTGTAGTCTTCTTTTTAAAGTATATCTAGCCACTCTGAAGTTTAACACAGAGCTTGAAATAATATCAAGTATTATCTCCAACTGTTAGTAAACATATACCAACATTTAGTGTTTCCACTGAAACTAGGCATCCTCAAGAATAGCAGGAAGTTTAAAAACTGTCCTTCATTTCTTATATGTCTGTGTTTGAGGAAAAGCTCCTCTGGAGTTTGTTTTAATCTTAGGGCTATTAATTATATAGAGTGTGGAAATACCATTCTTTTTTTTATACTTGTTTCATATCAAAACTGATAAGAACTTTATCAGACAAGGAGTGCAATTTGAAATAATGCATTAGAATTCATGATTGTATTAAATTGTTTGTATTTAATTGTATTAATGGTTTCTTTGTTCACATATCACATTTGCCTCTCTTCTTGACTAGATTAAAACTCACTGATAGCTTTTAAGGTAAGAGCAATACTGTTGA
Organism: Candoia aspera; assembly: GCF_035149785.1. Classification (NCBI taxonomy): domain Eukaryota; kingdom Metazoa; phylum Chordata; class Lepidosauria; order Squamata; family Candoiidae; genus Candoia; species Candoia aspera. Next base: position 27,532,681 of record NC_086156.1, on the reverse strand, counting down.
AAAAGTGTTGACATGATAAATTTTATGTTTACATACATGAGAGAAATCAGGTATGCCATTTTGGTTTACCTGCCACCATATAAATATAAAAACAAGCACAACTCCTAATTTGCCATTATATTTTCCCCCAACAATTAATTGTATATATTTCAGGGTGAACATTCATTTATTTTTTTTCACCATGCCTTCCTCATATTATTACACAGAAAATGTATCACTTGTCCCTATTACTTCTAAATGAAGTAATTATTTTTTTCAACTTTTCAGGGTTAGAAGGATGTATCTTATTAGTACACTAACTACTTATGTGTTATAAATCAAGGATATATAGCTCTTCCCCAAGGGCCTAGATAATATATAGTATGCAACTACTGCATTTTTGCTATGTAAAACATCATCAATAAATTATATTGACTAATGAAATTGGTGAGAAGGCATTCCAATGACATGCTAGTACACATAAATTCTGATATCAAGTTTTATTTCTAGCTTCACTATGAATATGTTTGCTGGGTTCACACTTGCATAAACTATGGTTTGTTTAATCAACAGCTTTTGCATGAACCACAGCATAATAAAACAAGGTTGCAGAACACGTGGATAGCAGTAGCTCACATTCATGTAAATGTAAGTATATCTGTCCTTCAGAACTGTGGCTGAATACATGAAAATTGGAAAGAAAAAGGGATGGACATGATTTGCAGTATCTGTGAAAGTAGAAACTAATTAGCATTTCACAAACTGAGGGATGATAACATTTTGGTAGGCAAATGAATATCAGACAAAAAGAAACTCTTAAGGTAACTTAGGTACAGAATGTAGATTCTCGTGTTTATTTTCAATGTAATAGATCATTTTTATCCATTATTAGAACAATGCGGTTTAAATTGTGCTGTTTCTATATTTTTAGGTTAAGCCAACATTTTTCTAGAAAATTGATATTTAATTTTAAAGGGATTCTATTTTGGTTTTTTTGTGTCTTTTAAATAATTTGCAGTAGTTACTAAGGATTAATGGAACAATGCAGATCCATTGTACTTATCCATTTTTCAGGATAAACTTCCAATCCTGCAAAGTTTTATACCAAACTTTAGATTAAAATTTGCTAGATGAGGACCAGGAATGCCCTTACTTCAAAAATGTGTAAGATGGCCCAGATTCCAGCACTGAACTATTACAACAATTCCAGTCTCTTTGAAGAGTAGAAGCTTCTTTTCCAGTGCTTCCTGAACTGACCATATGTCCATATGACCACATGGTATCATGATCAATCAAGGAAGCACTGAGGACAACATCTCAACTCCTCAAGTGTTGAAGAAGGAAGATTTTAATCTTGAAACTAAGAAAAGAAGACAAAAATTTAACAGCAGCATCCATTTATGCTCCAAAGATAAAGAATAATTCTATGAAAGATTTCTTCATATGCTAATAGAAAATGAAGAGGGAAAAATAATCACTGTAGGATAGACAAATGGAGTACTGGAATGGAATTTAGACAAATCAACTCAAGAGAAAAAGAATGAAAGCTTCTAAGAAAGTCTTCCAGCATATGGACACATTGGCTTTGATAGATGCTTGGACACTCAAAATTCCAGAAGGAAGAGATTACATTTTTTTTCAGCTAGACATCAAACGTACTCAAAAACTGACACATGTTGGGTTTCCAAGGCTCTTACATGAATTGTTAAGGAAGTGCAGATCTGTGACATAAGCAGACCACAATCCAATCTTAATATAATAGTTTCAAGGATAAAAACTGCCTTTTAGTTAGAGGATGAATGACATGTTACTACATCAAGAAGACATGCTACAGAAATGTAAAGAAGAATTAAAATGCTTTCATTTTTAAAATAAATACACCTCCTGGGATGTCCTTCAGCAAAGGATCATTACCTTGTCGTGGTGCTGGAGCTTGAGCACCTCAATGATGCCATGAGCTAAACCGTGAAGGGCCACCCAAGACAGGAAGGTCATGACAGAGAGGTCAGACTAAATGTGATCCCTGGGGAAGGTAATGGCAACCCACCCCACTATTCTTGCCGTGAAAACTAAATGGATCAGTACAACCAGAGATATGTCAGTATACCATCGGAAGATGAGACCCCCAGGTCGGAAGATGGTCAAAATGCTACTGGGGAGGAACAGAGGATGAGTTCAACTAGCCCCAGATGTGATGATGCAGCTAGCTCAAAGCTGAAAGGACGGCTAGCGGCCGATGGTGCTGGTGGTGAACGGCAAATCCGAAGTTCTAAGGATCAACACACCATTGGAACCTGGAATGTAAGATCTATGAGCCAGGGCAAATTGGATGTGGTTATTGGTGAGATGTCAAGATTAAAGATAGACATTCTGGGCATCAGTGAACTGAAATGGACTGGAATGGGCCACTTCACATCAAATGACCACCAGATCTACTACTGTGGACAAGAGGACCACAGAAGAAATGGAGTAGCCTTCATAATTAATAGTAAAGTGGCTAAAGCAGTGCTTGGATACAATCCAAAAAATGATAGAATGATCTCAATTCGAATTCAGGGCAAGCCATCTAACATCACAGTGATCCAAATATACACCCCAACCACAGATGCTGAAGAAGCTGAAGTAGAGCTGTTCTATGAGGATCTGCAGCACCTACTGGACAACACGCCTAAAAGAGATGTTATTTTCATCACGGGAGACTGGAATGCTAAGGTGGGCAGTCAAATGACACCTGGAATTACAGGTAAGCATGGCCTGGGAGAACAAAACGAAGCAGGACATAGACTGATAGAATTTTGCCAAGACAACTCACTCTGCATAACAAACACTCTCTTCCAACAACCTAAGAGACGGCTTTATACATGGACTTCACCAGATGGACAACACTGAAATCAGATTGACTACATCCTTTGCAGCCAAAGGTGGTGGACAACTATACAGTTGGTAAAAACAAGACCTGGAGCTGACTGTAGTTCAGATCACAAACTTCTTATTGCATAATTTAGGGTCAGACTCAAGAGATTAGGGAAGACCCACAGATCAGCTAGATATGAGTTCACTAATATTCCTAAGGAATATGCAGTGGAGGTGAAGAATCGATTTAAGGGACTGGACTTAGTAGATAGGGTCCCGGAAGAACTCTGGACGGAAGTTCGCAACATTGTTCAGGAGGCGGCAACAAAATACATCCTGAAGAAAGAGAAAACCAAGAAGGCAAAATGGCTGTCTGCTGAGACACTAGAAGTAGCCCAAGAAAGAAGGAAAGCAAAAGGCAACAGTGATAGGGGGAGATATGCCCAATTAAATGCAAAATTCCAGAGGTTAGCCAGAAGAGATAAGGAATTATTTTTAAACAAGCAATGCGCAGAGGTGAAAGAAGACAATAGAATAGGAAGGACAAGAGACCTCTTCCAGAAAATTAGAAACATTGGAGGTAAATTCCAGGCCAAAATGGGTATGATCAAAAACAAAGATGGCAAGGACCTATCAGAAGAAGAAGAGATCAAGAAAAGGTGGCAAGAATATACAGAAGACCTGTATAGGAAGGATAACAATATCGGGGATAGCTGTGACGGTGTGGTCAGTGAGCTAGAGCCAGACATCCTGAAGAGTGAGGTTGAATGGGCCTTGAGAAGCATTGCTAATAACAAGGCAGCAGGAGACGACGGCATCCCAGCTGAACTGTTCAAAATCTTGCAAGATGATGCTGTCAAGGTAATGCATGCTATATGCCAGCAAATTTGGAAAACACAAGAATGGCCATCAGATTGGAAAAAATCAACTTATATCCCCATACCAAAAAAGGGAAACACTAAAGAATGTTCAAACTATCAAACAGTGGCACTCATTTCACATGCCAGTAAGGTAACGCTCAAGATCCTGCAAGGTAGACTTCAGCACTTCATGGAGCGAGAATTGCCAGATGTACAAGCTGGGTTTAGAAAAGGCAGAGGAACTAAGGACCAAATTGCCAATATCCGCTGGATAATGGAAAAAGCCAGGGAGTTTCAGAAAAAACATCTATTTCTGTTTTATTGACTATTCTAAAGCCTTTGACTGTGTGGACCATAACAAATTGTGGCAAGTTCTTAGCGGTATGGGGATACCAAGTCATCTTGTCTGCCTCCTGAAGAATCTTTATAATGACCAAGTAGCAACAGTAAGAACAGACCATGGAACAAAGGACTGGTTTAAGATTGGGAAAGGAGTACAGCAGGGCTGTATACTCTCACCCTACCTATTCAACTTGTACACAGAACACATCATGCGACATGCTGGGCTTGAGGAATCCAAGGCTGGAGTTAAAATCGCTGGAAGAAACATTAACAATCTCAGATATGCAGATGGTACCACTTTGATGGCTGAAAGCAAAGAGGAACTGAGGAGCCTTATGATGAAGGTGAAAGAAGAAAGTGCAAAAGCTGGCTTGCAGCTAAACCTCAAAAAAACCAAGATTATGGCAACCAGCTTGATTGATAACTGGCAAACAGAGGGAGAAAACGTAGAGGCAGTGAAGGACTTTGTATTTCTAGGTGCAAAGATTACTGCAGATGCTGTCTGCAGTCAGGAAATCAGAAGACGCTTAATCCTTGGGAGAAGAGCAATGACAAATCTCGATAAAATAGTTAAGAGCAGAGACATCACACTGACAACAAAGGTCCACATAGTTAAAGCAATGGTGTTTCCCATAGTAACATATGGCTGCGAGAGCTGGACCATAAGGAAGGCTGAGAGAAGGAAGATAGATGCTTTGAACTGTGGTGTAGAAGGAAAATTCTGAGAGTGCCTTGGACTGCAAGAAGATCCAACCAGTCCATCCTCCAGGAAATAAAGCCAGACTGCTCACTTGAGGGAATGATATTAAAGGCCAAACTGAAATACTTTGGCCACATAATGAGAAGACAGGACACCCTGGAGAAGATGCTGATGCTAGGGAGAGTGGAAGGCAAAAGGAAGAGGGGCCGACCAAGGGCAAGATGGATGGATGATATTCTAGAGGTGACGGACTCATCCCTGGGGGAGCTGGGGGTGTTGACGACCGACAGGAAGCTCTGGCGTGGGCTGGTCCATGAAGTCACGAAGAGTCGGAAGCGACTAAACGAATAAACAACAACCTGGGATGTCAGAGACAACCGTATGGGGAACAAGTAAAGCGTTTGTGAGAGGAATTCTCATAAGACTCACAGCAAACCACAAGAAAGAACAAAACAGATATCATAATGGAAGAAAAAAATAAAAAGAACACATCCACAAAACCAATCTAAGATGGCAAGCACTGAAAGTGCTAAATAAAATCAGATAACAATTAGACTTTCTGAGAAGAGAAAAACTCCAGAAGAAGATAAAATGTGTTAAACAAAACCATTCTGAGAAGGCAAATAAATCAGGAAAAAAATTGGAACATCAATCAGAAAAGAGAAAGAGAAAGGGACAATAACAGTGATAGAGAAAGGGAATAATTTTTTATATATAACTTTGGAAATAATAGAAAAACTCAGTTTTTTAAGGAATTGTATTCTAAACATAAAATTGATAGGGAAAATCTGAAAACAGATATTAATGTTTCAGAAATTAAATAATTCATCAAAGAACACAGACAAATACTAAGAAAACCTGTAACATTTCAAGAGATCAGAGAAGTCATAAAAAGTTCAAAACTGGAAAGGTGTCAGGCCCAGATGGGCTGATGGCCCAATATTACAAAAAGTACTTCCTCTCTCCTCCTATATTCCACCCAGAGCCACATTGTTTGAGGTGGCCAACCTCATGGATCTAATAGATAGATAGATAGATAGATAGATAGATAGATAGATAGATAGATAGATAGATAGGGCGATTGATTAAATTCAAACAACAAAAACAATACCAGACACATGGGTAGAAGCACATATAACCTTCATATAGAAAGAGGGGAATGGCCCAAAGAAACCTCAGTCATATAGACCAATTTCTTTATTAAATATTGACTATAAGTGTATTAGGGACGCGGTGGCGCTGCGGGTTAAACCGCTGAGCTGTCGATCGGAAGGTCGGCGGTTCGAAACCGCGTGGCGGGGTGAGCTCCCGTTGCTCGTCCCAGCTCCTGCACACCAAGCAGTTCGAAAACATGCAAATGTGAGTAGATTAATTGGTACCGCTTCGGCGGGAAGGTAACGGCGTTCCGTGAGTCATGCTGGCCACATGACCCGGAAGTGTCCTATGGACAACGCCGGCTCCAAGGCTTAGAAACGGAGATGAGCACCGCCCCCTAGAGTCAGACTCGACTGGACTTTATGTCAAGGGAAACCTTTACCTTTACCTATAAGTGTATTGGCTGAGTTAAGAAAGTACATCCTCGAAATTTAGACACAGACCAGACAGGTTATATCCTAAAAGAGAAGATGCTGGACACCAGTAAATGGATTATAAACATTCTAGAATATATCCACATCAAGAAAAAGAAGGCAGAAGTAATATTTTTAGAAGCAGAAAAAAGTCTTTGGCAATTTGGAATTAATTTCTACTGGAGGGTCCATTAAAATGAATCCTGGAGAAGAATTCAAAATCTGAGTGGATAACATATATCAACAGCAAACCGTGAAGATTACAGCAAATGTAATGTCATTTGTAATGTCAGGGTACAAGGCAATGATGTTCATTTTCTTCTTTACTGTTTGTAATCGGTTTGAAAGTCCTAGAAACAAGATCTGAAAGATAAACAAATAACCAGGATCAAAATTAAAGAAGAAAAATAAAGATGAAACACTGTGCAGATGGAACAGTGGCAGAACACAAAGTTCCATATGACAGTTGATGCAAGTAAATTGAAACTTTGGATCCTTTCTGAATATAAAATTAATGAAAACAAAATTAAGGTAATAACAAGACATTTAGCCTCTGACAAAGAAGATTTTGTCAAAAAACAGACTGTGAGACAACAAAAGATTCAGTGAAATACTTATGACTCCTCTTGACAGAATGAAATAATGATATATTTCAAAGCAATTACAGCATATTATGGAAAAGACCTCGAAAGATGGAAATGTTTAAAACTTTCCTAGTTAGAACTTATTGCAATCATAAATTAACAGATATATGGAGTGAGAGAAACTCAAGAGTCAAAAGAAAGAGGTGGACTAGCATTTTCCAATCTTAGACTGTATTATAACGCAAGTTGCCTATGGATAACAGAATGGATAAAACCTCTGAATAGCAAAACATCAATAAAAGGAGCAGGCCTAACCAATGGACTTCTCAGGTGTTTGTGGTACAAAGAAACAAAAGAAGAAAACAATCCAAAAGGACATATTCTAAGACAAAGTTTGTTAAAAATTAGGAATCTTTTAAAAGCAAAGATAAGTCTAGCAATCTCACCATTAGCATCATGTCCAGTGTTATTTTGCTCCAAGGACAACTGTAGTTAAAAAAAAAGAGACTTAATTACATATGCCAACATGACATACAGTATCTGGATTCAGAAAACAGATTAAAGACAGGAATGTCTCAATGAAGGAAGGAATCTACCAAGGTTAATATATCTGCAAATAACTGGGGAAAAAAAAATATCTCAAACGAGAAGGGTACTTGAAAAAGAGCACAGGATTTCAAATACATATACAAAATCAAGATCATCTATTAGGTTGTATATATAAATCGTTACTGAAATATGATACAGAGGCAGAGCAAATTAAAAATTGTATTATAAAATGGATGCAAAATTTGAGAGAAGCAAATTGGCTATAGCATGAAATCAGTCAGAAGTCAAAGGGCCTGCATGGTGTCCTTATTAACAGATGCCAGCCTATAAATTGGTAAAATTCCTTGACTAGACAGAAGAAAATACATAACTCACTTTTCCAGAATGTTGGAGAAAAGGTCATTGGAAAATACAAGTTGTCAAAAAACCTATGATAATACTAACTTGCCCCTAACAGCTTAAACAACTAATGAAGACAGAGCATGCAACCAGTAAGAAGAGAAGATAAACAATAAATATTTGGAAGCCTACCAAGGACAGAATGTCTAGGCAGTTCAACAGTAAGCAGGCTTCTGTATCTCTCTTTTTCCCTAAAAGCCCTCTTGGATGCCTCTGTCTGTGAGTAAGAAAAGTAAACCTGGTAATGTTGTAAATAATAGATTTAACTTGTAATTACAAATATAGAATGAATGAATGAATGAATGAATGAATGAATGAATGAATGAATGTTGCATTTTTTAAAAAATAATTTATGAAATAATTTATCTTGTAACAATTAAAATGTGGCATCATTTCTGGTGTCAGTCTGATATCTGGCTTGCCTCAATATCCTATTAAGTGATCCCTCAAAGCAGCTTTGTAACTCTACTGTGTTTTGAGAATATTTCCTCTAGGTTCACATAGTTTGAAGTATTGTATCATTTAGAGCAATGGGTACTCAAAACGAACTTCTGGCTTCCTTGTTTTTATCTTAGAGCTATAAAAGTAGAAGTTTGTAATCCATGTTGAATGCTACCTGTCATCCAATTAATAAAATTATGGCAAAATATGTTGGCAGAGTGCTAGAAAGCATTTGGCCCAGGAGAGATCAGAAAAGTCACACACCAGGCATTTCTATAAAAATAATTTTATTTACAGAAAACAAACGTATTTAAAGGCTGTTTGCTGAGAGGAGAGATTTCTCTCAGCTGCATACTCTCTGCAAGCCTACACAGAAGGGAAATTGAAACTAAAACAAGTTCAGGCAAGTTCCTCCCTTAGGCAATGCAACCATTAACATGTGAAAAGGGGACAATTAAATTCAACCTCTTCACCAGAATGATTAGTTACCATGGTAACCTTAATCTGTAGTAGAAAACATATTAACAACATTATGATTTTGAAACATTTAAAACATTCCCATTGTAAGCAATGTGTGAGGGTTATGTTGAGAGCTAGAGTTTCTCTGGGCAGAAACATCAGTTATGTCAACAGCCAATGGTGAGGCTTAGCTACAAAGCAAAAAAGTGCAAAACTAAATTTTCTCTAAACATACTATAGAAATTCTCATCTAGCTATGCCATCTCAAATGTCCAGGTAGCTTCTGCCACATTTGAGCCAGCATTTGACACAACAGAAACAGCAGCTGAGCACACTTTTTGTAGGCTAACTTGCCTGCACAAATAGCCACTGAAACAGGCCCTCCAAATAATGACGTACAGAAATAGTAATATAGCCCACAAACAGCTTAAGCTTAACTTCAGCAAAATTATTGTTGGCTTGTGGCTTCTTACCAACGCACATGCAAGTGCATATTTTTTTACATTTGATAACTTGCCTGCATTTGGCAACATGCCTACAAAAATAGCTCAATGGCATAGCAACAGAAATATAGTATGATAATATGCAAGCACAGAGCACAGATTGGCATTTGGCAAGCTGTCCCAAAGGTCAATGAACTGATAAAGCCACATAGTTTTTGCATTTGATAACTCAACAATATAGTAAGCCTATCAATAATATACATAAACAATACACATTGAACAAGCTGCACTTAACTGACCCCTCTTCACTCTAACTCTTCCTTATATCTAGCCCCATCCATTGACAGCTGAGATGAAATTTTTGCCTGCTGTTTGATTGGCTAATCCACTCCAAGTCTCCATTAAAAAGTCAATCTCAAGATATTAAAATATATCAAAACGCTGCAACAAAACTTTAGAACGCACAAAGTTTTCTTCCAACACAATGAGCTTGAGCTTAAAATGTTTTGAACTCTGAATGTTTTGCATACACATGTTTTTAATCCCTAGTACTGATACCCTAGGCCCATGATGCATCTTAAATTATGTTCCATGTTTGTTTGGTTATTTTGTTTTATAAACATGAAAACAAGTTGAGGAAAGTTAAAATAGTTGTTCTGCTGTAATAGCATAATTTGTTTCCTGGGCATTAAACGAGAATGCTGGGATTTTAATTTCACTGCTTGGTTTCCAGCATCTAGTATAATTAATTTTCTCTTACTTTGTTGCTATAGAATCAAATGGAAACTAATGATGTAGAACCCCAAATTGTCAAGACCAAAATTAGCTCCTTCAATTTAGCAATGGAGGGAAGCTGTTCTATCTGCAATGTAGCAGATTGCTTCTATGGTGTGGCAAAGTCTTGGGGTTCTTTGCCTACTAGCTATTTTTGGTTTGGCTTTGACAGCCCAGGTCTTCTCTCTCTCTCTCTCTCTCTCTCTCTCTCTCAACCTCTTTAATAATTTTTTATTAAAGATTTTAACAATAGTAAAATGTAATACAAAATAAGCTTAAGAGAAAAAAAGAAAAATAAAGAGAAGAAAAATATAAAGAAAAAATAGTGCAGAATATAGAAAGAAAGAAAGAAAGAAAGAAAGAAAGAAAGAAAGAAAGAAAGAAAGAAAGAAAGAAAGAAAGAAAGAAAAAGAAAGAAAGAAAGAAAGAAAAGAGAAAGAGAGATATATTTAAGGAAGTGACTTCCGATCTTCTCTAGAGCAAACAGATTTAATATCACTCCTCCCCCTTTGAAATTACATTACATAGATCACTTCTTCCCTTTTCAATTGGTAAATCCAAAAATCATTGACTCAGTTCTATCCATTTTCAGCAAAAAGTCCATAATGGGTTTCCAGTATTTTGTAAAAGTACTTATTGGCTTATCTGTGATCAAATAAGTCAATTTTGAATTCCTTTCTCTTATGTAGTATTCTGGCATTATTAATCCTTAACTTGACATTAAGCTGTTGTTGTAGAATTTCATCTTCATCTGTATCTTCTTTCTCCCATCCTAAATTTTTTTTAAGGCTTCAACAGCCCTCTCCTTACTATTTTCACCAAGTTATTGTATAAGTTATTCTAAATACTCTTGGTCTCAAACAAGATTCTTTCTCTTGTAAATCCAGTAGTAAACCATTATCTGCATCATTTTTTTATCTCTTGACTTAATATTTTTATTTCTTCTCTGTTTATTATTTCTATTTTATTTTCCAATATTTCCACCTTGACTTTAATTTTTCACCTCTCTACTCAGTTCTGCAGATTCTTCAGTTATTTTTCATCTCTTCTTTCCTCTCTTCCTTCAGATCTCTTTTAAATGATGCATTCACATATGCAGTTATTGATGCTGTTATTGTAACTGTAACATTCTTTCCCAATTCCTCAAACATCCTTTTGAATGCCTCAAGTGTAATACATTTTTCTCTTGTTTCTGTAAGATTCACTACTCTTCTAATAACAGCCGTTTCTATCCAGAAAGGGAAAATAAAAGTAAAAGAGGAAGCTCCCCCACTTCTCTAAATTGTTAAGTCTTTAGTCCCATTCAGCATACTGTAGTTCTATAGTCAGATGGTCTTTAGCAACTTTCCCTTATTTTTTGTTCTGCAAAACTGTCCAATCATTGTCACCAATTTGTCCAAATAAAACTCTTTCCTATGGAGATACACATAGTTCACTTGTTTTAAAAATTCTTTAAAAGCAGTAAATCCAAATTCATCTGTCCCCTTAGTCTGTTTTAAACTTTCTTAATTTAAACTTTTGGCAAGCTTTTTGCCTTTAATTGGTTTGAAATCCTTTCCATCGTTCATTTGCTCTTATCTTTAATCTGAGATGAAGGATCACTCCCCAGGTGGCTTGATTGCTCTGCTACATTGAAGATCTCTCCTTAACTTTGAAATAATTGTCTTCTAAATGAGTTTAAGAAAATGGGGGCTTTTGCAAACCCAATGTCCTTTTGCAGACTCTGCTGTGGCTGTGAGCTTGCTATCTCTTCCATAGCCCCTGGTGCTCAAACTCATGAGAAGCCTATAGAACCTCTTCAGATCTTGTAGGTCCCATCATGAGGAGCAGCCTTTCAGAGCACAAATGCGCAATCTCTGAGCCTCTCTTAATCCAGAGAGGCACTGATGACCTGGGTTTAAGCCTAGGCACCAGCCTTTGCCACAGCATAATCTCCGCTGAGGTATGTCGGTCTGCCATTTTCCCCCCACCTGGAAACCAAACAATTCCTAGTCTCCTCCTGCTCCTCCTGCTCCTCCTGCTCCTCCTCCGCCTCCTCCTCCTCCACCACCACCACCACCAATGTTTTTTATCAGTTTTGTAAGATTAACAACACTTCCAGTTTCTTCAGCAAACTGCTTTTGACGAAAGCTGCAAATCTATGTTTTCTTTTAGAATTTTTTTACTGATATGAGCATGCCAATAGCTCAATAAAACTGTAAGGAAAAGACTTACATAGTATATAGAGCATGAGGCTATGCCAGTGCTTTGACTGCTTGCAGAAGGTTTTTTCTCCTATAAATAATTCCTTCTCCTATAAATGAATGGATCCAAGCTATCTCATGAGTTCAACTCACGAACACAGTCCTGTCTGTCTTGGCTAAATAGGAAATATTTTAAAAGCCCTTTTGTGAAATAGAACTATGCATTAATTGCAATATTTTCTTCTGCCCAAAATAGATTTTAATTCCCATAGTTAGAAGGATTTGTCTCTTTTACTCTAGATCTCTGTAGATATATACAAGGCCCAAAGAAGACAAGGATTCAGCCCAATACTCCTTTTGCCTTTTGTGTATCTTGTTTTCACATCATCTGCAGATATTACGAGTTTTCATGGTCCCAGGAATAGCAGATGGCCCATTACGTCCCCTACAGTTTTTCTTTTTTCTTTTTACACAGATTCATGCATCAGGTTTGAATAGAAGAATCCTATTCATAGAACAAATAAAAGGGCTCTATTCATGGAACAAAGGTTTGGTATACTCCATATTAACAAATCAATGGTTAAGGGTCTGAAAGAATTTCAAATGTGTTTGTTATGACCTGTTGAGATTATTAAAATGAAATCTACTCCCCATCTTCACCGGACAGCCCAAAGAATGTGTGAAAAAGGGTTGATTGTCAATTTCATTATGTTGGAAATGTAAAATGATGATGTGGACAGTTACATACATGATCTGGGCTTGCTCTAATGTTGTTTGATATTGTAGTTTTGGGAAGGGCACTGTGATTAAAAGATGTAATGTAATTTTGAATTCTATTCCCCGAATCGAAATGTTTCAATATATGAAGAATTATGGTGTTATCAAGTATAGAATATGGTGAAACACATTATTATTTTACAATGAAAAGCAGTTCATCCTGGATTTACAGTCTTGTCTTGAAGTTACGTTTGCTTTCTGCTTATGAACCGGTTGTATATTAACAGAATGGAATTTCTGTTTTGTTGTTTTGGAATATTGTCTGATCTTTAGTCATATAGAAACAAATATTAAAAACATGTCCTTACAGGTATTAAAGGTTAAAGGTATGTTTTTGCTTACTTTGGATTTACTTTTTTGCATTTTTTCCCTATTTCCTTCAATATGGTTAAAAAACTTGGTTTCTTATGTCATTCATAGGAATGTTATTTCCATTTGCATGGCAACAAAACTATATAAGAAGGAAGAATAGAAGGAATAAGGAAAGTCACTGCCACTACTTTTCACATAACTACTTACCACAGAACTTCCTCACTACAGCCTCTCTCTTCTGAAAATTTAATATTTGCTAAGATAGTTCAGGTTCAGATGAAAAATTTTGCTCAAGAAAATCCTGAAAACCAAATAACAAGTAAGTTCACTTTCTCTATAGATAACTATTAGTTGACAAAACAGTTTTCACAGTTACAAAACTCTTGAATAGACCTTCTTTTTTATTATTAAAGGTTGTTGTTGTTTATTCATTTAGTCGCTTCCGACTCTTCATGACTTCATGGACCAGCCCACGCCAGAGCTTCCTGTCGGTCGTCAACATCCCCAGCTCCCCCAGGGACGAGTCCGTCACCTCTAGAATATCATCCATCCACCTTGCCCTTGGTCGGCCCCTCTTCCTTTTGCCTTCCACTCTCCCTAGCATCAGCATCTTCTCCAGGGTGTCCTGTCTTCTCATTATGTGGCCAAAGTATTTCAGTTTTGCCTTTAATACCATTCCCTCAAGTGAGCAGTCTGGCTTTATTTCCTGGAGGATGGACTGGTTTGATCTTCTTGCAGTCCAAGGCACTCTCAGAATTTTCCTCCAACACCGCAGTTCAAAAGCATCGATCTTCCTTCTCTCAGCCTTCCTTATGGTCCAGCTCTCGCAGCCATATGTTACTACGGGGAACACCATTGCTTTAACTATGCGGACCTTTGTTGTCAGTGATTATTAAAGGTTAAATTGGGCAAAGTGATGTTCTGACAAACATAAACAGACATTTAAAAGGTCCAGCAGTGCCAACCTCTCACTCTCCAGGAACAATACTCTTTAATGTGACTTCAGTCTGTTTTCCTTTCAAATTCACTTATATATCTCAGTTTCATACTTAACACATGGAAATTGTTAAAAGCATAACAGGAAGGGAGGGAGGGAAGGAGGGAGGGGAAGGCCTGAAGGCAACATGAAAGCTAGACGTTCATGGTCAGAACCAAAATCATTCATCAACAATAGTTGCATTCCAGCCATAGAGGACAATGTGTGATTATTTATTGTCTGTAGAATAAAGTTAGGGTTATGTACTGGATTTTTCCAAATCCTGAATGAAGTAATGCTGATTCACAAATATCAAATCAGTTATTTCTTGCATTAATAATGTCCAGATGGATTTATGGATTTATGGATTTACATACTCAGGATCGTGTAAATTATCATAAAATAACTCCAGACCTAAGAATCACCAATCAAATTTATCATAGATACAAAGAAATTAAAGGAACTGCCTTAAAAGAGAGGGCTCTTCTCTCCCCTCTAATCCTGTAGGCCACTGCAGTATATATGTGTAAGTATTTGTGTATGTTTCTGAATTGGCAATCAAAAAAGTAGATACCAACGTAGTATAGTAAGACTGGGACAATAAGACTTGTTCAGAAAAATTTCAAAGATACCTTAACTGAACCAGAGCTACACCAAAGCAGATTAAATCAAACATAAAATTTCCCAATTTTTCATTAGTGATTCAGCAATATGGAGGGACCCAGACTTTGTGACATTGGTGCCAACCAAGTAGATCATTAAACAACAACAAAAAGAAACCCCGCTCAGATTATTTTCTTTATACATTATAGCTTCCTAGATCCAGCATGTATCCATGTATCTTGAATGTTTGCTATTAAGATAAACCTGTATAATATATGATATTTTCATAAAATGACACAAACATACAAGAACATGGAAGAAAATCTGCTTCTCCACCACCACATACCCATGAAGACTTCTCAAATACAAATATATAAAACATACACAAGCACAAACAAGCAATTATTTTGATTTTTTTTTCCTGTAGACAAGTGAAAAATATAGCTTTTGGGGTGCATATCTTGTACCTTTGGCCTACTGGCATTTCTGTATCCAAATGTAGTTGAGATATGTGAACCCATCACTGAGCCACACTGATTTAGTGGTAACAATTCCCTCTGTTTTCCTTGAGTTCCCCCTTTTTTTTCCTTTGTTGACCTCTATGAAAAATCCAGTTTTGTTATACAACTCTTTTTCCAAATAATGGAAGGTCTCTACTTATGAATTATTAATTTATATCACACCACTGCATTTGGTATGGCGCTTTAAGATTTCACTTCCAGCTGATGACATGAATTTCTGTTATAATAAGGAAGTCAACCCCCACCTCAGACAGCTATAGCCCCATTAGACAGCTATTGATTTTCAAGAGCTGAATATCCTACACCCTCCACATAACTTCTTGTTAATTTTGTGTAGTTTGTGAAAATTGCATTTGCATCACAGCAAATAATTTGCTCATTGTGATAGGTGCCATGTACCTCACCAAATCCCACGTTAAATGAAACAATGGGATCTGATGAAGCTTTCACTCACAATTAATTAGACCAGTAAGGAGATTTGCTTTTGGCAGTTTCTCTGTTCAATGTCATAGCACAATTTCCTATTTTGCATTTACTCTTCAAGAAGCTTTGCCCAGCTGGGTTTAATGAAAAGAACATTTCTTCTCCAGATCTTTCCAAGGAAAATGTACAGCAATTTTACAAATGACACCAGGGTATTTGGAGGGGAGGTTGGAAGAAGAGAGAAAAAGCAGGTGTCTGAAATTTGTGTTTACGCCAAATATTTCCTTCCTCAGCTATATTATTTAGAGCAATCTTATATCAAGCAAGTTTCCAACTGATCCCTAAAATAGTAGATGGGGATAAAAGGCTCGTGAAAATGGGGATAAAAGTAGATGCGGATAAAAGGCTCTAATTCATTTTGGAAATGAATGTTTATAACCCAAGAAATACTTACAGGCAAGATACTGTTGTTATTTATACATATCAGCAGTGAGTTCAACTGTCAAAAACAAAGTCATTAATAGTATATCTATCTAGCCATCATCTAGATAGACCACACACACATTTATTTATTTTCTATCCCCCCTTTATTTTTTTTATAAATAACTCAAGGTGGGTGTAACGATTGCCCTACTCAAATAAAAAGCTCAGACTCCAAATCTAAGTTTAAGGTCTGGTTTATTTAGAATAAGGTGCAAACAGAAAGAAAGCTGAGAATGAGAAAAGCGCGCCTAAACTCAAACTAAATAGCTCCATTTCCAACAACAACCCCCCCCCCCCCCCCGCATATAGAACAATCCCACATTCCCAGGTGCTCCTAACAAGCTCTGCTGATCAACGGGCAAAAAGACCTTGACATTTAAGAGATAACCCAAACACATTCCTTCCTGGCACAGCCCTACACATCTCCCCATACAAGGTTTATCAGCAGCACCCTCCCAGCCAGGAACACGCATCAACACTCTGGCATGTGAACTGTTACGATGGAGCGAACATCGCAACGGTGATCATGACATACCACCCCCCCGACAAAAATCAGGCAGAAGGTTTAGAAGGGTAGGCAACATGAAAAGCGCGGATCAAATCAGGTGCGAGGACATCGCGCACAGCGACCCATTCAGGATGGGAAAAATGCTTCCAGCGAACTAAATATTGAAGAGACCCCCAAAGCCTGCGAAAGTCAAGAATCTCCTTGACCTCGAAGTGCTGTTGGCCATCAATCATGACAGGCGGAGGGGGAGGAGGTCATGGATGCCAACGAGAGGAGTCCTGGGCAGGCTTGAGCAAGCTGCAGTGAAAAACAGGGTGCAAACGCTTCAAATTATGAGGCAGATCCAAACGAACAGTGACAGGATTGACAATAGCAGTAACAGGAAAGGGACCAATAAACTTAGGGGCCAGCTTCTTAGAAGGCTGAGGAGACTTGATAAATCTGGTAGAGAGATAGACCAGGTCCCCAACGTGAAAAGGCGGCTGTTGGCGTCGATGCCGGTCAGCATGGAGCTTATAGGAAGCCTGGGCATCTTGGAGAGTGGTTTTAATGACGGGCCAGGAATCAGCGAGCCGAGAACCCTAGTCACAGGCCGCCACAGCCGGGCCAGGAGATTGGGGAAACTCAGGGATTGGCACAAAATCCCGCCCTGAAACAACCCGAAAAGGGGTTTGACCAGTGCTTTGGTGCACTGCGTTATTGTAAGCAACCTCAGCAAAAGGGAGCAAATCAACCCAGTCATCCTGGTGATAATTGATGTAAGAGTGAAGAAATTGCTCTAGGGTGGCATTAAGGACCTCCGTAGATCCGTCAGTCTGGGGATGCCAAGAGGTTGACAATGCCTGTTCGGTGCCAATGAATTTCAAAAAAGCCCGCCAAAATCGTGAGGTAAATTGTGTGCCCCTATCGGTCACCAAACGAGAGGGGCAGCCGTGGGGGTGGTAGACGTGCACCAAAAAGAGTTTCGCCAGCTGTTGCACCGATGGAATGGACGCACAGGGAACAAAGTGGGCCTGCTTTGAAAAATAGTCTTTGATCACCCAAATGACAGTCTTCTTCTGACTGGGAGGCAAGTCCACAATAAAATCCATGGAGATTTCTTCCCAAGGGTGAGAAGGGTCAGCCACAGGCTGCAAAAGCCCCTGGGGTTTACCTGACGGTCGCTTAGACATAGCGCAGACAGGGCAGGAAGCGACATAAGCCTTGACATCCTTTCTCAAGGAGGGCCACCAAAATTGCCACCGAACCAAATGGAGGGATTTGAGAAAACCAAAATGACCAGCTTGTTTGCTGTCATGAGAACGGGCAAGTATTATAGCTCGTTGAGAGTCAGGCACATATAAACGCCCCCCCACCCAAGCTAGGTCGTGCTCAAGGGAAACCTTGTCAGGGTTAGCCAGAAGCCAGGGATCAGACTTCAAAGCTGAGACAAAATTTGCCCGCAACCCACCAGGCATTTGGGGATGCCTGCGGGCATGAGAGCGCTGCACTGGAGCCGTTTGTGAGGAGGGAGGGGGCTGCCCCCGAGCGCGGCTCCTGGTGACAGCGACCAAACTCAATTGTGGCTCTGTGAGCACAGTCCCAATAACATCGGAGATAGACTCCGCGTCCTGTGGCAAGCGGGAAAGTGCATCAGCGAAAAAATTCTTCTTGCCCAGGATAAACTTAAGTTGAAAATTAAAATGGCTAAAAAACTGATCCCAGCATATCTGTTTTGGGCTGAGACGCCTGGGCATGTGGAGCGCTTCTAGGTAGCGGTGATCCGTCCAAACCTCAAAAGGGGAGGTAGCCCCCTCCAAAAGGTGACGCCAAGCTTCCAACGCAGCTTTAACCACAAAAGCCTCCTTTTCCCAAACATGCCAGCACCTCTCCATTTCAGAAAACTTACGGGAGAGATAGGCACAAGGCTTTAAAAGCCCAGCAGAATCCTTTTGCAACAAAATAGCTCCAATAGAAAAATCAGAAGCATCAACCTGAACAACGAAAGGCCGCTCAGGGTCAGGGTGGGATAGAATGGGCTCCGCTGTAAAAAGGGTTTTTAACTGATCAAAGGCAGCCTGACAGGCAGGAGTCCAATTGAGCACAGCCCCCGGGTTTTTCACTTTGCGCATCTCCCCGACCCCTTTGGTGCGCAACAAATCAGTCAGGGCAATCTCCACGAACCCCTGGACAAAGGAACTGTAAAAGTTAGCGAACCCCAAAAAACTTTGAAGTTGACGACAGGTGCATGGGTGCTCCCAGTTGAGAACTGCCTGCACCTTCACGGGATCCATTTCAATGCCTTGGTCAGAAACCCTGTAGCCCAAGTAATCTAAGCGAGACTTATGGAATTCACATTTAGAAAGCTTAGCGTACAGCTTAGCATTCCGGAGCTTGGTGAGAACCTGTGTAAGGAGCTTTTCGTGCTCCTTCTCCATTTTGGTATATATGAGAACATCATCCAAATAAACCAACACTCCCTTAAACAAATGTTCATGTAACACCTCATTAATGAGTTGCATAAAAACCCCTGGGGCTCCTGCAAGGCCAAAAGGAAGAACCTTATATTGAAATGAACCCAAGGGGCAATTAAAAGTAGTTTTCCATTCATCCCCCTCCCGAATGCGAATGCGGTAGTATGCCTCGCGAAGGTCAAGCTTGGAAAAAATTCTACCAGTGGACAAATGAGCTAACATGTCTTTTACAAGAGGCAGAGGGTACTTGTTTGAGAGGGAGGCGGAATTTAACCCCCGATAGTCTGTGCACAGTCTTAGGGTGCCATCCTTTTTCTCACGGAATAAAACGGGAGCCCCAACCGGGGAATTAGCCGGTTCAATGAAACCCCTAGCCAGGTTTTTATCAATGAACTCCCGTAACACCTCAAGTTCTTTCTTGGTCATAGGATAAATCTTCGGCTTGGGTAAGGGAACATCGGGAAGAAGTTCAATGGCACAGTCAGTCTTGCGATGGGGGGGTAACTGGTCAGCCTCCTCCTCCCCGAAGACGTCAGCAAAGTCCGAGTACCTTGCCAGCAGTCCCTCCGGGGGGGAGCGGGAGCTTGCAAGTCAACAATTTCAGCCCTCCCCGCAGCCAAAGTGAGGGATCTCCCCACAACGGGAGCTTGGTAGAAACCATCCTCAAACGTTAGAGTACGGGTTTTCCAATTAACGTAAGGGTTGTGCTCGGTTAGCCAGGGGATCCCCAAAACAACCAAAGGATTGCCCACTGGGGTAACTATGAACTGGATCAGTTCGATGTGCATGCCCATTCACAGCGTAACCTCCCCAGTAAACTGGGTGGCCGGACCTCCTCCCGCCGTGGAACCATCGAGCTGCTGAAAAATCAGCGGTTTAGGGAGAGGGGAGCAAGGCAAGTCCAAAGCAGCAACCAGGTCAGGATGGATTAAACATCTGGAACACCCTGAATCGACCAAAGCCCACACGTCGACGGTCTTGGATCGATAGGTCAACTGGATTTTTACAGCTAGGATGGGGCAATCAGCACTCACCATGTTGGTATCACGCCCATTCTCCACCACCTGCCCAGCGGCGCTGTTTAAGGCAGGTGGAAGGCGTTTCCCGCCAGCTGCTCCAGGGCGGCCAAAGCGTCTCCTGTAAAGTATAGCTCATCCTCTTCGTCCATGGTCGCCAGCGCCCCCGCCAGCCAGCGAGGGGGGTTAGGTGCCTTTTGGGGTACCTTTTGGGTTGGTTTAGAGGGGCGATCCACTGCCTTAGCTTTTTGACAGTCCGCTGCGCGGTGGCCTGGTTTGCCACACTTGATGCACTGGCCCTGGGCAAAACGGCATTGCCTTTCCTCAGCCCAGCTGGAGTCCAACTGCATCCTTGGCCCCTTTGCACTGGAGGCGGGCTTGTCTCCTTTTGTAGCTTGCATAAAGGTGTGCTGGGCACGCTCAGCCTTCCCGGCCAGACAGATCCAATCATGCAGGGAGTCTGGATCGTCTCTGCACAGCGCCCATCGCAACACCTCCCGATTGAGGCCATCCTTAAATTTCTTGATCAAGGTAGCCTCCGACCATTCGGGAACTTTCCCTGCCAAAACTTTAAATTCAAGGGTATAATCAGCAACCAATTTTTGTCCCTGAACCAGTTCATTCAGAGCATCCTTAGCCCTTTCCTTAGCCAGGGGATCCTCAAAATACCGTTTCAAAGCAGCTAGAAAGGAATCAAATGCGGTCAGCACTGGGGTTCTTGATTCGCATAACTGGACATACCAGTCAGCTGCTCTGCCCTTCAGTTTTGTGGCAATAGCTGTAATTTTAGCCCCTTCTGAGGTAAAACAATGTCCATATTGTTGCATATAATTCATTGCATTGTTAAGGAAGAATGACAAGTTTGTGGGGTCGCCATCAAACTTCACTGAAAAGTCCTTGGCTACCCCGCCACTCGGAGGCGCCCCAACCGGTGGACGAGCTGGGGTAACTACCACCGGAGTGGAACCACGGAGAGCCGGGGAAAAGTCCCTTGGCCGGCCCCTTCCCCTTGGAGCTGGCGATGGGGTTGGTGGGACGCTGGGACCCCCTGCTGCCCCTGGACCACCAACGACCTTTACCAGGTCACTCACTGCGGTTGAAAGTGAGCGTAGCATGTACTCCATGGATTTGATCTTGGACTCAAGGACTCTGATCCTATCTGGCGTGGTAGTCTTCCAGCCCCGGCCCTTCAGGTCACTGACTTCCCGACACTTTTGTGGACTCTCTTTCGGGAGTCTGTGGGCATCGCAGTTTCCATGTGGTGCGAGACGTCCCCAGCCGGGGGTCTGCCAGGGCATCCCACAGGAACTGTTGGTGTTTGGTGAGCCCTTCATCCGTCATTTCCCTCTCCTCCAGGCTAGAGCTTGGATCTCTGGAATGGGGTGCGGGGTGGGATGGGAGGGGGCTTGAGTCCCTGCTCGGGAACGCCGTCTCCAACAGCTGTCTGGTCGCCTCCCCAAATCCCATCGACTCCTTCCCCAATTCTGCCATCGCTAACTTCTCTCTCAAGAAAATTCCTTGGTAGAGACTAGTGAGGTTTGTTCGTGGAATGATTCCCAGCTTTATGTAACGAATGCCCTACTCAAATAAAAAGCTCAGACTCCAAATCTAAGTTTAAGGTCTGGTTTATTTAGAATAAGGTGCAAACAGAAAGAAAGCTGAGAATGAGAAAAGCGCGCCTAAACTCAAACTAAATAGCTCCATTTCCAACAACGACCCCCCCCCCCCCCGCATATAGAACAATCCCACATTCCCAGGTGCTCCTAACGAGCTCTGCTGATCAACGGGCAAAAAGACCTTGACATTTAAGAGATAACCCAAACACATTCCTTCCTGGCACAGCCCTACACATCTCCCCATACAAGGTTTATCAGCAGCACCCTCCCAGCCAGGAACACGCATCAACACTCTGGCATGCGAACCGTTGCGATGGAGCGAACATCGCAACGGGGATCATGACAGTGGGGAACATCCCTATTACTCCTTCCTCCTCCTATTTTCCCCACAACAGCAACCCTGTGAGGTGGGTTGGGCTGAGAGAGAGTGATTAGCCCAAGGTCACCCAGCCGGCTTTCATACCTAAGGCAGGACTAGAACTCTCAGGCTCCTGGCTTCTGGCCTATTGCCTTAAATTTATGCTTAATCAATTTGTTCCACTTTCAGCCATGTTTGATTTTTTCATATCTTACAGTCTTTCCATCCTATTTATTAGGGAATCTGAGAACTAGTAGAATATATTGGAGTAACTTGATCAAATCTAATGAGATAAAGACTCTTTGAGTTGTATTTGGTTCAAAAGTGAAATAGGATTAATTGTTTCAAAGCTAAAGAGAATTCTCTCTTACTATAGAATAAAGGTGCAAGATAAACATATAATAACATAAAAACAACTTGGCTGAACAGAACGTATTTGGCATTTTCCTTAAACATATGAGAATTCCATCTTCTTGTTTATATCCATCTAACTGCTAAGTCCTGCTGAAACAGGTTTTTGCTTCAGTTTGCATCCTGATTTTCCCCTGCCAACATATTTCAAACATGTTAAGGAAGAATTAACCCTTAGTTTGATCTTGGTATGAATTCACACTATTACTATTTAATCATCCACTTTTGGCACAAGATTCCATTCAGTAGCCAGACATTCGTACACATTTGATACTAGATATGCGTCCATGTAACTAGACACACGGACACATTTAGCCAAAAGGCAAAGACTTTTGCCATTATACAGTTTGGTAAATCTTCTTCATTTCTGAATATCTTTTCATTTGAATTAATGCCAGCTGCTTATGGAGTGACCTGTCCACAGAATTTCACATAGTGTAAGGATAGACAACTATGACGCTGCAGATACTGCAGAGCATCGGAAGTTGCAAAGCTTTCACCAGCCCTGTCTATTATGATAAGTGTTTTGCCCTGAAGTTGAGCAACACCTGGGACTTCACGGTCTACTCTCAGGTATTTTTTAAAAAGCAATCTTCAATTTCAGCTATTTGAACCCATGCTTTCCCATGTTGTACATTTTATACATGCTGTAAGATATCCTGTACTTTGACCAAAACTTTCAGAGCAACTTGCCAAAAGTTACCTTGTTTCAGAGAAGCTCATGGGTGAACAAGAACCATTTTGTATCTCTACAGTAGGCATGTAGAGAAGCTAATGGAACTGCAGTTTATTCTTTTTCCAGTACTGATGTGAGCTAGCATCCTGTTCTGCCTCTGAAAGAAGGAAGCTAGCATATGGGATGCAGGTAAGGTCACTTGGCTGTCTTCTGTTCTCCAAAATCTTGCTACCATTTACAGGCATCTGCCATCAGAAACCATAGTTTTACCACGCCTAATGGTAATGCTCCGTATCTTCTCTTTTCTTCATGAAGAGCATGCAACTTGTGCCTGTGAGCAACACCTTTGAAAAGTGCTTCCTTTGGTAATGTTTCATTAGCCTTAGTGCTCTTCTCCCTACTGACTATGCTCTCTTTTCTAAAAATCACCATATAATTTTGCACTGTGTTTTTGTTTGCTTGATGAAGAACCAGTCCCTGCATGCCTTCATTCCCTAGGATTTAGATGTTCCATGATTTTTCTTTCTCTCTACTCAGGTTGTACTGTGTGTTTTAAGGGATAAGATTTGCTGGTCTGCTTCAGGCTACAAAATGTCTTGGCTCGGTCTGCTAGGGAGAATTAAATGAGGAAAAAAGATGATGGAGAAAAAGAGGGAGAATGTACTGGAGAAAGAAGGATAACATACTAAGTATAATCAGGATTATTGAAATTGCCCTAGACCAAGCTGGCTTGAGAAAAATGCTGCTATGCACAAAATAATGTCCACTACTTAGAAAAGATTGTGGCCTCATTGAAGAGTTGATTATGTTATAGTTTTCTTCCTCTTCTCATTGATTGATCTGCTACAGAGGTTTGATGAATGGTTAACGATTGTAAGATATTTGCTGGCAAACCTGCTGAATCAAAAGATATATTTAAAATATATTCATATACATGATTCTGCTCTTTATAGTATTGTGAAATTTTCTGAGCCTCCCTAAGCTTACCTTTGGACTCAGATCCCATTGATTCATTTTTACACTTGTGAAGGATATGGTAATTCACCACAGTATACTGTTCTGCTGTGGAAAATCAATATTAGCCATTCACAGCATCCCTTTAGGGGATCCTGTTAATAGTTATTTATGATCCTTTGTTGCTTCTGACACAGCAGTACTGATTTTCACTGAACATGCTTTTAATTAACTCACAAATCAATAACATCCACCAGAATAAACTTAGCAACTGTGCAAGTGGTGAGATAATTTTGTTATGTTTAGAGAAACTTATCATTTGCAGGAGTTGAAACCGAAAGCTCTTCACGCTCAAAAACTTCTTTTTTTTTTTTTATGAGGAGGGTTAGTTTGCTGGTTCATTAGTTGCTAGGCTAGTTGTTTCGGGGTTCAGAGATTTCCATCTCTTTTTAAACCAATAGAACAAAGAGTTTCTCTCTTCTGATTGAGTAAAAACATTACATATAGAAGCAAGTATCACATTTGAGATCAGAAATTCTGATACTTCTTTCTTCAACAGAAGGCTAATTAAGGACCATAATAACCTGTGTAGGAGGGAAATAATACTAACAGGGTAACATCTGAAGCTAAAAACCCTCTTGTATGGCTGCAGAAAGCAGAATAAAGTCGGTTTCAGAAACAGGCAGGCATGATAGTACCCTTACATTTGCCTTCATCAGACCTGATGCCAATGAAGGAGTTAGCTACCATCAGAAGTATAGCATATTTGGGGCAGGTTGCTAAAAATCTGGTCAACATACAGTAGTTTAAAAGTCACTAGTATATCATATGGAAGGAAACACTTTTTTGTCAGGGGAGACAGGCCTGCCTGCTTTTGTTGGTCAATGAAAATTGTTTAAAAAATCAAAGGCATTCCTAACTATTCAATTTGTTTAAAAACAACAACAACTAAGAAATCCCTTAACAATGTAGTGAGGTTTACAACAAAACACGCCATTTTATTTGGTGTGAAATATAGGGAAAACAGCATAGTATGGATCATCTAGGGAGAAGTTCTTCCCATGCATAATAATGATAGTATTAGGGCATGGTTAATCCTACTGTGAAGTGAACCTATATACATACATACATACATACATATATATTAATAAACAGAAGTAAAGGACAGATGTTCAGGGACAAGAGGAAGTGCTGAGTTTTGTTGCTGTTGCCTTTTCCTCCTCTCCATTTTTCCTTCAGCGAGGAAAGGTTGAATTTGGGGATGGCATGATGCGTTCTGCATATAGTTAGGATATTTTCATAAAAGAAATTTCTATCATGATTGCTGAAGCTCAACTTTCGAACGTCTTTCTCAGTGCTTCCCAAACATTTTCCTTCATTACCCAAAATCGTTTATCAGAAAGTTCTTTATACCCATTGTAGGTAAAACACTTTAAGTCAATTTAAATGGTGCATGTGTCATTACCCAAAGAAAAACCATTTTTACCCAATTTGGTGTAATATACCCAGGTTTGGGAAACAGTAGTCTACCTGGACACCTTTGTCTCTGGACCTGAAAAACCAATGCAAACTGAGTGTAGGAATCCTGCCTTGTGGATCCATTAGTGCAGTGTTTCTCGACCTTAACAACTTTAAGACTTCAACTCCCAGAATTCCCCAGCCAGCATGTTAAAGTCCACACATTTTAAAATTGTCAAGGTGGAGAAACATTGTATGAGACTGAACCAAGTTTATACAACTTATCAAGAATGTAAGATAGTTTGTGCTTCAAACTCCTGAAAGCTGGAATATAAGATCATGGTATTGATCTTATATTCCAGTTTCATGGCTTTTAAAGCCAGGTAGAAAATATAATGATCTTATACTATCACCTTAAGCTGAAGGTGTTTTTAAAAAGCAAGCAAATTATAATAATATTTTTCAGTAAAATAATAACATGAGTGTTTAACTGTGGACATGCTTAACCAGATATATAGCTCATCAAATAAATAAATAAATAAAATCTTATCTATTAACTTTAAGATAACAGCATCAGCCACCATAGGTCCAGTATTTCCACATTAGCCAGGTTTTAATACTAGACTGGTCTGCTGCTTCCACAGTCAACTTTGGCAGTCTTTAAGTAGTAATCAGAGGGAACAAGAGAGCCTGCCTGTTGGATCATGGGCTTCTGCTCTGAGGCCTCACCTTAGCTAAAGCGTATGAAAATAGTATATAGGGACAGTTGTAAACTTAAAACCATTTTAAATCCATGAGTGTAAATCCAAACAGCCAAGTTTGTCTTGTTTCTATAACACACTTAAAACATTTGAGATAAATAAAGGAAAATGTGGCTATAGAGGGGCAGCAGAATTATGGATGTAATTGTGAATAGGATTCATTTGCCTGGGCACAAAAGCATTCCCCAGATGCAATTCCCTAAATCTCGGTCTATGTTTCCAGCCATCAGATCACACACTGCCATGTAGTTATTTGACCAAAAGGACAGTGCTGGAAACTTACTGACACTGATCCCCATTCATAGATAGGGAAATTTGGATCTAATTCATCCATTTTCCACCAACAGATGGATTACTAATTTGATGGGACCTACAAGATACACCTAATATTTACTCTTTCTATTGAGCAGGAAATAGATCACAACATAAATAGAATGGATGAGTACGGCTGTTCAAGACTTGGATTTGAAGGTAAAAGGAGCTTTTACAGTAGTCAGCAACTCCATAAAACAAACATGTATTTTTCCTGAGATCACCCTGTAGCTGTGTGATCCCAGGAAAATACACCCATGCAATCCCAAGAAAAGATACAGCTGCTTTATGAAATTGCCAACAGGTGTTACATGAACATCCCTGCATGGCCCTTCAAAACCAAAGTGTTGAACAGCCCTAATAATTTATAGGTCATATGCCACAGGAGTTAACCAGGCTTTGCAGTAAGGATTGTAAAGTGATTTTTCTTCTCCATATATTAAAAACAGCAGGATATAGAGATAAGAAAAAGGCACTAATTTTTTAAAATCAAAATTTACAACAGCTGAATATCAAATCCTAAAGCCTGACATAACTGATCCTCTCCAGCAAATCAAGAAATGTGTCTTATTAAATTAAAATGTAACAAAGTTATAGCCATTTATGGATTTCTCTTAATAATTTTATCTATATATTTTTATCTATAATTATTGTATTTGTAACTGTATTTTTAGATATTGAATTTGTATTTATTATTTTATTGACTATTGTTGTAAACTGCCCAGAGCCCCTCTGGTGGGAGGAAGTGGGCAGTGACAAATTTGATAAATAAGTAAGTAAATAATGGGACACCCTACACTTTTGGTTTCTGAATCTCACATCAGAGGTCATCATCCTCAAGAAAAACTGGGAAGCCAGCAAACCACTCTTTATCAATCTACAGTTTTCCAATGTATAGGTGGAGATTTCTGCATAAGAAGAGGGTTGCACAGACTAGTAACTGAAATTTAAAAGAATAGCCCGTGCATATGGCCCCATAAAATTATAACCTTTTATAGTGGCATTACTAGTCATAACTGATTGATTGATTGATTGATTGATTATGTGCCATCAAGTCGTTCTCAACTCCTAGTGACCACATAGATAGATTTTCTCCATAACAAACTATCCATAACCTGTTCTTTCAAGTCTCCCAATGGTGCACTCTGTCATGTTCACTGTTTCAATGTGCAATGTACATCGTAACGTTTCACATGCCATGGTGCTGACGTGCGTTTCTGTTCAGAGGGAGCTGCTGTGAAACCTTGTGCCAAGCTCTGTATCTATGTTCATTTCAATGGAATGTGTTTGGGTTATGTGCTCTGCTCAAGGACTTTTCCCGCAGACCATCAGAAGCCGTTAGGAGCACCTGGGATTGTGAGCCTGGGAAGATTCTATGGGGGGAGGGATCTCGTTTGTACGAGGGTTTTTTAGTTTGCATTTGGTGCGCTTTTTCCATTCTCAGCTTTCTTTGTGAACCTGTATACTATTCTTTAATAAATCAGATATCTTTGTGATCCTGCTCATGAGTCTGATGATGGTCTAGAATAGGCAATCATTACATAAAGCTGAGAATCATTACATAAAGCTTGTACCATTAGCTCCTACCAAGATTAGTTTCTTGTGAGGGAAAACAGTTGACGATGGCCGAATCCAAACTCACGACCGGGAGACTTGAGGAGCCAACTGGCTTGATGCCCGCGTCAACAGTCAGGAGCGGAGAACTGAGCCTCACCCCAGAACCTTCAGGTTTATGGCAGGATTCGAGTTCCAGCCCTGAGGGAGAGGAATCTGAAGATGGGAGAGCACCAGAGCAACCGGCACCCAGCGAATCACCCGCAGAGTTGATCACCTGGGATGAAATGGGAGAACCCCAGCCAGGGATGTCCCAGGCATCCTGGAAGTATCGGGTCCCACTAACCCCAAATGTAGAATCCACCCTGGTATCAGCAGGGAGACAGCCTAACGCGTGAGGGAGGGAGGAATCTCAAACCCCTGAAAGGCTAAGAGTGGTAGAGGACAAATTAGAATCGATGGAGTACATGCTAAAAGCCCTGTCTCTGTCATGGGGAGGGCAGCTGAGGCACGAAGGAGATTCCAGCTCCACGCAATCATCCTCCATCCCCTCACCCGGACCTCCAGCGGAGCAGGGCCAGAGACAGCGCTGGGATGAATCTCCACCCTGCAGAGTTCATCCATCAGTGTCCCCACCCCGAGGAGAGAGAACTACTGTAACCTGGGGCCCAACCACTCAAGCAGCCACTAATTCAACTCCAACAGAAGCGGGGGTGAAAGACTTTTCTGTCAAGTTTGATGGGGATCCAACTAAGTTGTCTTTCTCACTAATGCTAAAAGTTATATGAAGCAGTTTGGACCATACTTCCCTTCCGAAGAGGCTAAAATAACTGCCATTACCACCAAGCTGAAGGGACAAGCGGCTGACTGGTATGTTCAATTAAGTGAGGCTGACTCCCCTGAGCTTGAGGATTTTGAGGAATTCATGTGGGCATTAAAGCTGCATTTTGAGAATCCTCTAGCCAAGGCAAGGGCTAAAAAGGCACTGAAGGATCTTACCCAGGGCCAACTGTCTGTAGCTGATTATGCCCTGGAGTTTAAGGCTTTAGCTGGGAAAATCCCCAACTGGTCTCAGTCAACCTTAATAGAACGGTTTAAAGAGGGACACAACAGGGACGTCCTGCGGTGGGTGTTGTGTAGAGATGACCCAGAGACATTGTATGAATGGATCTGGCTGGCTGGCATAGCTGAGCATGCCCAGCATACCTACATGCAAACCAAACGACCTGAAAAACAACCAGCCAACATGAGGGGACCCCGAAGTGCCGCAACTGCTACCCGGCCAGGTTATAGAGCCTGGGAAGAGGAGAGAGATTGGCGCTATGCAAGGGGTCAGTGTCTCCGATGCGGAAAGGAAGGGCACCGAGCAGTTGATTGCCCAAAAGCCAAGGCTGGAGACCGAGTGGGCAACTGCCGGCCAAATTGCCGCCCCCATCGAGGTGGATGACAGCAGCCAAGGGGGCGGCCGACGCTGAAGAAGTACCCTACTTCTCAGGAGAGGCTGAAGATGACTCTAAGGAGCCGGCGGGAAACGCCAGCCACCTGCCATGAAAAGCGCCTGTGGGCAGGTGGAGGAGGATGGGTACGAGGATGCTATGGTGAGTGCTGACTGTCCCACTCTAGCAGTGAAAGTGAAATTGGGCTCCCGCACAAAGACTACAGAGGTCTGGGCTTTAGTTGACTCTGGGCGTTCCAGGTGTCTGATTCACCATGATCTGGTTGCTGCTTTGGACCTGCCTAGCTTTCCCCTCCAGCAGCCTTTGATCTTCACACAGTTGGATGGTTCAACGGCAGGGGGGGGGCGGTGACCCATTTCACTGGAACTGTCACAATGCAAATGGGCAGCCACCGTGAGACTTTAAAATTTATAGTAGCACCTGTTGGCAACCCCTTGGTAATTCTGGGAATTCCCTGGTTGACCTATTGAAGCCCCCATATAAATTGGGAACACAGAACTCTGACTTTTAAGGATGGGTTTTACCAAGCCCCTACCACAGAGAGGGCTTCAAGCGCGGGGGTTGGAAGGGCTGCAATTGCCACGCCACACCCTAGTTCGGCACGTTTAGAAGGCTTGCCCGATCGATACCAAGATTTTGCAGACATTTTTGGAGAAATGGAAGCAGATCAGCTACCCCCCCATCGGAAAACTGATTGTGCCATAGAGTTGGTTTCTAACGCTCAATTGCCCAAGCCAAAAATTTATCCAATGACTCAGAAGGAGCTTGGGGCATTACAGGACTTTATTGACAAAAATCTGTCAAGGGGGTTTATTGAACCTGCAAATTCCTCAGTTGGGGCCCCGGTGCTATTCCAGGAAAAGAAAGATGGCACGCTTCGACTCTGTACGGACTATCGGGGGTTAAATTCCATCTTGATCTGCAACAAATACCCTCTACCACTAATGAAAGACATGTTAGCCCATTTGTCAAAGGGCAAGATTTTCTCCAAGCTCGATCTTCGTGAAGCCTATTTTCGCATCCGCATTTGAGCAGGAGATGAGTGGAAAACTGCTTTTAATTGTCCACTGGGTTCATTTCAGTACAAAGTCCTCCCTTTTGGGTTAGCAGGGGCACCCGGAGTCTTCATGCAATTGATTAATGAAGTATTACATGATCACTTGTTTAAAGGGGTCCTGGTTTATTTGGACGATGTGCTCATTTACACTGAATCCGAGGAGGAACACGAACGCCTTCTCAAACAAGTGTTAAGTAAGCTTAGAGATGCCAAGCTTTATGCCAAGCTTTCCAAATGTGAATTTCACAAAACCCAACTTGACTATCTAGGCTGTAGGGTATCTGACAAGGGCATTGAGATGGACCCTGAAAAAATTCAGGCGATTTTAAGTTGGGAACATCCCCACACCTGGAGGCAATTACAAAGTTTCCTAGGGTTCAGTAATTATCAGCAGTTTATCCAGGGGTTTGCTGAGATTGCTTTGCCCCTTACTGACTTGCTACGTACCAAGGGGTTGGGAGAGACACGCAAGGTGAAAAACCCTGGGGCAGTGCTGAATTGGACACCTGAGTGCCAGGCAGCATTCGAGAAGTTAAAAACCCTCTTCACTGCTGAACCTATTTTACAGCACCCCGATCCTGAACACCCCTTTGCTGTCCAAGCTGATGCTTCTCACTCCTCAATTGGGGCTATATTGTTACAGAAAGATTCTGAAAATCACTTGAAACCCTGAGCTTATTTGTCCAGAAAATTTTCTGAAACTGAGCGCCAGTGGCATGTTTGGGAAAAAGAGGCTTTTGCTGTAAAAGCTGCTTTGGAAGCCTGGCATCACCTCCTGGAAGGCGCTAAATGCCCTTTCGAGGTTTGGACGGATCACAGGAATTTGGAAGCCCTTCACACACCCCGGCGTCTCAGTCCTAAACAAATTCACTGGGCTCAATTTTTCAGTCATTTTAACTTCCAGTTAAAATTTATTCCGGGAAAGAAAAACTTTCTGGCCGATGCTTTGTCACATTTACCTCAGGGCTCTGACCACGTGGTAGATATAGTTGGGACTGTTCTCACTGAACCACAACTGGGCTTGGTTGCTGTCACTCGGAGCCAGACCCGTGCTCAGGCAACCCCACACCCAGCCCTGTCTGGGAAGCAGAAAATGCAAGTTCCTTGTCAGTTACAGAAGGACTTTCTCCAGGCACTGAAATCTGACACTTGGTTGTTAGCTAATAGAGACAATGTTTCTTTTGAAAACGGTCTGGCTTGGGTGGAACACTGCCTTTATGTGCCTGAAACTTTAAGGGCTGATGTTTTGCAGCGTTCCCATGATGACAAACTTGCTGGACACTTTGGTTTTGTCAAAACCTTGCATTTGGTTCACTGTCAATTTTGGTGGCCAACCTTAAAGCGTGATGTAAAAGACTATGTTGCTTCCTGTCCTGTTTGTGCCATGTCAAAGCATAAAGGAGGTAAACCACAGGGGCTTCTGCAGCCAGTGGCCAGCCCATCCCATCCCTGGGATGAGATTTCTATGGATTTTATTGTGGACTTACCCCCCAGTCAGAAGAAAACTGTCATTTGGGTTGTAAAAGATTTTTTCTCCAAACAAGCCCATTTCATTCCATGTGCGTCCATCCCGTCAGCCCCGCAATTGGCCCGCCTATTTCTCATCCACATCTACCATCTCCATGGTAGCCCCTCCCATTTGGTCAGTGACCACGGGACACAGTTCACTTCCCAGTTTTGGAAATCATTTTTAAAATTGATTGGCACCAAACAGGCGCTGTCCACATCGTCGCATCCTGAGACTGATGGATCTTCGGAGGTTTTGAACTCTGCCCTTGAACAATTCCTTATAGCATACATAAATTACCATCAGGACAATTGGGTGGACTTGTTGCCCTTTGCTGAGGTGGCTTACAACAATGCTGTCCATCAGAGCACCGGGCAAACCCCTTTTCGTGTGGTTTCTGGTCACAACTTTGTTCCCATCCCTGAGCTGCCACAAACCCCTCCCCAGTCCTGTTCTGCCTCTGACTGGGCTGTTAAGCTGGCTGATTCCTGGCCAGTGATTCAACAGGCTTTGGCTGATGCCCAGGCTGCTTACAAGTTTCAAGCCGATAAACGTCGTTCTTTGCAACACGATTTCAAAATTGGGGATCAGGTATATCTTTCTACCAAATTCATCAAGTCCCCACAGCCCTCGAAAAAGCTTGCTCCCAAGTTCATTGGTCCTTTCCCTATTGTTGGTCTTATCAATCCAGTTCCTGTTAAGTTGGACCTGCCTCACAATTTGAAACGCTTGCACCCTGTTTTCCATTGCAGCCTGCTCAAGCCTGTCCACCACTCTTCCCGCTGGCATCCCCAACCTCCTCCTCCTGCTCCGATCATGATCGATGGGCAACAGCACTTTGAAGTCAAGGAGGTCGTTGATTCTCGCAAGCTCCGGGGCACCCTCCAGTACCTGATCCACTGGAAACACTTTCCTCATCCTGAATGGGTGCCTGCTCACCACGTTGATGCTCCTGATTTAGTTAACCATTTCCACTTGGCTTACCCATTAAAACCTTCTGCTTAATGCTTTCTTTCTTTTGGGGGGCAGTATGTCATGTTCACTCTTTCAATGTGTGATGTACATTGTAACGTTTCACATGCCATGGTGCTGACGCGCGTTTCTGTTGGGAGGGAGCTGCTGTGAAACCTTGTGCCAAGCTCTGTATCTATGTTCATTTCAATGGAATGTGTTTGGGTTATGTGCTCTGCTCAAGGACTTTTCCTGCGGACCATCAGAAGCCATTAGGAGCACCTGGGATTGTGAGCCTGGGAAGATTCTACGGGGGGAGGGATCTCGTTTGTACCGAGGGTTTTTTAGTTTGCATTTGGCATGCTTTTTCCATTCTCAGCTTTCTTTGTGAACCTGCATACTATTCTTTAATAAATCAGATATCTTTGTGATCCTGCTTATGAGTCTGATGGTGTTGAGACTAGGCAATCATTACACACTCATTGCAACTGTAACTGGGCCCATCCACCTGGCTGCTGGTCATCCTCTTCTTCTCTTTCCTCCCACCTTTCCCAGCATTAGAGCCTTTTCCAGAGAGTGTGGAAATCGCATAGTGTGTCCAAAGTAGGATAATTTGAGCCTGGTCCTTTGTGTCTCGAGTGAGAACTCTGGATTGGTTTGTTCAGTGATCCATTGGTTTGTTTTCTTGGCTGTTCACAGAATTTTCAGGAGTCTCCTGCAACACCAGAGTTCAAAGGCATCACTACTCTTCCTATCCTGCTTCTTTAAAGTCCAACTTTTGCTTCCATAGAGTGTCACAGGGAATACCATGCCTTGCGCGATTCTGATCTTTCAACATTATTTGGTTTATGAAACCCTTGATGCTTGACCTATGCTCCATTTAAACAGTTTATAATTTAATTTCTATTAATTTATCACATTTAGGATTTATTATTGCAAATCACCCTTACCACATAGTTGGCCTAGAAATGTAAACCAAATATAAACAATGTAAAATTATTTTTTTTCACAAAATACATCTCAGGGTAGTAAAATATAACCTCCAAGCCCATGTCTCTCTTTACTTTTTATTGATACACAATGCATCAGTAAATATTACACCAAAAATACATCAAGGAAGAAGACTATTTGCCAGTACCAGTTTGGGATGAAATACCTGTTGACTTATTTTGACACGAGGATGAATGAGTTGGTGAGGGGAGAGAAATGCAAGGGTCAAGGAAGAAAATGAGACATGAAGAGAGGATTAAATTTTTATTTCCAAAATCCTGTTAAAACCATCCTATCAAAAATATATTTAATAATCTGATGTCTGTTGATTTCTATTATGTTCAAGAGTTAAGTATTTTATCAGTCTATCTATATCTATCAGTCTTGATCTCTATCTCTATTTAATTGTGTAAGATTTGATTCAGAAAAACTTCCTCTGGCATAAGGTACTGTACTTTGGCAGCAGCTTTCAACTAGATCCAATTTATAGGATCTAACCACTGTGTCAAAATGTGTTCTAAATACATAAAATAATTGATTTTATTCAAATCTATGAGATAATTTCTGCAATGTATGGCAATGAAATTACTTCTTTCAGGAACAGCTAAATTCTAAATAGCCTCATAAAGATCTGTACATTGGAAAATTACCTGTAAATATGAAGAGGTTAATCTCTACGACATCAATAATTATTTTAAGAGTGTGAAATCATCATCATTGGACATTCTACATTTATAACATCTTTCAGTTTGGTGGGTCTTTCTGAGTTGCCTAATATTTAGAAGAATTCTCCACTGGAGATTCTTTCCCATAATGACTAGTTTGGTGTGAGCTTCAGTAAAGGGATCCTTCCAGTCATGAATATTAATTGATACTCCAATGGAAAACAGCTGCTTGTATCAGAAATAATTATTATCTCCTTCTGACACATTTATGAGTTTTTCCGTTCATTAATTTTTATCTGCAAATGTTCATTGTTGTGGTAGGATGATTTTAGAACAAACATCTGGTTTTTACAACTCTTACTGGAACCTTTCAAGGTTTCAATCCGATAACCACTTACGTTTAACGAGTTAAGTGATTGAACCACTTGTCATTTTTGTATGGTGTTACCAATGTGCTTGTTTTTAGAAGTGTATATTTTGCTTTATGTAAAAGGTTTTATTTAGCTGATCCGTTTTCTTTCCTTTTTTTTTTCTTACTGTAATACATTGTATGATGTTCCATGTTTTGTAATGAAAGATCTGCAATATAGAATCATAGAGTTGAAAAAGGCCATTTAGGCCATTGAGGTTAATCCCCTGCTCTGTGCAAGAATCCAGATTAAAGCATCCCAGACAGATGGCTGTTTAGCCTGTGCTTAAACACATCCAATGAAGGGAAGCCTACTGCCTTTTTGGCTTATTGTTCCACTGTCAAACAGCTGTGTTAGGAAGGGTTGTTTTAATTTTTATTGTTCATCCTAACATTCACTGAGAATAGGAATGCTCTGTTTAGATAACACCCTAGTGGTTGTCCTCACTGAACGACCATTCATTCAGCAATTGTTCAAAGTTACAATGGCACTGAACGAGGGGGACTTGCAACCGGTCCTTGAAGTTGCAGCTGTTGCAGCATCCCCACAATCACATGATTGGGATTCAGGTGCTTGGCACCCAGCTCACAATTACAACAGTTGCAGTGTCACTCAGTCACATGATTGCCATTTGCAACCTTCACTGCCAGCTTCCGACAAGCAAAGTCAATGGGAATGCTGGCAGGAAGTCGCAAATGGCAATCACATGACCACAGGATGCTGAGACTGTGTAGGATTTGCTTCACGATGACAACTGGGATTGCAACAATTGCTGTTGTAAATTGGCATGGTCACATGATATCTCACTTTACAACCACATCGCTTAGCAACAGAGTTGCTGATCCCAATTACCATTGTTAAATGAGGCCTACCTGTATAATCTTTTGAAACCTGAAAGTCACTCTACCCAAGATTCCTTTCTGGTCTATCACTGTTAGATCAGATGTCATCAGTTTTTCTGTGGAGTTAAGATGTTTTGCTATAGCATATACAACTTTCTCTGAATTGTGTTTGCCATTTTAATTCCCATTTCCCCCCTGCTTGTTCAGTACAAAGAAACAGGGCTGTGCAAATCACCCAAGATCCAATTTAAATAATCAAACTGGTCCAATTAAAGATATCTCTGTGTCACAAGGATGTCACTTTTTATCAGACATTCAGCACACATACACCTTCTTGTGAGTTACGTTTTTTTCTTCTTCTTCAGTTTATTTGTAACATAAGCAAGAACAGAAGTGTTTCAGCAATGGTCATTTCTTGAAGTCAGTTAAGGCACTTAAATGACCAACTCAGCTAATCTGTATCATGTAGTTTCAAATAAGGGAAAATTATGGGTCCTATGTAAATCAGACTGAAGTTCTTCATAACATACTGCTTAAGAAGAGATATTGCCTGGTTGTAACTCTGAGGGAATAGATAAGGTGGCGTAAACCTACTTGGATTGAAAGCCATCTATCAATAGGAAGAGGGTAAGACCGACAGGAAAAAAATAGAGATTAGTATACTTAACCAAGTTCTAGCCACTACTTTTAATAGACCTATCTTTAGCCATATGGAGGTATTGGAAGTACAGTCGAGAGCCTGAAGTACTGCTGCAAAAATTGAACATGCTCAAGAGGGACAAAGTTGGAAAAAGAGTCCAGCTGTACTCCATACAGGCGGTGCATGATTGATTTAGCTTTAAATAATTTGACAGCTGTGGGCATATAATAGCCCCCTCTTGTACCAAAAGAATCAATAGTAGTAACACTGTTTTGAGCATTCAGATATACATAAGTACCATGAGCCTTCTGCTGCCAAAAGTGTGGAAAATGACCCCAAGTATTTATAAAATGAGACTTCCTCAATTTTGTGCCCATTTAAATTCCATCTATGATGTTTGCTGTCATTGCAAATACATTAGTCTTACTGCTACTTCAAATTATCTTTAACTGATCTTCTTTACAATGTTACATTGGGTCATGCAGGGTCTTTTAAGGCCTATAGGAGACCTCAACAGAATCACTGAAGAGAGGCAGATATGCTTATCCACCAGCTTAGAAGGGCGAACTTTCAAAATTATTTAAGCAATTCACCAGGGCATTGATATAAGCATTAAACAAAAGTGGAACAAGCTTACAGCCTTGTTTGACACTCCTACTGTATGTATTTGAACACCATTTGATATATATTCCTGAGGACTACATCTCATATTCAGAAAGGTGCTAGCATAAAGAGTCTAAATAAGGAATAATAAACAGGGGTCAATCAAGTCAGTCTTTTGTCCAGAGTATTTCATGGGAAATTGAATCAAATGTTAATTTCAGAACAATAAAAGCTGCATATGAGGAGTACTTTTCAACAAGGTGCTACAGTATCAGACTGTGATCAACAATTGACCAATCCGTTCTTAAGCCTACCTGCTCCTCAGCCAGCTGATTATCTTGTTTCAGCCTCTTCCTTAATTTCCCATGGAGATGTCTGGCATTCAACTTGCTGATAGTATTATGTGATCTTATAAGGCTGTCACTGGTAGGATCATCCCTCTTTTTTTTGAAGTTCAGGATTATGATTGCCATATTTCAGTCTTTAGGAACATGCCCAGACTCATCTATGTTGTAAACAACATAGTCAGAACAGGTGATGTAGAAGGCATAAATAATGGCCTTGAAGGACAGTGAGAAGTTCTGTTACCAAGGCAACACAGTCAAACAAATACAGCTTAAGTTCATTGCAAAAAGTAACCTGAGAAAATGTCTCAGACTCCCTAATTCACACAAAGATAAAGTGAGGGAGGAGAGAAGCACATTCAGACTTGCAAGATTCTGTTACTATAGCTGTTTTACTAAAAGTAGTTTTAGACCCATATGGCATTGGTTCCTTCATCTGGTCTACCCTATAGTGTTGACAGGTACTCACTATTTTTTTTTTAATTAAGTGGGATTAAATTATCACCAAAAGCCTTCCCTGTTCTTAGCTGAAGGATGAAATCCATAATCTCAGAGGCTTTCACTGGTGGCCAGATAGGAAAAGCCTTCCTATCATGGTACTTGTTGGTTGGTTGTTTCTTTGCTGCTATACAAATCTTTGAAATGTCCTTCTAGACCTTCAAGGGGATGGCACTATGCACTTGGGATGGTCCCAGCTAATTTATCATAGTATCAGAACAGAAAGTGCATCAGGGTATCATATGATAGGATAGAAAACACTGCTGCATTTCATTATCATGTGCTTGCACAAAAGTCCACTGAATGGCCAAATAAATTCAAGGATTTAATTCTAAGGGATGATAAGGTTGAATCCTTCAGACAGAGTTTCATATTGAAGAGTAGCACAGCACTGCTACTAAACACCTTATCTTGAAATGTTAATAAAGCTAAAGTGATGCTTACTTACAATATGATTTATTAGTGTGATTGAATAAAAACACTATAGGTTTCAGCAACCTCCTGAATCATTCCAGCACAAGCAATAGATTGAAGACATGATAGACCAATGCTCTTCACAGAATGAAAATTGTGAGTGTATCATCTCTCTCAGACATTTGCAAATTAGAGTTAAATTAAAATGATGAGATTGGACAGTTGAACATTTCAGTGTCAATCATCTCCACAACTGAGCTTGGCCATGCATTCAAAAACCAATCCCGCAGCGTCTGTTATCACATTTACAATTTTGTCCCAAATTATTAGAAAACATCAGTCATGAAGTGCATCTCTGCTTGGCTGATATACCTGATTAATCTCTTGATAATTTCAAAAAATGAGGAGGTGGTGGTGGCAAATATGAGGCAAGGATCTAGGAAAATGATCTGTATGGAATCACTGCATATAATTCCTTTATTTATGTGTTTATTTTCTATACAAAAAATAAGGTTGACACATCTTTCCTTTATTTTGGGTAGCAAACTTTGGAGGGGTCAACTTTACAGCCTTACTAAATATTCAAGTTAAGGATGGAATTGTTAAAAGCAAATTGAAAATAAATATTTACAACCACTGAAAGGATTAAATGCAAAATATTTAATTTTAATAATTGCATATCTTTGTACAAAAATGTGCATTCATGCTCGCAATATACCAGGGGGGTTCTGGATTTCTTACCTATTTGAATAAATAACAACATTTTATTGAAACTGACCCCAGTTCCGAGGGCAATTTGTCATGCAATGTGAAGATTGGCTGTATTAAAAGTCTTCTTG
The DNA here is from genome assembly GCF_035149785.1 of Candoia aspera. Taxonomy (NCBI): domain Eukaryota; kingdom Metazoa; phylum Chordata; class Lepidosauria; order Squamata; family Candoiidae; genus Candoia; species Candoia aspera. The sequence goes on along the minus strand of NC_086156.1, from coordinate 27,493,158 downwards.
CATTCATGGGTCTGGTTTTCCAATTTTTTTAGTTATGAAATTTGGGCCATGTTCCATATAACCATGAAATCTTTTCACACCATAATTGGGTTAACATGGTCCACCAAATTCTTAACTGAATGGATGGGTTTGGAAGTTACTCCAGATCTTGAAAGAAAATTCAGAATGTCCCAGGAAGATCCATGTTGTCCCTCAAATTAATGGGAATTTTACAGGGATTACATTCTTCATGTCCTTCAGGTCTTCACACACTTGAGGCATAAACGCAGGGCCGCAACTGGGGGTGGGGGAAGTGGGGCATGTGCCCCAGGTGCCGCGCTGGGGGTGGTGCCAAAATGAGCACTGGGGGGGCACCAAAATGTGTGTGGAATCCATGTTTACCCTGGATGACACAGACCCTAGTTGTGGCCCACCATAAACGTATACCCAAGGTACTATTCCCTTTCAGGGGAAGCAATATTATAGAATATTATGCTGAATGAGCAGTCAGTAAGTGAGAACTACCTGTATATGAATATACAATTTCCTTCACAAGTGTTAGCATCTTGCATTGATCCAAGTGACCACCTCTCCCTGAGGGTGTATGCCCATGCTACTACATTAGATAAGGCAGGCCCACTCCAGGTCCCTTCCCTTAAATATTGTCACCTAATGGGACCTTGGAGGTACGCCTTCTCGGTGGCTGCCTCAGCCCTTTGGAATAGCCTCCCACCTGAGATCTGATTGATCCTTCCATTTTAGCCTTCCAGAAGGCCATGAAGACTTGGCTCTTTCCCCCAAGCATTGGTTAAAAGGGGAAAAGGTTGAAGTCCACATCTTAAAGTTGCTAAGGTTGAGAAACACTGCATTAGTTTATTAAGCCAGTTTTGAGACAAATTGATTACCAGAGACACTGAGGCTCCTTAAAGCATTCAACTGAATGCATGAAGGCTGCTAACCTGAGTAGAGAACAGGCCACACAAGCAGCCCTTATATCATCCAGTAAGCATCTATGGCTGACAGTAGACTTGAATCTGGGATTTCCCAAACCTAGTCCATTCTCTTAGCCACTACACCACACTGGCTGTCACTGCTGACTTCATACTGCGCTCTTCCACCTAATGGTGCATGCCCATCTAAAAGGTAGAATATAAGAATAGAAAAACTATATCTATATACCTCTTTCACCTTGATATATAAGAGACAAAACAGAGATGAAAGACAAATTTTCATCTTTCAAGAATGCCACAATTATGTTTCATTTTATTGCTTATGTTCCATTAAAATATTCAAAATATTGATCGTTTAACTTCTTGCATATTTCCACATGAAGACTTGGTGTTCTGGATGAAAGCATTCAGCAGATGTATGCAATCTTTCAGGGCTGGAGGGACATTTGGCATTTTGAAAGCATGAAAGGACTGCTGTGATGAACGTGGCTAATCATAAAAGACCCATTCCCTATCCCAGTGAAAATAAGTATTATATTAGACGAGTCTCCTTTGCTTTGCAGCATAATTTTTGAAACATCAGAAGAAGCAGGGAAATATCAGGAAACAGAAACCACATTGCTTCTCAAGGGTATACACATCACTGCATAAGGAAACTCTTAACATTGAAAAAAAAATCTAATGTATACAATTGAAGCGCACATCATTAATAACACAATATATCTGTAATCAAAGAGAACTGTCTTCTGTCAGATTCATACACACAGAGGATTCATATTTAGTGTGTTTATAATTGTTCAGTAAATGTAAACTAAAACAAGTAAAGATAAGATTAAAATAACTCAGGGAGCTCAGAAACTGAATCCTGGTACATTTCAGTAATGGGAGAGGAGTGGGTGGAAGCTGTAAATTATACTGCTTGATATTTGTAACAAGCACATAATATTATCTTTTAAAGTTCCCATTTCTCTACGTCATAAATAGTTTTACTTTTATTTGGAAAGTTTTATGAAAGCACTATGCCACAGGGTATGCATCATATGTTAATTTGGATCTAGGAATGCTGAGCGTTACTCTAGAATTGTATGTTGATTGACTGACAGGTAATGTAAACATACACTACACATATAATAAAGTATACTATTAGTGAAGTCAAAAATGGACAACTCCCTGAACCTAATGATAAAAGCATTTGATAGAAGCCACAATTATATCACATGCCTCAAGACATCTTTGTACAAATCATATCACTTGTGTATTATATAATGTGCATCAGTTGCATTATGCATCCAAAAGTAAATGATGTACAGTACATAATTCATGTCATTTGCACAATGATGTCATGGTGTATGCGATGTTACTTGCCCCCAACACACACTCCCTGAACACCCATGCCTAATGATCATTCAAGTTAAAGTCCAACATGCATTCACATACAAATGACCAAGATAGAAAAGTTAGACACATTTCCGAAGTTTGGCAGATTCACCAAAATCTCTATCCCTTTGTAGATATAGACCTTCTGCCATTAGTAAATAAGAATTAGAAAAAACTGTATTGTTTTGGGTATAACCTTTTTCACACAAGTCAGAAAGAGAGAAGGGCCAATGTCCCAAACCCTCTATAATCTTGACTAGCTTAATCTTCCAGGGCTTAATATTATATGAACCATAATTAGGCAAAAGATTGATCCAGTTTTCTTATTAGACCTTTAGATGATCTTCATATAATTTCCAACTCCCAGTCATTAAAAAATGGCAACAGCAAAATTATTTGTTTTTCACTTAAATTAGGTTGCTGAAACAAAGAAAAGATAGGCAGGCATAAACTCCTGTGTGAAAAGGCATTTTCAGTTCTGGTTGTAAGAAACAAATCTGAGATTCATAATGTGTTTGCGGGGGGGGGGGCTTTTCCCCCCAAAATGTACCTTTTCAAATGAGATTTGTTCATTTAAATCACTTGGCTGTGATTGCCAAGTCTAAGTGTTGTTGTTATTATTACTATTATTATTACTGTTATAACTATTATTATTATTATACTATACTATTAGCAGTAGTAGTAATAATAGTATTATTACTATTAAAATGCATTCAACATTTTTGAAAAAAAAAAATCCCTATCACCGATTTAAGAGAAGAAGCAAATTGAGCTAAGGGAATGCTAATGGACTACCAAAAGACAAATATATAATGGGATAATTATTTGCAGTCAATGAATAAAATATTATACAAAGTTTGAGATGTGTTACGTTTGTTGAATTACCTGGCCCTATGAAAACAGCAAAAGAATTCTTTCATAATTTCCCAATCTCAGTAAAACTTTTTTTTTAATACAAGCCTTTTAAACTTAGAATTGTTTTACCCGTTTGAGTTCAAGTAAGATTGAAGAAATGGGTATTAGAGCTTGTTATAATTTTCAATTTCAGGCAGTGCCTGGACTTAGCAGAGTTCCTAAGCAGTCTGTATTCGTTGAAAGAGGAAGGGGGTGGGGTAGGGCAGAATACTGTTTTTATTTTAATGGAATACAAGCTTCTTAGAACACTGCCCCCCCTCAGATTGCCCTGCTGTCAACTTGATTTACTTCCAATTACCATATTCCTTCTTCTTTTTATGATGGGAGCTGTTTTGACTTCAAAACAGGTATCCCAGACATACTATTACTTTTTTCTTCTTTTGGACAGAGCAACAAGACCCTTTGCAACACTAACAAGCACATGCTGAATAAACGTGTCCTGTTGTTTCTACTTTCCTGGACTCCCACCATTTAAAAAGTTTCCTTCTACCAAGAGAAGAAAGAAGGTGACAAAGGGACCTCCATTCATCTCTCTTCCAAATTCCAGAGGAAGCTCATTATCATCTACCCTCTTTTTGAATCAGACCAAACCTAGAGCATAGTGAACATCAGTGTGTCATGACTGCAACCTGTTGCTATCTTTTCTAACTCTCTATGATCAGGGGAAAGTTTTTTAAATCAAGTCAACACATAAATTAAGTTATCTGAACCCATATTTCAAATTTCTTACTCAGAGTCCTGTCATATAGTGCTAGGAGTTTAATCCAGAAGTTAAATGCAGTCATAATAAATTTACCCAATTAGTGCTGGTGAAGCTTGAATTATAATATTGACTGAGATGATAACTGTGCTCTGTGGGCTAGTAAAAGTAACCAGAGAAGCTTATATCTTTTTCCAGTTGTTCAAGAAAAGCAGAGCTTTTAGGCTGATGATTGTGTGCTTTAAAAACTAACTGCAGTTCTTTTTCTTGGGATTTTTTTTTTTTGCAACTGATGTGTTTATTTTACAAGCAGACCTGCACATGCTGTGTTATGACAAAGCCATGTGGAGAAAATCTCCTGTTCGTTGAATGCCTGTAAGCCAAAAGGCCTCCAGGATATCAGTTGACTTCTGGGCCAATGATCTCCTGTAGCTTTATTTGGTTCTTGCTGGTACCCATTTCACTGCTGAGTGGACAAATGCCACACACAGAAGCAAGATCTTTTGCCTTGAGGATTTGGCACAGATGGGTCTGATCCATCAGTTTTGTTAAAAAAGCAGAGTAAATTGGAGGCCTTCCTTTCGCTAATAGTTTTACTGTATCCTTCAGTCATCTTACAATAGCTGCTCCCTGCTGGAACTTGCATGGAATTTATTTACATCTCATTTTTTTCTTTTTCCATATATCTGAAAGACACATTTTGGCAAACCTAATCAAGGAACAAATTACCAGTCTACTGAAGGCCTGCCAATATTTTGTACCATTGTCAATGTATTTGGACTGCAATTAATATTTCTTTTTTTATGTCTGTCTGTTCCACAAAAAGATAATAATTACATTCCATTTGTAAAATTCATCTTTTCCTTCTAATACTTAATATTGGTTGGTTAAGGGGAAAAGCTGTTTTTGCCACATGGCTTGCATGCTTCCTAGGATTTTATTCAAGAATGTGGTTCACCCTAGACACTTACTCAGTATATTTCCATTCCTGCAGAACAGAGCATATTCAGAAACCTCAAACACTATCATGAACCTCAAACAGTATCATGAACCTTGGGGATACGGAGAAGGGTTAGTGAAGTGATGAGTAGCATTAGTCCCATGTCTTTGGTTCATCTAGTTTTGTCTCCTTTGGGGTGTACACAAATTCCATCTTACTGTCTCCCCTGATAGAGTTTTTAAAAGGTTAATAAAATAACTCCAAGCAGCTAACAACAATCTTGCAAAGTAGAAGCATGAACCCAAAAGAAACTTGCACATTAAGCTTAATTATGTTCAGAAAAGAATTCAGTCTTCACACAGTAGTTAGATGAAGAGGGAAAAAATGTAGCTTACATTTATTCAGTAGATCTGGATACAAGTAGATTCATAGTAGAAAGTACTTAATCATCACTGGTTCTTTGTAGACATGCTTATGGAAATAGAAATGTCTGCATGCAAGTGAGATGAAAGAACAAGAGCTGCATTCTGCAGCACCTCCTGATTGCAGGTGTGCCCAAGAGGTAAAATGAAGATTGTTAATCCCCAAACCCAAGAAGAAGAAGAAAGTGAAAATCAGGTGACCCATGTGACATCCCACAAGCACAATAGAGATGCATTTACTAGAGAAAACCCTCTTTTATGCTTATGAGACAATGCTGAGTTGACCCCCCTGATAATTCCAACATCCCCAACATATTAGGTTATTCTCTTTATGCTCCACAAGACATCAATAGGCAACTCATTGTGTCTTTGCTGCCTCATCTCCCAAAGTGGAATAAGCAAATTCAAGCATCATAAACTCTTTTAGGTGGCTCCTAAAGGTCCTTTTGAGCAATGTAGTCAAAATTTGGCAAGGTTTCCAGTCATTCTGAAGCAGGAAATACACAAAACTTGCAATGTAAAACACAAAGTACACTTAACGTAGTTTTAACTTAAAAAAAATAAACCCTCCCTCAAACTCCCAACAAAAACTTTAACAAAATAAAATAAAATCTTATTGCCACATATGTGACACATATGTGACTCCTCACTGTTAAGTCCCACCCTTCTCTATAAAGGTAGTCTACCTATGTCCTAAAAATAAGAGAGCCATTTTCATAAAAGGAAAAAATAATCCTAAAAATGGTTGGGGCAGTATTTGGCCTATTATTGTCTTCTACCTACCTGCAGTAGGCCAAAACTGGAATTTCATAGTACAGCCAGACACATCCAACATCAGAGAAATGATTCTACCCTTCTGGGAATATCTCATGATCTAAAGCTACCTGGTTTTAACCTCTTCTGTTACCTTTCATCTTATAGCCTCTCTATCTCCTTAAGGTAGATGTGTGATGTGTCTAATAACCAGTACTTTTTCTTTGGTCCCCAAAGCTGTCTCATAAGCTTAAAAAGGATACTTTTCTGAACAAAAAAGATCACAGGAAAGATTGTTAAATGTGATGACTGCCATTCAGCTTGAAATCAAAGTTTTGCTTCCTCATAGTGTGTCACCCAATTCTGTTTGTTTCATATCTCCCTGCAGCTTGAAACATGCTCAGCCCCCAGCTTTCCCCTTCCCCTTGTTCACCTGGCCAGCCATTCCACCATGAATAACTGGGGAATCACAAGAATCATTCTCTCAGTCTGGAATAAGTTTTAATCTTTCATAGTATCGAAACTTGGGGAAAATGCTGACAGCCTGGGAAAATGTTGTGAAAAGAATGGCTTCCCAGCCATGATGGGGGAAAAGGGACCATCTTCTCCCCATCACATCAACCTGTCCCACCCGGTCATATAGAGAGGGCATGTTACGGACCCCATCCATAAAAGAATTCCATCTGATGGGGTCTCGGAAGCGGGCCTTCTCTGCAGTAGCTCCTGCCCTTTGGAACATTCTTCCCTCAGAGGCGAGACAGGCCCCCTCACTCCTGGACTTCCGTAAAACACTAAAAACCTGGTTTTGCCAGCAGGCCTGGAATGGGAAGGGAACTAGCCACTCCTGAGGATGGCTAGCGCCATAGAATGATTTCTAAAGTGCCCGTTATACTCACGGACCGAAAGAGAACTCTCAGCTATCTAGATTCTATCTCATTTTTACTCTTATTGTATTTATTGTATTTATAATTGTTTGAATTTTAACTCTGTTTTATTGTAAACCATCCAGAGTCCCTCCTTTGATATCATTTAATATCAGACAGGTGGTGACCAGGAGAAACTTAAGTGTCTCGGGTATAAAACACTTCAATTATGTAACTCTCCACTGGTTGCATCCACACAATATACTAAACTAGGCAAGGCTAGGCTACACTAAATGAGGTTGAATAATCTGTCATTCAGCATGTTGCAGGAACCCAGTAATTGTCTTAGTAAGTTTTATTAATCAGACCATCACATTAAGCTATAATATGGCTTATTTTTGTAGATGTGTTATCACTGATTGTGTTTTATTCATTTTGGGTTAGGATCCAGCAAGTTGCATAAACCTTTGTTATTCCTTAACATCATATCAGAGAGCCAGTCTGGTGTAGTGGTTAAGGACCCAGGCTAGAAACCAGGAGACTTTGAATTCTAGTCCTGCCTCAGTCACAAAGCCAGCTGGGTGAGTCTGAGACAGTCACTCTCTCTCAGCCCTAGGAAAACCACTTCTGAAAAACCTTGCCAAGAAAACTGCAGGGACTAGTCTAGACAGTTGCCAGGAGTCAAGATTGACTGGAAGGCATCCCTCAAAAATTCATATAGAGTTCTTGCTACAATTCTAAAGCATTTTGTTCCATTTCATGCTTTCCAGACCAATAGAATACACACACACACACACACACACGTTTGTGGACTTCCAGTCCCAGAATTCACCAGCAACATGGAGTTGAAGTCCACACATCTTAAAGTTGCCAAGGTTGAGAAACAGTGATTTAGACAGACAGACAGACAGACAGACAGAAGATGCACCCGTGACTCATTAAGTTCACCTATCACACTAAGCTTTCTTTTGTTTAGGCATGGTTTATTGAGGATGACCCCATTGTCTGGGTTCACATGACACACAAATCATTACTTACAAATTACAGTAGCTAGGTTCACAAAACCTGCTGAGCCAAAACCAAATTAAGCACCTTACAACTCAGGGCAATGCGTGAATTAATGTCTTTAAACCATCTTTTGTTTCTCATGTAGGAACAGCATCTTCCTCTACTTTCTTGTGTCTTTTTAAAAAATGACCAGCCTCCCTCAGTGTCTTTACATGAATTGCTTTATCAAAACTTTTCTGTCCTATTTGGTTAAGTCTTACTCATAACCTAGAATAACACCCGGCACTATATTCTAATAGCCAAGCCCACCTGAACAGATAATATATACAGCCTCCGATCGGGTCATTGAAAGTTCATCTTTTTCTATATGGTCTGTAATGCCACATTTATTGCTGTGCACTGCTCTATGTGCTTTCAGCTGCATGCTTCCATGCTACATGTTGAAGTAATTTATGTTTCTATTTACTATCTATTGAAGCCCTTTGCTTTCACACCCTGACTGTATAGAGCAATATATTTTATGGCTATGGTGTATCATGCATTAAAGGCCAAGACTCAGATGATGTCACATGACACAATTTATGTTCTATGGGCTTTTAACTACATTGCAATGAAGATAGAAATCATGCTGATGTCTCATTAAGTAATAATCATCATATTATTTTTATACTTATACTTAGTGGTTTGGTAAATACAAGTGGGAGAGATGAAAAAAGGGGCAGCATGGAATACTACTGTTCTGATTACCTTATTCCTTTCCATGGTACTCCATGCCATCCTTTTTTTCCTGCCTGTCCCAAGACTTGGGTGCAGCCTCTATACTAGAGTTTCTCAACCTTGGCAACTTTAAGATGTGTGGACTTGGAACATGCTGGCTGGGGAATTCTGGGAATTGAAGTCCATATGTCTTAAAGTTGCCAAGGCTGAGAAACACTGCTCTATACCAAAACTATTAATGTGATGGAAGGGAAAAACATATCCCCACTCTTTCCTAAAATAATGACAGGCATAGAAATTCTCCTTAGTTTTTCTCTGCTTCCATTCCATGGAATTGCTTTCAAAAACTCTTAAAAAGAGCATTTCCAAACAAGTCTCATACATAGAGTGTGGTGTTCCTGTATTGATTTTGTTACAGGATGGCCAAAGAAGGTGCAAGAAGCATATGCTCTTAGCTGTTACTAGGATTCTATGCAAAGGTTTCTGCACTAACAATATACTTTGCCAGTGAACATGCTGAAAAAGCAATGATGATGTGCGCAACAGGAACAGTAAGCGTTTTGAAACAAATGGATGTGTAAAAAGTTTACTATCCCTGCAAGGAAGGATGCAAGAATAAAAAGGAATGTAAAAATATCCATTTTAAAAGTTTATTAAAGCCCTTGTCTCTACAGCAAGTAACAAAGACAAAAAGTACTTCAGCAGCCACCTTTAGGAATGATTTATTAAAATGCATCACCTCAATAGTATGGAAGCACTTTACCAAGTGCCTCTGAGTGAACAGCAAGAAATGCTGTTTTCAAATAAAGTGGTAATGTCACAAAAGAGAGATAAAGGAAAAAAAGAAAGTAAAGCGTGGTAAAGAATCTGTGATTACTGAATGTGCTCAATCTACATACTGTGGTATGGAGATGACCATTAATTTCAGTCAATGGATTGGATCTAGACTGCAAGATAAATGAGGCAATAAGTAAACTGTGTCTCTCTGCTGCTGTACCATGTGGATTTTACATGGATCAGGCATCACATGCAAGCTGGCAAAAGCAAAGCCTGCCTGCAGTTTCACGGTTTAGATACTTGCAGGTATTTTACTGCAACATTAAACAAACAAACAAAAAACTTTGGATCAATATCCTGTGCATAGGTGCTAACTTCAAGTATTCTACAGGATGCTGTCCTATCACAAATGTTGAAGGAACATTCATTTGCTAATTAATCCACCTTCTGTGCCTGGAAGATGCAAGGTGGTATCATCTTGGTCATTCCCGGCGGCGGAATGTTTTAAGCAAGTCATAATTTCCCATGAAGTGGTAGGTTTACTTCGTTGCAGCTTATCACAGAAAAACAATTCTGTAATGAAACTGAGCAATCTCCAAACTTAGGTTCTCAGCTGAAATTTGTGGTCAGAATAAAGGCCACTCACAAGAATTAGGAAGGGTCTCGTCTGAGAGGCTTGCTTGGATTACAGTTTTATTTTAGAGAGGCTACTTTTACAAACTTCATAGAAAAATACGTATCCATTCCAAATCTACATGTCAACAGCATTTCTATACTGATTTTTTAAAACTATTTCGGTATGATACTGAATATAATAAAATAATCTAAGAGTATATGTGGCATAGACACAAATGGCATTTATAGTATGATCTACCTAATCCAGCTAATACGGATCAAGGATTACTTTATATATGCATCATCTAATATTTTCACTTGATGATTGGAAATTACATGTATAAACTGACAGTACTAAAAAGTGTTGTTTTTGAAATTGATATTCAAGTTCTGTTGGGAATTTCTAATTATGATTCACATACACCTATTTTCATTTGTTGCTATAGTATGCTTAAATAGAACTCAGATCTGGATTAAAAATAATCCAGATGACCACTAGATGGCAGAAGAGAGATACAGAAAACTCTTTGCTGTCATCTACTGGTTATCCAATTTTTGCAGCCCATATCTAGCAGATCTAGCCTGTTTGTGTGCGTGTGTGTATGTGCACACTCACACACACACACATATACATGCACTCTATTTATGTTGATGAAACTTATTTTCCTTTAACTTTCTCTAAATTGCTACTAATATACATCATGGCTTTTGATATGATCTAGTTCTAAATCCATATACATTCTTGCCAACCAAACAAATGAAAAGTTAGTGTGATATTTTTGATTGTCTATATTCAGAGCTGATGAATAATTTTACTGTATCTTTTTTTATAAACCCCCTGATTAAAACTTAAGCAGCCAAATATCTTAGGCATTTAACTTGTGTCCTTCTCTATCAGAGTAAAATTGGGCATTTTCCTATACACAATAGAGGGGGAAAAAAGCAATTACTATCAATCAGTGACTAAGCAACAGATTGGAGTATTTAGAAAGACTCATTCATACACAGATTTGCAGCAGTGTTCAGCTCCTCTGATTAGATTCCATAGATTTTAAATTGTAGCTAATTAGGCTGTCATAGGTTCATTAATGGCTCTACTGATTCAGCACTCCCTCACCTGCATGCATATTAAAGCTCATTAGCTCCCTTGTCTAAAATACCACCTGCATTAATTGCTGCTGATGCACTAGGACTCTTCAGAAGCCTCTTCTGACAACGGGTTTACCACTGCCCCCCAAAAGGCTCTTTTTGAGAGCAGTTCACACAAGGTCCATGGCAATGCACACACGGTAACACTGCAGCTGTTGTTAAGGGCAGTCAATCCTGTTTTCTGCTTAACAGCAGGAAATGAAATTAGTAATGCCCAAACTGTAATACTTAACACTGGGTGAGTTTGTTTTCCCTTCAGCCTTTCCTGGAGGTTGTCTAATAAACTGTATTTTATACACTCTCCAAATGCCAGGGAACACAGATCTGTAATAAATCTGCAATGACCAAAGATACGGGGAAAGAGTGAGCTACGGCTGAAAAGTGCAGTCCAGTCCAGCACTTCGGAATGATAATGCCAAGTGCTTGACATGTGGACTGACTATATCTCCATATGTGTGTGTGTGTGTTTGTGTGTTGGCCTAATTACTTGCTAAAATTGAGCACAAAAGGAAAAAAAATGGCCAACAATTTCTCAAGGGCAGGGATCCTCCTTTTTGTGGTAAGAGTACTGCTACCATGGGTGGGGGAAGCTCCCAGAGCCAAATAAGAAAATCATCTTTCATCAAAATAAATGTTGGACCTCTGCAATCATGCGCTACCAATTTAATCTCTTGGCCATCTGAACATTTGATGTGGTCATATCTAGCATTCATACAAGAATGCAAAATTTGTATGTGTGTGTGTGTGTAAATGTGTGAATATATGTATGTATGTGTGCATGCATGTATGTATGTATGTGTGTATATATTGGTGTGTATGTATGTGTGTGTATGCACACACACACATACACACATTCACCAGTTTGGTCTAGTGGTTAAGGTGCTGGGCTAGAAACCTGGCGACTGAGAGTTCTAGTCCCGCCTTAGGCATGAAAGCCGGCTGGGTGACCTTGGGCCAGTAATTCTTTCTCAGCCCAACTCACCTCACAGGGTTGTTGTTGTTGTGTTGAAAATAGGAGGAGGAAGGAGTATGGGGTATGTCCCCCACCTTGAGTTATTTATAAAAAATAATAAAGTTGGGATATGTTGATTTTTTTTATTTTCCTTACCAAGTTTGTTTCTGAGCCGGGATCAAAGAAACAGGCAGTTGCATGAAATAAGTTCTTTATTCTTCACCCAAGAGCAAAAGCAATGACAGCAAGCTGTTAGGTGGGTGATTGCTCAGGACCCCCTCCTTACAGCCCATTATATACATTCCATTCAACTCCTCCTTTAGAATACCACTCCTTACTCAGTTACCCATACTCCCTTAACAGTATTCCATACAAAGACCTTCCTTCTGTCCTTGTGAGGACCCCTTGACCATCGCTAAACAATACCTTTCCTCTGAAGAAGCTACCTTTGGAATGTATACCTTATCTTTCTATGGGCATAGCTATCTATCAAGGCCTGTGAGAAAGGAAGAGTAAGAAGGCCAACAAAACTCTTCAAGAAAATAAAACATGATTTCTGAGCCATAATAACAGTGCAAATGTTCTAATATATGAATACTAAATATAAAATATATTTGCATGTAAGTTTGATATATGTCAAATCTTCTATCAGATTAAAAAAAATCTCTCTCTTCAATATATATATATATATAAAATCAGTCAATCTGTCTAGGCAGCTTCAGTCTCATATAAACAATAATGTGTTGGTCTTTTTCACATGATGATACTTTGCCATCCTGCTGACTAATGGTAAAAGTAAAATTCAGATGAATCATTTCTTCAGGTGATCACTTGCTGTCGTTTTCCCCAGAAGCATATCACCTGAATTCATGAGCTATCAAAATTCCTCAGGATGAGCCATATTTGTATTTCTGCTCAAAGAAACCTGATAGGAAATCCTGATGATAAATTTAAATTTAGAATATGGAGTTTTCTCTTTCATTGGCAAATTTTGCTTGCCTGGAATAAGTGGGTCTCTTGGTGGTAGATAACAGTGATAGAAGATAGTAAGATAGCTTGCAATCATTACATAAAAAGAAGGGTATGTGCATTTGCCCATGCAAAGTTACTGAATTCCTTGAACCTAATCTGTTTTCCCTCTTCTGCATACTGTTTGAGGTACATGAGATTTTGCAGAACAACCCATGAAGACAAGTTTTAGCACATGCATAAAGTACATGTTTCCATGCCAAAGGTTTCCAGTTCAGTTTTCAATTTTTCCAGGTGAACTTGGAAAGATCCAGAACCCATTGTTGAGCGGAATAGATACCCAGCACCCGCAGGCCTCTTATGGCCTCTAACTCCAATGTTGCAACCCACATAGCTCTCTCATGTGCACCACCAATTCTCATCCCCAAATTCTTAATGTAATTAAGTCCCTCTTTTGGGGGAGATCGGCTGTAATTAAATCTGAACAATAAATAAATAAATAAATAAAAAATAAAAAAATAAAAAAATAAAAAAATTGCTTTGTATTTTAATCCATGGCCCCCAAAAAGGCAAAGGTGGGGATTTAGCCTGAAGTCCCAGCCCAGATCACTGGACATGCCACCTGAGGCCTTCAGAAGCTGCAAAAATATATATTAATTATGATTCCCAGATGGAAATATTTGCTCACCCTGATAAAGTAGATGAGCTAATGGTGTGATTCTGCATAAGACAGCATATTCCTTTTCTAGATGTTCATTTTCTTTTTGCTGTCTAAATTAGCCCTTTCAATCAACCTCTTTTATAATCCAACCAGTAAAAAAATTATGCTCACAGTTCAAATAAATCTCATAACCTTGTGTTGTTATAATCACATTGAATGAGCAGGTCATATTCCGGTATCCCCCCACCATGAAAAATTGTGTCTATTTCTTTTTCTCTCTTTCTCTCTTATTTTTAAGAAAAAGAAAGAGAGAGAGAGTCCCTCTCAATTTATTGCTGCAGTGTCTTTTTTCTCAGCTTATTGAAAGGAAAAGAAAGTACACACAGCTTTAAAGACATTACAGAAACCCCACCTGAAGGACAGTTCTTTGAAGTCTAAAAACATGTATAATCTACTTTTACTTAGTCTAACAGAACAGCTATATTTACCATGCTTATGTCATTATGGATTTTATTTTGTTCCTAGTACAAGGTATATGATAGTCTGGAGATTATCAATTTGGGATACATCTGAAAGTTGTCTTTGATCTCCTTAAAACTATCAATCTTCAGCCTCAGAAGGAACAAAGAGATAAGAGGAAGCAGAAACCTCATTTGCATTAGATATCTCTGGACAGAAAAAAAAAAGTAGAAGGGGAGAGAAAACAAAGAACTAAAAAACAAAACAGCCAGAGGTCTTGATCTTTTTCACTGCAAGGTCTTGGTAAAATTGCTTGTTTTATAGCCACAGAGACATCCAACACATTGTAGCAAGAAAAACAAAACAAAACTAGTAACTCTATTATTGTAATGGGCAGAGGAATTCTTCTCAGGGCTTGTAAAGCCAAGATTTGTTTTTACTAATTAACCTAAACCTAAACCACATGTCAGATATAAATAGACACTGTAAATACCTTTGGTTTGTTCTCAGAAATAGATCAAATTAATGTTTTAATTATAAGACAGTTCTCAGAAGTCCCATGCAGTTAAGAGCTATGTTTGAAAATAATATTTTGTTCTATTTCCCCCATCCAAAACCTCTTTTCATATTGCTTCATTATTGCAGAAGAGGGAACATTTTTCAGTCAGGGGCTACACACACATACACACCCCATTTTCATCCTTGGTGTAGGAGACATGACAGTAACATGGTGGCATTATTGGAGTAGATAAGGCTGAAATACTGACCTTTGGAAATATTTAGGCTTTAGGGATTATTTTATAGAGGTTTTTACAGCTGAACTAATCAAAGAAAGAAAGTGAGAAAAACCACAGTTTTGCTGCCAGATTTCAACAGCACAATATTGGAGGTTCTGAAAGCAATAAAAATAGGTGTCGAGGTACATGTATCTAAGGGCCCATGGGTTGTCCATCGCTGTCCTCTTGCTTTACTTCTTGTCAGTGCCAGTGGCTTTTGCTGAAGGATATTGGGAGAGCAGAACAGGCTAGCCTGCCATGCACCCCTCAAGCCACAGTTGCAGAAATGCAATGTAGGTTACCAAAATCAGATGCAATTGCCAATCCATCCATGGAATATGGAGAGATGTCATGTTAACTCCTGAACCTTGGGCTGGCAAAGGACAAGATCTCACCTCTCTTTAGGCTTCAGATGTCATCATCTTCCATTACCTTATATAGCTCTAGAAGAGGTTGGAAGAATAATTGGCTATATAAACATAAATCAAAGCAGTGGTTGCCTTTTGTATGACCACTTTGTTTGATGTAAAGGTATTCACTATTTGCTTTTATTTGCCTTTTGTGTGTGGAGACCAAAGAAGACAAAATCTTGAATGCAAAGATGTAGGTTCATTTTCATTTGCATTGATAATCTATATTCAACTTCCACATACTCATTGAGGGGGTGTATCAAAATACAAAAATGAAAAGTGAAAAAAAAGAAAGTTTCAAGCCCTCCCAGAAGAACAGCAATGATGGTTTTGGCAGGAAACAAGCATCACATTGTATAGTGAAGGACAGGAAGAATTTTGGTAAGAATCTATAATTTCCAAGTGAATAACCGACAGTTTTGAACTTCTCTGTTCATGTTCACATTTCTCCAATTTTTGAGATTCGGTTCCCTGAACAACAGATATATAGGAAAAGATTTTAGGGGAAGGTGGAAAGAAAAATGTGTAGGCAACTGAAAAAATAAGGATACACTACTCAGAAGAAATGTATAGATTGGACAAAAATGGATATGCAATATACACGCATTTTCATATAGACTTCTTAAAAATTGTAAACATGTACTCGAACAAGCTGAGAATTGGAAAAAAAATGAGAAATGGAGAGAAACTGAAATTAAGAGGTTATTATTTTTCCTTTCAATTCTTCATGGCCTAGCATTTTTTTAAATCTTTAGAGCTTTTTCCTCCTCTGTCGCCTTCTCCTGCAGTACACATCATACACACACATTGCTCAGGAATCACTCAAGCATGTCTTGATAGATGAGCCATTCCTTTAATCATTTTACATTGGCTGTCGGAAGTCTTAACTATGATTTTCCATCAGATGTTGATCTAAGACAAATCACTAACATTCTTTCAGCATAAGTCTTTAGATAAGTACTGGCGGTCTATCCTGGGGAATATTATATTTAGAAATATCTGTGATTAACGTTCAGAAGAGAAGTGAATTACGGAATTGCCAAGCAGAACAAATACAGGAATGCTTTTCTTGTTGGATAAAATGTTGTATTTCTGATTCTGATTCATTGAGACGGTCACTTGATTTTAACATATACATTTAGAAACATTCTTTTTTTCTTTTCCTTTTTTATTCTGCTTCTTTCCTCTGCATACTATAATCTGAATAAGCCCAGCAGGCAATATCTTTTAGCCAAAACAAGAAGGACAAAGGGCAGCAGAAAATTCAGTCAGCTATATTGACACACACTTGTCATAAAGTAGATTATCCTTCATGAGATTGTGAGCGTATAGGCAAGACCTCCCAGAATGAAATCTCATTTATCTCTAATAGGAACTAGTATGTGTTGTCTCCAAGGGTCCTTTCCATTGAACCCTAATAATTGTATATCAATCACATATCACTTCCAATGCATTATCATTTTAGAAACTACTATTGCTAGACGGTGTGTTTCTTGATTTTTTTCAGGGATGAAAAATAACCAGAAATTGCATGTCCTAAAATGCGATTTGAGATTTAGCGCTGCTGCTTGAATCAAGGTTAAAAAAAAAGTTATATGACTGTGTTTGTGTGTATGTCTGTGTGTCTGTGTGTATTTAATAGCCTCCATTAACCTTAGGTAATGTGTATCATTATTATTCTTATCATCAAAGAATAATACAGTACAAAGAACACATCTGTGACTGGTGTTCTTTGGAAATTTGAGTTCCAACTAGGATCCTAGAAATTATCCACATAATATCATTTGCCAAGCAATGTGGCTTTTTAAAATTCACGGTTGATATAGATGAAATATTTAATTCTTGTAAAAATATGTTTATTCTGTTCGTTATTCCACATAACCTGGCAATAGCTACAGGGATGACTTTGCAAGATATTTTCCATAAGTTACACATTTTGATCATTAGAATTCTGTAGTTTTTTTAAAAAATCAACTGTTTTTCCTCAATTCTGCTATCCCTGGATATTGCCATATGTACAAAAATTGCTTTTTTCTTGTAATTATTTTTATAACTGTGTGCTGCATTCTAGATGGAGATCAGTTTGCATGTGATAATCCTATACAATTTTAACATCATCATTTTCAACGATTGTTTCAATGTTGTGATTATACACATTTGAGAAACTTGGCAATTATAACTTTTGCTTAGATGCCAATGGATCATGTTATTGTTACTCTATTTTATCATATCATTATATCATATTATTATTCATAATTTTCCATATAGATGTTTGTGATACAAAGCTTCTGTAATAAGAATGATATATTAAATTTATAAACCACCTAGAGTCACTGGGAGTTGGATGGTATATACATTTAATAAGTTATGATTATGATTTATTTATCTAACTTGAGAATAAAAAGATCATTCATTTTCCTAAGTTCAACAGAACTTACCATCAACATTGCTGGCCTGAGCAGAACTTGAGAAGAGGATAAATATAATATAAATGTCTTAAATCTTTATGGAAGATTCCTTAGATCTATACATGGGATCTTCTATTTATTTCTGGTTTTGTGTATCTGTGTTTTGAAGTTGTATCTAGGTATTCAGATAACTTTTCATACCTTCACATATTGCAGATAAGTATTCGTGATATGTGTAGGGAAGTAGATGAAATATAAGCAAATCTTTGAGAATACTAGTAACTGACTATTCCATTTCCAGAACCGTTTTTTTTTTTCAAACAAACAACAACAAAAAACCTAGTGCAAGGTTTTGAGTAGGATCCAAACTTTGGGATGTTTATCTGCACTCTAACTTCTAAATCTTTGTGCCTCATCTATCACTCCATGACATCTGACACCTTGATAAATCATCGTTTATTCCTAATTCAGTTTCTTGCTCAAATTTGCAATTTTCAGCAAGTGAGATGATTACATCAACATTTTTTTTATGAATTCTGATTTCTAGCATATTAAAGTTGCCTTACTGAAAGGGAGCAGTGAAACTTTTCATTCCTTAGTCACCAGTTCAAGTCACAACTGAGCCTATAGTGTTCAACAATATATTTTATGGGGAAAAAATTAAAATTTAAAACAATATTAATTATATGGGTATATTATTACCAGTTTAATTTATGTGGCCATGTTTTATTATGATAAAGAAAAAAACAAGTGCAACAACATTTTGAAAGTGGCAACATTTCCAGGGAGCATAGATAAAAAATGGAACTGGAAATTGCATTTCTTTCTTCACATATAGATAAAAATATGATTGTTATAGTTATATATTGCAGAAACTAAGATAATTTATTTTGTATGGCCACTATCTTTACTTATGTATTCTCTTGCTTAACTGTGATCTGCCTTTCTCCACATTTCTTAGTGCTGTTGGTTGACACCTGTGTATAATGATCATATTCCCAGCAATGTCCTCCAGGAGAAGGGAAGATGGATCAGAATAATGAAATTTATTTTTATTTATTTATTAAATTCATACGCCACCCATCTCACTATAAAAGAAATCAGCATCATGGTGTTGCGACCCAAGCCCTGCCTCTTTAATTCATGTCACAATCTCACAAACATATTGGAGTGGACCTTCTAGCATGATTCCAATGAAGCAGCAAGATCCTGTGAACATCACTGTATATACCTAAAACGTCAAGGATGGGTGGATGGATGGATGGACAGTCAGACAGACAGATAAGAAACTGTAATAATGTATCAAGAAAGAGGTCTTGGATTTGCAGTAAAGCTTACCGAATATTTCAGTCTAGCATAAGACAGTTATTGTATGAATAAGGTGAATTCTATGGTAAGTATTTTTAGGAAAGAAATTGAAGATAAACTTACCTTATTAATCTTATACAGGCACTATAAAAAGTAGTAAGATATTAAAATGAACCATCTCATATGATCTGCAATGCAGGTCCTAGACTCCACAAATATAGCCCTATAAAGGAAGCAGCGTTTTCTTCAGATATGTGGCCTGAATGCCACCTGCATCACCTACCTCATAAACCAGCATTGCAGAGCAGAGTTATTTAGTCCTTGGCTCATATACTGGCTGGACTCATGTTGTAACACTTGAATAGGAGTATTATAATGTCCTTCTTCAAAGTTCTGCATCAGGCAAAAACCAAAAGTAATCCTGAAGTTAAGCTGCCTCTTCCTTGTTCTCCTTTAGGAAAAAGGTGAAAACTATTCTCTTCTGCCAGGATGATCAAGCTTAGATGGGTGATTATGACACTGCTATAGATTATGCTAGTGATTGACTGATTTGTGTTATGATATTATGTGCTTTTATAGTTTTATTTATGATCGTTTCATTGGATTGTTGTGATATGCCTAGAGCTTATGGCTGGGGTGGCAAATATATGATGTGAAATGTATAAATAAATTCCCAAATCCAATTTCAGGTATTATCTTTATTGGGCCATTCCAGGTTACAAAATAAGTTTTTAAAAACTCTTCATACAGGACAAAAACAGCGAGAAATAATGTGGCTGATGTTCAAACCACATCTGCACACAGACAGAGTCTGGGAGTTGTCTGCTATACCTCCCAACTTTTCTTCCTGACCATGGAGGTGATATTTTGTGTGTTTAGATGAATATGCTTAGAATTTGCTCTGCAATTGGAAAATCCAGTCACATTCAGTTGAAAGTGTAACCGTAACCCTAACCCCCTTTCTCAATATGGGAAGGGTGAGAACAGAGCCAGCAGAAGCACAGAGCCATAAATTTAGCCCTCTGGTAAAAACTGTAGGAATGCAGTTGTCTAAAAGCTTACTTTTGTCAGCTATTATTTTGTCAATTATTATTATTCACTATAAAAACATGTGGAATTCATTTTTTTCAATATGTAGTGTGGCTTAGATTCCCCTCCTCCGATTTCCAGGAGATTGGACAAATTTTTGAAAATAGCTGTCTCATGCATAATAGCCAAGATAAGATCTATGATGTTATCATGATTAGAAACAGTGTGCCAATGATTGCTGGATGACAGGGGCAAACAATGGGGGCAAACAACAGGTAATCATATGCTCCCTATGAACCTCTGAAGTCAGCTCCCTGTCCTTATTGGAGATTAGACAATATCTATCTCAATCCCAATATTCTGTGTCATCCCCAGATGCAATACAGTGTCTAATCTCATTGAACAAAATATTCTACTTTTTTATCACTGCACTGAACTATGATTCAATAAAAAGCAGGGTGATCTCATGACTATCAGGAACATAGATAAAGTATCTCTTTAACTCAAACTAGACTCCTAACATTATCATCTTTTGGAGTGTTCTTTGTAATAGTACAGAAGTGGTTTGTTATTCCCTTCTGGGATGTTCTCCAACTTCCCTAGCTTAGTTTACAGCCCTGGAATTCAGTGGATGTCTCCCATTCAACTACTCATCAGGCCTCACTCTGCTAAATTCTTTAAAGGTCAGTCAGATACTGCCACCTGGTGAAGCATCAGGAGCTTTGGAAGCTGGCAGAAATCAGAAGAAAATCCACAGCTGAAGGCTTATCAGAGGTACTTGGCTGAGGGACCATTCAAAACCCAAGTTGGTATTCCACCTATAATGTATTAAAAGCTCCAAATCTTGGGTTTGCTTGGGTGGGGGTGGGGTGGAATTAGAAGCACACAGATGTTCTTCCAATTGACAACTCTAGTATTTGCGTATAGAATATGACACTTCATACCATGGGGAAGTTAGCTAAATTGAGATTTTGGACCTAATGATCTGATGTCGGCTCCATTCTGGATCTTGCAAGGCTTTTCAGAAGGCAGTATAATTTCCCTTGCTTCAAATATAGATGAAGCTGCAGATTTCAGTGCATATTATTTCAGTGCATATTATTTCATTCACAGATTTCAGTGCATATTATTTCCAAATGAGGGAGGCAGGGCTGCAGTGTTTGATACCTTTTCCTTTTCACTGTGCCATCTTAGATCCTGGACTTCAGCTCCAAAGTCTTGTCTTGCTGGCCCTGCTGGATACATGCCCCTATCAGAATCCCACAGCTTTGGATCATGGCAAACCTGTGTTCTTTCTTCAAGTCCCTTCCAACTATTATTTTATGACTGGAATGTAGCAATTGTTGGAGAAGATACCATCTGAAATAGTCTGGATCTGCATTAAATTAAACTGCAGAACAGAGAAGAAAGTAGTTTCTACAATGAAAAAAGATTTTTTTCTCAGGCCCAAGTCACTGCTCAGACTTTTCATCCCCCACTCTTGCATATGTCTGCTTCTGATGCTAATGAGGATAAAACATTTTGTGTATGTGGGCATTAGTTATGCATACCTCCCCCCCCCATATATATGAATGAACATCCTTTTCAATCAGTTTAGAATGCAATCTGCATATGGCCATCTCATTCTTTTAACACTGGATATTTTATTCCTCTCTAATTCTGCTTAGGACCCACTGTAGCCATACTTTCTGCCTTAGATTAATTACCCTGATCTAATTCATTTAGTAGAGGACAGCTGTGGTACGTGGGTTGCCCACTGATGTATTGTGTTAAATGACGCCCATCTGTCATTCCAGCATATCAGCATGAATTCTGTGTCATCCACTTCATTGGCTCTGCTGAGATGTGAAGTACAGCTACAATGTTTACTACTGTTGTTAATTTAATATCTACACCTTTAATAACCTGACTGCTGTCATTTGCTGAACAATGATACATGATGGCCAGTGAAGAGCCAGGGAGAAGGCATTAACTAGACAGCTTATGAGACCAGTTGTAGTTAATTAGCGCACTTCTGGGCAAATTTACCACTGTAGGTCTTTTAGGGCATTCTCTTGCAGAAATGACTTCCTGAAAGGGTTCCCCCCACCTCATGCTTTTTAACTTTATCGTTGACCATCTAAATTTGTTAAGCCATTCTCCTAACGAAGAGAAATGCTCTTTCACCTGTCAGTTTATCTTGACATATCTCATACGTATCTCTGGGAAATATATAGCCAATTCTTCTATCCTTTATTAGATACTGCAGTACAGTAAAAAAAAAAAAATTCTTCCAGGGATTCCCTTCTTATCTCACTAGACTTTGCAGCTGTTGGAACACCGGCGTCAAAGACTACTTTTATTATTTATTTATCATTTATTACCAAGGCTTATATGCTGCCTCAATTATACACTCTAAAGGTTTACAATCCTATAATCCAGCAAGTCAGACAATGCCACAATACGGTACTACTATAATAGTCTAAGAACCCTTATAACAAAAGCAGTTCCTTCCATTTCCTGGAGAAATCATCATAAATCAGTGAATCCCATTGTTCAGCCTCGAGAGTTTCCTCATCCCCAAATCTGTGAAATAGGAATATAAAAAGAAATCTTGCCACTGAGAGTTGTACGTACATAAGACTATGTACATTTTTAAAAGGGCTTAGAGAAAACCTGCACCAGAAATGTTTGCATTATTTATAGATGAATGTTTTAAAAACAGATAAAAATAAAAATAGTTCTTGGGTATATGTTAAGTGTTATGTAAAATAGAAGGAAATGCATATAAAAGCTGCAGAAATTACAAATATGAACAGTAATAAAACTATCCACTTTTTCAAAAAAAATCCATAGGAAAAATTCTGCCTTAACAGGGACAATAAAGTAAAGAAAACATCTGCTGATTTTCATGTTTTGCATCACTCAGAAGCAAAGGAAGTGCATGTATTATTCAAATGCAAAAATCAGATCCAAACAAAGCATAATTAATTTACCCCAAACATTTTCTGAACAGATTCTATTTGGGAAAGTACAATATTGAGCCTGTTGGACTTCTAATGGGGAAAATTCCACAAGCTAGATATCTCCACCTAAAAACCTGTTTCTAGTAGACATCCTTCAAGCTTCATCTGAAAATAACTCTTCCATCACGACTGCCAATGCTGGGGGAGAAACACATTTTTCAAACAAAATCCCTATTTAGCCAATATATGTTTTAAAATCGCAATGTGCCCTGATATTATGAAAACTGATGAACACTTTTAAACACCTGTGAACATTTCTGTAAGTTGAACTTGAAAAAACATGTCTGACAATTCTGAAGCCCAGAATGCATCAGGTTGCAGATTAATCAATATTAGGGATAAAAATCCTGTAATGCGAGCTGATAGGCAGTAGGATGTCAACAAAATGTAAGAAATAAAGCAGGGGGACTGCCAAGAGGAACAGTGGTGAAAATGGTTGGCACAGGGAAGAAGCATGTTTATGCCGTGTCCAATACACACTCAGCCACAGCAAGAGTGTAGAAACTGTAGCCATGGGTCTTGGCCTCCTGAGCCTTTGCCAAGTGTTAACATCGGAGTACAACTTGTAATGTGACAAAAAGAGGGGTGGAATATGAAATACATGAGAGGTAGTCATATTCCTGAATTTAAGTAATTGAATTACATGCTAATTACATGTAATTTAAATTTAATCAAATTTAGTATTGTACTGACCATCTACTTTTTACCAGGTAGGGCCCACTCAGCCCAAAAGTTTGCTTGTCTCTGTTTTAAAACCACCATGGCCCAGGTATACACCATTCCTAATCATGGGATAGGAAACTTGGGCATTCCTATTTACAGGAAGAAAAAAAAAAGAGCCAGTTTGGTGTACTGGTTAAGGCATCAGGCTAACAACTGGGAGACAATGAGTTCTAGCTCCGCCTTAGCCACAAAGCCAGCTGGGTGACCTTGGGCCAGTCACTCTCTTTCAACTCTAGGACGGAGGCAATGGCAAAACACTTCTGAAAAACCTTGCCAAGAAAACTGTAGGGACTTGTCCAGGCAGTCACCAGGAGTCAAAAACTGACTTGAAGGCAGTTAAGAAGACTTAACAACAGCTGCTCCACCCACATCACTATAGCAGTGGATAGAATAACTTCATCTAATAACAATCGTAATCCGACATGTTGTCTTGTTTCATTTGTTATGGTTCACCTTAGTCCTGTTCTTGCAAGTGGTGTATAATCCTCAATACTCTGAACAGATATAATCATTTATTTAAATATGAAACTCTGCTGGTAGGATTACCTGTTTTTTACTGTTCTTTTTTTTTTTGTACTCAGGTGGCATTCCTTAATGCTATTCCTACCAACAAAATCTAAATCATATTCCACATAAATGGCTTCAACCCAAAGCAATCACATGTCCAATGTGTTCCTAGACTAGAACATTCAATCTTATTTTATTTTGCAATGAGAATTATTCTCCTTTGCTTATAGTTTTTTTTTCTATCAACCAGAAGTGCTACTTTTATTTAATTGCTAAAAATAGGAGATGATTAATGGAAGTCAATCTTTTTTTTTTATTTTCTTTAATGTCAATCTAAACATTCAGCAGTTATTTTGGTGATGCACTTAAAATTGGAATTTTCAGTCTAATAGAATTTTCCAACATAAGACTGTATTAATAAGGAGATAAGAAGGTTTTAAACAGTGTCTTTCAAAATCATTCCTTTAGTAATTTCTATATTTTTTACAAACCTCTTTTGTCAGTGATGTTCGAGATCACATTCATTCTTTAAACAGAATGGCCCAACCCCACTGTTCCCCATAGTAGAGCTAAGTATTAAATAAAATTTCCTTTATTATGCAGCGATTACTGAGTTTTAGACACCTTTTGAGCTGCTGGCAAAATAGAAAAAAAAACTCAGCCTGAAATGATGCACAGTTAGAGTTCAATAGTTCAAATCCTTCCCTCAATAGAGGCAGAGGCCTCAGATACAACTTGTCCCCCATTTTTCATGCTGCTCTTTCATCAGTCCCCGGGAAGATTAAGACCACCAGGAAGGCCACTCTTAATGATCCACTTGGGGATGAACAAAGGATCTAGGAGTAAGACATCCCAAAGACAATCCACACCTCCATGGCACAATTAACAGCCATTCAGGTGTAGGGACAATGCAGCCACCCTGGAAGACATATGGGGTTCCCTCACCAACCTTTGCCCAGACTGAAGAAGCTGCTTGGACAAGCAGTGAAACGTTTCTACCAAAAAGAAAGAAATCTAGTTGCCATGACTCAACCTATAGACAATTCCACCTCAATGACTGAGAATCTTCATCAACATAGAGTTCAATGTGATCTCAGAAGCTTATCTTCAGTATCAGTGATGTAGAGCTCATTCCTCATGTCCCTCTAACCAAACACACTCCACAAAGTGTTTTTAAATTACATGACTTCATGATGTTGCCTTCATCTCATTCCCAGCCCACAATACAGGCAGGTTATAGCCATCTTTAGCTGTTCCAGTTTTAAAGTAGGGTTTTCCCTCTTCTCCCATCACTTTGGCATGGACACAAGCTGGGATATTTGGATGACAATGTGATTTATGTTGTCAGGGGCTTCAATCTGTCCATCTTTTCTGGACCACTTCAAGCTGGTACAGGCGGGCACCCTCCTTTCTGTTTGCTGGGCACTGATCTGAATGGCCATTTTGGATTGGGCTGAAGAAAGTGCAGACATCTGGTTGTTGCAGAGACATCTGCCCATATAATACCTGACCAGTGATTTCTGAAATGGTTGTCAGATCTTATGTAGATCTTATGCTCAACTACATCAGAGCAGGAGGCCCAGGTATTTTTTCCAAGTTGTCCCCTCTGCAGTGAACTCTGAATATGTGTTGAAACCCAGATCTTGTATAGAACTAAAAATACATTTCAATGTATATATGAAGAACCTTGCACTGTGCCCTAATTTTTTTTTTTACCAGCACATCACAACATATGGCTTTTAGAAATTGAGTACATTGAAAAAATAAAAATAATTAAAAGTTAAATACTGTATCTTTTCCCTTTTATAAATATTCAGAGCTGAATAATAAAAACTGCATGAGTAGATTAAAAGTGATTTAAAAACTAATCCATAACTCTACTGTTCAAAATATTAACTTATTTTATTGTCATTGTTTTTGCTACAAATAACCTGAGAATAACTGACGTGAAAATTAAAATTTTCATTGAATATGATTGTAATATGAACCTTAATGAGTGGGTGAAAAATACACTTTTATCTGCACAATACTAACATTGACAATTTAGCAAGCGCATTCATACCAGCTGAAAATGCTATTTATCTAAATTTGACCTAGTAAAAAGGGTGAACTTGAAGTAATTAACTCAGGAGACATCAATGAAATTCAGCAAACCTATCTTTTGCATATTTCTATTAATAAGTTACTTACGAAAACTAGTGTAAACCTAAAAGTAGTAACATCTGTTCCATGTTAACAAGGATCCAATTCTGAAAGAATCATGTTGAACTTGAGTTAATAATATAATCTGATCATTGTGCTCATGTGCATGGTCTAATTTTCTGCTCTTACACCAAATAACTGATTAGAAAAAGAAACGAAATTCATAACAAATCTGAATATTTTGAACCGAACAAATTTGTATTCAAGCCAATTAATTATAAACTTTAATAACATCTCTAAACAGCAGTTCTGAATTATACATGGAAACGTGGCTCTGAAGATCTGGATATCTCTATCAAATTAAGTGATTAATTGCCCTCAATATCTTTAAGAAATACACACACACACACACTGTACACACATACATACACATTCAATCAATCGGTCTCTCGTGTTCTTTTCCAATCAGCAACTTTCAGTTCAATGGCTTCTATTTCACTTCATTTTCACAGCTCTAGATCAGTGCAGACATTTTGTCCAGACAGCTTCTTGCCTCTTTACTATACGTACATCAACACAACCAACATCAAAACAATGAATGAATGAATGAATGAATCCTTTAGTTACTGCTTCACAATCAAGTGAATGGGCCCCGGCTTGGTAGACTAGGATAGACAAAAGACCTTTTCAACATTGGCTTTCCCTTTCACATTCTATTCATATTACATTTTCCACTTACATTTTCCGTATGTTTTGAAGGTAAGAAGTAGACAAAGGCTGGAAAGAATTACTGAGAATATTGAGGCATTCTTAATCTACCATCAACCATAATTCTATCTCTGCAGTATATATTTAAACAAGTATCCTTCTTTTATTCCACAGTTACATCAGCATTTGGCCTATTAATCACTACAATACTAGGGGATTATGCTGGTACAATCAATGGCATCACACTGATTTCTCTGCTGTCATAGCATCTTTTTTTATTATATGATATTTGATATGGAAATGCTGTTCTTTGTATTTTCATCCAAGCTGTTCACAACAAATGTTCACATTAAATCAAAGTTGACTCAGTTCAGTAAATGTTTAGAGTTCAATTTCAAGTTTCAGTTAATACATATGCAAGCCCTGGCAATGGTAACTTTTCAGTTTTGGCACGTTTTAAATACAAACTGTGAATATAGGCCTTTTTGTTTTGTGGATGCTATAAAAACCTAGATTAGGAACTAATGACTCTAACTTGAATGTCAATGATCACGGGTAAATTAACAGACCATATATTGTTAACAACCTAACAGCTATTAAGAATGGATGAGAAATTCAATCTGTCTAAATTTTTACATTAATTCATCAATTTCAGCCCTGATCGATAGATAGGAAAACCAGAAATACAAGTGGCTGCCAAAATCTGCACTTTGCAATATTCTGTAATATGGTTTACAGCTTAAGGGATGCATACAAAACTGCCTACACTATTTAATTGTTTGTTTGTTTTAACAAATTTATGTGTGGAAGTATTATAAAATATTAATGTGGAAGTATTACACAAATGTAAACTTTTTAGAAAAATATGTACAAAATCATATGCCAGCAGGACATGTGCATACTAGAAAAAGTGCATACCAAAATGCATGCAGATATTTATACAAATATCACACCTACAAGCCAGGTAAACTTGTACTGTCAATTGTGTAGTTTCACTATATAATATTAAATCCTCCTTTCTTCCTTTGCACTCAGGCTTCTACATATTATTTCATCCCAAATTTGTTACAAATCAAAATTACCCATTGAAATCCAGTAATCTAGTGTTGCCTCAGCAATAAAATTCATGTTCAAATAAAGAAAATTCTTCATTTTCTACTAGACCAATTCCCTCCCCACCTCTATGCATAAATGATAAAAGAAATTAAGTTCTGTAAATGCTGTGCATGCCAAGAACAGAGGAAGACACAATGGAAATGAATACAAATAAGACATCTCACAGCAAGATCTCTACCACAAGTGTGAAAAACACTGGGTATCTCATTAGCACAGAAATAAACAGCACTCTCTGCCTAAGGAGGTAACGGCTCTTTCTAAGCACTCTTAAATTCAAACACAAATGTCAAAACAAGATGTCTTTCAAGAAAGCAGTGTTAGACTTGGAATTTATTCATATGCATTTCATAAAGTAGCCTTCTAGAAGAAAGGAAGTTCGTTTCTCACTGTTATAGATACAAATGGTCAGCTATCTGAAGGCCTGGGAAGATATGACATTAAAAAATCACCCAGTGGTGATTTTTATAGCGGCACTATAAAAACTAAGACAGCACAAGGAACTTCATCCAGGGAAGGACAGGTCACTTCACTTTACTTTGCAGCCTCTTCCAGCCCTCCAATAATTGTATTGGCTTTGGAGTCTGCAGCTAGCCAAAATGATGGGAAAATTATGGCCCACCCATTTGGACACCCAGTGCAAGCCCCTCCCTTACATACTTGCATCACAATGCCTGATTTAAGTCTGCAAGTCATGATGTCATAATATGTTTTGTTACCTGCGTGCACACGCGTGCACACACACACACACACACCATGCAGACACCTACATGAAGCAGAAGCTTTTATTTCAGGTACAAAGGTGAGCTGAAGCAGTATGGCCCCTTCACTTGGTTTCTGGAGCTTGCTACAAGGGGATGGTTTCATTAAGACATCCTTGGAGAACAGCAACAATATTTAGTCACAGGCCTATTTCAACTTTCAAAAAAGTGGTATGTTTAGTCCTTTTTATCTCTTCATGTTCCTTGTATTCTCCAGTATGAAATGCTTTGTACAGCCATGCAGGCTCAACCATTTCAGACACGGATGTAGAATTTTCCACAATGGTGACAGTAGCCCTCAATGAAATATTAAAATAGCATGAAAGATTGTTAAGTGGAAGAAGTATGAGATTTCCACATGAAACTGAATTGGGCTGAGAGGGAATCTGAGGGGGGTGTTGCAGAGTAACTCCTATCAGAGCATTTTAAGTCCCTGTTAAACAACCCTAAGACTTGTACTGAATGGTTATCTCAAGAGTTGTTTAAAAATAAGGAAATGAGTTCAGGGAACTATGAAGTTAATTTTGGAAGTAACACTAGAGAGGTGTTCAGTCAATCCTTCAAAGACTTTTCTAATATTCCCATATAAACGGGAAATCTATAAAGTTTTTCACCTGTTGCTCCAAGCAGTTTTGTAATTCCTTACTACAACATTTCCTTTATCTTTAAGAGAAAGGAGAGTTTATTGCTTTTGTTATTCTATTCCCCATGCTGGCTGGGGAATCTGGGAGTTGAAGTCCACACATCTTCATGTAACGGAGGCTGAGAAACACTGTTCTAGTCATTAAGCTGCAGTGTTTCTGAAAGGATTCTACTTTATATTCCTTAAAGACACAAGAGTCATGTTAGGGTCTAAATCTGAGAGTCTCATTTTTCATTCTTTGCATTTCTTTAATTCATGACAAGTTCCCTGTACATTTTCTGAACTGTAAGTTAATGTGATGATGATACAGCTGATTCAGGTTGCCTTCCCCATCATCCCAAAAGTTTTACAGTAACTATACCAGGGGCTGGCATCTTCTGGGGGCAAACTTTCAAATTTTGAGTATGTCATGCACGTCTGCCATCATGAGATGGCTGCCATCATGGGAACTTGCTTGTTAACAAAATGGCTTTAGTGTTGGGTGTAGCTAATTATAAAATCTTCATGCACATTTTCTATCAACCCAAAATATTTTATAGTAACCCCAATTCACTTTGTCTTTTTTTCTGGGCAGCAGGTCACACCCTGTGAAGAAAGCAACATTTTCATAACTTGCAGAACCCAGAGGCATTATTGGGAATAAAGATGATGCTAAGGCTGGACCACCCATTTGTTTTAATTGTTTTATAGATGCTAAGAGATATCCATGGATGCATTTGTGCCTTATGAGCATTGGACTACCTTCCCCTGAACTATGAAATGGATGACCTTTCAAGTTGGGTAAATATAGTAATTAGACTTGAGCTATTAATTAGACTATATAAAGACCACCAGTCTCTTTTAAGGGCCAGATCTGGAGTTTGGTAATTGATCATGATTTTTTTGGTCATTCTGGGGACAGATCATCTTTCTATTATTTAGTATAGGGGAAATGTTAATTAATGGACATATTTAAATCATTCTGATTTTCAAAGCCAGAGTGGGATAAAATTGATAGGATAGTTTGGCCACTATTGTCCTTGCCTATTATAGAGGATGGGCCATGCTTTCTTTATCTGTTTTTTATCTGGCTACAGCTCCTGTTCTCTCCAACCCATCGCAGAGATGCTGTGATTGAGAAAATTGATGGAACATAAGGATCACACTGATTTGAAGGCAGAGCTGTTAGAATCCAGTACTCCCATCCCTACTATGAAAACCTTTTCTTGCACATTTGGTGTTGTAACTCTTAGTACAGCCATTTTTAACATGAGTGAGCTCCAGAGGCACTGGGACAAAGCTTCATGGTGAATTTTGAATGCAACCAGGGTAGGATGGGTTAGACCCCTTTGCTCTGCCTAAGGACGAAAAAGCTGTCCCAAATTATTCCAGTCCTCTCCTGAAGCGCAGGCTAAGACTGAATATTATCACTGGTTGTCCATAACATAGTGGCTAACAGTTAAAAAAGGATACAATACTAACGTTCTTCAATCATCCAGGAGTACGAGTAATACAGTTGGTCCTCATTTAATGGCCATTCGTTCAATGACCATTTGAACTTACAACAGTGCTGAACAAGTGGTAGTTACAACTAGTCCTCAGAGTTCTGGCTGTTGCAGCATCCCCACAATCACAAGATCGCAATCCAGGCACTTGGCACCTGGCTTGCAAATACGGTGTTGCAGCAAGCTGTGGTCATGTGATTGCAATTTCTGACATTCCTTACCAGCTTTCCACAAGCAAAGTCAATGGGGAAGCCAGCAGGAAGTCAGAAGTTGCAGTCACATGAGGTGCTCCCTTAACGACCCATGCGGTCCTTGCTTAACAACAGCAAACAGAACTGCCAGAATTTCTGTCGCTAAGTGGTGCAGTCACATGTAGGTAAAGGTAAAGGTTTCCCTTGACGTAAAGTCCAGTCGTGTCCGACTCTAGGGGGCGGTGCTCATCTCCGTTTCAAAGCCTTGGAGCCGGCGTTGTCATAGACACTTCCGGGTCATGTGGCCAGCACGACTCACGGAACGCCGTTACCTTCCCGCCGAAGCGGTACCAATTAATCTACTCACATTTGCATGTTTTCGAACTGCTTGGTGTGCAGGAGCTGGGACGAGCAACGGGAGCTCACCCCGCCGCGCGGTTTCGAACCGCCGACCTTCCGATCGACAGCTCAGCGGTTTAACCCGCAGCGCCACCGCGTCCCGCAGTCACATGACATTGTGCTTTATGACCACATGGCTTAGTGATGGCAATTCTGGTCCCAATTGCTGTCGCCAACCAAGGACTACCTGTAATAATAATATTATAATAATGTTTAAAATAATAAATGTATCTATTAACTTCCTATTTATTTATCTAAAACTTACAGCTCTCCTCTTGGAAGGAAGTAGAAACAGTCCATACTCATTAGTGACATGTAAATTGCTAGGGATTATGCACAAAATTCCCCAGAGCAGCTGTGCTAACACGTCAGCTGTGACTTGATAGTAGACCCTCAAGGATAAGCTACAAAAATGTACAAGCCCTCAGGAGCAATGAATCCTGCTTTGGGGCAGGCAAATGGATTCAGCATTCATTAAGTTCTTTCCCGCCCAGCAGGTCTTCAGAATTATCTTTATATTTAAATATCCCTAGAATTTTCTGGGTGTCTGTTAAAACTTCTGCTCTTTGTCAGGCTTCTGTAATTCTGTTAACTGACACTGCAATGTAATTGTCTGGAGACTTGATATTTTCTATAGCAAATGGTCTCCCTGACATGTTTTGAATGATTTTCATGCTTCTATTACTTTCAAGCACCAGAAATCAAAATACATATTGATATATGCACCTAGGAGGTGAAAATAGTTGTGCAGCTGATTGTGGGCATTATTCCTGCAGTCTACAAATTATTCTGAAAACAACATAAGCCTGTACCTTGTGACCAGTTCTTTTCCTTTTTCGGTTGTTATAAAAACTAAAACTAAAAACCAAATTTGCAAATTTGCAAATGTCTTCATAAAAGACTGAAAAGATGGCTAGAGCATGGTTTTTCAGATGAGGTTCTACAGAGCTTTAGAGTTTCTCAAGAACTTGATGGGCTTCTTGAGAGACTATGGCCAAAGGAGTCACCTAAACACAACAGAGGGCATCCATAGCAATTTTCGTAAGGTACAGCAGAAAGGGTGGGGCTTGTCAACTGACATTCAGAAGTCTCAACCCCACCCCTGGGGACATTTGTCCTCATGACAACAGCTTTGCCTCTTGAGCAGATGTTCTTTTAAAAACTAACTGATTCCATGGTCTGAAAACATTTGAAAACCCGTGAGACTTTGATTTTTAAGTCCTAGATCTGGATCTGACTAACTGTGTAGTCTACCATGTTAATGTTTTGCATGAAAAATTACATCTTTTTTTTCCCTGAAAGGTTTTTCATAATGGCAGGCAAATGGAACAGAACGTGTTCCTCTTCATGCCAGAACTTGTTCTTGAATATTTGGGGGCAGATCAGTGTTACCTTCAGTTCATTTTTAGAATTTACCCAAATGTGCATATTTCTTCATAAATGGGACAGAAATAACTTAGTTTTCCAGAACATTCCGATTGGGAAGGAAGATAAATGGACTGCTTTGTACAACCCTAAATTAATGATGAAAACTGTCCTTAAATGAACAGGAGGAAAAACATAAATTACCTACTTTGTTCTCTCTAATCCTTTCTGGCAGTGCTTTACCTCCCTTCCCTTTTTTGGGCTCTGTTTAGGGACAGCTAAAATAGAATTAACACAATGTTGTGGTGAAAGAGGCATATGTGTCTGCCCTACCTTTCACTGCAATAATCTTGCTAGCAGTTCGCAGACTAACCAGCTTCCCACATTATTCTTCAAGTCCAGTGGAAAACATCACAACAGGACAGCTCCTTCCACTTTTTCAGTAGTGGCACTACTACTACTTCTGAGGAGGGATTCTGCCCTTGAGAACCCTTGAACAATTTCGCCTTCCCCTGGAAAACTTAGGAAAAACCATCTACCCAATTTCTGTCATGAGTTAAGGATGGCGAGCAGGGGGCTCCCATACAGGCTGTAAAGCGCATGCATAGCACTGAGGAATTAGGTAGCCATTCCAAGAGACACCGATCGGGCCCGCCTTAACCTTTGGGGTTTATATGTCTGGGTTTTTCCCACGCTTCTTCAGTTTGTTAGGATTTTCCTGTTATGTAGCAGCAATAAAACACTAGAGACCTGTTCCTTGTCTCAGCATGGTTCCTGGCTGTTAGGACAATTTCTCTACCCAAATATTTGGTGAAAAATTTCCAAAGGCCATTTGTGCCTCGGTCAGTCAAAAATGAGCAGTAATGGCAAAGATTCCTTGAAATGGTTGTGGACGTGTTCACAAGGAGGACAGCTGATTGAAGATATTCGGAGAGGAGGGGTAGAAGTTTGAAAAGAGGGAGAGAAAGAAACTCATGATACTATTCATATAGAAGAAGTAGGGGAAAAAAACACAAGAAGACAGAGAACGGGGACCTATAGTCTTTAACTTAGAGTGATCGCTTGCTATGTGCATCACAAACTGCTGCAACTGAAATTCCCTCCCCTACACAACTGGAGAAGTCCTCTTTTGTTTGTTTGTCTGTACCTAGTCATAGCGTTTGCTCAACAGCAGGTTCCAGAGAGTGACAGCAGTGGAAGCCTACTCTAAAATTCAGTTGAAAGAGACTGATGAGAAACATTCTCAGTCATTCTCATCATATGGTATTCACTCACAAAAGACTTGTTTGATGGGCTTCAATTCCTTCTGGATTCTTGAATGAAAACTCATCACCATTTTTGAGAGGGTGGAGGGGAGCTGAGGGCAAAATTCACAAGGGAGGAGGGAAGGGAGGAAGGAAGGGAGGGAGGGGTACAGCTAGGACAAAAAAAGCCCTCTGATTTGCTTTAAAATGTCATTAAAATTTACTGAAATTAACTACATGCATTTCAGATGATTACTTCGAACCTATTTTTCCCTTCTAACACTTGAGTTCTGTAACACATTTCACTGGGCTCTGGGGCTCAGGTCCAAGACTTTGGACAGACTTCATAGAACTCTGGCACCAGAGACTGTGCCCCTTCAGTTTAAACTACGTACTCATCCAAATTGCTCTGTTTCATCTCCCTCCTTTACCCTGCCTCCTTGTACTGTATGCCCATGACTGTGGACGGTCTCCACATTTGTCTCTGTGATAAAGGTGCATTAAGCTCACGGACATCATCAAAACTGTGATAGGCTCCCCTTGTCTTTCACGGGTCCACAGGAAATGAACCTTTACTCCTAACAGATCCAATGTCATCTTACCCACACAAAAGGGAGTGACAAGATTTAGGATAAGGACATTAACATTTTTATAGAAAGAGTTTCAATTTATGGATGGAAAAGATAGAACAATTATTTTTTTAAAAAAGGTTCCTTTTTCATTTGTTAAAATGACAGCAAATCATTGTATATGAAAGAAGTTCTCATAAGAATCTATACTGATGTGCTGAAGGTCATCCCTGGAAACACAATAATAAATTAGTTGGTAAATGTAATATATATTGCACATTCTCCCTTTTTAATATAACGATCCGTAATAATGATCTTCTGTAATGAGCATGATAGATTTGATATTCATAGAAGCAGCTTTTGCCTGAAATCCTCATGCAAATGATGAAAAGTCCCATGAGCTACAACAAAGCGCTTGATGAATTAACTTGTAAAATACCATACATTAGCTGGTTCTTGAACCGAGCACAACAAATTAAGGCTGCAAGAGTTGCAATTATGACCCGAGATCAGTAAATTTGGGCTCTTCCTTTATATGCAGCATGAACAGTATGTGCAATTTTTAAGACCAAGGCTAAAAAAAACCCCTCTTTGTTTCTCCATGGCATAAATATAGCAGCCTTTCCCAAGACAGTGACCACCAAATGTATTGGGTTATAATTCCTATGATCTCCAATAAGTATGCCCCAAAGGCATCCCAGATGGGTATCCTGGGAGTTATAATTCACACGTCTAGAGAACTCCAACACTGGAAACTTGAAATAGAATCTATTGCAGCTGAAAAAATATATAGGATACCCATCGTTACCTTGTTTTTAAAAAATTAAAACTTAAAAGTAGCATGGTGTGTGTGCGTCCTTATCTAGTCTGAAACAGTGAAGTCAGGAGAAGGAAGTAGTTAATCCTCAAAAGCAGTAATTATCCTCACTGGAGGAAAAAAAAGGCATTGGTATCATATCTTTCTCCTTCCCCTACCAGGCACAATGAAAGATTTATAGAATTATTTTTATTACAGGAATTCCACAAGTACTAATGAAAAAATGAAGTCATCCCTCCTCCCCTGAAATGGTTGGCTGGGATCCTTAACCACCTTGGAAAAAGGATGTTTTAAAAGCCCACTCTGATTTTTGAGGATGGGAAGCATAACATCTGACAGATGGTTCCTCTTCAGGGACAGGTAACACTGTAGCTCATTGATAGAGCATATGTTTTTCATGCAGAAGAGGCCAGGTTCAGTCTCCTTTGTAGCCAGGACTATGTAACTGGTGACGGGAAAAACTTTTCTCTGCAGTTCTAGAGCTATTAGTCACAGTATACAACACTATGCTAGGTACCTCAAAAATAGCCTGAAGTATTCCTACATTGACTAGAGATAATTAAATGTGGCCTTATTCTTCATTTACCCCTTTGCTTTTATTGGTATAATGACAGGGTAAACTAGAAACTTTTATTGTCAAAGAGAACCTTTTATACCACTATTAAATCCTGTTTTGGTGTGTGGAAAATGGCAATTTCACTTGATCATTCAGATATGCAGCACAACTTCTCTTCTGAATTCCTTCTAATTTTCAGAGAAATTAATCAAATGAATCTTGTCTAGCACAACAAATCGAAAATATTGTAAGTTAAGACTATAACAATTAATTATGATATGGAAAGCGTATAGGAGAGAGGTTTAAAAACACATCTTTCCTAATTTTGATTCATTATTTTGCATAATCACAAACCACTTCTGTGATTGAAGGTACTCTCTAAAAATCATGCACAGCATTTAACAAGTGGCCTGATCTAGACATCTGTAATTATTAAAAGTCTGGAGGAAAAGAAGTGGGGAGGGGGAGGCAGGGCTGTCTTTATGTCTGCAGAAGCGAGACAAAGAAAAGAAGCAACTAAAACCTTGGGGCCTACTGACAGTTTTCTTGATGTCCACCACTCTTCCTGCTTACCAAATGCTATTTTGTTGAGATTATTTTATTTTAAAATATAAATAGGATGCTAGCATGCTGCAAGGCAATGAGCTAGCTTCAAAGATGCAACAGTGTCATGCAAGGTCCCACATTCTTAGAAAATTGAAATGTGGGCACATAGTCATTGGGAGGGGGGAGCAAACAACATAATGTGCACTGAAACATTGCAATGCAGACTCCACCCCTTTTGTGATGTTATGACATACATTTCCTCATTTTAAAGAAATTTTTGTTTGCTCTAGACCAGAGGTTCCTAAACTTTTCGCCATCACACCTCCCTCTGTGTAATCTTAATGTACACACCTCCCCTAAAATCCAAACACCAAAATGAACACAAATGAACAATCAAAACAATACAATGAAACTTTGGGAAAGGTGGATTTATGAACTAAAGGTTCTTCACACCCCTGTACTCTGTCTGCACCTCCCCAAGGGAGGTACACCTTACAGTTTGGGAAACCTTGCTCTAGACCAGTGTTTCTCAATCTTGGCAACTTTACGATTTGTGGACTTCAACTCTCAGAATTCCCCAGCTAGTCCACACGTCTTACAGTTGCCAAGGTTGAGAAACACTGCTCGAGACACTGGTGTGTGGCCAGGTTCAACCCAGGGCATTGGCTAGAAGTGAGTGTCCTGGGAATCTAGAGGAGGTGATAAGAAAAGAGTCAGCATTTTGCCTTCTGATCATTTATTTTTTATTAAAGGATTTTACATGTATAGTATGAAATATGTTCAAAGAAAAAAATATAGTAGAAGTGAACAAGCAAAAAGAAAGGAAAGGAAAAGAAGAGGCAAAGAAAAAAGGAGATAGGAAAAAGAAAAGAACAGAAAATATGAAATGTGTGTGTGTGTGCATGTGTGGCTTCCGATCTTCCTCTTGGCAGTTATATATATAATTCTAATCAAACCTCTCTATCTAAGATTACATGATAATTCCCTTCTTTCTATAACCTTTCTAATCATCAAAACTGTAAGTCACAAAACCATTTTCTTTTTTACACAAAAAGTCCATAAGGGGTTTCCAGTTACTGATGAATGTCAATAGTGACCTTTCTCTAATCAAAGAAATCGATTTGGCCATCAGAGCAAGTTCTGTCAATTTCAGCAACCATGGTGGGTAATGCTGAATCTTTCCATCTTTGTGCTTAGATATATCTTTTTGCCATTGTTTGAATGGTACATCAGTTGTCAAAGCAGGTATTGTCTGAAACAAAAACATCATTTTAAGCAAAACATTCATTTTCATCACATACATTCTGCCCAACAGTGACAATTTTAATTTCTCCCATCTTAACATGTCCTTCTTAATTTCATTCCATGTCTTAACATAATTTATTTTGAAATAACATACAATTTATATCTGTCATTATAAAGCCCAAGTAATTTACTTTTTTCTCAATCTTAAGACCAGTTTTCTCCATCAGTTTTATTTGATCTTATATTTTCATATTTTTTGTTAACATCTTCGTCTTCTGATTATTACTCTTAAAACCTGCTAGCATACCAAAGTTCTTTAATTTTCCCATTAATGTTTCTACTTCCTCTGACGGATCCTCCAAAACTACCACCAGTTCATCAGCAAATGCCCTTAATTTATCAGTTCCTTTTTAAATCTTTACTCCCACAATTCTCTCATCTTGTCTTATATCTCAGTTCAGTATCTCAAGAACTAAAATGAACAAGACTGGAGACAGTGGGCATCCTTGTCTTTTCCCTTTTTGAATCTCACAAGGTTTTGTTAATTCTCCATTAACAATTATTTGTGCTTTCTGTGAGGTATAAATCCATCTTACCCATGGAATAAAATTATATCCAATGTTTATAACTTTCAGAACTCTAAGCAAGAAAATCCAGTTCAAATTTATCAAAGGCCTTCTCTGCAACTAAGAAGAACAATGCAGCTTGGTTTTCGTTCTGTTGCTCCAAATAATCCAGAATATCCAATACATTTCTAATATTATCTTGTAATTGTCTTTTAGGTAAAAACCCAACTTCAAGAATAATCTTCATAAATAAAGTCCTGTAAAATTATTTTCAACCTTTCAGCCAAAATCATTGTAAAAATTTATAGTCATTATTCAATAAATATATTGATCGATAATTTCTTGTTAAAGTCAGGTCTTGGGCCTAATTTCCACTCTGTAAAACAATATTCGTCATTTGTTGTAAAGGTTGTAAAAGTTCATCCTCAAAACATTTATAAGAGGCTGGCAAACCATCTGAACTAGGTTCCTGTCCTGTTTTAGCTGGCTGACCAAATTTCCTTGAGACAAAAAAGGGACACTGCGATGGCAAAACGGGGCAGGGCTGGGTGAAGGGCTGGATCAGTAGGCAGGAACTTCTCTGGTTTTCTCGGGCTAGGAATCTTCAGATTCCTTCGTTTGCGAGAGGCAAGGCTGGGCTGGAGAGTCTAGTGAATGGTTGTCCCTGACAAGCCGTTCCTCCTCTGGCTGTGCTTTTGCTTTCTTTCCTTCCTGCCATTTCAAGGCAGGAGCCAATCGGCTCACCCTTTGATCACCGCCTATCAGCTGATCCTGTTTTTCTCTTTTTAGGTTTCCCACTGGGTTGAGCTCTGTGGCTTTTTTCCTGCCATTTCTGCTGACCTCCCCCTCCTTCCATTCAATCAGACTGCATTCTGACGGGTTCGTGGGAACTTTCAAATTTTTAAGTAAGGTTTTTAAGAAAACGGGACAAAATGGACATTTATATTAAAATGACGGGACTGTCCTAACAGCCAGGAAACACGCTGAGACAAGGAACCGGTCTCTAATGTTTATTGCTTATACATAACAGGAATCCTAATAAACTGAAGAAGCGTGGGAAAAACCCAGACATATAAACCCCAAAGGTTAAGGCGGTCCCGATCTGGGTCTCTTTGAATGGCTGACCAATTCCTCAGTGCTACGCATGCGCTTAACAGTCTGGATGGGAGCCCCCTGCTCGCCATCCTTACTCATGACAGAACAGTCTGGAAATGTTAAAAAAACAGGACTGTCCCATTCAAAACGGGACGTATGGTCAGCCTATGTTTTAGTCTTTTTTATAGCTTCACAACTTCAGCAAAGGATCGTTACCTTGCCGTGGTGCTGGAGCTTGAGCACCTCAATGATGCCATGAGCTAAACCATGAAGGGCCACCCAAGATGGGAAGGTCATGACAGAGAGGTCAGACTAAATGCGTTCCCTGGGGAAGGTAATGGCAACCCACCCCAGTATTCTTGCCGTGAAAACTAAATGGATCAGTACAACCAGAGATATGTCAGTATACCATCGGAAGATGAGACCCCCAGGTCGGAAGATGGTCAAAATGCTACTGAGGAGGAACAGAGGATGAGTTCAACTAGCCCCAGATGTGATGACGCAGCTAGCTCAAAGCCGAAAGGACGGCTAGCGGCCGACAGTGCTGGTGGTGAATGGCAAATCCGATGTTCTAAGGATCAACACACCATTGGAACCTGGAATGTAAGATCTATGAGCCAGGGCAAATTGGATGTGGTTATTGGTGAGCTGTCAAGATTAAAGATAGACATTTTGGGCGTCAGTGAACTGAAATGGACTGGAATGGGCCACTTCACATCAAATGACCACCAGATCTACGACTGTGGACAAGAGGACCACAGAAGAAATGGAGTAGTCTTCATAATTAATAGTCAAGTGGCTAAAGCAATGCTTGGATACAATCCAAAAAATAATAGAATGATCTCAGTTCAAATTCAGGGCAAGCCATCTAACATCACAGTGATCCAAATATACGCCCCAACCAAAGATGCTGAAGAAGCTGAACTAGAGCAGTTCTATGTGGATCTGCAGCACCTACTGGACAACACACCTAAAAGAGATGTTATTTTCATCACGGGAGACTGGAATGCTAAGGTGGGCAGTCAAACGACACCTGGAATTACAGGTAAGCATGGCCTGGGAGAACAAAACGAAGCAGGACATAGACTGATAGAATTTTGCCAAGACAACTCACTCTGCATAACAAACACTCTCTTCCAACAACCTAAGAGATGGCTTTATACATGGACTTCACCAGATGGACAACACCGAAATCAGATTGACTACATCCTTTGCAGCCAAAGGTGGTGGGCAACTATACAGTTGGTAAAAACAACACCTGGAGCTGACTGTAGTTCAGATCACGAACTTCTTCTTGCACAATTTAGGATCAGAGTAAAGAGATTAGGGAAGATCCCAGACCAGCTCAATATGAGCTCACTAATATTCCTAAGGAATATGCAGTGGAGGTGAAGAATCGATTTAAGGGACTGGACTTAGTAGATAGGGTCCCAGAAGAACTATGGACAGACGTTCGCAACATTGTTCAGGAGGCGGCAACAAAACACATCCCAAAGAAAGAAAACCAAGAAGGCAAAATGGCTGTCTGCTGAGACACTAGAAGTAGCCCAAGAAAGAAGGAAAGCAAAAGGCAACAGTGATAGGGGGATATATGCCCAATTAAATGCAAAACTCCAGAGGTTAGCCAGAAGAGATAAGGAATTATTTTTAAACAAGCAATGCGTGGAAGTGGAAGAAGACAATAGAATAGGAAGGACAAGAGACCTCTTCCAGAAAATTAGAAACATTGGAGGTAAATTCCAGGCCAAAATGGGTATGATCAAAAACAAAGATGGCAAGGACCTAACAGAAAAAGAAGAGATCAAGAAAAGGTGGCAAGAATATACGGAAGACCTGTATAGGAAGGATAACAATATTGGGGATAGCTTTGACGGTGTGGTCAGTGAGCTAGAGCCAGACATCCTGAAGAGTGAGGTTGAATGGGCCTTAAGAAGCATTGCTAATAACAAGACAGCAGGAGACGACGGCATCCCAGCTGAACTGTTCAAAATCTTGCAAGATGATGCTGTCAAGGTAATGCATGCTATATGCCAGCAAATTTGGAAAACACAAGAATGGCCATCTGATTGGAAAAAATCAACTTACATCCCCATACCAAAAAAGGGAAACACTAAAGAATGTTCAAACTATCGAACAGTGGCACTCATTTCACATGCCAGTAAGGTAATGCTCAAGATCCTGCAAGGTAGACTTC
The DNA here is from genome assembly GCF_035149785.1 of Candoia aspera. Taxonomy (NCBI): domain Eukaryota; kingdom Metazoa; phylum Chordata; class Lepidosauria; order Squamata; family Candoiidae; genus Candoia; species Candoia aspera. The sequence goes on along the minus strand of NC_086156.1, from coordinate 27,451,148 downwards.
AGCAATTTATGGAGCAAGAATTGCCAGATGTATAAGCTGGGTTTAGAAAAGGCAGAGGAACTAGAGACCAAATTGCCAATATCCGCTGGATAATGGAAAAAGCCAGGGAGTTTCAGAAAAACATCTATTTCTGTTTTATTGACTATTCTAAAGCCTTTGACTGTGTGGACCATAACAAATTGTGGCAAGCTCTTAGCGGTATGGGGATACCAAGTCATCTTGTATGCCTCCTGAAGAATCTGTATAACGACCAAGTAGCAACAGTAAGAACAGACCACGGAACAACGGACTGGTTTAAGATTGGGAAAGGAGTACAGCAGGGCTGTATACTCTCACCCTACTTATTCAACTTGTACACAGAACACATCATGAGACATGCTGGGCTTGAGGAATCCAAGGCTGGAGTTAAAATTGCTGGAAGAAACATTAACCATCTCAGATATGCAGATGATACCACTTTGATGGCTGAAAGCAAAGAGGAACTGAGGAGCCTTATGATGAAGGTGAAAGAAGAAAGTGCAAAAGCTGGCTTGCAGCTAAAACTCAAAAAAACCAAGATTATGGCAACCAGTTTGACTGATAACTGGCAAATAGAGGGAGAAAATGTAGAAGCAGTGAAAGACTTTGTATTTCTAGGTGTGAAGATTACTGCAGATGCTGACTGCAGTCAGGAAATCAGAAGACGCTTAATCCTTGGGAGAAGAGCAATGACCAATCTCGATAAAATAGTTAAGAGCAGAGACATCACACTGACAACAAAGGTCCGCATAGTTAAAGCAATGGTGTTCCCCGTAGTAACATATGGCTGCGAGAGCTGGACCATAAGGAAGGCTGAGAGAAGGAAGATCGATGCTTTTGAACTGTGGTGTTGGAGGAAAATTCTGAGAGTGCCTTGGACTGCAAGAAGATCCAACCAGTCCATCCTCCAGGAAATAAAGCCAGACTGCTCACTTGAGGGAATGATATTAAAGGCAAAACTGAAATACTTTGGCCACATAATGAGAAGACAGGACACCCTGGAGAAGATGCTGATGCTAGGGAGAGTGGAGGGCAAAAGGAAGAGGGGCCGACCAAGGGCAAGGTGGATGGATGATATTCTAGAGGTGACAGACTCGTCCCTGGGGGTGCTGGGGGTGTTGACGACCAACAGGAAGCTCTGGCGTGGGCTGGTCCCTGAAGTCACGAAGAGTAGGAAGCGACTAAACGAATAAACAACGGCATAGCTTCACAAACTTCCCTTATTGTTATAGGTCTATTCAAAATTTGTCTCTGATTCTCTGTAATCTTCAATAAATTCTGTTTATGCAAATATTTATCCACTTTTTCCAAGGATTTTCCATAAATTCCCAATACCAAAGTCTTAGCCCGGTATAGATTAACTTCCACCCCAACATATCTGCCATAATCATCAGTCAATATAAGTTTTGGATATTGATGTGAATTTATATACAAAACAACTACATGTTTTGCATTCCTGCTGAAATAAATTCTTCACCCAAATTTTTGTGAGTCAAATATTTTATATCCTTTTTCCTAATATGCATTTCTTGTAAGCAAATCACATCTCGTTTTAACTTTTTCAACTAATCATTTTTTTTCCTCTTTTGAGGAGTATTTGCTCCATTTATATTCCATGATAAGCATTTTTAATCCATAGTTACACCAAAATTTTAGAAAAGTCAATACCTGTAGTGCCCAGCTTTTGAGCACAATGGTAATCCCTCAGCTCCCAAGCCACTTAACCCACAATCGACCATAAAACTTAATTCCTATGGTCTCCTCTTGAGAAGCAGCTATCCAGAGCACAAGTGGGAAATTTCACAATCTCTTCTTCTCTGGAGAGAATTTCATTGGCCAGAACTTGCTGCCTGGTTGCCAATCTTCGCCATGGTGCTGTCACCACTTGCTGAGATGCTCTGAGGGATATCTAACCCACCATACATCCTCACCCAGGAGCCTGATCAATGAGCAATTTATAACCAACTAGAATCATGCCCTTAACATTTTCTCAACATTTAATTATGATTATGGGCTCCAAAGGGTTTCTGTACTGAACAAATGTCATTCAACAGGTGTTTTGACACTAAGTATGGTGATAGTTAGGATTCCCATTTTCCTCTTCCAAATCAATTTGTAATGTATGTACAGTATATACTATTCCAAAAATTACTCTTTGAAACATTGTGGTCTCATTTGACAGCTAAGTTGCCCTGTTTATTTATCTTTTTTTTTAATTTTATGATATTATGGTATCTGGTTGTGATATTATGATATCTGACTGGTTATGTCCTTGGAACTTGCCAGGCCTATTAAGTCAGTTTCTGAAGAATCCACCATCTAATTTTTCACTTGGGTAACAGGAGCTTTATCTGACTTTAAGTCCTTATGCTGCTGACTAGCATTTCATTTTCCTGATCTTTGCTCCATAAGTTTATCAAGTACCCCCCCACACACACACACCTTTGGCCTGTTTCATACTGATTTTAACTACTTGCACTATTTGTGCTTCTCCTTTGTTGCCCTTGACCAGTAACTCATCCCATTTGTGCATAGACAACTAACTTGATATTATGCCTCAGAAATTCATATCCCGAGCATACACATTTCCTGTAGCCCCTTTGCTATTTTAAAATGCACCCTTTCTAAATAATGTGGGGTTTGCTATTTTGCCATCCTGTACCCTCCCTCCCTCCCTCCCTCCCTCCCTCCCTCCCTTCCTTCCTTCCTTTTTACCTGTGCAAAATATTTTTAGCATTTGAAGAGTTCTGGAATGGTTTTATGGCATTATTCAGGAGGGCAGATATTCTCACTGTGTAGGAGTTGTAACCTCTTCTGATCTATGGACTCTCACCAGATGTGTCATTCCTGGTGTGTGTTATCTGCATTTGTGTATCTTCTTTCTCTGAAATTATCCATGATATGGAAAACTGTTTGGGACATATGAGAATAATTGGTTAATCAGCCTCTGAGTCAGTGTTGACTCCTGGCAACTGCCTGGACTAATCTCTGCAAGATTTTATTGACAAGATTTTGCCATTGCCTGCTTCTTAGGGCTGAGAGAAAGTGACTGGCCCCAGTTAACCCAGCTGGCTTTGTGCCTAAGGGAATATAGAACACAGTCTTCTGGTTTCTAGCCTGGTACATTAACCAAACTGTTGTGTGTGTGTGTGTGTGTGTGTGTGTGTGTGTAAAAGATGATTTGGACTATTTGTGCTTGGAAACCCTTGAGGTCAGACAAATGTGTATAATGCTCACATTCACACCAAACCCTAACCTGAAACCAGAACATCTGGTCGACAACTCGAATAGAACAGCAACCAGTAGATCCTGAATACTTCTTTTTATTGGTGTGACTTTTTTGCATTATTATACTTACTCTAAACTTGAGCTGTATGGAAATACACTGTCACTGCCATATATATTGAATGGGTTAAAACAGCAACAATACAACTGATAACAACAATGAAGCTGTCTCCTGTCCATCCGTCCTCTCTAAGGAAAGGAAAGCCTCTTTTAAAGTCAGACACAACATACACAGGATTAAAAATGTGAGGGCTGCCTTTCTGGATCGGAGCCAAAATCCCTCTAGAACAGCATTTTCTTTCCAGTAACGACTGGCCAGATCTCTCTGACTGCTCACAAAGAGGACCGAGCAATAACAGATTTTCGCTGTTTTTTATCTTCACCATCTGTTTTTCAGGGATATATTTCCTCTGACTGTCTGCACATGGAGTTTTCAAGGCTGACAGTAATTAGGCAGAAATTGTGTTGCCTATAATGCAACATGTTAGTGGGGGGAAAAAAAGCACCTTTACTGTCAGATATGGCATATTTTGCCTTATTGTTTCCTCTGTATATCGGCCTTTAGATGCCAGGTGTGGTTGTTACTATTTTAAGGCCCCTGTTCAAACCCATGGTATGTATAAATGAATAAAAATATTTTACCAATCCCTTTCCTCTTCAATCCATTATACAGAATGGATTTTACATTTTATAGAAGGAACACACTCGAAATAAGCCTAAATAAAATTCTTCATGATTTGGAAGGTACAATAGCCAAAGTGCAACAGGATTAAAAACCATCATATTGTCTGAAATTGATTACTGACAAAGCAGTTGTATAAGGAGGAGATTTAAGGACCCACCACCATTCTGACATTTATCTGGAGAATTAACTGAAGACCTGAAATCATATAGAGTCCATTCCAGGCAACATGCATACTCATGCATGCTCAGGAAACGGGTGAAGAAGTAGCAGATTGGCTCTTGCTAGCTATACTCTGAACACTCTTCTATCTGCTGTCTATGGCACAGAGTAGTCACTAGTAGTGTCAAAGGGTCCTGTGGTTCTCCATAAAGTTGGGAATTAGAATTCCCACTCTTTGATAAGGGCCTTGCAAATATCCTTCCATACATGTAAGATCAGTTCCCTGAACATGCACCTAATAGGAACATGGCTAATGAATGTGTTGGCAGGGATTATAACTAGCAGGCCCACCATTCTGCTACTAGCCCATTCATTCTCTGTGATGTTCAAAGGGGATTGAGACTTCTGGAATGAGAAGCTGGGTTAATTCAATGGTAGGATTATTCCTGGATGCCCCCTACAACAAATATCCCTTTGCATTATGGAAGGATTTCAGTTCATGAAGCAGCAGGGGCAATGACTTAAATGTAAGTAGTGGAAAACTCATTCGAAATCCAATTAAACCTAACACGGAAAGCCCATTTTAGTGATGACCCTAAAGGACTTTCATCTTTGCCAACTTTACATTAATTTAGTCACAAAAGTGAAAAATTGGCATTCTTCCAACAGTATTGTGAAAGGATGCTAACATACAAATCACAGTAACTATAAACTGTGGAATTACTAGAGGTTTATACCAGCAGCTCAACAAAGAATACAAGCAAAGTCTATTGAGTATAATTGAATCAAGGATTTTTCCATTATATTCAAATAATTTTCACAGCAGGAAAATGTGGCTGAGTCTAAAAGCACTAGATATGGCCAGATTATCTACAACAATAATTTTAAACTTTGTGGCAAATTTAAATTTTGCTATTTCAGTTTTTTTTTTCATTTAGAATTTCCAGCTAATAATCTTACATGCATAATAATAATAAACAATTCCGACTTCTTTGTTAGAACCCAAATATTGGAAAATGCCAAGTCTAAATACTGTAATATTTGTTGGATGAATAGACAATGATGATAATTCATTTTCATAGGTTTTATATGCATTTATTAATTTCTTTATTAGCTCTTCACTTAGGGAGAGCAGGATGTATTTATTTTATTTATTAGCTGAACAGGCATAGACCAAAGAGGTATTAAAATCAGTGCAAACCATACAATATTTGTGAAAAGTAGGGTATTTCCCTGTTTAAATGAGATAGTGAATTTCCTTGAGGAATAGATAATTATAGTCCAGTTTCCAATCATTCATGGTTGAGAAAAGTGATAGAGAAGATGGTGGCTCATTAGCTTCAAGTGGTTGTAATAGAAACATTTCAAACTGGCTTTAAACTGAGCTATGGATTGCCTTGCTTAACCTGATAAATAATCTTCACCAAAGGATTGATAGAGTATGATTATGTTGATCATTTTGGATTTTGTAGCAGCTTTCAATAGCATTAAAAATTGTATTCTTCTGGAGCACCTGGGCAATTTGGGTCTGAAGAAACTGCATTACATCACCATTACATAGATGATGTAGATTCTGGAAGAATGTTAATTCCTGGCTCTGCCAACTAGCTTGGGGATCCAATAAGGGTAGGCAGCCATGGGGGTGGTTGGTGGTTTGAAGATGCTCTCTCCCCCTTTTTAGTTTTTCTCTTTTAACTTTGTATTTTTTGTACTTTTTCTAATGGTTTTTATGATCTTTGATTTGTAAACCACCCAGAGTCATTTCCATAGTGAGATGAGTGGTGTCTAAATTTGATAGATAAATAAATAAATGATGGTTTATGGATTGCAGATAGTTGTTCCTGAGAACAAGATTTGTTAAATGGAGACCCTCTGTCAGCCCTTTGAGATAGGCATGGTCAAGAAGGAGTCAGGGTATTAAAAGCTGTCTAAGTTTCTCTGTGTCCTATCTTGTATTAAACAAAGTCAAGGTAAGGTTATTTTGAGATCCTATCTCATGCTTGCTTCAATCTCTGGCCTCTAGGTCCATTCTTAATGGCACATTCCTTCTTTTACTCTCTCAACAGCTCTCTCATATCTTTCCCAAGGTCAGCTTTATATTCCTTTACCCCTCAGAGCTCAACTCTGTCATCAGTCCTTTTTAACATCCACACAAAACTGCGGAATGAAGTTATCGGTACATTGATGACATTGAGCTCTATTTTTCTATGTCATTATTCTCAGGTAAGGGTTGATCTCCCTTAATTCCTGTCCACACAGTTATGGATTTTTGTTAATGAAGTGTAACATTACTGTTCTTGGTGAAAAAAACAAGGCGTTTGTTGTCTAGTTACTTTGGCATAACTCATTCTGTATTAAGAAATAGATGGGTGGGAGAATATTATGGGGAACTCTGTTGCAACCCAAATCATAGTCACATCTCCCCATCTTGCTTCATAGCTGCTATTCTAAATGGAAGGAAAGCTTCCACTGTTTCACTGTGATTTTAAGATGCCACAATTTGTATGGAGCTGAATATTTATTTATTTTGCTTCTTAAGATGAAAGGAATACTGCTGTTTGGAGAACTATCAGAAATATTTCTCCCTAAAACCATTTCATTATGAAAATATTCAGATTCTTTTTGTTCCCATTGTTTCATTATTTTGTTGCTGCTTCCACATCTCCATCTATCTATCTATCTATCTATCTATCTATCTATCTATCTATCTATCTCCATCCATCCATCCATCCATCCATCCATCCATCTATCCTTACACATCTTCACATGAGTAATAATTCTAGACAGAGCTATCATTTCTGGTCTGCTGGTATCCAGAGGAGCAGTAAAATATATAAAGAGTTTTCTGTATCCCTTTGCTGCCATCTTGTGGTTGTATGGATTTTTGCATCCCAGATCTAATTCTCAACATGTAGCAAAAGCTATGAAGTCATAATAGTTCATAGCTAATCACATTTACTTTCTTAACAAATTCACTGGGATCAGCCAAGCTCAATTGAATAGATGCTCCCAGATTGATTACATTGGAGATCTTACCTAATCAGAAAGTATATAACAAAAAAACTGCATCATCCTTTGTCAGTATCACTGAAGGCAAATCCATTCTATTCACAATGATGATAATACTTCCAAAAGTTGTGGCAATTTATAAATATTACCAGAAGGAATCAATATATATCAAGAAGTAGAGCTTTCATAAAATAGTAGTGAGTATTTTGACTCAACTCCAGTCAAGATGCTGCTAGCATTGAACTGGCCTGCATCATAAAGTTTCTGTTGAGAGAGATAACATTTCATCTGAAGATAACGATAGCTTTGGCTCTGACACAATTAGTACATTCAAGCAAAGCCTTTTTGGGGTTAGTTTATTAGACTCTGGGCAAATTCATCTAGGATTTCTAGGTTGTTCTTTTTATATGTGAAAGCTGTTTGTGATATGTTCCATGGGATGGTGGAGGTGGAATAAAACATTCATTAAAAGAACAATAGTTCTCAGATTTTCAATCTTTTTCTGTTCTGGCAGATGTTCATAGAAAAGGCAAACAGTGTCTGAGATTAACCCAATGCAAATGTTTGTTTTTGAAGGGCTGATTACCATACTAGAATAGGTATTTTTGGAGCTCGATATTATTGCAAAAGTACCATGAATTTTGTGAATTATTTTCACAAAAAAGCTTGAGAAGAATGCAGGGGTGTCTGCAAGGATATCAGAAAAAAAAAAGTCAAGATGGTAAGTCTAATTGTATGATCTGGGACACCTCAGAAGCAAGTCTAGTTTCACTTTTCTTCAGATGCTGAATAATAAATCGGCTTGCATCCAAGTATGATACCTTAAATTCAGACTCATTAACAATAACAACAGCTGTAAATACATTAATATCTTAGTATTGCATTTTAAAGTGTTCAAAGAACTGAATAATATGACAATAATATAGAATTTAGGACTATATAAAATTTATGAATGCTGAAAGCAAAATATAGACTCTAAATATGCCATTTATTTTTGACAATAGACAATTATTAAGGAGTGATAATATGAACATGAAGGGTTTTTTCCCCCCTTTTCTAATTACAGATGCAATCTTCAAAGCACTGTTCACAACCATAAGTTTTTTTCTGGGTGGTACTTTTCAAGCAATGTTCCAAATTGTTATTCTAAGGAGCAGTAATGAAAATAAAGATGAAAATGGCAAGATCAAAGTTGGAAAGTAATTAACACTGTGTTTTCCTTTTTAATTGAAAAAGAAAATGCAGTTCTGGTTCAACAACTATGATTCAGTATTCTGGGTTCAATGCTGCAACTAAGTCTGTTAATTTAGCTAATAGAAGGAAGGGGAGAAATGTCAGACAAACCTGATACTTTATGTGAAACAGTGTGAGACAAGAGACCATGCATTTCTATTCCAAAGTATAAATACTGTTTTTACATGGAATTCAATGTGACCATTTATTTTTACTTAACAGCAATTTAATTTGTCCTTTATCATTTTATTTCAAGCTAGTTCAAATGTTTAATATTCAGCTTTCCATATCACTTGTTTTATCATGTTTTAAAAATAAACTATCCTTTATTTTAATCAGCACTATGGTTTTCTTTACTGATTCTAAATATAAATGTGGTAGCCTATTTGTTTGGTTTTTTTAATGGCTCTCCTTTTTTCTAACCTAACTTTTTATTTGGGGGAAGAGAAAGGAAGGAAGGAAGGAAGGAAGGAAGGAAGGAAGGAAGGAAGGAAGGAAGAGGAGATCCATGAAGGTCATCAGTGAAGATTCATAAACCATTGTGAATAATGTCAGAACTATAATTTAATTAGTGGCCCATCTGTCACTTTCTGTTTGACGAGCACTAAATGTCCAATTATCATTTAATATCTGCTCTAATCAGTTCTGGCAAATTTTGCAGGCACACAAGAGATTATATTAATAGATGGGAAGCTACTTTTCCACATTACCAGAGAGAGAGAGAGAGAAAGGGAGAATCAGAGACTGAATAATGCACATGAATTCATTGTAAAGGAAAGTCAAACTATTTTATTTACCTGCATAGCTACAATTTCATTGCCACCAACTCAATAAACTAACCAACATTTTGGCCTTCCAGACATGTATATACATTAGTATCTATAAGAGTAAACATTCCATACATCTAAAAATTTTATCGCCTCTGTGCCTTCTGTTTCCAGAGTCAGCCTATATATTTGATTAAATTGTTTTGACTTAATACAGAGTATGGTGCACTGGCATAATCAAAGCATAGCTCTGCCAGTTGTCATGCATAATCAAAAGCCATAGGGTACAATTCCAGCAAAGTTGGTTTAAGTGAGAGAAATGTAATCTTGTGTCTAAAATCAATTGGGCTTAAAAGTGTTTAACTTTAAGTTGTTCATACAGAGAGGCCTTAACTGGAATAGAGACAAAACTGGGGAAGAGTAATAGACACAGGCCCATGTTTGTTTTGAAAACCTGTATATGTTTCTTATCTACACTGTGTTCATAATCTCCTCTCCTCCAGCTTTTCAAGGCAAAGTGAGTCAGGAATCGAAAGCTTTTTGGCACGGCGATTTGAATAAATGCCACATATACTGTACACCTTGCATACACACGCATCCATGAATGCCCCAACCCACAATTCCTACTATGTTCCCTATTGATACACTAGGCCAATCACACAGCATACACATTCCTGACATCCCTTTACCCCATATATAGCCCAGCCGCAATTCACAGCATATATATTCTATTCGCACATGATATCAGCATCAGTGGTAGGAAAGCTTCAACAATTCCTCCCAATAACAACAGCCTACAGCAACCCTTCCTTCATCCCCCTTCTTTCTATTCCATGCCCCCTATTTTATTTTTCTCCCTATTTGCCTTAACCTCAAAGCTGACACCACTGGCAGTATTACAAGGCATCTCCTTTCAGGACTGGTCAGACCTGGAGAATCTTAGAGGCACATAGAGTTGAGAAGCAGCACTTAAGTGAAGCTTTGGGTGAAGTAGCCCTTGAAGTAAAATGACAGAGTAGAGTGGGCCCTGCTTTGACTGGACTGACAAAAAGGTCCTACATTGCACCTACACAGAAACTACTTTGTTTCATCAGATTGGCCCTGCCTTGACACTTTGCAGCCCCTGCTGTGCATCCAAGTACACAGCCCTGACTTCACACATCCCTGTTTGCACTCCTCCTGAGAACACATTCTTCTGAACTTATGGAAAGACTCAGAGGACCACAACAGTGGTTACTCTGGCAACCATTCTGAGAAGGCTGTATCACGGGCCACAGAGGGCTGTTGTGTTTTCACGCCAGCAGTAGTAGTGACTGCATAAAGATGCCATGGCAGTGATTGGGGAGAGAGGCCTTCAAATGCCATGTGCCTACCCCTAAAGTGTATTTACGATACCTAAAACCATCCTGACTTCCACAGGAACAACAAGAAAAGTATCTGGGGAATGAGATCTGCTACAGGTAGTCCTCACTTACTGACTGCCTCATTCAGTGACCATTTGAAGTTGCAAATGTGCTAAAAAGATAACTTTACCAATGTCCACATTTACGAGCTTTGCAGCATCCCCCAGTCAAGTGGTTGCCATTACAATCAGTACTCATTGTCTTGTGCCTGACCTGTTGTTTTTCTCCCTCCCTCTCTCGCAGAGCAGAGAGATTGTAGAGGAAGGGATTACAAGAGAGTACACAGGCACACAACGGAATACACATCTAAAGCAATGAGCTGGCTCAGGGCTGGGAGCTGCGAACATGCTGTGCAAACAGCCCGGTGTATTCCCTATTGTGTGCCTGCTTACTCTTTTGTAATCCCTTCCTCTCCAATCTCTCTGCTCTGTGAGAGGGGAAGGGAGAGAAAAAATGGGTCAGGAGCAGGAGAGATTGCCTACAGAAATTGCTTTTTTGAGAGGAAGCGATTACAGGAGAGTAAGCAGGCACGCAATGGGGAATACACCAGGCTGCTTGCATAGCACGCTCATGGCTCTCAGTCCCAAGCATGCTCAGGACTGCCAGTGCCAGCACGTTGCTTTCGATGTATATTCCCCCTTGTGTGCCTGCTTACTCTATTGTAATCACTTCCCCTCCAATGAATGAAAATACAAACATTAATTTCTTTCTTGCCAATTATCCCAGCACCAGTGTGAGCATTCCAAAGAGTAGGGGAGGGGTGAAAAAGAAAACACAGTTGCAGTCACATGATTTCCAACTTAGTGACCCCTTCGTTTAGTGATGGAGTTGTCCATCCCAATTGCGTTTACTAAATGCGGACTACCTATATTGCCACAAACAGTGATTGAAGATTTTATTAAAGGCAAAAAGAGAGGGCCAGGGGCATTCTCTACCTGCATGAGACTACGAAAAGCCCCATGTTATGCTGAATATTTCCTTGATGTTCATCATTTTTTTCCATGAATGGTTTTATTAAGAATTATAAATGAAAAGAATAAAAGTCAATAACAAACTACAAAAAATACAAACAAAAGAGGGAAGGGGGAAGGGAGTGTAGAAATGAGAAAAGAAAGAAGGAAAGAAGGAAAGAAGGAAAGAAAGAAAGAAAGAAAGAAAGAAAGAAAGAAAGAAAGAAAGAAAGAAAGAAAGAAAGACAGAGAGGGAGGGAGGGAAAGGGAAAGGGAAAGGGACAGGGAAAGGGAAAGGGAAAGGGAAAGGGAAAGGGAAAGGGAAAGGGAAAGGGAAAGGGAAAGGGAAAGGGAAAGGGAAAGGGAAGAAGCAACTTTCCCCTTCATCCCAGCAGGTAAAAATTATTGTAGTAGCTTCTCACAGTCTCCAAATAAAACAATCTTTCTTCTCCCCATAACTCATCTCTTAGATTAAAAAAAAAATATCCAAATGCGTCATCAATCATTCTTTGTCAGCAAAAGTCCAGTAAGGGCAACCAGATGTAGCTATTTTCCTCTTTTAGCCCCAGTCAAACAAGCCAACCTTATAAACCTTCTCTGAATTTTTAAAATTATTCTTTAACCCCTTCAAAAAATGTCCAAGAGGTGTATCCAGGCAAAAATCCTTCAGAACTTTAACAGATTTCTATGTCTACTAGGTACAGTTTATCTTTTTTTTTTTGTCACTTCTAAAAAGTCTTTCCAAACTTAGCAGAGCTCTTTTGTATATCCAGAAGAAAAAAAATTATCCAAATCAATTTCCTGGTTTGGTATCTGTTCATCTTCTTTAAGGAATAAGTCATCCATCACGTCCATTTGTATTACATTTAAACCCCGCTTCAAATTAATGTCATATACAACCATTGCAACTTGTTCTAGTTTTATAACTTCATTAGAACATATTTTGTCCAGTTTCCCAAGTGAGTGATCCATTCCATCCAGTAACTTAGCTGAAAGGTATTCAAAGGTTTGCACCAAGGATTTCTGCTCCATTTTCTTTATCCTCTGGCTCCCTGTAATGTCCAACCTTCAAGGTCTTCTTATCCTCAGAAAACAAGCAATCACCATTTTCCTATGAAAGATATCTTCCAATTAATTCAAAACTGTAATTCCAAATCCCTCTGGCCTCTTAACCCGTTGTTAACTTTCCAGAATCCATATACTAAGCACCCTTTTGCTGCATAGTCCAAAAAAAATCATATATTTTCAAAACACTTAAAATCAAATTTACACCATTGTCTTTTAAGGAGGCAAAGACTAACCCAATGAATACAGTAAAACCTTGCCAGTCTGAAGGGTCTTTTTTTATATAAAGCTTTATTAATTTTTCAACATATGCATAAAATACATAAAAACTAAAAAGAATGAAACAAAGAATACTACAAGAAAAAAGAAAACTAAAAAAGTGTGAAAATGCAGAGAAGACTATTACATGGTGGCTTCTGACTTTCTACAACAAGGATATATATATAACGCATTATCAATCTCTTACTCTAAACTAAGATAAACACTATTTCTATAAAGCATTTCCATCTCTATATGACATTCTCCCCTAAAACCAACTATCTCTCCCTCTTAAAAAAATTAAAAACCTTTTCTAACATAATTATTCACCTAATAAGCAAATACTCAAATATTATCCTACTTCACTAAAATTTTACTCCTCTCTGCCTACTAAAATAACAAAAATTAAATTATCTACATTTGTCCTTTTACCCAAGGTAAAATCATTATCCCCAAAACAAAAACATCGGTCTAAACCTTTAAGAGACCATCCTGATAAACACATTTAAACAATTATCCGACTTCAAAACAGACTAAGGCATTTACATATCTCAGTATTACACACAAAGCTTTCCCCTTACAAGTCTTAAATTCAGCAGCCAGCCTTGATTCTTGAACTTGATTTTCCAGGAACACAGCCAATCGTATCACTCCCTTTGCACCCAAAACTCTTCTTTCTTCAGAATCAAAGTTAACTCTCCACAGCACAAGTTTTCTCCCTTCCCTTTTTGACTTGGAAAAGTTAGTCCCCATTTTCTTCTTTAAAGAAGGAGCACTATGCTCAAAGTAGTTTTCACTCTTGTCTTCGTTTTCAAGTTGTTGGTAGGCTTTAGACTCCACAAGTTCTAGGAGACGATCCAGGGCTTGCGTGACGTCAAGACAGAGTTCTTCGAAGATGGCCTTCATTTCTTCCATGTCTCTCCACAGTGTGTTATCAGGAGAAACAAGCAGGGCAAGCCACGGTATATAAGCCGAGAGCAAGGCCCACTCCCTCTTTGCACTGAAGATGTTGCCTAGTCTGGCAATGAAACATCTGCAAGAAAACAACAAGGCTCAGAGAGCACCAAGGACTCCATGGAGAAAAAAAGATGTAAACAAAAGCCGTTCTCACAGGAAAGCAGAGACAGATAGCTCAAAATTCAACTCCACAGATTCAACGAAGTAGATAAATCTTTTATAATCCTCAAAACATTAAGAAAATGGCAACAAAACAGCAAAAATCTTTAAATCCCAATATTAGAATTTAAATATTAAAAAGGCCAACTTTCTAAATTAATAAATTGCAAAAAAAATGAAAATCACCAAGAGCTTTGCATTTCTTTGTTGCAAAAGGTCTCTCTTCGGTAACAAATAAACAAACAAACAAACAAAAAACCTTGGTGTTTTAGAAATGGGGTGACAAGATTTAGTGTCCGTTTTATGTCTTCAGTGCAGCCTCAAACTTGATGACATCCATGCTTCCCAGCATTCTCAATCACAGATTGATCACAGGGACTCTGTTCCACAACACCCCCACCCCCCTGCAAGAAAATGCTGTCCGGAGAACGAAAGGGATGCTTTCTCTCCTTACCTGGAGAATTCTTCAGGCTGCAGGGACCCAGCCTGCACCCAGAAAATGCTGCACCATCCGGGCTGCTTAAAAAAGCAGTACTGCTTAGTTTGCCATTCCCCACAGGAAGCCCTAGTCTGAAGGGTCTCAATCTCTCCAATATACAAGAAATTGGTCAATCTTAATGTCCATAAGGGTGCTTTGTGAGCATGAGCTTGATGTAATCCCAACTCCCAGATACTCCACTCATAAGCCAACTGTAAAACGGCAGTTTCTGCAGTCTACTCAAGAGTAGCAGCTATCCAGAGTCACATAGATGATCTCAACAATCTCTCCTTTGTTCTGGAAAGATTACACTGGCCCAGATCCAGCACCCAGCCACAACCCCCCTTGCAAAAACTGTCTTGCTAGCCAGCAAGACCGTCAGCTTGTCAGGAAGTGTTGATGTTCATCAATTTTCAGTGTCTGCTTTTTTATTTTGTGCCCCTTTCTGAATTGCATACAATGTAGCATAAAGCCAGACCTGCCAGATTTCAATACCCCCATTCCTATTCTTTGATCTTTAACACAAGTATCTGTTTAAAAAGAGGTGCCAAATACTTATTAGTGGCCAGGCAAGAAAAGTAGCCAATTTAACAATGAACTTTGGTATAAACATTTATGATATATAACCCTGTTAGGACAGTAACATCTGCTGAGAACCTCAAAAAATATACTGAAACAGACTCATTTTATACATTATCTTTTTATTCAATATATCAGTAATGGTGTCTCTCAAATGCTATCACTTCACATTTATTAGTTGTTCAGTGATAATCTGTTGGGGTAAGGTAAATATTGGGTTTATCACATATTCAGCACTCATTCTATATCCAAGCATTCTGTTTCAGTTTAAGCACTACATCCTTTATCTGTACTTTAACTAAAGTGTGAGTAAGGACACAGAGAGAGATGGGAACAAATACATCAATAATAAAAAATATCTTTGCTGTTCAACTTGGACTTTTCATGAAGACTGGCAAGTATTTTAAGGAGAACTCAAGGATATGAAACTACAGTGTAAATCTAGTTACTGAAATCACTTTTTCTTCAAGAAAAAATCCACTTACTTATACATCTCCATTGATAAAAGATAAATTCAGAAAAAGCTGAGAGTCATTTGTTATAGATGGTGCAACTGAAAGCAACATTTTCTCCTTCTACTATGCGAAATAAATCTTCACTGACTCTGGCAGTATTACAGGAGGACTGTGCAATGCATCCAAAGGGGCATTTGGCAAAGCTGGTAGGCCTGAGCACGTTGGCTCTTCTCCACTGTTAAGGAAGCTACACACTCCTTCAGCAGCTTCTAGGCCTTCCCAGATCCCCTCTGTCTGCATATGCACATAGCTACTTCACTTTATCAGCAGTTCAAGCAGAAGCATTGTCTGTAAACACACACACACACAAAGACAATCTAGGAAAGCTTTCAGTACAGCTGTGTTGAATATTTTGGAAAGTTTGACTGCCTCAACTCTGAGGAATGCTCTTTGCTTGCACCAAAGCACTGTCAACTTCTGAAAGCAAGATTTTTCCATAGTTTCTTTTAACAGAATTTATTGAAAAAGAATGGAAGAAGATTGCAGACGTTTCAGCAGCTAGACTGCTTTCACTTTAGAACCCAATCTTTCCCTCAATTTCTTAAGGCAGAGATCCTTCCTTCCTTCCTTCCTCTAGTGGTATCTCTGTGCTTATTCATTCTCCAGTGACTAGGGATCTGAAGTTTTCCCAGCAGCTCTCTGAATTTCTGTCTGGTTCTGAAAGTAACATTATAAGCATTGCCAAATGCCTGCTCAAATGTTTTGCATTTGAGGATGAATACTGCCTGGGTATTCTAGGTTTTTTTGTAAATGTCAATTCCTTTTTTGGTCATCTGATATGCACCTAACCCAGCTTCTATTAGGCGTCCCATCATGTCTAAATAGGACTTTTAAAAATAAACCATGTGATATGGCTGCCTGGGCTAGGTGTTTAGCAGCTAATAAGGTTGGTAGCACATGCTGGCAGGTTTGCTTTAGTGTCCATTTGAACTTCAAAAGCTGCCTTAGAATGCATGTATTATCCCAGAAAAAAGCACAACTGCCTTAACACGAGTGCTACATTTGCAATCCCAGATGCTTTGGAGATTGAATCCAAAGCTCTGCACAGCCTTGTTGGCTGAGGCTTATACATAGGGCTGTATTTCAAAAGCCTCCACTTTGCTGTATCTCTGAATACTTCTTTTGTTAGGGTTACCAAAAGGAATAACCCAAAATGTGTAGCTGAATTTCAAAGGACTGAGGAATTGTAGAATAGTACCTCAGCATTTCTCTGATTTTCCTCTCGGTTGGAGTCCTGCTGAAGTGCCTGCTCAGAAGAAAGCCTTACTGAGTTCACACTTGTTTCTAGGTAAATATGTATCTTAACCCAGTCTGACTTCAGACAGTATATTGGCTCTGCAGAATGTTCAGTTCTGAAGCAGAGCAGAAGAGTCAAGCACTTTGTGGCTTTTGAAGAAGACTTTGGAGGGGATGAGGTAAAATTGAAATAGACTTTTCTGGTAAACATTGGAAATATTTTGCTGTGGTTGCTAAAGTGGTGCTAAGAGATGAATAAAAATGTGTTTTTATGACCATGTTGTTACTTTGTATTGCAAAATACAAAACTAAAATAAGCAGAAACTGTTAATAAGGGATATCATAGTTGTACTTCCTAAAAAAGAGATAGAGAATACTGTAGAATGAGGGCTGTTTCACCAGTCAGCTGACCATGGTGTATTCTATATTCAGCACTTGTCACTGCTTCTCAGACCCTGAGCATGCCTTAGCATTTCCATATCAAAGTATGAAATGTATGTGTTTAAATGTACATTGGAGAATATCTAGTCCAACCATCTACCCAGTGCAGGAATCCACTTAATACAGAATCCCTGATAGATGGTCACTGAACCTACAATTAAACACCTCCAGCAAAAGCAAGTCCACTACCATACAAAGTAATATATTCCACTGTTGAAGAGCATTTACTGTTTGTATTTTTTTCCCTGATGTCTAACTAAAATCTGAGAAGTACATTTAATTTTAAAAACTATGGAAGCTGTTAAGAAAGAATTCTAGTGACTGCCAAGTATAAAACGCAAGTGTTGTTTATAGTAAAATCAAGATACGGTTCTTGCTCCTCCTTCTCTCCCTCCCAAAATGGTGCACTGGGATGATTCCCATTTTTGAGTGGAAACAACATATGCTGCCTGTCTCTTATTATGATAATGGACCATCTTGGTTTCAGGCTATTTGCTTCCAACTTTGCCAGAAATAGCTCTCACAGGTATACTAATTTTTTTTTCCTCCATAAGATAGTTAAAATTTTGATGAAGTATAGTGCATAATTAACTAAATACATACCCTAGTACTGGGGAAAATCTTTCTAAGTGTGCGCTCATCATGATTAATACACACTTGCAAGTTTCTATGTGTGTCAGAATGAAAAAAAAAAGATGGTAAGAATCAAAGACATGGTTAAAGGAGGGACCAAAAGTCAGGTACATAATGAACTGAAACATTCTGCCGAGGCTTTCATTTAGAGGATCAGTTACATATAAACTGCTAGGCCTGGAATGGGCCTGTGGCATACTAGCAAAATTTACCAAAACTGACCAGTGCTGTCCTTGCTTTTAACAGGGATGCTGTACCTGGCATAGATGTAACTCAGGCTGTAACATAAACCTATACTTTATCAATATTGTTGAAAAGGATTATGTAAACCCTGGATTGGCCAAATAATGGATGACATGGGTCAATGGGCCCATCTGACAAAAACTCATATATGTGACTTGGATTGTAAGAGGAGATACGTTGTATGTCTCTGAAAACTAAGAGAAAGGAGAAGGATGTGATGGATCTGAATGAAAGTGGTCTTATCTTGTGGAGTGGAGTTAATAAATACATACTAGGAAGTCAAGATGTACTTTTAATTCTGAATGAAAGGGATAAAACATATGTTAAAATGTTTGAATTAGAGTTATCTAGGCTGTTGTGAGGAGTGTATGAAAATAAGAATCCATAGGTTGGGTTAATTGCATGTTATACTCCAGTAAATTATTATAACGCAAAAAGATTGATTTTCCACATCTCAGTGCAATACACTCAGCATACATTTTACATCACATGCATCATGATGTCCTGTGGCGAATTATCTAAATAGTAAAATTTGCATCATTTGCACCATGATGTCCTTATGCAAATGACAAAAATTGTGTCCTTTACATCAATTTAGTTAGTTGTATAACGACATTATGTTCATGAGATCAATTGTCACAATGACATTTTCTTTGCTTTATAGGACTCTGGGGAATAATGGACACCTCTGCCCTCAATTAATCCATTAAAACAAGATTTCTTAGTAAACAGAAGAAGCAGAGAGTGGATTGGGGGAAAACTGTAATATTCTGTTACTGTTAGATAACATGAATGGATAGGTGAAAATGTCATGAAAGAATATTAATAATTTGGCAATTGAGATATCCAAAAATGAATGAAAATAGTGACTGTCTGATAATATCTGTATAGAAAAAGATCTGTTTGTTTCAGATATGTGGCTTAACCATGGATATATTCATATGTAGCAAAAGAGTAAATATAAATCTAAAAACATGATTTTTAAAAAATTGTTTATGGTGAAAGACAGAGAAATCAGTGAAAGATACAACATTCTGAATGTAAGGCAGACCACTATTTAATACATCAAAAGTAGACATTGGAAAAAATGTCATGGAAGAAAAGAAGCAACAGAAATAATAGTGTAAGTAGAATGAAAGCAGAAAGAGAAAGTACATATCCTGTATAAAAAGTATTAGAAGCTAGAATAATCTTCCAAAAGAATAAATGGGAAGTGGATGAAAGAAACAGTAGCTGCCTGGAACAGAGTAACAAGAATTATATTACAGAGGTCCACAAAAGTGATGGGGAGTTATGCTAACAGGAAGGATGATTAATGGAATTGTGAAGTAAAAGAAGGTATGGATGAGAGAAAAAAATATATATAAGAGAATGTTTGCTGCAAACAATAAGTGTAATTGCAAAGAAAGTAATCAAGGAGAGAAAGGAACAGTTAAGACTACAAGAGGCAGAGAAAATGCTGAGCAATATGAATGGAAATAAAGTAAATGGGTGAAGAGGGCTAAACAAGGAGCCTTCGGTAGAGTGAATTAAATTAAAAGTAAAAGTGGGATGAATCTGTACTGAAGGAATCTGGGAAAATGTAGACAATTGTATGGGAATGATATTAATATTTCAAAGAATGGAACTAAACCAAATGTTATAAACTAGTGTCTAAAGAAGAAAAAATGACAAAAAGTGATGCTAAATATTGTCAGAATGTTGGGGGGGGGAGTAAGTCTGCAGGTGTAGATGGTATAACTGAAAAAATATTAAAATATGGATGTGGTTTGCTTATGGAGTGACTGTGCAACTTGTTTAATGAGTGTGAAGGCTACATCTGTGCCTGATGATTGGAAGAATGCAGTGTACTGACAGAAACTCAGGATACTCAGCATTCATACTGAAAATAGGGAAGTCAGCTTTAATATTTCAGATGCAGTGCATATTGGCAATCAAAAAGGAAAGTGAAAGCTACATTTTGTCTCTGAAAATTGAATCATTTGTTGTGAACGATTGAGAAATAAGCCAGAACACTTGGTAATTATGTGCACTGATGCTTGTAGTCCTTAGAAGTCATTTGAATTAAACATTGGCAAGGAAGGAAAAATCAATAAGGTTGTTTAAATGCATTCAGAGTTACAATTGTGATGACTGAATTTCACACATATATACAGGCATGTTAACTAAATTAGGCAACAACTGGTTCCAACAATAATTCATATCTTAGTCCCTTAAAATGAGAAATATAAAAATAGTTAATAATAAGGACATACCAATGTGTCTTTTAAAAAACTGTATTATTTCAAGGAAGATTGATAATGGCAAGTCACAACAAAACCGATAACATAGTTTTTCCAACTTTGCAGTGCCATGATCCCCTACAATTTCAAATGGAATTGATTTTCTCATCACCTTGATATCACAGATTTAAGAATCTGCTCTACATATTAAAGTTCAGTTTGAAAATCTTAAAAAATGCAGTTGTTTTGGAATGTAACACTGACAGAAAAAAAAATCTTCCATTTAAAGAATTCCCTCTGCCCTGGATGACATTTCTTGATAATAAAAGTTAGAAAATGTGTTTCTGGTTGATATATTCAAAGAATTGAAGACCTAAGGAGAAATAGTTTGGTATTTCTCTTGAGTGCAGATGGTGAAAGAATGAGTGCTTAGAGATTTTCTTCCTCTTACTTTACTGCTGCAGATATGGTATGCATTAAAAGAATGATAAAGACATTATTAAGAGTCATCAGCTGCAATCCTAAAGTCACTGGCCATACTTCTGCTTATTAGTAGTTTGATGCAATACAGTTGTCTAACAAGAGTCCTACTGAACAAAATAGGCATATGTACCCGTAAAAATAAGGGAGAAATTTTCATCCATAAACCCCAGTTATGGACATCAAACTCTATTAAAAAGGAATCAATAAAAGTTAAATTCTTTATTAGAAGCTTAAGTCCCAGGGTTTTTAACACATATGGAGTAAAATATAAACTCACATACCTCCCTCCACCACTGTCAGCCTTGCGGGGTAAACCAGATACAAATCACAACAAGATGAGCTAAATCTACTTTATTGTAATGCTACATTGACAAAATCTTGCAGGTTTGAAAGTACAATTCTCCCTCCCCATCTCCTTTACCACCAGAGAAACTAGAGAGGATCTCTTCTGAGCCTCTTGCCCTGCTCTCTATCCAGATGCGGGCTACTCTATCTCTTATCTGACCATTCCCTAGGCAGCATCTCTTTGCCCAGTCTCCCAAGGTTTTTCTCACATACCATTACAATCACCACCTGGCCCTCACCTCCCCCAAAGACAAGCTGGCTATCCACAAAGCCTGGAGCATGATCCTGTTATGTCTCTGGTTTTGCCTGTATCTGCCAAGACTGATCCCTGGCAGATGGGTGCCAAGTTTTCCTTGCCACTTTGCCTGTTTGAGCCAGAAAAATGTGAGGTTTTGGCTTAGCTGTTCTAATGGATGCAAAAATGTAACAACTGCTTCTCACCAACTGAGCTGAATCAACTAGACAACATGCCTGTATGTGTGTACAGGTAGTCTTTGTTTAGAGACCACAATTGGGACCAGCAACTTGGTCGTTAAGAAAAGCATTTGCTAAGTGAAACCACAACTGTGTTTACGATCTTACCTCAGCTTTCCTTTGCAGACCTGCATAGGTCATAAATGTGAAGATTGGTCGCAAAGTTACTTTTTCAACACTGTCGTAACTGCAAACGGATGCTCTACGAGGCCGTTGCTAAGCAAGGGCTACCTGTACATATATTTGTGTGCATGTGTATACACATGCACACACACAACACACACACACACATGAATAACTGTCTCTCATCTTAGTATACCACTACTAAATTCAAAGCCAATTAGAGTGAGAGTTCAAATAAGAGAAGAATATCCTACATCTCTGTCTACTTTTTTTAATGCATTAATCAGTACCAAAGAAGCCTGCTGAACAAAATCAGATTTTCCATCTGCCCTCATGTTTGTTTCTAAATAATTTAATATTGCTAAATCAAATGAATAAAAGTTGAGATGCCTATTTTCGTTTGTTTGTTTTATTTAGTAGCTTTTTACGGCTGCTGGCTTGGAACTGTCTCTGGGTGTCTTACAGGGTTAAAAGCAACAAAAACCAAACATTACATTAAAAAGGCAACCATGCTGAGGAGGAAAATCAATCCGAAACACTGTGGCACCTTATGATTTTTTTTTCTTTCTTAGTCTGTAATTTTTAGTTTGCTTGGGATTGGCTCTTTTCTCATTTTTAAACTTTTTAAAAGATTATTTTATTAATTATTAAAGATTATTTTATTAATTGTCAATGCATATTTTTTTTAGAAAAATAAAATAAATAATTTCTTTAAAAAATGTTAGCAGGGCCATATCTTATCCTAGCCTACAGCCTGAGGGAAGAGCCAGATCTTAAGCACTTTCCAAAAAGCCAGCAGCCATGGGCATACCAGGCCTGGGGTGGGGGCAGTGCTATTCCAAAGGGTGGCACAGGAAGAGAGTAGAAATTGCCAACCACCTCCACAGGTTTTGAGCCTACCCACACAGCTATTGTATATCAATAAAGTGAATAGATGATGATCTCCTGTGTCACCAGAGTTTATGATGAACCTGGTTCAAAATACAGATTTGAAACATTTGTGAAATAGTGGTTTTGCATGTTTATGTGTGTGTGTATGCATTTGTATATATATAGCGTGCTCACTTTTAACATTAAACAAATAATATGAAGTTTCTTAAGTGTATTGTAAAATGTGTACTGTAATATTATTTCTCTACTTTGATAATTACTCTAGCTTAACCTTGGGTTATTAAAACACACACACGCACACACACACCCATGTGACCATATGTATATACTTTTTTTGCTGATCTGTTATATAAATTGTTATTCGTCTTAATTTCCAGTGCTTGGATTATGGGATGTCAATCACAGATAAACATTCAAGGTGGAGGAAACAGATCAGTGCAGATGACTGACCCAGCTTCATCAACACCACCTGTCCCACAGCCTTCCCACAGCCTCTGTTCCTCCAGAGAAATGAAGACTGGCTACTCAGTTCTTGGGCTTAGGACTCTCCGCTGCAGTCATCTTACTTAAAGCTCACATGCAAATGGAGATGGAAGCACTCAGTCCTTCCCCCAACATTGCAGATATGGCATAACCATTCTTCCAGGGTGGCAGTATGTTAGCCCTCATTTCTACAGAGAGAAGCCATTTGCAGGTCCACTGGTACACACAAAGGCCTCCTTGTGATCTGGAATTTTGTGCTCCAAATCCTTCAGAGTTATGCACAATAAATAAGCAAATAAACAAACTATAGCCAGGTTTAGGCCTAGGGCCATATACAGACATACACTGAAGGGATATGTGCAGTATGTTTGTTCATATTAAGTAGTTGGGGCATGGTTATTATCCAACTGGGAAAATCAGGTAAAGCCTCTCTTAAGTCAAGCTTGACTCCTGGTGACTCTGTACACATGACCATGTTGTTTTCTTGGCCACAATATAAAGGCTGTACATTGCCTTTTTCTAGAATATTTTTTCAATTCCTCAAAATACTCTATATTTTGATCACCACTAAAGAAAACTGTGATATAATAAATGATTATGAAACTTTTATTTTTTGGTTCCAAGACATGCCCTGGGCAAAGGTTGGACTAGAAGACCTTCAGGATCTCATCCAATCTTATAATTCTATGCAGATAGATAGAAAAAGCAGTTTTGAATAAGCCATTGGTTTACGTAGCTCAGTCAATACCAGATACTTTACTTTTCAGAGTTTCAGGCAGGGCTTACTTTCAAAACCTAATAATTTAACCTGTATTAATCATCTGTATTCCAGCATCTGTCTCCAACTGACCTACAGTTCTTCAGTGACCCCCTTTTAATCATATTTGGAAAAACATATTGCAGAAACTTCAAAACTGAACAGAATCTTCTGTAGAAAAGGCCAGTTCCCTCTGCTTTCCCATATATATATATATAAGTTGATTAGCAGAGACTATGGAGTAAATAAGTTGAACAGATATTGTATATAGGTCCTCCCATCTTTCAACAAAACTAAGATATGGTGTACCCATGCTGTCAAGAATATCTATTCTTGTTTTGGTTGTTGGCATAGTTACCATCTGGTACAATAGGTAGCATCTTCTTTTTCACAATAATATTGCAATATACCCCAAAGGGAGTGAAATAAAATAAATCCTCACCATTTATAAATATTTACCTGGAAATACAACTGGTGATATTAAATTCCAGCATCAGGATCATTTTAGGTGTAACATTTGCTTCCTTGAGTCATATACTTGTCAGAAGATAATCCTGTTTGTTTTTTTTAACTAATCAAGGAAGGTGATACACAAATGAAAAACATATGATTAAACTGGGGGAAAGGCAAATCTCAAGAAAAGAATGGAATATTATAATGAAATTGCCACTGAATGGAGATGTGAGGGCTTTGAGCTCAGTTTAATTAGGCCACTGAGAAGAATCCCTTAAGACTGGCAAGAATTGAACAGCTAATAATCACTTTTTTCTTTACTGATTACCAGCTAATCATGTCCCTGACACAAGCCTGGTTCTCCTCTTGCACTATGAATATATTTCCAGATGTTCCTTTTAAGCTTTCCATACTAATCATCCAGCATTAGAACTACACCTGATTCTTTAGAAGACTATCTATTGCTTTCAGAGCAAGTATTTACATTATGTTCTGCTTCCCATGGATAAACACTGTCTCTGCTCACCCAGATCGATGAGAAAAGTGTGATGCCACACGTCGGTGAAATTTTGGAAGTACATGTCAAAGTATACCTCATGCATGTCAGTTTGCATGAAGATACATTAGTGACCTATTTTTAAAAATATAAGTAAGCAATTAACACTTGAATACCACAAGCCTTAATGGTCAAGAAAGGGAAGAATTTATCAAGGATGGACTGTTAAAAGAAAAGAAACATCATCTCTAATTTATATGGTTGTTTAATAACAACATTTCAGTGTGGAACTTAGCTAAATTGAAATACTAGTGCCAATAATCATATGCTTTGCCTATGAATTCAAGGGATGATCGATAAAAATCATCCATCAAGAGCGGAGGTTAGTAATCAGTGACCTGGGAGGAACTGATATAGAAGAAAAGAAAATGCAAATAGGAATAAGGATATTAAAAAGCCTTTAAATATATATGACATATTATATGGATAACCCTTAAAACAGTGGTCCTAAACAAAAATCCTCATTTAATGAACTGTAAAATTGTTTGACGTCTATCATATCAAAAAGGAATAGCTACTTTTTTAGCTATTTTAAGTAACACAATTTTAGGCAATGATTATGTTTACTTTGGAGTAAATCCCACTGAATTCAACAGATGAGCCATTGTTTATGTGCAATATAGATAAAGATTTAATGGGTTTCCTCAAAAATAAATGTTCATGGGTTTTCAGCAGAAACCACAGGGACCCCTTTGGCATCCCAAAGCCTGCCTTCTAAAAGTTGCTCCCAGTTTGTCATATTAAATGTGAGCAAGGCAAACATGATTAAATATCTGACTTGGAACTATTCATATTAACCATATCAAATTCATTTTATCTTAATTGTGAATATAGACAAAACCTATAATTTTTTCTGCCCTATCCACTTGTGGGAATGGGTTCCAACATACCACTCAGGCCCGTGAAACACTGTGCACCTTTGGATTATGGCCTTGTATACTTCTTAAGGTAAAGGGTAAAGGTTTCCCTTGACGTAAAGTCCAGTCGTGTCTGACTCTAGGGGGCGGTGCTCATCTCCGTTTCTAGGCCTTAGAGCCGGCGTTGTCCGTAGACACTTCCGGGTCATGTGGCCAGCATGACGACACGGAACGCCGTTACCTTCCCGCCGAAGCGGTACCTATTGATCTACTCACATTTGCATGTTTTCGAACTGCTAGGTGAGCAGGAGCTGGGACGAGCAATGGGAGCTCACCCCGCCGCGCGGTTTCGAACCGCCGACCTTCCGATCAGCAGCTCAGCAGTTTAACCCGCAGCGCCACCGCGTCCCCCTGTATACTTCTTACCTGAGTGTAAATCCCATTGATCTTATTGAAAGCAATGGAAGTAAGTTCCACTGAATGATTAGGGTGGCTAAGCAGAATCTTTCCATCTTGCATCTTCTACTATTTAATTCTATTTATTGATTTTATAGATAACTAAACATATTGGTGTGGGGGGGGGATGAAAAGCTGGAAATTCTATTGGGTTTATGTCATAATTTATAAACTACTCAAGCCCACAGAAGGGAAAAAAAACTTCCACAAAGAGGCTAAAATGTCTGAACCCATTATCTGCTAGACAAGTTGTTCTATTCTGAGAAATAAATGCTAATGGAATACAGCCTTTCTTGATTTACATCAAACTGAGATGGGTCACTGAAATCACCAACTACATTACAGGAGCACAGCACATAGGTAATCAAAACAAAGCCATAAATCCAGTAAAATAGAAAGCCAGCACACTTAAAAGGGGCATGGTGTCTTCCAGGAATTGTGTGATGCCTTACTCCTTATTACTAAAGCCACCAGGATCCACCAACAATTGCCAGGGGATGGCTCTGCTGTCAAAGTCCTGACAGATTACGCACTGCTAAATAAAATGGACATGCAGAAGTAAAGGATCGTAATGAGCAACACACCGCAGCTATGAAAGCCAATGACACCCAGCACGCTTATATTTGATAAGGCCCATTCAGTAGCTGCCACTTCAAAGGCAGATTCCCCTGAGATGTTTTTAATTCTACATGGCATCTCAAAACCTTGTGCTCAACATCACAGCTTTGTAGAGATGAAAGGAAAACAGCACAAGAGATGAGCTGACAAATGTGTACAGGGTATAGAAATATATATTCTTCAGCACCTTCGGGATTGAAAATATTTGTAGGGCTGAAAGAGCTGCTTTCTGAAGCTCTTCACCAGCAGTTCCTACATCTCTGTCTGATCTAGTCTTAACTACATCAAGGCTGGGTAATTTTCAGTCTGATAGTCCCCTTTCTTTCTGAAGAAACTTCCAAGAAGGAATGTCAAAGGAATCATTCACAAATTTCTTTTATACTGAAATGGAGTGACCTGCCAAATGAAGTGTGACATAACCCATCAAATAGTAGTGCATGGATTCCACTAGCATCTATCATTCTCTACTCAAAAATCCATACAAAACTTTTTTTTTTTGGTAAAGATACATCTCCCTTCTACTCCCCAAAAAGGATAGTCTAGAAAACTTGGCAAAAATAAAGCATGTATTAAGGGTAGTTCTTTTTTTAAAAAAAGTTTTGTTAGTGAAAGTTGTGTAGGGTTTTAAACAAATGGGGATTTCTCAGCTCTAAAAAACATCATTGAAAATGAGATGAAATTGAATCAGAGGCCAATAGCTGTAAGGTTGTCATGGGCTGAGTGCTTTCAGGCCACTTGCATTCTCAATGATGGACAGATATATCCTTGTCTGTAGTTTCTACCCATCCTATACAATCTGGCAGAAGCATGCTCCAGGTCCCATCAGTTAAATAGTGTTATCTGATGGGATCCAGGAAGTGGGCCTTCTCTATTGTAGTAGCATCTGCTCTGGAATGACTTCCCCGCTGTGATTCATAGGACCCCCACCTTGCCCTTAATGAGCCTGTTAAAATCTGGGTCTTCCCCAGGCCTTGGGCTAGAGTAGGTGGCAGACCCCTTGTGAGATACTTAGATGATCAGATTTTGTTGTTATTTTTACAGGCATTTTCTTATGTATTGTTTATACTGTATTGTTTTAAATTGTTTTAAACTGTTTTATTTTGTACGCTGTCCAGAGCCAAGATGGAGTCCTGTGGCCTATAATATACAAATGTTAAAGTGTCAAGCACTTATACATACACACACACACAAACACATACACAAACACAGAAATACATTTTTTCATAGCCAGTATATGTTTTAATCAAACAAATGTCAATTTTCTCACCTAACTTTCATTTGTTAATGCATCCACAAATCACACTCATTCTCATGCATTTCTCATTACCCCCTCTCCTCTCTGTGACACTCAACTTTTTAACTGAGTTTGGAAAAACCTTCCATTAAAATCAAAGGATTTTTTCCCCAAACTGTAACACAGTGGCTGTAGGGGGGCAGGGGGGGTGGACAGTTACAGCATAAAAAAAAGAGGATTGATATTAATGGAATGACTTGTGAGATGCCACCATGCATGAAAGGTAAAAGGTGAAAGGTCCCCTGTGCAAGCACCGAGTCACGTCTGACCCTTTGCGGGGATGCCGTTTTTGCGGCATTTTCTTGGCAGACTATGGGGGGGGGGGGGTTTGCCATTGCCTTCCCCAGTTGTCACCTTCCCCAGCAAGCCAGGCACTCATTTTACCAACCTCGGAAGGATGGAAGGCTGAGTTGACCTGAGCCGGCTACCCGAGAGAGAATCCAGCTTCCGCTGGTATCAAACCCGGGTCGTGGGGTTGCATAGACCACGTTTATTCTACCCATGGTTTACATGTCAGATGGATGTATAGATAGATATTTTAGATCTAAAAAAAAATTAACAGTCCTGCTTATTTTCTTGCAGATTTTGACTTTGTATACATCATGCTATGATATAGATGTGGTTTGTTTGGTGCCAGCTTTGTGTATAGGGTGAACTGTGACTCTATGGTTTATTCAATTCTGTCAATATGACATATTCAAACTATTATGATGAAGTAAACCATGGTTTAGTGATAGGGATTCACTCCAGCCTGTATTTAGTACTGTGCCAAAATTTGATTCTGCATTTTTTTCAACCGTTCTTCTTATATCCTATGGAAAACACCAATCATCCATTTTTGCAGCCTTCTTGATTCCCCTCAATTTAAGTTAAAACCCAAGTGATGATAACATGAGGGATATTCAATCAAGCAATTTTTTTCAGACCAGAACACAAGAGCAGGAAGACTGCAGTGTTACAGAAAATGTGTAATAGGAAAAAAAGGAACATCAGTGTCCCAGATAATACACTATGCTCCAAACTACCATCAAAGAAATTCTAAATAAATTCTAAACAACCTGAAAATGAGGTAGAAAATGAGGTAGAAATGAGGTAGAAAAACAGCAGCCTCTTTTAGAGGGAAAAGTAACATTTGGCAAATAGGGAAACAGTTTTCAATGTGGCAGTATTTTTTTTTTTTAATTTATTTATTTATTTACAAGTTTCGTTTTAAAATTTAAAAGATTTGTATAACCATCCATCTAAAAACAGAACTCTGGGTGGCTCACAACAACAGTAAAACCCAGAACTATAAAAACTATAGAACATAAAATCATAAAACAAAGACAAAGACAAAACCCAGTGCCTCCATTAACCCCTTGGGATGCCCCACAACCATTAATTCATTTTCACTCTAGTGCTTCCAATGTATTTTACATCTTCTCCTTTAAAACAGTTTATCATAATGTTTGTCATTGTCTAGCATTCTATGACTTGGAAAAATAATTTGGTATCAGTTGCTGAGCATTTTCTAAATGTATATGAGAAATACGTTTATGAACTATGTCAATGGGATGGTGTTTTTGAATTTTGCATCCATCTTGTGAATGAGCTCCTTAGAATTTATTTGTGATGTTGCCAAACTTTGCAATGATATAGTCTGGATATCAAAAAATGACCAGGTTTACAATCTCAAACATACTACTACCTGTGCAACAATTTTATTTTCATCCCAGGAGCAGGTGGCTTCTCCACCTGGATTGGCTTCAGCCTGGTAAGAAAACCACCTCAATGTGGAGAAGGATTGGAAAACCAGAAAAAAAAATCTTTTGAGAGTAGTGGGTCTAGATGTAGATTAGGATCCCTTTTAAGTAATTGTATGGATGAATCCGAGTCCTGCCTTTGTCTCCTAAGTTCTATTTTGTTCTACTTTTATTGTGGATGTGTGTTCCTCTTAAAAGAGTAGTCACTGAACAAAGCCTGCAAGATTCACAATATTTTTGTTTTTCCTTATGTCATTGTCTTCAATTCTAAATTAGTTAAGTTCAACCTTCCAATAAAATATTTGCATTTTCTTCTGGAAACAGTATTCTCATTTTGACAAGGACTTTAGCCTCACACCTATCCCAGCCACTTTGTGAGGTTGCAGAAAGGCAAGCAAAATTGACAGCAGGAGGGTTCCCATTCTCTTCTTCCTGAATATAGGTGTAAAGATTTATTTTCCAATAAAAATGTGGATGGTGGCAAACTACTAAGCAGGATCTCTCCAGGAGTGCTAGGAATGCAACACAAGGGATTATGATAGAAGGGCTTACAGACCTCCACTTTAGGGACGCAGAGGGGCAAATCACCACAACCCTCAGCATCTGTGTGCAAGTGCATTACACAACCATTTGAAAACAGGCAATCTGATATTCGATATTAGGCCTGAACAATACGACTGGACATCATCTTAAGACACTTTACATTATGGAGGTGATGCAATCTTCCCCAGTGAGGTACAGAGGTGGCCCAATTCTTCTTAACAAAACTCTTTGGGTCTCATGTTGCTTTGCTTCATGTTGCTTCATGCCTCTCATATAACTAGAACAGGATTTTTCACATGTCCAATGCATGTGCAAAATCCTCTTTTGGGAATTAGAAGTATTTGTTGAGAAAGTCCCTAGGACAGTGTTTCTCAACCTTGGCCACTTGAAGATGTGTGGACTTCAATTCCCAGAATTCCCCAGCCAGTCATACTGGCTGGGGAATTCTGGGAGTTGAAGTCGACACATCTTCAAGCGACCAAGGTTGAGAAACACTGCCCTAGGCACTACAAAGCAAAGCAATGCATCTGCTTCACTTTTAGAAGGTGGGTTGCTCTGAAGGGAGGCTCCGCCTGAACATCTGTTGTAGTGAATCACTTATTTGAAGCTCTGCGCAGACATACTAAACATGTAACCTCCAAACCAGCCCATTCAGTCAACTGAGCACCCTTAATTCTTCACTGGCACCAGTTACATGGAGTAGCAATCAGGCAACTCTCTGCATGATGGTCATGATTCCCTGAGTGAGGTTTGCTGAATAAAAAAAGAAAGAGCTTGGTTTGTTGATTTTGGCTTGGAGATTTGTTCCTCACTTTTCATATATATATATATTTTAATCCATTCAATCATGTCTGATTCTTGGTGACTGCCTAGACAAGACCCTGCAGTTTTCCTGGCAAGGTTTTTCAGAAGTGGTTTGCCATTGCTGCCTTCCTAGGGCTGAGAGAGAGTGACTGGCCCAAGGTCACCCAGCTGGCTTTATGCCTAAGGCAGGACTCACAATCTCCCGGTTTCTAACTTGATGCCTTAACCACGACACCAAACTGGCACTACTTTTTATATATCAAGCCATTTTAGCCTAAGTGAACTTACAAAGGAGAATATGTTATAGCAAGAGAAGAGTTTAAAATATAATGGGAGAAAGAAAAACTCTACCACTTCCATGGAGCATGCCTGAGTGCCCCTAAGTAGCTTTGGACCCTAGCCATAATATTTGATCTACACCTAACGGGCAATAAAAGTGTCAAATATTTTATGTTATTAAAAACAGAAAGACAGCAACTAGTATCTGGTATTCTCTTTAATTTTATAAACTTGTTCTTCCAGAATCAGGTTCACTCTGCATAAGTGAGGGATATCAGGACCAGAGGTTCCTGGTAGTAGGTGATGTATTACCAGAGAACTCTCCCCACCCAAGCCAAGAAAAAAAACAACCGCCCAATTTTCTTTGTACCTCTTTAACCATCACAGTAACCTGTCTACCTTTTTCTCTCTAGTTCTAAGGAGAGACAGAGAGAGAAGCTGCAGAACAATCATTTGACATTTGGAATCTTTTCATCTCTAACTTTGGATGACAACAGTTCCTTAATAAATAGAAAGATTTTGACTAAAGTGAATTCAGCACAAGGTGCCGAAGAGCTTTTGATTATAATATTTCAGCAGCATGAGAAACCACAGCAAAGGCTAAAAGGAAATTCAGGTTCTCTGTGGGAGAACAATCTGCAGAACAAAGACTTTTTTACTACCCAGGAGGACTTTACCAAGTTTTAGATGCTGATTTCCCTTACCTCTCTTTTCAGTGCTGGAACATCACTATTAGTGCCTTTCAGGACAGAATCTCACGCAGGGAATTAAAAGGGCACCACAACCAGGAAAGCAGCATCTATTATATAGATGGCATGCATAACAATCCACCTAATTATAAAGTTATGCTTATCCATGTATATTTAGCAGTATATGGAACACTATAGGAGCCACTTATAAAAAGACAGCATATGACCTGTAAGTTTAAAAAGTATATAGTATATTTTGGGAATGTGAACTCTTAAACACAGGCCGAATCCCTGCTCTATCATTTATAGAATTAAAACTTATTTTAATGCTTACCATTGTGAACTGTTGCAGGCTTTTGAACTCTGATGTGGAAGTAGAAATAAGCTAAAGCCACTGTTTACGAAATTACGCACAAACTCTGCAACTCCAAAATGTACCTGGCAACTTAATTTATTTTTTACAGGCTGAATTAAACAAGCTCTTAGATTGCCCATCTGTCAAGGGATCAAGCAAGGAACCACGCTGAGCTGATATTTCAACTCTAGTTCTTTGTTGTTCTTATCATAAAACAGAATCTTGCCATACTAAACCTATCCTAACTAACCTAAAGGTAAATACCCCAGGAACTCTAAGGTGGGGCTACTCTAACTCTCTTTGTCTGCCGGTCAAGGCTCTCAAGGCTGTGAGAATGCTTATCTCCCTGGAATGCACTCCCTCCTTCTTCTGGCCTGAAATCCATCACATCACCTCCCACCCTTTCAGGGACACATTCCATCACATTATCTGATAAAACTTCTATAGCGGTGGCAGAGGCCTTGTCAAGTCAAACCTTCTTATCTCACAACTTCGGGTGTCTCAGAATAGCTATAAAGGATCCCATACTCTGCCTGGCCATAGGTCAAGTCTTGAATGGTGAGGAATACGCCATGAAATCTGAGAATATTTGATACAGAATATGTGTGTAGGGAGAAATAAAAATAACAGTGCAAATCACAGAAGTATTTCTGGAAATTAATGCTTATTTTTTCAAAAGAAGAAACCTTGATGAGGACACTGTATTTACAAAGAAAGCCTGAATACCTGATCTAGCTGTATTTTAAGAAAAAAGAATTAAAGGCCATATAGTCTGCTATATCACACAGCAAAGCTTGACATGGTATCTGCTGCATTACCAGTGGGAACAAGAGCAGGAACCAGAACTGATGACAGTTCTGAGAATATTAGTGAATCCTGGGATTCTCAAACTGTGTGTTGTGAACCTTGGGGGAGGGGGGGCAATCACAAGCAAATCAGAGGACAGTTGCATTCACTCCTGCTTTGTCTGGACATGGGTAATCTTCACCAAGCTGCTGAGTCTAGGATCCCATGTGCAGGATGAAGGGACCAAAGCCATTCTTCAGTGAACTTTGTATTCACAAGGCCCAGCTTTGACAACAGTCCTAGCATGACCCACCTAGAATTGAGACATCTTGCTTAGGTTCATCTTCCCCTAAGGGCAACTCTTCCTGGGCATGATGTCACATTGGGTTCTGATAGTGAGCCTCGGGCTTGCTCCAGCCATTTTGAGCATGTCAGCCTCCTTAGTGAGGCATCATCATCATCCCGCAAGAAAAGGTGATGTGCAAAAATATTAATATTTGATCTTTGCAATGTCTTCTGGCATCCTATTTCCATTTACTTTCCACTCAGAGAGGCAGTAAAAGAGGAAAGCATATGGAAACATCTAGCCAGTAAAGCAATAGAATAATGAAAAAGTTAAAACAGTGGAGAATATTATTATGATTTATAAAACATGAAAACTTAAATTTTAGCCTTCAGTCCTCTGAAGTAAAAACATAACGATAACTGAAAATGATACCTATGAATAGATTCAGCTGACAGGAATCTCATATTGAAAAAAAGAGCACATTCATGATGCATTAGTAAAAATGGTTTTATTACTTTCTAGATTCTAATTTTGTGGCTACTTTGGGCTATAATAGCCTGGAGTGACAAAAAGCAAGCATGTTAAATATTATAAATCAATGCATTATAAAGTGGAATCAGCTTTCAAACCTATTCCTTCCTAGAACTAAAGTTTAAATTATATAAAGAAGTTGTTATATTGACCATCATGTCCAAGAAGAATTGTTGTGATTTGGCTACAATATCTCTCAGTAGCCTTCCAAGTCAGCAGTTGCCTCAACCTGTCAGGCTCTTTACTTCAGGAACTGTACTGTAGTTGCTTTTTCACAGCATCAGTTCACAGCTAAGGACTAGGTTTTATTGCAGGCAGATTGGCAGCTAAATTAAACAACTGAACAGAGGAACAGATTGAGAAAAAAGAACTCAATACATCAGAACTATCGAAGCCCTGTCCTTTTTTATGTGTAAAAATGGGCAGAGCTTTGACATGCGGTCATGGCTGCCATCTTGACCCTTTTGATCCCCCTCTGTGGACACCCTTGGCCAGAAATGGCACAGAAAAAGAGGCAGAGTTGTTTGCTCCAACATACTGAGTTCACCCTACCAAAACTTGTCTATTTCTCCAATTACAGGGGCCACATGAGTAGCTTACTGCTGTCTGCAATGCAGTTCCCCCCCCCCCACCTCACCCCCTTTTCTTTTTGTGGTAATAAGAATTAGGCTGAGTTGGAATTTTTGCTGTCTCTCTTAATTGGCTTTCTTGGCACCTATTTTTACCTTGTCTTAAACAATGGAAATGTCATGAAGTTTCCTCATGCTTTGCAAAAATAGTAGCAGAGTTTTCTATATGGCGTATAATTTGAATTTCTTCGTATTTCCCATTGAACTTTAAGTATTGCTTTATGCTCTCATTTCCAAAGCAGCAAACTGAACTAGCACAAGGTTTTTAAAAAGAAGAAACATACATAACGCTTCAAAGCTATTTAATACATGGACATTTCCTGGGGATAAAGGCGTCTCGCTTCAATCAGACACTGAGGAATTATAAAATACTGCTGGATTATCAGGCCCAACCATCCATTTTACTTGCAAATTGCAAATGGAAGCAGAGCAACATATTGGAAAATCTTATATATATATTTTTTCATATTTTGATGGTGTTATTTGCTGTTATTTTTAAAATCCTTTTTCAGTTACTAGCCATTGTCTCTTCAAAAGAAATTCCTCAGCCTTGTAGGATTCTACCCCTCCTCCTGGCCCTCAAAAATTTAATATATGCAATGCTACATGCTATAAAGAGAGACAGTTTGGTATAGTGGGTAAGGCACAAGGCTAGAAACTGGGAAACCATGAGTTCCAGCCCCACCTTAGACATGAACCAAGCTGAGTGACTTTTGGCCAATCACTCCCTCTCAGCCCTAGGAAGGAGGCACTGGCAAGCCATTTCTGAAAATGTTATCAAGAAAACTGCAGGAACTTATCCAGGCAGTCACCAAGAATCAAGACTGCCTCAAAGACATATACACAAAACCCTGTGTGTAAGGGTTGAGTCTGACTCTGAGGCTGAGGAAGGGGAAATTGGAACCCATGCCAGGGAAAACAGGGAAATCGAAACTCAGAGTGACTCAGCAGAGCGGGAAAGTCTTGAGCAGCTGATTGGGCGAAATCAGGAGCTGGGTTCAAAGCTGCCAATCAGCATAAGGGAAAGGCGAGCTGAAAAGTGCACCAAGCAAAAGGAAGCTCAATTGGCCCCGGAGGAAAAACGGCACAAAGGGAACAGCTTAAAAAGGAGCCAGCACAAGGACCGGACCACCAGAGACAAACGTTCTACTGAGCTAACAGCATCTCAGGGAGAAGGAAAGCCAGAACCCTTCTTGGAGGCCTGCCCTGTAGCCGCTATGGAACCAGAGCCTTCCCCGCCTCCTGATCCTTGCCTTGCTACCTTGCAGCGAGCCTCAGCCGAGCCTTGCCTTGTTGTCTCCCCACAAAATCCAGTCGAGTCCTGCCTTGCCATCTTGACACAAAGCCCAGTTGAGTTGAGCCCTTTCACCCAGCCACAAAGCCCAGCCGAATCAAGTCTTGCCACCCTGCCATGGAGTCCAGCCAAGTTGAATCTTGCTGCCTTGCCACGAAGCCCAGTCAAGTCAAATCTTGCTGCCTTGCCACAGAATCCAGTTGAGCCTAGCCTTATCACCTCGTTGCGATCCATAGCCGAGTTTTGCCTTGCAGTCTTGCCACATTCTCCAGCCGAGGCTGGTCCAGTTGCCTTGTTACCATTTCCCACCGAGTCTCGTTGTGCTGCTTGTCCACAAACTTCAGTCGCACCTAGCCCAGCCGCCTTGCCACCAGTTCCTGCTGAGCCCTGCCTTGCCACCTTGCCATGGTCTTCCATCGAGTCCGGTCCAGTCACCAGGCCGCAGCTTGCAGTCGAGCCCTGCCTTGCCGCATCTGCTAGTCCAGTCCAGTCCAGCCACCTCACTGTGTCCTACAGCGGAACCTGGCTTTGCTGTCTTGCCAAAAACTCTGCCATTGCCTCGTTGGGTTTGAATTGAAATGAACTATTATGTAAGACACAATAACCAATTATATATAGTTGTATTGTAAATAAATAATTCCATTCTACTCTCCTCTGGTCGTCTCATAGTCTAACCAAACACTGTGCTATAAAACCTAAGCTCTGAGCAGCCAAGAAGATGAATGTTCATTTGAGGGCCACCAGCACACATCCATTGCATTTTATTTCAACATTTTCCTTCCATAATGTTTGTCTTTGTAAACCATAGCCCAATAAACTGAAGTATATGGAGAAACCCAAATATCTCTTGGGATTACATTTTATATGATTGGGTTTCTCATACTGGAGGGAAAATCCCTTCAACTATTGGCCACATTGTAGATCAGTCTCGCTGTGTGTGAGGAACAGGGCAATTGTCTCCCCACCCCCACCCCCCCAAAAAAGAGCCTGGCACCCAAAACTTCAGATAGATGCTCTCAGCATTAGGGTAAGCTATTGTTTTAGGGTTGGGTAGGAATCTTTACCTGCTATCTGAAAGCTCCAGTTTTGAGATTTTCTGGCTATACCACACTAACACAATAAGGTATATGATGTGGCAGGGATGAAACTGAGAATGGGGCAGTGCAATTCATAAATTGATTGGCCACAGTGGCAGGAGAGAAAGTGGCAAATTACTCATTATTGAACATCCTGAGTATCCTTGGTTGTATAGGGACTCTTTAGTTTTGGCCAAAACAGCTGTGAGACTGAAAGAGAAGGATGGGCCTCCCTACAGCTTTTGTTGGGATAAGAGGCCTTGGTTTTGTGCTACAGTATTTTTTTTTCTGGAGAGTGGGGAGAACAGACATAACACTTTTTTAAAAAATCATTTTTAAAAAATGTAGATCAGATGTGATTGTAGAAGACACAGAGTTCAGTTTGGACTTTGGAAATGTGGAGAGTGACACGACTCAGCTTGGCCTATTCTTGTACCTCCTTGTATCATTGTGAAATTGGTCAATATTATATGCACACAGATACACATAGAGACCCAAACACATGCACACACTACATCTTTCTATCTATCTTGAAAGAATTAGATTAAATGCTCGTGCTTATTGTCCTTTCTGAAGGAATAACATTTACTAAATTTCAGTCAAATGGATTTGAGGCTTTTATGCAAGCCACTATTATTATTATTATTATTAATAATAATAATAATATTGATATTGATATTGATATTGATATTGATATTGATATTGATATTGATATTGATATTGATATTGATATTGATATTATTATGTTAAGCACTTGTTTATTTATTGGCAACATTTGGATAAAAAAAAGATGATGCTTGCTAAATATCAGATAGACAGGGACAGAATTTTGTGTGCAT
Organism: Candoia aspera; assembly: GCF_035149785.1. Taxonomy (NCBI): domain Eukaryota; kingdom Metazoa; phylum Chordata; class Lepidosauria; order Squamata; family Candoiidae; genus Candoia; species Candoia aspera. The sequence continues at coordinate 27,413,210 of NC_086156.1, read as the reverse complement.
AAGCATCCTTTACCATTTCAGAGGCATCAAAACAGGATTTGCCTATCTCTCCCTGCACAATTTAGAGGAAAAAAATACACACACACAGACACACACACATAGTGCATATATATATATATATATGTGTGTGTGTGTATATATATATATATACACATACATACATACATAGATACATACATATTGTGTGTGTGTGTGTGATATCTGTTGCAGAAGAATTCTGAGAAAAGAAACCTGAAAAAAAGTCCAAATAAGTTGTTCAGCACTTTTTTTTTCCTAGCCATATTCCAAGTTTATTTGGGCACTAAACGTGGGATACAGCTCTTCCCCAGTTACAGAGCTGTGGACAATTTGTATGTCTACACTGAAGAGATACATAAATATTCAAAGGCGAGGTGAATGGCTAGGGAATTATGATGGATAATACTATTTGAGCTAATTGCAGTTTCTTTTATAATAGTTCTGATTCATATACATGGAATATTAAACAGACCTTATAATTTAGTTTATAGACTCTTTTGTGCATCACTCACAAATCTGTCATTTTCATGTGATTCTTCGTTAGAGATCTTCTAGACTACTTCTTGTAGCACGATGTGTTTCTATCACGGAAAAACAATCGTGTTAGGCAGGTGTAATCCACTGAAAGCACTTGCACCATCCATTTGTTCCTCTGCAACATAAAGATAAGAACTAATCTTGACTGCAGCAGGAATATTAATCATTTTTTGTATAATACGAAGAGTCCATAATTTCTGTGGCGCCAAATATAAATAGCACTGTTGAAATCTGGCCTTTAATGATTTGCAAGGTCAACTCAGAATGCTGCAGCAGTGCTAAAATCAGAAGCCAAGAGTGTTAGAATGAAATTCTGAACCTTTTGAGGGTATCCCATTATTAGGAGCAACCTGAGTTAATGAAATGAGCTGAGAAAAGACAATTAGGCAAATAAGCTAAAATTAAAAACAGTATGAGACGTAATCCATATCTAATTGCTTGATGAAGGCAACAAATGTTTTGGCCTGTGCAGAGTTAGAATTTCTGAAACACCAAGAAATCTTTGGCTAAATTTTCAAAGGTACCTAGCATTTGTCTTCACCATTTTTTAGAAGAAAAAGGAAATTAGCATAGGTAGTTGACGATATATGCCACTATTTAATATTTAATGTATTTAATATTTAAATATTTCCCAGACTGTAGTAGGAACAGAAACCTTGGAAGCATTTGCAGGTGATCAAGTCAAACTTATCCCTCTTTCTCGCTCTTAGTTCTTTTTTCATTCAACTCTCTAAGTCTGATGCAGTCCTCAAATGGTAGTTTGGACAGTGCTGCTTCAGACTATAAGTAGCCCTCCCTTAATGGCGGTAACTGGGACCAGAATTAATGTCGCTAAGTGATGCAGTCGTAAAGCAAGATGTCATGTGACTGCATTGCTAAGTGACAGCAATCCTGGGAATTCCCCTTGCCATTATTTAGTGAATTTTACCGGTCATTTTTACCGGTCATTATTTAGTGAATTTTACCGGTCATACCGCTGAGCTGTCGATCGGAAGGTCGGCGGTTCGAAACCGCACGGCGGGGTGAGCTCCCGTTGCTAGTCCCAGCTCCTGCTCACCTAGCAGTTCGAAAACATGCAAATGTGAGTAGATCAATAGGTACCGCTTCGGCGGGAAGGTAACGGTGTTCCGTAAGTCATGCTGGCCACATGACCCAGAAGTGTCTATGACAACGCCGGCTCCAAGGCTTAGAAACGGAGATGAGCACCGCCCCCTAGAGTCGGACACAACTGGACTTTACGTCAAGGGAAACCCTACCCCTTTACCGGTCATTAGCTGAGGACCCACCCCAATCCAAGCCATTCTGAGCTTGGTTCCTCCCAGATCCAAGCCTCAGTAAAGTAAGGGACTGCTTTCAACCTCCCATCCTCCCCGCCATCTCTGCCTTTTTGGCCACCTTGAACCCTGCCTTAAAGGGCAGCAAGCAGCCCCAGAACTGCACAGCTCTAAGGCTGTTTGCCATGCCCAGGGAAGTCACAGCTGCTCCAGCCCAGTCCTAGCCTCAGTTGCCCTTCCCACCCAGCATTCCAAGACCCCTGCCCCCTGCGCTCTGCTGCCCCAGCTGACCTTTGCTGGCTTCTTGCGCCCATTGCTGACAATGTGCCCACCCTGCCTGCTGGGTCAGGCCAGGCCAGGCCGGGCTTCAGCTGCGGGGAAAAAAACGCTGAAAGCAGCCCTTTTGCACAGCTGCTGAGCAGGGCTGAGTCAAAAAGCTGCTGGGCAGCTAGTTCAGCCCCACCCAGCAGCTCTTTGCAAAGGGGCTGCCTTTGCCATTTTTATTTTCTTTTTCTGCAGCCAAAGCCAGCTCCAGTCCTGCCCAGGCATAGATAGAGGGGGAGGTAGGCAAATGGAAGGGGTTGCCAAGTGCTCAAATTTTGATCACATGACCACAGGGACACTGCAACAGCTGTATCTTTGGGCACCAGTTGTAAGTCCATTTTGTCAGAGCCATTGTAATTTTGAACAGTCACTGAACAAATGGGTGTTAAGCAAGGACTACCTGTAAAGGTTATATCACTTTAAAAAATGCTTTGGGACATTTAAATTCCTCCTACAAATGAAAAACTAGGATAGATACAAATGATCCTAAAATCATCCACCCTAAAATACAAACTTTGAGGCACTTTTGGGATTTTGAAAGCAGTTCATGTGCATTCTCACAAAATGGCAGTCAGGGCAGGGTGGGAGGGGATGGCCAATTGCAAAGTATCATTTTTTTCTGAAGGAAATCTGCTGAAACTATATCCCAATACCTTTTATCTGCTCCTCACTCAATATTCTGTAATACTATCCCATCTTTCATCTGTCTTTTTTTTTTTTTTATGTAGGGTTGATGGAGGTGCCAAAGACATTCTTATCCAGAATTATTATAAAGGAGTCCAGTATTTTACTTTTTAGCACACCAGCTTTCTATTCCATCTTTTAAAAATCAGGTGGGTCAAGGAGGTAAGTGGGTGCCCACCCACTCATCATGATTATTGTTTCTATTGTTGTTAGATTCCTAGCTTGTCTTTCATCAAAAAGCTCAAGGCAGCACCCATAGTAACTCGTTCTCCAATTTTTCTCCACAACAGCTGTGAAGAAGGTTGGGCTGACAGAGTGTAACTAGGTGTCAGTCCTTCAAGGTAGTCCAGGCAAGAAGCACAGAACATGAATATTAACACTACCTTTATTGTAAGTTTACCGTAACAGAATCTTGCAGGTCTGAAAGCTCTCCCCTCTTTTACCTTTACTTTACGGAAAACTAGGGAGGCTTCCTTCTGAGTTACTTCCCACACCCCTTTTCCTGCTGTGGGCTGATATACCTTTTGCATGATGGTTGTCTAGTCTACAGCTCTTCCTCCTGTCTCCCAAGGTCATTCCCACATGCCATTACACTAGGCCAAAGTCACCCAGTGAGCTTCCATGGCTGAGGATAGACTTGAACCTGGGTCTCTCAAATTCCTGCGTAGCACTTTAATGCTGCACCACACTATGGTCACATTAAGTCCCAAACCATCAGTTGCCTCCCTTGACCTAAAGATTGGAGCTATGCCCTAAATGTAGTGCAGAATGGGGCAATTTGGAGGAACCTTTAATTCACTTGAGGCAGAAGTGACACTTCTAACCTGCCCTGTCCCCAGTACAAAATCCCCATGAAGCTCCATCTCCAACATGTAGTTCAAAAGCTGCAAAGGGCAAGGTATCATCACCATGACAATAGCAGCAGAAAACATTTGGGCCCTCACATGTATAAGGTGCCTTACTGTGGTAGGGGACAGCCCGTTTGGTGTAGTGGTTTAAGACATCTGGCTAGAAACCAGGAGACCGTGAATTTTAGTCCTGCCCTGGGCACAAAGCCAGTTGGATGACCTTGGGCTAGTCACTCTCTCTCAGCTCTAGGAACCAGGCAATGGCAAACCACTTCCGAAATCTTGCCAAGAAAACTGCAGAGACTGGTCCAGATAGTCACCAGGAGTCAGCAATGCCTCTAAGGCAAAACAAAAAAACAGCACTGTGGTAGAGAAGGAGTTTGCCAGAATATAGCAATTGGTGATCGGCAAGGTTGTCCTCAAATCAAGCTGCTGTTGTAATCTGACTACCATCCATCACTCCAGTTATAATCTTTTGGATGAAGAATGAGATGCAGGTGGAGAAAGAGGAAAGTATGTTCATTTGTAATTACAATGACACTGTTGTAGGACAGTAACAGCCACAGGAACCTGGTAGAAGCCATGAGGACATGGGCATCATGACATCATAGTACAAAAGATGCACATTACATAATTTTGGTCATTTCACTCCTCGCTCTGCTGCCTGCAGATGTCCATTCTGTTTTGGGAACACTGTGACCAATTTATCTTCTCTTCATCATTTCTATTCTATTTTGCATATGTAGCTTTCTTCTGCTGGGCTCATTTGCATACTGCAAACAGATGTTAAAAACTGGAGAAGATATATAAATCCAGCTTGCTATATAAACTGATACTGTCCGAAGTTCTACCATTTCATTTTTTGTAATATGTAAAACAGCTCTAGATCTCTTAAGATTGTCATTTTATGAATGGTGATGTATTCTGTAGAATTTTGACTGTTGCACCTTGTTTATGAATGACACAAATGTATGCCAACAGACACACATTCCACCACACATATACAATATTGTGGGGTTTTTCTTAATCTTACATTTTATGGAATCATAACAGAATTTCTTTGTTTATCATGAACTTGCCTGGCTGTTTGAAGACTGAAATATTTAAGCCAATGAAGCATTGTTGATATCTTTGGGTTTCAGTCTGGAATCCAGGAAATAATAATGATTTATGTCTTGTCTCACTCTACTGCAACAGATGTCATTATAGCAGATGTCAGATTCATTATGACACAATATGATTTGCCTCAAAATACAATATCAGAAAACATTATCCTGGTAATAATAATAATAAAAAAAGTATCTGCCATCATTTCCTTCCCCCATCTATTATACATGTCTGGTGGCTGAGATGTAGAATTTCAACCTACAGCTGACAGAATAACCTCCTGCTCCATTGTATATTTTGAATGGAAACTGAAGAAAACAACAAATATTCCAGGGTCTGACACTTGAATGGGAGGAAGTAGCACAGGTTCACTTAAAGTTGGGTTGCTTGGCAGCAAATGCAGCTCTGCACGATATAATTACACAGAAAACCTTAAGATTTTTGTTCAAACAATACAGCTGGTGGGTAGCAATTCCATCAGGAAATTGTTGGTCTCTCCATAAGTGCACAGGTATTAACTTTTATGCATGTTTTTAATAAACGTAACTAGACAGTTATTTGCACTTTGCTGCTTTGTGATTTAAAAAAGAATGTTACGCTGTTGTAGATAAAAAAGCATTAGAAGACCAGATCTAAAGACATTTATTTAAGACATTAAGTGATTGATTGGACATTGATAGATATAGTTATGTTGGCTACAAAGTCCAATCAGACAAAAATTGAACCACATGAGAGTCAATGTGACAAAGGTGCATGATCAGACACAACTTTGAGAATCCATGGTAACCTATGACCATAAGAATTGGACCTTGGGACAGGCATCTGGGGCCTCACTATGTAGCATTCCAAAGCCCAGTGGAGCTGGCTTACGATACTGTGAAGTAAATGATGAAGTAGAGATGTCCATGTTTCCAAACTTTTAAGCCAATGTCGTTAAATCAGAACATAAAATAATTTATCATTGTCTGCCACCTACTACTTCAAAAGACCAGCTCTGAAAAGCTAAATTCTATGAGTTTACCAGCAAACTTTATGAAATAATTCACTCATAGTATTAACTAAAATATAATCTTCAGAATTTCGCTTTTATTTGTTAACACCCCAGGAATATGTCATGAATAGCAACTAAGATTATGTAAAATGTAGGCATGACCTTGATAATTTCTCTTCACTTTCCTTGCCAGTCTTTCCACAAAGCAGAAAGATGACAGAAGCTGTGGTTCAACATAATGTATGAACCTATCCCAATCTGCCTCTGCCTCAGAGGGCTAATGTTGACTAGGAATTTTAGTGATCATTGTAAGAAGAGTGAAATGCTTATCCAGGCACCATGTAAATGCTTCACAACCTGTGCCAAAAATGGGGAGGGAGTGGAGTGAAACTGGAGTCCATGTATAGAAAAGGACATTGGTTGTGATTAGCGAGGCATTTCCTCATTTTCTACATTCACTTGCAATCATAGGAATTTCTTTTGCAGCAAGAAAATGTATGAAGCTGCTCTCATTTCAAAGCTTAGCTAACTTTTATAATGATATAAAGGCTTTTCCTACCTCTCTTCTCTCTCTACCTTTTTTGCTTTTTCTGTGTTCTACTTTCACAGTAAATTAAATTAGCCAGAATACCCAGGAGACATAGAAAACTTCAAAGCTTGTCCACAAATAATGTGTAGTGTAGATACAGCATGAATACAACAGAACCTGAGATTTAAGTCCAAGCAACCTTTAAAGAAAAGAATGGGTTTTTTTTAATTGATTGAGTTTGTCTTGGAGGCTTGAAACCAGAAAAGAAAACACACACACAAATACCACAAATCAAAGGTAGGAATCAAATGAGCTGAGCATTCGTTTTTTGTAGTCTTCTCTTGAACTTTCCTGAGCAATTTGATCACTGTGGCTGACTGAGGAGTAATAAAGCCCCAAATAATGGCAGATTTGAGTGGGGGGACTAGGCTTTTGAAACATTTAATTTAAAATATTGTTTCATGTGAGGAGGAGGTAATAAAATGGGACTAGGATAAGTATAAGAGGCCTGACCCTTTATCAATTGATGACTCTGACACTAGCAGGCAGAACCATAATGCCATACTTGCATCAGTGAAAAGAAACACTCAGAGATATTGGGGGTGGGGGAGGCATAAAATTCAAGATGGCAAACACAATTGCTCAAAGCCCCACCCCTTTTACATGCATTCCATGTCAAAAAGGGGTAGAGTTTCAATTATAAGTTTGCAAGCATAGTCTTTTTCTGACCACCACCCTCCCCCTTACACCAGATACCTCTGCTCTGAACACGCCACCAAATATTAACAGTGTGGTTTGCCACTGCATTTCAGCATTAAGATTTGCCACCAAAACCCAGTAGAATGTTTTCCTGTCATCATGGGATGCAAAACATAACAAAGCATTTTTAAAGAACACCATAAAATTTCCTCCTTCCCATTAAAAATATGGCAAGATTCTATCATCTTTGCACCCTTTCATTTCACATAATTTCAACAATCACTGAGGTCCTCTGCACAAAATAATATTAAGTGGGTCTACCACTATGAAAGCCATTATCTGAGTCTCTGGTTTTGTAGAGCAGCTCCAACTGAGAACCACAGAAAGTTGAGTGTGCCCTTCTAATAGCCACGGCAGTTTGTTGCCTTATTTTCTGTTCAAAGGAACTGTGTTGCTGTTGTTTATTCATTTAGTCACTTCCGACTCTTTGTGACTTCATGGACCAGCCCACGTGTCATGCGCTGCCTCCCCCTGAATAACATTCAGACACTGTCTTGCGAATCAGGCTCTGGTTTATTGCAGGGCAGGTACAGCGTTGGTAGAAAAAAGCTGAGAGTGACAGGAGCGCGCCGGTGCGGGGTTTAAATACCCCGCGCCGGTCAGCGCCCCCTCGCTCACGGTCACGTCACCCCCCTTTGTCCCATGCGTTGCCCTGCCGGTGGGTGAGGGTTTCCGGGATCGCCCATCATCAGGTTTCCATTCTTCTGCTGATTGCTTTCAGCTGGGCGATCCCCGTTGTATTGCCGCTGATGGTTTGGGTGGCTCCGTGATTCATTTGGCTATTGTTTGTTGGCCGTTAGTCGTTGTAGGTTGATGGCTACTTAACTTGTACCCCTTCACCTATTTCCTTGTCATTGTCATGAGTGCCATTGCGCTGATGACTTTAGCTCAACGGCACTCATGACATACTGCCCCCTTTCCGAATAGTGTTCTCCCCCGGGTTTCTGGGTTTTCCCCGTGGAGCTGTCAAAACGCCCCATTTTTTTTTTTTTTTTTTCAAAATTCCCGCCGGAGTAGTTGTCGCCCCTCCCTTTGCTCCTCCCTCTACCACGTGCCTTCCCAGGGTGTGTCCAAGGTGCGCATGCTCGGGTTCTGACCTGGCGTGCGCATGCTCCAACCACACCCTGTTTGTTTGGCTCAGTTCGGCGAGGCGAGAGGCGTGGCTGGTCGGGTGCTTCTCAGCTCCAGGTAGGGCCCTTCTTTTCTTATTTAGAGTGCGTCGCCTTTGTTGTGTCTCCTGGGCGTTGCCCCCAGGTTGCCCTGTTGACTTGCTTGCCACTCCCCCGCGGCCGGGGGGCGGGGGGAGGGTGCTGGCGATCGTTTGTCACCACCCCGTGGGCCCGGGGCGGGGGGAGTGAGTCCCGGGGGGGGGAAGGTCCACCCAAGTCGCGGGCTTGGGGGGGGCCCTTTCCCTTGGGGCACGGGAGGCGGGGGGAGGCCTGCGGGGGGGGGGGGTTTGGTTTTGCTGACCTTGGTTGCGGTTTGTCGGGGTATGCCCGGTGAAATGCTCTGGTCAGGTCAGGCGCGTTAACGTTGTGCGCCGCCACCCATTCCGGGTGGGGGAAGTGTTTCCACCTGACCAGATAGTGTAGAGTTCCTCGTTGCTTGCGGGAGTCGAGGATGTCCCTTATCTCGAAGTGGTGTTGCCCGTCGATCATAAGCGGTGCGGGCTGTGGCGTGCTTGGGTGCCATCGGGAGGTGGTTGCCGGTTTTAGGAGGCTGGTGTGGAACACCGGGTGGAGCCTCCGGAGGTTGTGTGGCAGGTCCAGGCGTATTGCTACCGGGTTCACTATTTGCGTGACTCGGAACGGCCCGATGTACTTAGGCCCCAGTTTTTTCGAGGGTTGGGTTGACTTTAGGAACTTGGTGGATAGATAGGCCATATCCCCCGCCTGGAACGTCGGTTGTTGGCGCCGGTGCTTGTCGGCCTGCTCTTTGTAAGCAGCCTGTGCCTCCTTCAGCGCCGCCGTGATTACTGGCCATGCTTCCGCGATCTTCCGTCCCCAGTCGCTGGCGTCCACCTGTGGTTCCGGGGGTTGAGGTAGCTCCGGTATGGGGACGAAGTCGCGCCCCGAGACTACTTCGAACGGAGTTTTCCCCGTGCTCGTGTGGACGGCGTTGTTGTATGCGACTTCGGCGAACGGGAGCAGTTCAGCCCAGTCGTCTTGGTGGTAGTTCGTATATGATCGTATAAATTGCTCTAAGGTGGCATTAAGAACCTCAGTGGCTCCGTCCGTCTGCGGATGCCAAGCCGTAGATAGGGCCTGTTGGGTCCCCGTCAGCTTCAGGAAGGCCCGCCAGAATTTGGAGGTGAACTGTGTGCCCCTGTCGGTCACCACACGTGCGGGACATCCGTGTAGCCTGTACACGTGGATGAGGAAGAGTTTGGCTAGTTGTTGTGAGGATGGGACCGACGTGCAGGGGATGAAGTGGGCCTGCTTTGAGAAGTAGTCCTTCACCACCCAAATGGCCGTTTTCTTCTGGCTGGGTGGGAGGTCCACTATAAAATCCATAGAGATTTCCTCCCATGGGCGGGAGGGTTCTGCCACCCGTTGCAATAGCCCCGCGGGTTTGCCTGGTGCCCGTTTGGCCCTAGCGCACGTTGGGCAGGACGCCACGTAGGTTTTTACGTCTCGCCTGAGCGCGGGCCACCAGAATTGGCGCCGTGTTAGGTGTAGGGTCTTGAGGAACCCAAAGTGTCCCGCTTGCTTGGCGTCGTGTGACCTATGCAAGATCGCCTGGCGTTGCGAGTCTGGGACGTAGATTCTGCCTTCCCCCCATGCCAGGTCTTGCGCCATCGTTACCTTGTCGGGGTTCGCCAGGAACCAGGGGTCGGTTTTGAGGGCGGCGGCGAGGTCCGTGCGCATTCCCCCTGGTAGTTGCGGTTGGCTTCTTTCCGTCGCCGGTTGTCCCGCCGTCGGCTGCGCCGTAGCGTCGAGCTGCCTCCGTGCGCCGCTTCGGGTGGTCACGGCCATCCCCAGTTGCGAGGCGGATAGGACCGTCCCAATGGTGTCTGGGGCGGGCTCTTCGTCTTGGGGCAGTCGGGAGAGGGCGTCGGCCAGGAAGTTCTTCTTGCCCGGCATGAACTTCAGCTGGAAATCAAAGCGGCTGAAGAATTGGGCCCATCGGACCTGTTTTGGGCTAAGGCGTCTAGGCGTTCGTAGGGCCTCGAGGTTCCGGTGGTCCGTCCAGACCTCGAATGGTTGGGTGGCTCCCTCGAGTAGGTGTCGCCATGTCTCTAGTGCCGATTTCACCGCGAAGGCTTCTTTCTCCCAGACGTGCCATCGCCTCTCTGTCTCGGAGAACTTCCTTGACAGGTAGGCGCATGGTTTCAGGAGCCCCGTGGAGTCTTTCTGTAGTAGGATGGCTCCCAGGGAGAAGTCTGAGGCGTCGGCTTGGACCACGAACGGCCGTTCTGGGTCCGGGTGCGCGAGGATTGGCTCCGTAGTGAACAGCGCTTTCAGCTTGTCGAATGCGGTCTGGCACGCGGGAGTCCAATTCAGCACTGTGCCTGGGTTCTTGGCGCGTCGGGTGTCCCCCACCCCTTTGGTTTTGAGGAGGTCCGTTAAGGGGAGGGCTATCTCAGCGAACCCCCGGGCGAATGACCTGTAGAAATTCGCGAATCCCAGGAAGCTCTGTAGTTGCCGTCTGTTGCGGGGCCGCTCCCAGTTTAGCACCGCTTCGACTTTTGCGGGGTCCATTTCGATGCCGTCCCCGGAGATTCGATACCCCAAATAGTCTAGGCGCTCTTTGTGAAACTCGCACTTTGTAGGCTTCGCATAGAGCTGCGCCCTTCTGAGCTTGTCGAGGACTTGCCTGACTAAGGTTACGTGTTCCTCGTGTGTTTTTGTGTAAATAAGGACGTCGTCGATGTAGACCAGGACCCCTTTAAACAGATGTTCATGCAGTACCTCATTGATGAGCTGCATGAACACCCCAGGGGCCCCCGCGAGTCCGAAGGGCAGTACCTTGTACTGGAAAGCGCCTAGGGGGCAGTTAAACGCCGTCTTCCATTCGTCCCCCTCCCTGATTCGGATGCGATAGTACGCCTCGCGAAGGTCCAATTTGGAAAAGACTTTGCCCGTGGACAGGTGGGCGAGCATGTCCTTCACCAGGGGTAAGGGATATTTGTTGGACAGGGAAGCCGCGTTTAGGCCCCGGTAGTCGGTACAGAGCCGTAGGGTCCCGTCTTTCTTCTCCCGGAATAAGACGGGGGCTCCGACCGGTGAGCATGCTGGCTCTATGAATCCCCTGTCTAGGTTTTTATCGATGAACTCCCGGAGGGTTGCCATCTCCTTCGGGGTCATCAAATAGATCTTTGGTCTAGGTAAGGGGACGTCGGGCAGTAGGTCGATCCGGCAATCCGTCTTGCGGTGGGGGGGTAGTTGGTCCGCCTCTGCCTCTCCGAAGACCTCGGAGAAGTCGGCGTATTGTTCTGGTAGGTCTGCTGTGGTAGCGGCGTTGTCTTGTGTGGTCGCCTCCGCTCGTCCTACCGTGGGGTTGCTTTTGCCAGCTGGTACTGGTGCTCGATACTCGCCGTCGCCGAATGTGAAGGTGCGGGTCGCCCAGTTGATCCGCGGGTTGTTTTTCACGAGCCATGGCATCCCCAGGACTGCAATGGGCCGTCCGATGTGCGTGACTACGAACGATGTGCGCTCGGTGTGAGTGCCCATTTGCAGGGTGACCGGCTCGGTTTGTAGCGTGGCTGGTTTTCCTCCCGCTGTAGAGCCGTCCAGCTGGTGGAATGCCAGCGGCGTGGGGAGGGGGAAGCAGCGGAGGTCGAGTTTGGCGACTAGGTCGGGGTGGATGAGGTTTTTTGAGCACCCCGAGTCCACTAGTGCCGCGGCCGTGGTGGCTCCGTTGCCGGTAGAGAGTTGAATTGCTGCCAATATTACGGAGCTTTTGTCGTTTCGTTGAGGTGGTCCGCATTGCTGTCCCACCGCCTGCCTCACCACGCGTCTCAGAGCAGGCGGGGAGCATTTCCCGCCGGCTGGTCGGGGTCGGTATTGTCCTCTTCCCCCCAGTAAGCGTCCCAGCTCTCTTTCGGTGTCGCTGTGGCCACGGTCATTCGGCGGTGAGGCGGCGGCCCCGGGTTGGGTGGTTTGGGGCTAATTTTCGGGGTGGGCTTGGGCGCGCTGGTCGGCGGTCGGTTGGCGAAGCAATCCGCCGTCTTGTGCCCTAATTTGCCACACCTCCCGCAGGGCTCCCGGTTGAACTTCTTTTTTGGGTATATGGGGCCGGCCATCCCCCCGTGTGGTGCGGGTACCTTTTTCCCGGCATCGTTTGTGTCTTCCGTGGTTGTCATGAGGAAGGTGCGGTGCACGTGTTCGGCTTTCCCCGCGAGGTGGATCCACCCGTGTAACGTTTCTGGGTCGTCGCGGTAGAGGGCCCATTGGAGAACGTCGCGGTTGAGCCCCCTTTTGAAGATTTCCAGCAGGGTGGTCTCGGACCAGTCGCTGACCTTCCCCGCGAGGGCTTTGAACTCCAGGGCGTAGTCAGGGACCGTGCGGGTGCCCTGTTTAAGTCTTTGGAGTGCGCTTTTCGCCCGCACTTTGGCTAGGGGGTCTTCGAAGTAGTCTTTCATCTCTTTGATGAAAGCAGGGAAGGTGGCGAGGGCGGGGGAGCTGGACTCGTACAGTTGGACGTACCAGTCCGCCGCCCTGTCTTGGAGTTTGATCGCCACGGCGGCGATCTTGTCGGCCTCGGAGTCATAGGAGTGTCCGTGCCTCCCCATGAACTCCCTAGCGTTGGTCACAAAAAACGAGAGTTTTGTGGGGGTCCCATCGAAGAAGATGGGGAAGTCCTTTGGGGCCCGGGCGTTTTGTGCGGCCCCGCCTCTCGCTTCTCGGGGTGTGGTGTCGGCCGCCTGTGCCGTCTGCTGGCCCTCCACTGGCCCGTGTGGGTTCGATGCTTCGCTCGGGGTGTGGGCTTGTGCGGGGACGTCGTTGGGTGGCGCGGGGGGCATAAGCGCCTGGAGCATGGTCCGGAGTTCCGTCAGCTGCGCCCGCATGGCCGCGAGTTCAGCTCGTGCCTCCTCGTCCACAGCCCGCGCCGCCGCTGGGGCCGGTTCCGTTGGCGCGTCCTCGGGGGTGGGTTGCCGGCAGGGTTCATCGTCCCTCTGCCGCGGGTCCGCTTCCTCCGCCGTCTGATGGGTGTCTCCGTCGTCCTCCTCCGTGTCGAGCGCCGTGGGGCTGTCGCTCCACGCCCGTTGCTGGGGTGCGATGTGGGGCGCGGGGTCCTCCGCTGGTTTCGGAAGTCGTGCTGCTCCCTCCCGCGGTCGGGTTGCCTCCGTCGCCATCTCCCCTTGGGGTTGGAGCTGAGGCTCGGGTCGGGTGGGGTGGGCGTCCATGGCTCCGGGAGTCCGCGGTGCCTCTGGCCTTGGTCGGTCCTCCTCTGTCTCTTGCCGCGCGGCTCGCCCTCCTTGCCCGTGCCGTTCCGGCCTCATCTTGCTGGTCTTCTCGCCGTCTACTCCTCCCGCGGCTCGTTGTCGTCCGGTGGGGCTCGGCGAGGCTGAGTTTATGACTCTCAGCTTTATGTCATGCGCTGCCTCCCCCTGAATAACATTCAGACACTGTCTTGCGAATCAGGCTCTGGTTTATTGCAGGGCAGGTACAGCGTTGGTAGAAAAAAGCTGAGAGTGACAGGAGCGCGCCGGTGCGGGGTTTAAATACCCCGCGCCGGTCAGCGCCCCCTCGCTCACGGTCACGTCACCCCCCTTTGTCCCATGCGTTGCCCTGCCGGTGGGTGAGGGTTTCCGGGATCGCCCATCATCAGGTTTCCATTCTTCTGCTGATTGCTTTCAGCTGGGCGATCCCCGTTGTATTGCCGCTGATGGTTTGGGTGGCTCCGTGATTCATTTGGCTATTGTTTGTTGGCCGTTAGTCGTTGTAGGTTGATGGCTACTTAACTTGTACCCCTTCACCTATTTCCTTGTCATTGTCATGAGTGCCATTGCGCTGATGACTTTAGCTCAACGGCACTCATGACACCACGCCAGAGCTTCCTGTCAGTTGTCAACACCCCCAGCTCCCCCAGGGACGAATCCATCACCTCTAGAATATCATCTATCCATCTTGCCCTTGGTCGGCCCCTCTTCCTTTTGCCCTCCACTTTCCCTAGCATCAGCATCTTCTCCAGGGTGTCCTGTCTTCTCATTATGTGGCCAAAGTATTTCGGTTTTGCCTTTAATATCATTCCCTCAAGTGAGCAGTCTGGCTTGATTTCCTGGAGGATGGACTGGTTTGATCTTCTTGCAGTCCAAGGCACTCTCAGAATTTTCCTCCAACACCACAGTTCAAAAGCATCGATCTTCCTTCTCTCAGCCTTCCTTATGGTCCAGCTCTTGCAGCCATATGTTACTACGGGGAACACCATTGCTTTAACTATGCGGACCTTTGTTCTCAGTGTGATGTCTCTGCTCTTAACTATTTTATCGAGATTGGTCATTGCTCTTCTCCCAAGCATTAAAGGTCTTCTGATTTCCTGACTGCAGTCAGCATCTGCAGTAATCTTTGCACCTAGAAATACAAAGTCTTTCACTGCCTCTACGTTTTCTCCCTCCATTTGCCAGTTATCAATCAAGCTGGTTGCCATAATCTTGGTTTTTTTGAGGTTTAGCTGCAAGCCAGCTTTTGCACTTTCTTCTTTCACCTTCATCATAAGGCTCCTCAGTTCCTCTTCGCTTTCAGCCATCAAAGTGGTATCATCTGCATATCTGAGATTGTTAATGTTTCTTCCAGAGATTTTAACTCCAGCCTTGGATTCCTCAAGCCCAGCACGTCGCATGATGTGTTCTGCATACAAGTTGAATAGGTTGGGTGAGAGTATACAGCCCTGCCGTACTCCTTTCACAATCTTAAACCAGTCCGTTGTTCCGTGGTCTGTTCTTACTGTTGCTACTTGGTCGTTATACAGATTCTTCAGGAGGCAGACAAGATGACTTGGTATCCCCATACCGCTAAGAACTTGCCACAATTTGTTATGGTCCACACAGTCAAAGGCTTTAGAATAGTCAATAAAACAGAAATAGATGTTTTTCTGAAACTCCCTGGCTTTTTCCATTATCCAGCGGATATTGGCAATTTGGAATTGTGTATTCCATAAATACCTTCACATTGCATAACATCATATATAGCTTCTTGTAACATTGCATTATTGTGCTTTTCTAATTAATGGATTATATCAAGATACACCTCTTGAAATATCTCTTGAAATTTATGACACAATTTCATAAATTCTGGCTTTTAAATTAGCACAGTTTTGTACTTAGAACTGGAACAAATATGATTTAATCTCTAGCAACATAGCATTTTTTGAAGATGAATCTTTATGGAATTGCTGTATCAAATAATTGCCTAAGTTACAGCATTGGAAACACTCAGTTGTGTTTGAAGTTATTTAATCAGTACTGAAAAGTTTGTCTCCTCTCAAAGTGGATCTTTAAGAAGCTGTGTGGCTTCTAATGGTGGGTGCATGTTTAAAGAAGTGAAACAACCTGGTTGTTTTTCTTATGACCTGCAAGCCCATAGTGTGGAAGTTAGGATTGAAACTGAAGAGAGGAGGAGGGGGAGGAGGAGGATACAGTATAAATTTATAGCATACTTGCATTCAATATTCACTGACCTTGGTTTTCTATCTAGAGTTTTTCTATTTGGAATGGTTGGACAAATCTGCCTTTCTTAAAAAATACTCAGTAAAAATGGTCGCACCCATTCACCCCAAAATAGGTGCTAACTTTTGCTTTGACTTATATTATAATAATGTGATTTTGGAAAAAAGGTCCACCTACTCACTGCCATGTTGAGGACAGATTTACACATTTACTCTTCTGTGATTATATCTGTTTCTTTCACTGAAGTGCATGGAGGAACCTCTACACTGTGTTGCTCAAAATACATATCAAGATGTACTGTACATTGGTTTCTGGATTGGAGTACCTGACAGACATATTCTAAAAATGCTTGTTTATTTGCCTTATATGTATTAAATTTTTATTTAACTTTTAATTTATATAAATTAATATAAATACTGGTTCTACAAAGATTAATTTACATCCATTATGATGTGATTACAATGCACATCCAATAATTAACATAATATCTCTTCATATAATATTGAAGGAATGTCCATTTGTCTTTCAGTTCGTCCACCATAATTCAGTATACTATTGTGAAATATTTTAGTGTTTTCAAATTAAAGGTGGTTCTAGCATTATAACACCTAGGGAGAAAAGCTAAAGAAATAATTCCCACTTCATCAGCTTTCTTCCCTTGATCAGTTAATTGCTTGCATTCTCAAAAATTTGTCAAAAAGAAGCAGAACAAAAAACAAAACAGAATGGCATTAGATCAGTTAGTTCTATTTTCTTTTGTTTGAATTTGACCACAGTATTAGAAAAGTCCTTTGTACTAAAGTGCATTTTATCAACCAGCAGTTGCTAGGTGAATGCATTATTTAATGCATTGCTTTCACTTGTGTTACAGAGCAATCTTAACATGTTCAGTCCAATCATCAATGTTGAATGCTTCAGAGAATCCCAAGTCCATAGACACCTGACAGTCATTTCTGCTCACCCTCCTTTCCCAGAAGCCTTTTTTCCCCACCTAATTCCCTCTCACTGAAACCAGTTGGGGATAATTAATGACTATTACACCACAGCTGACATAAACTAGAACCTGGTTGGGGAGCTTCTAGGCAACTCTAGTATGGCTGTCTCACTTCTTCACCACTATTCTGAGGAGCCATCAGAGGTAAGATCTCCTTTTCCTTTTTTTTTTTATAACAATTTTTATTAAAAGTCTTAGTTGGAATTCTAGGCCTTTAGTGGGAACGTCTGATCTATTTTTATAATTCTAGCCCACAGCTTCAGGAACCATAGGTCTGAAACTTTATTAGGTTTTTTTTTTTTCCTACATAAGTTTATGTGTAAATATTTACCTGTGTTATCTGCTTTTTTATATTTCTTATTTATACCTGTTGGATCTAGTACATGAACTAGGAGACAATGAAGCTTGTTCTAGAAGACTGTAGTTAAGGAAAATAAACATATTTATTCCAGGTTAACTTGTAGTCTGCTTCTTTGTAATCACATTGTTCTAAATTACAGAAAAGTTAAAACAGTATCTATCCATATTCATTTTAATCTTCAGCTTTCAAGCGAAACAGCCACTCATCCCATATGGTGCTCATCTTGCAAGGTAAAAAGTAGTTTGTATTAAAAGTCAGTGTGCATATGACTTTCATAATTACCTTGACATATGGAGAACAAAATACAGGCTTCATCAAAACCGTTTTATGGCATTTTGAATATAGCACAATAACCCACGCATTCATCAGAACTATACTGTAGAACCTCTACTTGATATAATTGTTCCATTGATGGGTCTCAGTCCCTTGTGACCCATGGGTGTGTGTGTGTGTATGAAATAGACAGATAGTGTGATAAGATTATTTTCAACCATATGTTATATGTATTTAAAAACAATCTTTCCAGTATTGTATGCAAATGTTTTCTTTCTTTGCAATTGGCCCATGTGTAAAATTATATATATATTTTTATATATAAAGTTTAAATTCAACACATTTTAGAAGTTGCTTTATTTTTAATACCGCATGATGTTAATTCCTAGGAAACAAGCATAGCGTTGTGCTCTAACGTCTCTAGCACAAGCAATACGAATGAAGTTTTTCTGAAAAAATATTCAGTATTCTCAAGAAATATCTGTCCATCATTAAAAAAAAGAAAAGCATAAAATATCTAAAGACTTTATTAGAAGTTGATCATCCTGGTTATCTAATGATATCTGTCCATCATTAGAAAAAATGATGTATTCATTCTGAGATGTATTCATACTTACGTATTCCCGCTCTAACCATTAAGTCTTTAGTCACAACTAACGTAACTTGCTTCCATTTCAATGAATCTCTTCTAAATATAACTAAATCTGGAACCAACATATTCTTTGTTCACTATTTTCATACAAGTTCTAAGTATAATGTTAATATTTTTAAAAGGAATCAATCATTTAAGCAATCAACATCTGTTTTTGGGATTATCCCAAAAGTTGGACCATTAGAAGCTGGACTTGTTCATCCATGGAAAAATCCAGATTAATAATAATTGGGTATAGATAACAAAGCAAATGGACTATGAAGTTAGCAAAAGCATAACAAGACTCAGAGGATGGGGGCTATTTGTTTTTTAGTTTCTCACACATACCTACCTTCTGTCCATTTAAAATTGCAATTTTCAACCTCTTCAGTCCAATTTAGTTATGAACTGTAGGGTCCATTCCAAATTTTTCAATAATGTACAATCATCTTCCTGTTTTGTTGTTTTTTTCACTATAGTGTAATGATCAGATGCAACAGAAGACTGACTTTTCCCATCTTTTAAGAATTACAGAGAAGAGTGACCTTTAGTTATGGAGCTTCTCACACCAGAACAAAGAAATCTACACTTAACTGAAATAGCCTCAGCTCACTGATTATATACCAATAATCTAAACTCTATTTTTTTTACACATTCTCTCTTCTTATATGGGTTTCAATAGAGGGAAACTTTCTTTGTTTTAACTGTGTATATGTGTGTGTATATATGTATGTATGTGTGTGTGTGTGTCTGTGTGTGTGTATATATATATATGTGTGTGTGTGTGAATATATATATATATGGCATTTCAGTTTTCACATTGTCTGTCTCACTCAGTTATCATGAACACAGTCATTGCATTTTTTTTAAAAAGTAAAAATTTCCTTGAGTCAAGTCTCAACTCCTGACCTGTTTAGATTTTTTTTCTATTCTGTTTTGTTTGAGAATTTTTTTTTTAAAAAATATTCCCTTGCCTAGTTGGATAAAAGCTTGTTATACTTGGAATTTATCTTATCATCTCAATGTATTAAAAAGAATTCTAAATTTTCAGCCCAACTTTTCAAATGTTTGTAGTTCCTCTAAGTTCTATATCATTTTTCCCCTCCATCTCAAGTCTTTGTGCTGCAGCTCTCCATGAACAGGGAAGAGTTCACTGTTCTAAATGTTTCTCTTACTAGAGAGAATTTGGAGCTAAAGGGTCCTGTAAAGAAAAGGTTTGAGGTAGACAGGCCGACACTGAATTACAAACTTTGGAGGTCAGGTGGAGATAGGGAATAGGACAAAAAACCCTTATCTTTCTTGATAGCTGTATCCTCAGGATATTGGCCTCAAAGTTTAGACTGAAATGAAAATATGCTTAAATTAATATTTCTCTTTAATAATGTCAGTCTAATAATTTGCCCCCAAACAATGTTATTTTTAAATAAAGCATCCATGTGATTTTTCTCTGTGACCCCTGAGAGTGCTTCAAACATGAGCATACATTCCATCCTAGTAGAGCTCATTCGGGTCTGGAAATTAAACTAACTTTTCTCGCCTCCATTGCCTGCTTGTATTTTCTCAATCCCACTGGAAAATAAAGAGATTTAGTTCTAAAGTTACTCAGCATTTCATGAAGCTGCACTTGCTCCACTCTCTTTGAATATGGTAATGCCCCTGATAACAGGAGCACAATAATTAATAGCAGATTTTGTCAATTTTCTGCTTGACAAAATCCTCTCCAAGCTTTACCTACATCTTTTCCCATCATGCAAGATTACATTCTTTCTTTTCCCCTTTTTTAACCCCTTGCATCCCCATTGGATGTTCAAAGACATTCAGCAGCTCCTTCAATGGATAATGCAAACCTGAGTACCGCCTGTCGTTTAAACAACCACAGAATCTGGGGAGTATTTCATTGTCTTCAGTGGTTTCTTTCAGGGATCCTACACATCATTTGCACCCATCAGCATGCAACTGGTTAAGGAAAAATAGCAACTGTCACAATATACTGTCCAGACATTATATGTAGAACTGGAGCAGGAAATTGCAGCCGTTAAGACCCCCTTGTCTAACAAATAATAGGCTTTCCAAAGACATTAAAATCCCACACCATCTTAGCAGGACTGTCTGTATCACAGCACTCACCTGCCTCCTGGCAACAGAATTACCAAGCTGAACTGTTCTCCTGTGACATCATAATGAGATGTCAGCTTGTCTATAAAGGAAGAATAGCACATTTGTTTTCTGAGGGATATTCCCTGAATAATGTTGTCGACTCAATGGATTTCCTATCCATCTTCTCCCTACATGCACACCTCCAGAATGTTTTAGGAAGGGTAACTTAAATCCACTGGATTACCTTCCTCCCCCTTTGTCTTTCACATTGCAGAGCTTCTGGGTTGAAAACTACAGGCTATACAGTTGTTATTACTGCCATTCTTTTGAAGGACACATCTCAGTTTGGGTCTCTGCTTAAATGGTCACCTCAACAACAAAAACAAATATCCTCTCCCCCGCATATGCCAAGGCATTTCTGGCCACTGTAGTCTGTCTCCATTTGGCACGAGCTACTTATTCTGCATTCAGCTCTTGAAAAAGGCTTATTAAGGTGGTCTAGAGGGAAGCTGTCAGAAATGGCAGCCTGAATCAAGGGATTTTCCTTCAACATCCAAATGACATGCTGCGGTGAGAGAATTAAACAGATGACTAACCAATGCCCTTTTGTCTGCAGATGAAGATGGGATTGCCAACTCATAAACCAGGGGCTGACGCTTGGGGTGGGGGATGGATCAAACCACCCTGGGATTGTACTGCTACTTTCTCATCATGACTGCGTGCCTGCTCTGAAGTGCCTCTCTTGAAAGCCTTCGCACTTCTCTGAGACTTGTTTGCTGAAACCCTCAGCGCAGCTTCGGCTGTAAACATTTATTGGCAGAGAAGCACCATCTCTGACACTGACTGGGAATAGCTGGCTTTTAGGTATTTAATTAAAACATTAAGCATGGGGTGGGAGGAGAGGAAAACTCTTTGTGTCAACATGCGGATGGATCTGCTTGACAGCCACTGAGGTTTGCTAGAATAGAGCTTCCCTGCAAATGTTTTCTTCATATGCTTCCCTCCTCCTGCTCCCCCCCCCCATTCTTTTTATTAAGAGCTGCAATAACTTGAGCTTCACTCTGCCTCATGCTGTTAGTTGTGGCTTTGAGATGGCGCCCCATGCTGTCATTCTCCTGATTCTTTCAATCTGGTTGTTAGCTTTAATTTCTAAAATCAAGATTGGATAGTGACAAGGGCCTGTAATGAAAAGTAGGGAAGGAGGGTGGGTGGATGTCTGGAAGGGGCCCTTCTTAAAGAGTATTCAGATTTCCTATTAGCCAGTGCACATAGAATGGCCAAGCTCAATGTTCTTGTCCCAATTCTGCAAATTATCCAATTTTTTGGTTGCACAACTGATGGTACTACGTAAGATGGGAGCCCTAAGAACACAGAACCTAAATGTTCTCTTATGGATATAGCATTTTAAATCCATACTGTTGTGGATTCATTTAATTTTATGCCTATAGAATTGAATTCCCATCTTTGGATATTTTATCTTACAAGAAAGACACTTCAACCACTCCGCCCCCCAAAAAAGTACAATGTTAGGTTTGGAATCGATCAATGGGTGTTTCTTGATTCATCCTTTCCTAAAAAGTTCTGTGCCAAAAAGTCTGCAAGGATATTATAAAAAATACTACTAGGTATAAGTCATTCCCTTCTATCTGGAAGTTTATTTTAGATGTATAATCTTCTGCAAAAGCTACAATCAATATTCACACTGTTTTCATAACTAGATTATAATATACAGCTAGCACTAACCTATCATCAGTTGATATGTCACACCTCATACACTATCTTCTGTATGACTAAAAACCACACATTATTGAGGTTTTTAGAGTCATATGGAAGATAGAGAATGTATGATGTGATTAACAGAAGAGAGGGAAAAGGCCACAGAGCTTTTGAAATAGGCATTATGATATATTAGGTAGCATACGCCTGTCTTCTCTACAATAAAGATGTACAAATAAGATCATTTTGCCACCAGAGCATTTAGCAAATTATCCCATGTAGATTTTTAGAAATCCCTCTCTCCACACTGCCAGAATCCCATATAGGGAGTCCTCGACTTACGACGCAATTGGGACCAGAATTTCCATCATAAGTCATTGTGGTTGTAAGTCAAGTCACCACATGACTGGACACAATTTTATGACCTTTTTACAGAGGTCATTAAGTGAATCACTGCAGTCATTAAGCAAATCACAGATCGTTAAAGGAATCTAGTTTCCCCAATGGGCGTTTTTTTTGCTGGAAAACGGCAAAAAAGTCTCAAACTGCAATCTCATTACCATGGGATTCTGCAACTGGTCATTAACGCAAGCCAGTTGCCAAGCATCTGAAATGCAGTCATGTGGCCGTGGGGGGGTGCAATGTTTTGCGACACTTGGAAGTGCTTTACAGGCTGTAAAGCACCCATTCCAAGGCCCTCGTAACTTCAGACCATCATTAAATGAACGGTTGTAAGTCAAGGACTACCTGTAAACAATGAACTCAGAGGGACTGTACAGAAGGTCTCCGTGCACATGGTGCCAGTTGCAAAAGACAAAACTCATTATTGACCCCCTGTAATAATCCTGTCTTATCTGACATTTATTTGAGGAATGAATGAATGAATGAATGAATGAATACACGCACGCACACACTGTATATAAATTTCCTGCATTTAATCTAATTGCTTTACTGTCTTTCTACTAATGCTGACTCCAAATCTGCCTTATGCAATTCCTCAAAAGTTCTTTATGATCTTGGCTTCTGTTTACTATCTTTTTTGCAGGGGCTGACAATTTTCCTTGGCATGTATTTGAACTTCCTGGTGTGGTTTTCTTTTCCATGCCTTCACTCCAAAATCTCCATCACTGCCCACATTTCCCATTTAATGTGCCCACATTTCCCAACCTCCAATAGGAACAGTTGTCCCCTGAGGTCTTCCCTCCTGAGATTTATAACCGCCTATCAATTTGTGCCCAAGCAAAATTTAAGAGGATGATGATTAAGTATCATCTCACTTGAGCCTGGGGTACCTAAAGAATGATCTCTTGGCTTCTTGACTCTTCTCCCTGACTTGCCTTTCACTGCTTTCTACTCTACTCCTTAACATATTCTGAGGAGGCTTATGTCTGTGGGCCAAACATGCCTGAGATGGAGCTGATTAAGAAAAGCAGACTGACCTATTCTACTGTAGCATCAAATTTGGGGGTCCCTTCCTTGAACAGTCCAAACACCCCCTTATCCACCCACATTCTACTACCCAGTGAACTCTGTTTTGTTTAGGCACACTTCGTCTCTTTGGATGTTTAACAACTGGCCCTTTACTTTTTAACTGCTACAGCTGTTTCAGTTTTATTGGTGTTGTTTAAATTGTTTTACAATCTATTTTGTTGTTTTTAAATTGATGTAAGCCAGCTTGAGCACTGCTTTGATTGTGGAAGGGCAGGATATAAATTTTCCAAAATAAAAAAAATATTGTGTCTAAACTTGCTGACACACATTTTCTTCTTTTTCCCCTTGAGGAACTATTTTGCTACTGTTTACTTTCTCTCCTAAACCAGTAGCACTTACATAATGTGATCAACTGTACCTTGACTCCACAGTGTTCCAGCCTAGGTGTGCAGCATTAATACCAGAGTATCATCAGTCACAAGCAGATGAAGCCAACAGAGAAGTAAGAGGTCATTGGTCCATTTCTACAAATTATAAAGCTTGTTGTATAACCAGCCTGGGACTTGCTACCCATTGGACAGCTTTGCCTAAAATGGCCTGCACAGTTATCTATCTGGTGAACTTTATTGGCTGGGCTTGAATTGTATTGTGTAAAACTGAGAATTGGTTTGTTTGATTTGGACTTTATATACAATTGGTTTAATCACTGTACTTTGTAAATTATGGACTATAGCTTACTCTGTTGTGTGAACCCATCCAACTGTTTTTACACAATAAACACCAAAAGGGCTAAACCAACTACATCATGATTAATGCAACTATATCATGTGAGCCAGATCATTATTAAGTACAGCGACAACATTAGTGGAGCAGAAAAAAGAGTTGCAAAGATCAATAGATGCTGGAAGGCATTCAGGGGACCAAGAACTGCACACATTACCTCTCTGTTCCACGAGCTGCAATGGTTGCCAATTTGCTTCCAGGTCCAGTTTAAGGTGCTGGTTATGGCATTTAAAGCCCTGCATGGCAAAGGACCAGGTTATCTGAGGGACTGCCTCTACCTAGTTACCTCTGCCCATCCCACAAGGTCCAGCAGGAAAGGCTTGTTGTGGGTCCCCATCAGCCAGGTAATTTCTTCAGGCAGGATCTAGGAGGAAAGCCTTTTCTGCCATGGCCCCCACCCTGTGGAACATCATTCCCCCCCAAAGTGAGGCTGGTTCCAACCCTTTTGGCCTTCAGGAAAGCCCTTAAAACATGTTTTTGTCAACTGGCCTGGGGATTATCAAGGGATCTCCAGGCCAGTTGACAAAACCATGTTTTGTCCAATTAACCAGCCTGGGACTTGCTACCCATTGGACAGCTTTGCCTAAAATGGCCTGCACGGTTATCTGTCTGGTGAACTTCATTGGCTGGGCTTGAGTTGTATTGTGTAAAACTGAGAATTGGTTTGTTTGATTTGGATCCAGTTCCAATTAACCATCATAACCATCTAGCAGGTTCTGCTCTTAGAACCTGCTAGGTGGTTATGATGATTAATTGGAATGCACTCTCTTGTATGTTTTTTGCTGTTTTTTTTACTGTTTTAATTTATTTTGGTTGTACTTTTTTTTCCTTATGTATTTGGATTGCTTTATTATGTATATCGCCCAGAGTCACTACTTGAGATGGGTGGCTATATAAATGTGATAATAAATAGTGAAGAATGTGTTAAGGATTCAGAAGCTAAGCCTTAGGGCATCTTGGAATGAAGTTAATAGTGGATTTTAAAAAGAAGAGACCCGTTACCCGTTATGTTATCAATAGATGTTGGAAGAGGCACTCAGAAGTATTATGAAGTTCCAGGGAATGTAGACTGTCAGCAGCATCCAATTGGGGCATATCTAAAAAGTCAAAACGATGGTCACAGAAGCCAAAATGGTGGACACAAAAGCATGATCAAAGCTCCACCACTCCTGTACATCACAAAAGGGCCCAGACTTTGAGTTGCCACAACTGCCACCTTGACTTTTTTGACAGCCCCTGCAGATGTCCTTAGAATGAGAGGTCAGATAAAAACTGAACAGTTTTATGCATTACTATATCTTTGAGCCACATCTGCGAGAATCCCCTTTCATTCAACCTGGAGTTTGCTGCCTGAGAATGATAAAAATTATTACCTGTAACAGTAGGAATACGTTAAGTCTATTGTATGATCTGTGGTGGGATTTACAATTACAATAACTACTATATGTGTTTAGGATTTTCTTAATGCTCTTCAATACAAATTATAAAAATCATTATTTTAAAAGATGATAGATTGGATGGACGGATGGACAGACAGGCAGATGTTCACATTCCCTTTTTATCCTGGTTTATAACTACTCTAACTGCTCCAGGGTTTTAAAAATAAGCAACGGTACATATACAGGTTTAATAAATAAATAGGTAAATAAATAGAAGGCGTGTTGCCCCTCCTCATTGATCAGGCAGCATTTCATGTCATGCCACTAGCATGTTTCCTGTTGTGGTCCTCCCAGCCCAGAGATGGAGCAAACACACAAATAAATGGTCTTTAAGATTTCCTAGCTTTCTTCATTCAAAATGGTTTTTCCCCCCCTATTGCAGCCTATATCCAACTCAAAATCTTTCCTCCCTATATTTTTCTTTAATTTCTTTCTCCCTTTTTTCCCCTAAACTTATTTGGAACTGAGGGATTCAAAAGATATTCTAAAAAAAGAAAATTCCAGCAAAAAGCTCTTGTTTATTTTCAAGGAGCTACTTAAATGTTTAATGACATTAGCTCCTTGCAAATAGCATTAATTTCCTGCATATGCAAATGTCCTTAATGTGAAACCCCCATAACAGGTAGAATGTAGAAAGTTAATGAAGCCATGTAATTAGAATCACTATAGTGACTGCATTCCCCAGAGAATAATAATGTGATAATATACATAGGTTTTCACATTCTTTGGAAACAACAGCTTATAATTTGAAAATAGATAGTAAAATATTTTCATTATCTTCTGCCGTCTCCTAAGGCAAATGGCAGGTACAAATAAATGGTACTCTGATTAACTTCGAGGGGGGATGGTAGGCAGCAGGAATTGCTATCATACAGTATGGAGGAAGGAAGCAATGACATATTTTCTCAGTCTTTGCAGGAACATTCAAAGAATGGGAGACTGTGGTACCATCCTTTCTTGATTGTATCAACCACTAAAGCAAGAAGACAAGCTAAAGATCAGCTGGCTTCTATTTCTACAACATAAGAGTTCAAAATGTTTAATCAGGTAAAACACATGTTATAGAAAAGCAGGAAATGAGCAATACATAATTGTAGAAGCCACCTTATGTAGAAGCCATTGGCTTGGCAGTATTTGTAATAGAATTACATAGAATGAATTTAGATGGTTCCATGCCCTCTTTTGGATGAAATATATTTATCAGGGTAGGAAAAACTGTGTGCAGGGAGAATAGGATTGCGTTCACTGGGCCCATCCTTTACGCTCTAGGCTTACTGGCTGGGGAATTCTGGGAGTTGAAGTCCACACATCTTAAAGTTGCCATGGTTGAGAAACAATGTTCTAGGCAAGCACCTGACTCTATTGACAGACCCTTTCATGAAATTTAATCTTGAATTTGAAACTGAAAGACTGGGAATGACCACTAATGCATTATATGTCCCACATGCCTCAATCTGACCACTCCTTATCCCTTATGTCAACAATGGCCTACCAATCAGGTACTCCAGTAGCACAAACATTGAGGGCAGTTTATTGTTATATCCTCCGTTAAAAATACTAAAATTTTGCTGATACAAATTTATTTTTCCTGGAATATATTGATATGTATGAATAACACATAATATTTGTTTTCAGATCATTCCTAGTATAGTATTTTTCCAACTTAGGAGAAACTTCTAGATTTTTTTTTCTTGGTGTAAACTTGGGAAGATGAATTGGTTGGTTATGACCTTGAAAGCCCTATATGGCACAGAGCCAGGTTACCTGAGGGACTGTCTCATCTCCTCAACATCGACCTGTCCCACCCGGTCATGAAGAGAGATCATGCTGCGAATCCTGCCAGTTAGAGAATTCCACCTGGCAGGGTCCAGGAGGTGTGCCTTCTCTGCAGTGGCACCCACCCTGTGGAATATCCTGCCCCTGGAGGTAAGGCAGGCTCCTGTGCTCCCAGCCTTCCAGAAGAACTTGAAAACCTGGTTCTGCCACCTCACTTGGGGTGGGAGAGGTAATAGCTTGTCTTGGGGGTGGCTAGCACCATAGATCCTTCCTACCGAATAAGAACATTGCCGCTTGGGTTTGGTATTTATCTTATTCTTATTTATTGGTATATTTATTGTAATTTATATTTTATGATTTTAATTCTGGTTTTATTGTAAACTGCCCAGAGTCCCCCTTTCTTGGGGGAGATGGGCGGTAATAGAAGTTTGAAAAATAAATTAAAAAATAAAATAAAATTGCTTTACTGCACTTTGGATAGACTGGAGTACATCTTTTATAAGTGACCCTCTACACTTTCTTTATTAAAGCCATTTAGATCTAAAGTATTGCAGCAAATTCTAGGATACAATTCCCATTTCCCAAAATATGACCGTGTGGGGAAGTGTCACTAATATCCAGTGTTATATTTATCTGCATTATAAATCTGCATTTACAATGTTATAATTAGATCATCTATGTTATAATAATTTAAAATTATTTATTAAAAATAAATTCTTTGTCATCAATGGAAGTCTACAGTATAACCAATACTAATACTTTGGATAAAGTCCACAAAGCCCTAAGGGAAAAGTATTTAAAAATATTTTTCATCATTATTTTCACAGCTAAGAATCCACCACAGAACAAAGGTCAAATCCATGCACTTCACCCTATGATTTTTAGGATGCTTATTAGGCCTGTTTAAAGTAGGTGCAATACACTTAGATGCTGCACTTCAAACATCGGGTGGGACAAAATCTGTTTCAGTAGTCAGAGTGAAACATTAGAGCCCACACTTTGCCTCCAGAATGACAGTTTCCATCGCATGTCAAAAAACTCAAGATGACAGTTGCAATGATGCAATCAAGCCCCCACTACTTTATACATGTACCGATGTGTCAATGCATATAAAAAAGGAGTAGGGCTCCAAGTCAACGATCGCCATATTGACTTGACAGCCCCACCCCACCCCCAACCAATTTGCACAGCCTGATCTTTTCAAGGAAAGTAAAGGGCCAGAGAAGCATCCAAAGTGATGTGGTGGGGCTGCTTTGCTCTGGTAAATAAAAATATTGCACTGCCTCATTTGGGGGATTTGCTTTGATTGGATGGTTGAATCAAATCCCCATAAAATTATTTTACCAAAGCTTTGCACAGCCCTAATTCTTATTTCTCAAAAAAAAAAAAAAAACCTGTATCTTGGCTAAGCTGAGGCCTAAAGGAATTTTCATTCTCACTGGAATTCTATCAAAAGTAAGATGAAATATCCCTCTTGGACTAAATTCTTGTGAACTCTATTGGAATAACAATGATAAGAGATGCAAACTAAGGATTATTTTGTCCTTTGATTTTAAAAATTCAATAGCGGGGTCACTCGGGGCGCAAATCTACTAGCAACTGGGTGGAGCAAATGAAATGTTCTCAGACTGGTTTTCGTGTATAGCAATTCATTCAGTGTAACATGTTTTCTTTCTCAAACAATACTGACCAAAACTGCTAAGTTATTTAGCCAGAGGATTCTAATGTGAATGATTATTTTAAAGCATTTGATTGCTTTGTGGCTAAAGTTTGGTTCAGCATCTTTCTTTGTGAACTCAGTAAACCTCCACTTGCTAGACACTGTCTGTTTTATTCAGTCATTCCTGCTAACAGTCTGAGAGGAAATAAAAGGAATTTGAAGAATGAGTTCTGTTCCTCTGCACAAGTATGTTCATACATGTTTATATGGTGCTTGAGGTCTCCTATGAGAGTGAGAGAAGAACTCAGCTGCTCTAAATTCTGCAGATTAATTATGTAGCAAGACTGGATCAAGGAAGATTTAAATTGCAAATCAACAAGGAAAAAAGGAAGGTTCAGAATCCTCCATTTATCCCTTGAATTGCTCCAAACAAAACAACAGGAAGTAGGCAAGAAACTGCAAAAGGCTTTAGCTTCTCTCCATGCTTGCCAGTGGTGCATGTTCTCGTTGGACAGGAGAAAATGCTGGACAAGGAATGAGTGGAGCCCATGGGCTTTCTCATCCAAGAAACCAAAGACTGCTAGGACAACGCCAGTCCCTTTCTTCTCTTTGAACTCTGAAACTTGGGCCTTGGACCAGAAATAATCACAAGGTCCCCAAATCCATGAAATCACAATAATACGAAAGATCATAAAATAGAATCTTGAAAGAGTCTTAGACTCTTAGGCTAATTCCTTGAGAGCAATGATCTTGAAATGACTGCTCCCAAGGAGACCCCAGTTATCTTGGTGGCTATGAGAATCAGTTATCTACTCAGGAAAATTCAAAATACTGGAAGCAACATCTGCAAGAGTCTAACTTCCTACCCAAGTGCTTTGAACTCCAACGCAGTTTGCTTGCCCAGACTTTAAGTCTCTTCTTTTGCTTTGATTACACTCCTCAACTGACTGTCATGTTCACTGTTTCAATGTGCACTGTACATCGTAACGTTTCACATGCCATGGCGCTGACGCGTGTTTCTGTTTGGGAGGGAGCTGCTGTGAAACCTTGTACCAAGCTCTGTATCTGTGTTCCTTACAATGGAATGTGCTTGGGTTCTTTTCTCTGTTCAAGGCCTTTTCCCGCAGACCATCAGAAGCCGTTAGGAGCACCTGTGGTTGTGGACTTGAGAAGATTCTAAGGGGGGAGGGATTTCGTTTTCACCGAGGGTTTTTAGTTTGAATTTACCCGCGCTTTTACCATTCTCAGCTTTCTTCGTGATCCTGCATGCTGTTCTTTAATAAATCAGATATCTTTGAATTTCTACTTATGAGTCTGATTGTGTTTAGAATAGGCAATCATTACACTGACCGCCTGAACTGCGTTATCAGTTTAGCACAGCCTGTCTTAACTAGGATTCTGAGGATTTAAAAAAAAAACCACTTGCAGGGGTGGGAAGTTTTACATGCCACATCTCAGCTGCCAGTCTTCCTCTTTGCTGCTGTTGTAAATGTTGTAAAACTTGGATTGTGTGGGTGATAAATTTTCAATGTTTATGTGATTTTTATGCAAGGGTTCCCTGAGATCTGAAAAATATTTCAAGGGTTCCTCCAGGATAAAAAGGTTGAGGAGGATTGGTTTAGTATATCATGAACAGTGAATCAGAGTTTGACTGTTTGCTGCCAGCTTTGCCTATAAGTGACATGTGTAAGCCAACCATTGGCTCACTTCATTGTTTTCCTCTTTGAGCAGTTTCAAGATAGAACACTGAATCTTACATCTTTTTTATCCTATCAACTTAACATGCACCAGCTTTGTGTACCTATAAGCCTACTTGACCACTGGGGCAATAGTTGTAGAGATACTTAGCAGAAGGACTTTCCACTTTTATCTCCTTCCCATGCTTAAAAGGCTTACTTTCCATGTCTCTAGGTCACATGCCTCTCATTGGTTAGACTGATGTTCCTCACTTTGTTTCTCAGTTCAGTTTCTTCTCTTCTGATTCTGACCTGTGCAGTTCAGGTATTTATCTGACTCCCTCTCTCTTCATAATGGAGGAAAGAGGACTACAGGCTTTTATCTGTAGAAGGACTTGACTAATTCAACCTTTGCTATTGCTGCTGTTATTTCCTAAATAAAGCTTATTTTCATTTTTCTTCCAAGAAAACACTAGCTTCAAGAACATTTTCTTTTAAAACTAATGTTAGCGTTCTTCTCTCCACACATTCCTTTTGCTGTATAAATTTACCTGCTATCTAATATTTTCCACCTGACTGAGATGTTTCAAGATGGTGGACCATGCCTGGTTGATCAAGTCAAATTGTGCATGCTTTAAATATCTTCATCTGCTTCACCAAACACATACCAACCCCTGAAGAAGTTAGTTTCACAAATATACATGTAATAAAGTGCATAAATCAGGAACCCTCTGCTGAATATCTCATTTAGTTATATGGAGGCTCAAATGATCACCCAGATGAAGACCCCAAGATTTTAAAGGCTTTGTGTTTCTGTGCTTCAGCTACATATTAAAAATAAAGTTATCTGACCTAATATAAAGACAGCACTGAAGATCCTTCCTTACTAGGTTTGACTGCAATACAGGTAAAGATGGAATATTAGAACTTTGCATCTGTAAGAACCAGGAGTAAAAAGGAGACAGTAGTTATAAACAGATTACGCCTAGTAAAATGACTGTGCCTTCTGAAAAGAGAAGGGGAAAAATCATGCACAATAAAAGGCAAAATGGTTTTCTGTACAAATGCCAAACCATCTGTGAGGTTTTTCTTCCAACTCTATTGACACTTATTGTGGCACTTGTAGCGGTAATTATACTGAGCTGATAAATCCAGCATTAAGAACATTATAAAATAGAAATATAACAAAAACCTGATTGCAACAGGGCTATCAGAATGGTAAAAAAAAAAACTCAAGGAGCAAAGCGGGAGATATGGCTGGGATCTTTTACAGGCAAGCTAGCTTTGAAAGGACAAGGATGTGCATCATAATCTCAAGCAAAACTCAAAGAACAATCATTTGCTACGGTGTTACAAAATTGGCCGCCTTGTTTTCTGCATCCAAGCAGATCCAAAAAGAAAAGAAGCTGTCCTTTTAGGTAACGTTTTCTGATTTGGGAAATTTTCATTGAGAGGCACCATATAAATGAATCACTATCTTATGCAACTAAGACAGCATTCCTGCCAAGTGCCATAGCATTCCCTTTGAGAAAAGGAAAGATTAGCCTAGTTTGTATTGTGAAGCCCAATAGCTAAAGGTCACAAAGTGCAAAGGTAAAACAGATCTTAGATAGATGTAATAGCAAATGAGAGAAAAGGATGCCCAGCTGGGGTGGACAAAAGAAAAATTAATAGGAGATGCTTGGGAGTGTTAAAGAATGAATTTGAAGCTCCAGTTGAAGAATCCAAGAAAGTCATCTTATGCATCTAAGTTTGTCATAATGGGGTGAGAGAACTTCCTCACTTTGATCAGGAAGTGTGGTACAGAGAGTGTAGTTTGTTGTACAGAAAGGAACTGCAAAATCTGCTTTTGCCTCTTGATTAAGCAATCATCTGGCATCCATCTTCTCCGGTTATGCTCTCCATCAGAGCTTCTTTCCAACACTGGAAGGATATTTAAAAGCTCTTAAGTATCCCACTCATTCCAGTCTTCTTGCCTTTTGATAGCTTGAGCCCACTTGGGGTTTTTTATTAATATTCCAGGACAGTTTGATCACTGAAGTAGTGGGCAGTGATAGAACAGGACTGATCAGTAGCCATCTGTAGAACAGATATGATTGACACAAATCCACATGTGGTCAATAGCTGTACCTGTTTATGAAATCATATGCTGAATTGTGACCTGTGTGACCCTGTGGCCAAAGGTGTACTTAGCTGTTTTCTCTTCATGCACTTGGGTAGATAAATATTTTGACACTGCCCCATATAAAAAAACCCAACAGAATAAAGCAATGACAGAGTTGTACTCAAACAGTGCGCATATCTACATCAGCATCAATATTCCAGATGACAGTGAATATGGGATTATCAGATAGGGGAACCAATTAATACTTCATCATGCAGTTATAAAAGAGACATAGTAACACTCTTTTTACTGTTTGGCAGACTGAAATAGATGTCCAGACTCTTGCCTGGGGAACTTTGATCATTGGTATGCATTCAAAGATTGATGGTCTGTCAACCCACCAGTATAGCTGATTGTAGCAATGCAGCAGTGCTTAAATAGCTGCTACTGAAAATATCTGTTGTCATTTCTTTCCCATATGTTTCCCACTGCCACGTACACCTATTTACTCTTTGTTGTGTGCTATTAACAGTTTCAGGCTCTGTTTCATCTGTTCTTTTCTTTTACTGCTGTCTTGTCTCCTGAAAGTTCACTGGGAAGGAATTATGCTGGCTATATGTTCTATCCATTGTCTTCTACTTTCATGGTGCTAAATAGAAAGCTATATAATAATAGCGCTAATTTTCTCCCCACATCCCTTCAGCTAATGCTATTAGAGGACCCAATAAGATCATCATCCATACCTCCTTCAGGGGCTTATTCATCTGCTCATAAACAGACAGAATAAGCACATCAATGACATCCTTCTGTTATCCACTTGAGAGCAGAAGGTCAGCCTCCACATAAAGGAATAAATGGACTCTGATCTGGCATCAAAAATGGCAAGATTTGGAAACAGTGGAAGACCATTTATGTCTTCCAAAATATTCTGTTTGCAGTCAGAAAAGCATTATTCTTCAACAAAGGACTTCAACAACACTGTGGCCTGTTTAGCCATTATGACAAAGGTTCTTCTCTACCCATCCAGAATGTGTTAAATTAACACAGGAAACCCAGAAGGTGTATGAGTTACTGCTATTCTGAATGAATATGAATGAAGCCAAGAAAGGAACAGGCCCTGTCTCCCAACATAGAGACATACACTAACCATGTTGTATTGCCACATGTCACACTGATTGGCCAAACCTCCCCTCTCTGTGAAGAAAGCTTTATGCAGCACATATCAGCAACTGTGCTGGGGGTGTTGACAACCGACAGGAAGCTCTGGCATGGGCTGGTCCATGAAGTCACGAAGAGTCGGAAGCGACTGAACGAATAAACAACAACAAATCAGCAACTGCAGACACACTGAAACAGGAACGGTCAAAACTGCATGTTCCTACTTCAAGGTTGGCCAAAGCAGGAAACTGACTCCACAAGTTTGACTGGAACTATATTTCATTAATATAGGCTACAGTAACAGACTTGTACAATTCTACCTGCATGTTCACTTCCTTCCCTCTTATACATTATATACCCTTCCTGTTCTGGAAGAGTCAGTTTCAGAAACAAACAAAACTTTTCCAGAATAACTGGATCAGCAAATTGGGGGAGTTGGGGGGAAGGATTAACATTCCAGTGAATATCATGTTTTGGATCAGAACACACAGTTTACAATAATGCAAATATATTGTGGCAGGATGTCATGACTGATCTGTGTTGTGAACAGTAATAGCTTAGCTTATCTTGTCTTCACATCTTTCACATTTTAATGAAATTATTCAATATACATTTGAGATTTATGAAAATAATAGCATTTCACTACCAGTTGCAGGGGTGTCCTCAGGGTGTGGTCAAAAAGTCAAGATGGCAGTAATGATGGTGCGATCAAAGCTCTGCTCATATTTTTTATCACACTGTTGAGTCTACCATCCTGATTTTGTTGACCACATTCTGAGACATCCCTGATTATTTGTTTTCATGATTTACACTTGCTTTCTCTATAGCAGAGGTATGTGATCTGAGGCTCCAAGCCACACGGGATGCCTAAAAGCTATGAGCAATGAGGATGGGTAATGGGTAAACCCTAAGAATGTGTAAGGAGTTTGTTCCCAGACTCTTAAAGATTCTGGAGGCTGTTGTGCAAAAAAACATTTATAAGTTCCTTTGTTTTCAGTGAAAAGATCCATCAGTTCACAGGAAAGCAATTAAAAAGAGAATAAAGCAGTCTCCATCCTACTGTACTTTGGCGATGTATTCGTTTTAAATGGGAAATAGTTCAGTTGCTGGAATCCCTTCTCAATCAATCTTGAGACTATTCAAAGAATGCTTGGAAAAGAATCACTTTCAATTTTAGGAAGTTATCAATAGCTCGCCAGGACTGTTCCAAAAATTGTCACTGACTACGATTTTTACTATGACAGAAGGGTGAAAATATATGGGGATTAATCTTATTCATTTTACTTATGTAACTTAAAGTTAATTAGTTAATTTAAAGATATGTAAAGGAATTAAATCAAATGTAGGTTTTTTCCCTGACCCAATCCCTTCCTATGTCCTGGTCTCACCTTCATGTTTGAGTGCGGCTTCCACATGCCTCTAAAGGTCAAGCAAAGGCCTTGTATATCTGTCACTCAGAGGATAAAGCGGATTCTAACCCCTGGAAGTTTATGCTACCATAAATCTCTGTGACTTTAAGAGGTCATAAGTCTTTCTTTTGGTGAATTTCTGTAAGGGGCTCAACATGCTTTATTTTCTTGAGCTTAGCAGCAATTGAATCTAATCATTAGAAATGTTTAATAATGATTTAAATCAGGTGTCCAATGGAAATTTTATGTTGGGGGGAGGCAAAGTTCTCCTGTAAAAATAGAAGGCTCTTAAATTACTATCATTTATGGAGGAACTGCATAGATGCAAAAGAAGACATACATCTGCAATATTAGCACCTATTTCTTGATTTTTTGGGGGGAGATGCAACCCAGGAGCTATGACACAACTTCCCTCAGCTTCAACAGCTCCTTACAGTAACCAGACCCCAGTGAGTTGAAATTAGGAACAAAGGATAACAAAATACACTGTGCTGATAATCGCCTGGGAGACAGCCTTTATATACGAGTGCTAACACAAAAACTTCAGAAATGTTTAGGGCAGCCAATATGCATTTTCCCAGCATGATTTAATAAAATTGTGGGATGTGACTATACAAACTAGTGTAAGAGTCATTACTTTCATTAAGAATATTACAGAGAATAAATTAACCTAAAACAATAAAACCTGAGCTGCAGATATATGTAAGTCATTTACATCGTCTTGTAAACTCATTTTGGTGGAAGAAGAGAATGAATGTGTTATGGAAAAGGTTTCATTAGCACTTGCATTTCAATTGACTTAGAGGCATACCATAAGAATGAAAAGGCAATAAATATCAACCATAAATGAGAAACCAGTACAAGGCTTTCTCTTTCTCCGTCCCCCCTTCTGATGTTCTATGCCATTACACTTTAATAGTTGCCTTGCATTTTCAATATAAAAGTGCTTTAAAACAAGCTACAATTGTGCCATCAAAGAAATCAGAAGACATCTTTTATGTGGCTTTGTTATGTAGGGTGACTGCCAATTCCACATTATGACAAAGAAGGAAGGAGAGACAGCAAAGCTGTAGTGTAATGCTGTAAAATGACAACATGCCCTACCATTTCACACACGCTCAGCTTCAATATTTGTCAACTGCCTCCATTCTGCTTTCATTAAATAGCATATGGAATTAAACTGCATTTATAAACATTATGATTTATTTATAGCTATTGACATTTTAAGGTGTTTTCATTAGCATCTTCTTACCATCCCAGTGTACACACTAGGATGAGCTGCTTACTTGAGTCTCCAGGGAACTATAAGACAAACAGAATTTCCACCAGCATCTAACTGCACAGCCAAACTATTTATATGCATGCTCTTCTGGGAATAAGACTCAGTCTAAATTGGCATCACCATCTGAATTACCTTCATTGTGTCATGCTCCCCAATCAAACGTTCCCAGAACATCTGATTGGACTCGCATGCATGAATGGACTTAACACGTGTTGGGACTTGTGGGTCAGTAGAGTTGGGAGGGGGAACATGCCGGTAGTGTGAAAACATCTTGTTTGGACTATCTGTGGTATCCAAGGTCAAGCTACCAAGCCGTTGGAGACATCTGTGTGGAGCTGAGCTGACTGGCACAAAGAGGGGGCTGCATGCCTGAGAGAGGGAGGGGGCTTGTACTCATTGGGTCGTTTCACTTGGGAAAAAGTGGGAAATTTCATTTGCAACTTTTTTCACTGTTCTGTGTGCTACTCTCCATTAAAGTGATTTCTACTAAAATCACGAATGAATCAAACTTAATGGTAGATTGAGTAACACAGTCATTACACATTGCTTTATATTTGATCAGGTCTTGTTGCAGTCTTTTGTCATCCCTTCTGGCATCATAGGCATGCTTTAAATGAACCGTGCACAGACTTTTGAAGTGTGCTGAAGACATAACCCTAACTCTGCAACCTCTGAGGCCATAGGGAACCAGTTGAGTTCAAAATATGCAACTCATCCATCCCAATGTTATGGGGTCACCCAACTTTCATTATATGCTTGTATGAAAGTCACTCTAGAGATGCACCCTCCATCTCCTGTTGGTCGGCTAGTTGTTGCAAGGATGGGATTAGCCTGCCAATCTCCCTTGATATTCCTTTTTTGAAGGTATTGTGTACGTCTGCATGGATATTGATCTTCTAGTTTAGGTTAAAGAGCTGTGTTTTCAGGACAGACAGTAGACTGTAATGCTAGAAACATCCATTTAGAAATTTATTTATTTTCTATCCTGCCTTTATTATTTTTATAAATAACTCAAGATGGGGAACATCCCTATTACTCCTTCCTCCTCCTATTTTCCCCACAATAGCAACCCTGTGAGGTGAGTTGGGCTGAGAGAGAGGGACTGGCCCAAGGTCTTCCAGCTGGCTTTCATGCCTCAGGTGGGACTAGAACTCTCAGTCTCCTGGTTTCTAGCCCTCAGCCTTAACCACTAGACCAAACTGGCTCTATTTGAAGACTCAGTCTTCCCTATGCTCATGCTATAACCAACATCACATTTTTCTATTAGGCCTTTAGAGCAAACTATCCAACTCATTCTATTTATATACATGTCAGCCACACCTATGCAAAACTGGGCTTAGGCAAGCCTAATTTCTCCTAGGACTCAGGTGTTATTCTCCTTCCATTAAGGAATGTCTGTAAATAGGAGTGCATCAAAACCAGATTGCAGATTTATGATTTAAAATATCAATGGTCCTGATAGTCATTTCAGAGCTACCTCCAAAAAGAGAGTCTGTTCCTTCCCACCATTAAATCTTTTGAATGTAAAGAATGGTAAAGAGGAATATATATGTATGTACATATGTACTTGATGGATGGATGGATGGATGGATATATATTACCCATTTCAAAGCTCTATTTAGCTTCACTATCCTAGACATAGGTGACAGAATATGTAAAGGATGATGGGAAGAAGCAGTTACCCTTTGCTGTGGACCTGGATGCTAGATAGCTCATTTTCCTTTGTCACTGGAGTGACAGTGCTTATAAAACTGTGTTTCTCACAAAAGTTTCTATAATGGTACAGTTAAGCATCCAACAGCTCTGCAAATACTGGCATATCAGAAGCTGAATAAGAGGCATGACTTATTTCAATATGCTGAATAAAAGGGATGGATAGGAAAGGAGGCTGACTTCTTAACTTCAGCAGCAGCAATTTACAGAGCTCTGAAGGACTGACAAAGAAAACTCCTCCCTGGTTGCTCCTTCCTTCACTACAATTCCTGTCTGTCTAGGTAGAAAGAAACACTGCCAAATCCATGACTCATTCTCTCAAAATAGCAGACCTTCCTTTACTCAGTTTTCAGTAATTAAGCCTATTGTTTTATTTGATGTACACTTCCCCCATGGGCATTTCTTTTCAAGATCAGGTTCTTGTAGAATTCTGTAAAAATAGCTGCTGGAGGATTTCTGGTGAGGCCATGGTGAGCTAGATGTCCCTGCTGAAGTGGGACAGCATTTATGGCAGAGATTGGCAGCTGGATGCAGGATCTTGGCCAGTGAAATCTTTCTGGAGAAAAGGGAGATTGTGAGATTGCCCACGTGCACTCTGGATGCTGCTCCTTGTGAGTAGGCTGCAGGAACCAAGGCTTTTGCAGTTGGCTTATGAGTCAAGCCACTGGGAGTCAAGGGATCCCATCTAAGTTCACAGTTGTAATGCAGCCTTTATGGACAAAAAGCACAACCTAGCCCCATTTCTTAATCAAGCTTGGAATTATTCTTTACTGCTTCTGAAATATTAAGAACCTTCAGAACAGCAAGTTTTCAGTGCATTCACTGGGTGGGTTTCCTTATCTTCAGCAAAATAAGTTTTAAATATGACTTTAAGGACTCAGAAAAATATTACTTTTTGGGATAAACAGCAAAAAGGTGTTTAGGCTACTGGTTTTAGAAAGTTAAAAATGGACTACGGGTCCAGATGGACTTGAAATAAAAATTTTGAAATTAATTATAAAAATCATTCCCTTGGGAAACTGTTGTTGTTTGGGTTCTTTGAAAAAAGTAACATGACAGGATGGGACTTTGAAGGTTGGACACTAGAAGGAACCAGAACGAACTAAAGATTACAATTAAAGGAGAAGAATACTTACATTCAACTCGTTAACAAAGAATAGAGCAAAATATGCTAACAGTGGATGTTCTGAAGGATATTTTTGAACAATGGACTCAGAAAGTACAGGGAAGGAATATCGAGTTGGCTTATTTAATCAAGGTTAAAATAGCTATGTAGTTATCTCAGGTAATTCTTAATGGACTTTTGCTGATAAGGAAAGAATGAAGCTTTTGGATTTTGTTTATAGTTAAGAAATGAGACATGGTAAGAAGAGAGTATTTGTTGTTTTTTAAGAGATGGCGATAAAATTGTTTATACTTGTTGTGATGAAACAGGAAGTTACTTCTTTATATGCTTTCTTTTTTCTTTTTTTCTTTTCCACACTTCATGTTTTTTTTCTTATATTTTTTGTAGTTTGTGTTGGTTTTTACTTTTTCTAGTTTGAGAGTCGTGTTTGAGATGGGAGGTGGAAAAATGTGCTAAATAAATAAATAAATTGTAATCTCTAATAAAATTATTATTTAAAAAAAGGAATAGTTGCTGGACACCAGTTTCAAATGTTAAAAACCAAGACCTCCCATTCAAGGCATTTGCATGAACAAATGGAGAGGTCAAGTTGCAATTTATCCAACTGTTTCTTATGGATGATCTGGTAGCAGCAGTTCGCCAACTTTGGCTGATCCTGAAAAGCTAAGCAGAATCAGACCAGGTTACTACTTAGATAAGGAACTACCAGGAAATCTCAGACCTGTAGGCTAGACTGAGAAGTTTGAAAAACTTCCATACTATTATAAAACCACATGTATGTGTCACTGAAGACAACCAGAGTTAGTCTTGACTCATGCCAGGCTTCACATACAAGCTAGCATATTCTATTTCCAGCCACTAACCCCTTATTTAGGAACTAGCTTACTTGGCAGAAGGATCATAGATGTAACCTGGCTAGAGTAGTTTCTTTATTGCAAACAAGAATGAAGCCTTATACTGTAATGAATGCCTTTCCCAATAAAGTACTCAGACTCAAAAACAAAGTTTAAGTTCTGATTTTATTTAGGATAGAGTGCAAACACAAAGAAAGCTGAGAATGAGAA
Organism: Candoia aspera; assembly: GCF_035149785.1. Taxonomy (NCBI): domain Eukaryota; kingdom Metazoa; phylum Chordata; class Lepidosauria; order Squamata; family Candoiidae; genus Candoia; species Candoia aspera. The sequence goes on along the minus strand of NC_086156.1, from coordinate 27,372,835 downwards.
AAGCGTGCCTAAAATCAAACTTAATAGCCCCATTACAAACAGAGTCCCACCCCCCTTCAAATGTCTCAAATTCACATTCCCAGGTGCTCCTAACAAGTTCTGCTGATCAACGGGCAAAAAGACCTTGACACAAAAAGATAACCCAAACACATTCCTACTTAGCGAACAGAGATAGAGCGTTTGGTGCAAGGTTTCTCAGCAGCTCCCTTCCAGCTAGGAACGCGCGTCAGCGCTCTGGCATGCAAACCATTACGATGTACCAGGCACATCGAAACGATGAACATGACATATACATACAGAAGCTCTGTTTTGCAATAGACAGGAGTCAAAGCCTTTATGTAGGTCTTTGCTCCAGATGTTAATGTATAAGTGTTTACGCCCATCTTTCTGATTCAACAGCCATTATTTGGGAAGTTTTCAGAGGTACCTGATCTCTACTGACATTACAGTTCTCTCTACCTGGGATAGTGTTGGTTCCTGCCTTGCCAGCTTCATTCCTTACACCTCACAAGAGACTATCTTTTAGATTGCAGAGAGCCCCAATGTTAAAGTACCCTTTCTTACAAGCTAACAGTGGTATAGACACTTTTATAAGAAAGAGTTTCATTTTAATCATATGCTCTGCCTTTTTAAAGTATCACACCAGTTTGTTACCTGTGAATGGATTTAATTTCCCAGCTGCTAGACTTTTCTGCCATCCCCCAAAACAAAGTAAATGGTCAGTATTCAGAGCCCACATCTCTGCTACTTTTCTTATTAACCTGCAGGGGAGAAAGTGAAACAGTTATGTTTTCTCCTCAGAAATATCCCGAGAACCCACCATGTTTATGACATTCTGAGTTGGCAATGTTCACCTATAAATATGTAAATGTAAAGGCTGTGCAAAGTGTTTGATGAAGGTCCTGGTGAAGCACCCCTTTGACCTGCTTCACAAAGAAACATGTCCCTAACTTCTAAAACAGTGTTGGCTGGGGAATTCTGGGAGTTGAAGTCCATACATCTTAAAGCTGGCTGGGGAATATAGTATATGGGGAAATATGCTATATGGGGAATTCTATATTCTAGAATATAGCAATATATTCTATATTGCTATATGGGGAATATAGCAGTATAGAATATAGCTGGCTGGGGAATAGCTGGCTGCGGAATTCTGGGAGTTGAAGCCTACACATCTTAAAGTCACCAAGGTTGAGAAACACTGTACTAAAGGGAAAGCTGCCATGCTCCTTTTCATCTCAAGCTCCTCACCCAGTGTCCCCACTGTCACATAAAGGATTGCCTCCAGGGAGTATTCACTGTTTTCTTTAGTGGCATGAAAAGAAATTAAGGATCTATTTTCTTTTTTTAAAAAATGTACTGATGTCTCTGTTTCAGAACATAATCAACATGAAAGATTTGTTGGGGAAGAATATCCTTTTTCAGAGAGAAGTGCATCACACTAAATGATGCTCAGGTTAGTTCACTGTACAGGAAGAGAGAAACTTCGTAAGTGCTATTTAACAGCTGAAAGACAGAGAAAAGAGGCATATGCAGCTCGCTGGGGCTTTACAGTTAACAAGTCCTCCTAAAAGTAAAAGAGATAGCCTCTGAAATGGGCAAAGGTCAAGAAGATACTCATCAGTGGCACATTCAGTGCAGCCATTTGTCTTACTATTGAAATATAACTCAAGCAGCAAGGTAGCAGCAGTGCTAAGTAGACTTATTTATGGGTACCCAAGAATGAAAGGCTTGCCTATAAAGAAAACTACAGATGCTCAACTGAAGACACTAGTAAGTTCCAACAGAGTAATAAGATTTAATAGCACTATCACAAGTGAAATAAAATGAGATAGTTTTTGATACATCATGAGAGTAAGCAAAGCAACATCCCAGCCACTCCAGGTGTAACAGACCTGAAAGCAAACTCACATACAGTTGCTAAAGGTCTTGTCTTGTTTATTGATATCACCACCAAGAAGGAATGTCTCTGGGCTTCCACTCCACTAATCCCACAGCAGGTAGGGAGCCAGAGCAGCCCCTTTTTGGATCAATGCATAGAACAGGCTTAGTCAAGAGAGATGAGCCTGCAAATAGACAGGTGCCAAGCCATGTATGGCTTTAAAGTTTGAAACCGGCAACTATAATCCGGCCCAGAAGTCTCCTAATAACTAGTGCAGTGATTGCTATGTAAACATAATGGAAAACTCAAAATCTTATTTCCAATCCATCTCGACCCTTACAAACAGATCCCATCCATTTGTTTGTAACTTTCCAAAATCTAAGGTCTAATCACCCTTTTGCTGTTTATTCCAAAAGAAGAAAAAAGTCCTTAAACTTGTATTTAACACTTCTTTTGTTAAAGATTGAAGGAAACTTACCCTGTGCTATAAAACATGTTGATCCAAAGGTTCCTAATAGCTGAAAAGCAGTTAACAAGAAATTTCTGAAAGTGATTAGAAAAAAAAAGGAAGTGTGCAAACCCAGTGTCCTTTTAAAGGCACCAACTGTGGTTTCAACAAGATGGCTGTTTCCTTGCCTCCCAGAGCTCTAAACGTGCCAGAGACTGCTGTCTTGCAGTCTCTTTGCAAGGAGCAACTGTATGAAACACATTATGGGTGATCTCCTTGAGAAGAGAGGAATTATGAAGAGCCGGTCTACTCGCTGGCTCTTCATTCCAGTACAGTTGTTGGCTCTGCTTTTAGTTTGCCATTTCTTCCCTGGAAGTCCTGGAAGCAACTGTATGTGTGTTTGCTTTCAGCTGTTACACCAGGAGTGAAAGTGGCTAGAATGTTGCTTTGCTTACTTCAAGATAAATCACAAATGACTATTGCAAAGGCAAACCGATCCAAAAGGATTTGCAACAGGTATACCCACTGTGTGTTATCTTTTCTGGCCATGGCTTCCACCTGATGCTCCAGGTCCTGGAGGATCTTCAAGATATGAACCTGCTCTTTCAGGGTACCATGATTCCATCCAAGGCCAACCTGCTGATTTGAACCAGATCAGTCATCCACAAACAGCAACACCTGACAGCAATCTTATTTCAGTTGGTTTTGACCCATGCAGTTCCTTACATCCTCTAGACATTGGGTGGGGATCTTCCAGCCCAGTCTGGGTTGGTAATACAAAATTAAGCATCATTTGTATATTGATGATAACTTCAACTCAAAGGCAGATTACCTTTCCCAACAATTTAATTTGGTTTTTAAAAAGCACAGAGGAGAGATCCAAGCCCTCTCACTTCTCATGTTTTCCTTGGGGAAATTTACAATAAGGGTGCCTGCATTGGGGAAATGTATGTGTAAGAGAAGCAGCAATGTGCATTACAGGAACGGTTCCAGGAAATTCATAGCAACACTTCTGTAAATTAAGGGGGAAAACATACAAAAGTCTCTGGATATTAGCAAATAGTGCAAGTTTAAATAATCACATTTTATACTAATTATGAAATACTAAAGCTGGGGTGCCCCTTCAAACTTTCCGAATGAAGTATCATGGTTCCATATCCTCTCAGAGGTTTGGCACGGCTGTTTTTGGAGGCTGCCCTCATTAAATGAGCATTTGTGTGCAGTTCTGTCTCAAAAGACATATCCCCCCAAAATAAACATCTACCAGATTGATATATGTGATTCTGCCCATTTCAGTCTATGCATTAAGATATTTATTTGTCAGGCATGGACCCATATGACATACATTTGTTGAGCTGGATATGCACTCCCTTCTATGTCCTGTGTGCCAGGACTAAGGCAGGAGGAGCACTTAAAGTAATTGCTATGAAAATATTGGCCTGAAACTAATGGCAGAACTTTCAAAGTCACCTTCTCAAGAATGATTAGTACCTAGTTAAAGTCATAGAGGATAAGAAAAAAAGCAAAATGGTGAGCAATTACTAAGCATATATAATACAGCAGAAATCAATGAACATTTGCCGGCATCAGAAATTAGATTTGTTCAGAGAAGAGGAGAAGTAGAAAGTATCCAGATAACAGAGCTAATGGTTATTAAAGGAGCTCAGTTCTTACTCAGTCCACATAGATTCCTCTAGCATGAAAATACTTGTACCGTAGTCCCAGCACATTTGGAAAACAAATAGAAATAATTTAGAAGATACTATAAGTTTATTAAACTCCTAAGAAAACTCTTAAGAGCAGCGAGGTTACTTTAATCAGAGCTGCATGTTCTGCCTTTTGTAGCCCTCCTGCGTTAACGATAGATGAGCTTGGAGAAAAGAGAATTCAAGCCTTTCAGTTGCATGTAAGGAAAACTCGGTTTTTACTTTGATGGTGACTAGAGCAAAGTGGGCTTACGCAACAGGTTGTGCAACAGTTCTATCAAGCACGTTTAGAATTGAAAAGCCAGTTGTGGGACCTGCAGCTGAATCAATTAGTACAAACAGTTCCGGAACGGCTTGTGAACAGCTTGCAAAACGAAACTAATACAAGGAACAGAGAAAATGGTTTATGAAATGATTCGTGAATGCAATAGTTTGTGAAGCTGCTTTTGGAACAGCCACCAACCCAGCTTCTGGAATAGTTTGGGCAACGAATTATTGAATCACACATGCAGTAAAGAGCACCCTCTTTGGATATTATCCTCTGTAGGGAAATTGCTATGATGATTGGTGGGTAAATTTAATTTCATCAGGGTCTAAGAACTTTCAGCCAAGTATTACAAAAGAAAGCAGTTTAAATATTTATGATTTACATTGAACATTATTATTATTATTATTATTATTAGTTTCTGCTCAAGTCCTCAAAACCATATTCCAGATGTCTAAATCTGCCTTAATGTGTAATGTATATAACAGAGCCATTCCTGCTTGACATAACTTCTGTTATGGATATACTGTATATTGTCAATTTTTCCACTGCAGCATATTTTCACTTTTGATCTCCCATTCTGGTATCATTGGTAAAGTTTATGTTTTCCAATGTCATTTGTTCTTGCTGCTATCAACATATATCTTAGTAAATTATGATACTATTCATTTATGTTTTCTGGAATTATACCTAATAAAAATATCTTTGGTTTCAGATTAAATTGTATTTTAGGATTTTTTTTCAATATTTTGATGTTTTCTTTCCAATACTTTTTTTTTTCTTTTTTTTCGGTTTGCATATCTATGTGCTGAAATGTTCCTTTCTTGTTATGGCATTTCCAATGTTTATTGTTCTATCCTTTGTCTATCTTGCTGTCATGCACTGCCTACCGCCGAGTAACACACAGACACTGGTTCAGATGAAGCAGGCTCTGGTTTATTCATAGCGTAGTTACAGTTGTAGAAAAAAGCTGAGAGTGACAGGAGCGCGCCGGTGCGGGGTTTAAATACCCCGCGCCGGTCAGCGCCCCCTCACTCGAGGTTACTTCACCCCCCCTTTGTCCAACATGCTGTCTTGCCGGTAGGTGAGGGGTTGCGAGGCCCCGCTGGCGCTCCGGGATCGCCCATCATCGGTTTCCCTATTCATCCGGTGATTGCTGTCAGCTGGGCGATCTCCGTTGCACTAGCGCTAACAGCTTGGGTGTGCCTCGCGATCCGCTTAGCCATTGTATCTTCTTCTTTCGTCTTTGTGAGTTGATGGCTGCTTATCTTGAGCCCCTTCCCCTGTTTCCTCGTTATTGTCATGTGTGCCATTGCGCTGATGTCTTCAGCTCAACAGCACTCATGACATACTGCCCCCTGTCCGAATAGTGCCCCCCCCCCCCGGCTTTCCGGTTTTTTACCAGGAGAGCTGTCAAAATGGTTTTTTTTTTTTTTTTTTTGAATTTCCCGCCGGAGTGTTTTCGCCCCTCCCTTTGTTCCGCCCTCTACCACGTGTCCATCTAGGGTGTGTTCCCAGTGCACATGCCCCGGTCACAACCTGGGCGTGCGCATGCTCCGGCCACACCCTGCTTATTTGGCTCAGTTCGGCGAGGAGAGAGGCGTGGCTGGTCGGGTGCTTATCAGCTCCAGGTAGGGCCCTTATTTTTATTCTAAGTGCGTCGCCTTTGTTATGTGTGCTCCTGGGCGTTGCCCCCAGGATGCACTGTTGACTTGATTGCCACTCCCCCGTGGGCCCGGGGCGGGGGGAGGGTGCTGGCGACCGCTTGTCACTGCCTCGTGGGCCCGGGGCGGGGGGGTGTGAGTCCTGGCGGGGGGAGGTCCACCCAAGTCGCGGGCTTGGGGGGGCCCTTTCCCTTGGGGCACGGTAGGCGGGGGGGCCGCGGGGGAGGGGGTATGCCGGTGCCAGTTTGCTTGTCTCGCCTTAGGCTTGTCGGGGTACGCCCGGTGAAAAGCCCGGGTCAGGTCAGGCGCGTTAACGTTGTGCGCCGCCACCCATTCTGGGTGGGGGAAGTGTTTCCACCTGACCAAATAGTGTAAAGTTCCCCGTTGCCTGCAGGAGTCGAGTATGTCCCTTACTTCAAAGTGATGTTGGCCGTCGATCATCACTGGTGAGGGCAGTGGCGTGCTTGGGTGCCATCGAGAGGTAGTTGCCGGTTTCAGGAGGCTGGTGTGGAATACCGGGTGGAGTCTCCGTAGGTTGTGTGGCAGGTCCAAGCGTATTGCCACCGGGTTCACTATCTGCGTGACTCGGAACGGCCCGATGTACTTAGGCCCCAGTTTTTTCGAGGGTTGGGGCGACTTTAGGAATTTGGTGGATAGGTAGACCATATCCCCAGCCTGGAACGTCAGTTGTTGGCGCCGGTGCTTGTCGGCCTGCTCTTTGTAGGCCACCTGTGCTTCCTTCAGCGCTGCCGTGATTATTGGCCACGATTCCGCAATCTTCCTTCCCCAGTCACTAGCGTCCACCTGGGGTCCCGGGGGTTGTGGTAGCTCCGGTATGGGGACGAAGTCGCGCCCCGAGACTACCTCAAACGGAGTTTTCCCCGTGCTCGTGTGAACGGCGTTGTTGTATGTGACTTCGGCGAATGGGAGCAGTTCGGCCCAGTCGTCTTGATGGTAGTTTGTGTATGAGCGTATGAATTGTTCTAGGGTGGCATTGAGGACCTCTGTGGCTCCGTCCGTCTGGGGGTGCCAGGCAGTGGATAGGGCCTGTTGGGTCCCCGTCAGCTTTAGGAAGGCCCGCCAGAATTTAGAAGTGAATTGTGTGCCCCTGTCGGTCACCACACGTGCGGGACATCCGTGTAACCTGTACACGTGGATGAGGAAGAGTTTGGCTAGTTGTTGTGCGGACGGGACCGATGTGCAGGGGATGAAGTGGGCCTGTTTCGAAAAATAGTCTTTCACCACCCAAATGGCCGTTTTCTTCTGGCTGGGTGGGAGGTCCACTATAAAATCCATGGAGATTTCCTCCCATGGGCGGGAGGGTTCTGCCACCTGTTGTAAAAGCCCCGAGGGCTTGCCTGGTGCCCGTTTGGCTCTGGCGCACGTCGGGCAGGACGCTACGTAGGCTTTCACATCCCGTCTTAGCGTGGGCCACCAGAATTGACGCCTTGTTAGGTGCAGGGTCTTAAGGAACCCAAAGTGTCCTGCTTGGTTGGTGTCATGGGATCTATGCAAGATCGCTTGGCGTTGCGAGTCCGGGACATAGATTCTGCCTTCCCCCCATGCCAGGTCCTGTGCCATCGTTACCTTGTCGGGGTTTGCCAGGAACCAGGGGTCGGTTTTGAGGGCGGCGGCGAGGTCCGTGCGTATCCCCCCTGGTAGTTGCGGTTGGCGTCGTCTGGTCACAGGTTGTCCCGCCACCGGTTGCGCCGTAGAGTCGTGCTGCCTCCGAGCGCCGCTCCGGGTGGTCACAGCCATCCCCAGTTGGGAAGCGGATAGGACCGTCCCAATCATGTCTGGGGCGGGCTCTTCGTCTTGGGGCAGTCGGGAAAGGGCGTCAGCCAGGAAGTTCTTTTTCCCCGGCATGAACTTCAGCTGGAAGTTGAAGCGGCTGAAGAATTGGGCCCATCGGACCTGTTTTGGGCTGAGGCGTCTGGGCGTTCGGAGGGCCTCGAGGTTCCGGTGGTCGGTCCAGACCTCGAATGGTTGGGCGGCTCCTTCGAGTAGGTGTCTCCATGTTTCCAGCGCCGATTTTACCGCGAAGGCTTCCTTCTCCCAGACGTGCCATTGCCTTTCTGTCTCGGAGAATTTCCTCGACAGGTAGGCGCATGGTTTCAGGAGTCCTGTGGGGTCCTTTTGGAGTAGGATGGCCCCCAGGGAGAAGTCTGAGGCGTCGGCTTGGACCACGAACGGCCGTTCTGGGTCCGGGTGCACGAGGATTGGCTCTGTGGTGAACAGCGCTTTCAACTTATTGAATGCGGCCTGGCACGCGGGAGTCCAATTCAATACTGTGTCCGGGTTCTTGGCGCATCGGGTGTCCCCCACCCCTTTGGTTTTGAGGAGGTCCGTTAGGGGGAGGGCTATCTCCGCGAACCCCCGGGCGAATGACCTGTAAAAATTCGCGAAGCCGAGGAAGCTCTGGAGTTGGCGTCTGTTGCGGGGGCGTTCCCAGTTCAGCACCGCCTCGACTTTTGCGGGGTCCATTTCTATGCCATCTCCGGAGATTCGGTACCCCAGGTAGTCTAGGCGCGCTTTATGGAATTCGCACTTTGCGGGTTTGGCATAGAGCTGCGCCCTTCTGAGCTTATCGAGGACTTGTCTGACTAGGGTCACATGTTCCTCGTGCGTTTTGGTGTAGATAAGGACGTCGTCTATGTAGACGAGGACCCCTTTGAACAGGTGTTCATGCAGGACCTCATTGATGAGCTGCATAAACACCCCCGGGGCCCCCGCGAGTCCGAATGGCAGCACTTTGTACTGGAAGGCGCCTAGGGGGCAGTTGAACGCAGTTTTCCATTCGTCCCCCTCCCTGATTCGGATGCGGTAGTACGCCTCGCGAAGGTCCAGCTTGGAGAAGACCTTGCCCGTGGACAGGTGGGCAAGCATATCTTTTACCAGGGGTAAGGGGTATTTATTGGACAGGGAAGCCGCATTTAGGCCCCGGTAGTCGGTGCAGAGCCGTAGGGTGCCGTCTTTCTTCTCCCGGAATAAGACGGGGGCTCCGACCGGTGAGCATGCTGGCTCTATGAATCCCCTCTCTAGGTTTTTATCGATGAACTCCCGGAGGGTTGCCATCTCCTTCGGGGTCATCGAGTAGATCTTCGGTCTAGGTAAGGGGACGTCGGGCAGCAGGTCAATCCGACAGTCCGTCTTGCGGTGGGGGGGTAGTTGATCAGCTTCTGCCTCTCCGAAGACCTCGGAGAAGTCAGCGTATTGTTCCGGTAGGTCTGCTGTGATAGCTGCATTGTCCTGTGTAGCCGCCTCTGCTCGTCCCACAGTGGGGTTGGTTCTGCCCGCCGGAACTGGCACCCGGTACTCGCCGTCGCCGAATATGAAGGTGCAGGTCTCCCAGTCGATGCGCGGGTTGTTTGTCGCGAGCCATGGCATTCCCAAGACTGCAATGGGTCGTCCGATGTGGGTAACTACGAACGATGTGCATTCGGTGTGAGTGCCCATTTGCAGGGTGACCGGCTCGGTCTGCATCGTGGCTGGTTTCCCTCCCGCTGTTGAGCCGTCCAGCTGGTGGAATGCCAGCGGCGTGGGCAGGGGGGAGCAGCGGAGGTCGAGTTTGGCGACTAAGTCGGGGTGGATGAGGTTTTTCGAGCACCCCGAGTCCACTAGTGCCGTGGCCGTGGTGACTCCGTTGCCGGCAGAGAGTTTGATTGCCGCCATTATAACGGAGCTTTCGCCGTTCCGTCGAGGTGGTCCGCGCTGCTGTCCCACCGCCTGCCTCGCAACGCGTTTCAGGGCAGGCGGGGAGCGTTTCCCGCCGGCTGGTCTGGGTCTACGGCGTCCTCTCCCCCCCAGTAGGCGTCCCAGCCTTCCTCTGGTGTCGCTGTGGCTCCGGTCATTCGGCGGTGAGGGGGCGGCGGCAGGTTAGGTGGTTTGAGGCTAGTTTTCGGGGCGGGTTTAGGCACACTAGCCGGCGGTCGGTTGGCGAAGCAATCTGCCGTCTTGTGCCCCAGTTTTCCACACCTCCCGCAGGGCCCGTGATTAAATTTCTTCCTTGGGTATGTGGGACCGGCCGTCCCCACGTGTGGCGCGGGTACCTTTTGGCAGGTGTTGGTCGTGTCTTCCGTCGTTGCCATGAGGAAGGTGCGGTGCGCATGTTCTGCTTTCCCCGCGAGGTGGATCCAACCGTGTAGAGTCTCTGGGTCGTTGCGGTAGAGGGCCCATTGGAGTACGTCGCAGTTGAGGCCCCTTTTGAACATTTCCAGCAGGGTGGTCTCGGACCAGTCGTTGATCTTCCCTGCGAGGGCTTTGAACTCGAGGGCGTAGTCCGGGACAGTGCGTGCGCCCTGTTTGAGTCTTTGGAGTGTGCTTTTCGCCCTCACTTTGGCTAGTGGGTCCTCAAAGTAGCTCTTCATCTCGTTGATGAAGGCGTGGAAGTTGGCGAGGGCGGGGGAGCTGGACTCGTACAGTTGGACGTACCAGTCCGCCGCCCGGTCTTGTAGTTTGATCGCCACGGCTGCGATCTTGTCCGCTTCGGAGTCATAGGAGTGTCCGTGCCTCCCCATGAACTCCCTGGCGTTCGTAATGAAGAACAACAGTTTCGCGGGGTTCCCATCAAAGAAGATGGGGAAGTCCTTTGGGGCCCGGGCGTTTTGTGAGCCCCCTCCTCTCACTTCCCGGCCTGTGGCATCGTCCGCCTGGGCCGTTTGTTGACCATCATCTGGCCCGTGGGAGTTCGGCGCCTCGCTCGGGGTGTGGACCTGTGCGGGGACGTCGTTGGGTGGCGCGGGGGACATCAACGATTGAAGCATGGTCCGGAGTTCCTTCAGTTGGGTCTCCATGGCCGCGAGTCTAGCTTGTGCGTCCCCGTCCGCGATCCGCGCCTCCGCTGGGGCCGGTTCCATCGGTGTGTCGGCGGGGGTGGGTCGCCGGTGGGGTTCAGGCACTCCCGTCCGTTGGCCCGCTTCCTCCGCCGTCGGCTGGGTTGCTTCTTCGTCCTCCCCCGTGCTTACCGCCGTTGGGCTGCCGCTCCACGCCCATGGCTGGGGTGCGATGTGGGGCGCGGGGTTCTTCGCTGGTCTCGGGAGGTATGTTGCTCCCTCCCGTGGCCGGGTTGCCTCCGTCGCCATCTCCCCTTGGGGTTGGAGCTGAGGCTCAGGTTGGGCCGGGTGGGCGTCCATGGCTCTGGGAGTCCGCGGTGCCTCTGGCCTCGATCGGTCCTCCTCTGCTTCTTGCCATGCGGCTCGCCCCCCTTGTCTGCGTCGCGCCGGCCTCATCGTTCCTGGTCTTCTCGCCGTCTACTCCTCCCGCGGCTCGTTGTCGTCCGGTGGGGCTCGGCGAGGCTGAGTTTGTGACTCTCAGCTTTATGTCATGCACTGCCTACCGCCGAGTAACACACAGACACTGGTTCAGATGAAGCAGGCTCTGGTTTATTCATAGCGTAGTTACAGTTGTAGAAAAAAGCTGAGAGTGACAGGAGCGCGCCGGTGCGGGGTTTAAATACCCCGCGCCGGTCAGCGCCCCCTCACTCAATGTTACGTCATCCCCCCTTTGTCCAACATGCTGTCTTGCCGGTAGGTGAGGGGTTGCGAGGCCCCGCTGGCGCTCCGGGATCGCCCATCATCGGTTTCCCTATTCATCCGGTGATTGCTGTCAGCTGGGCGATCTCCGTTGCGCTAGCGCTAACAGCTTGGGTGTGCCTCGCGATCTGCTTAGCCATTGTATCTTCTTCTTTCGTCTTTGTGAGTTGATGGCTGCTTATCTTGAGCCCCTTCCCCTGTTTCCTCGTTATTGTCATGTGTGCCATTGTGCTGATGTCTTCAGCTCAACGGCACTCATGACACTTGCCAATAGTTAATGGAGTTATGTAGCATCTGTAGTACATTTTGTACCAATTTTTCCTTAAATTGTAGCTTGGAGTATTTTTTTAAATTAATTTATAAATATATCCTAATAGATTATCCTGATTTTATATCACCATTTCAAATGCTGTCATCTTTCTCAAGATCCCTCTTCCTTTTTGAGATCACTTTTCATTTTTCATTATTTGCAAATACATTAACCATGGCAGATTCCTTCCTTCATTGAGCAGTTTCTGTTATGTCTTTGACCTGTTTTCTGAATTGACATATGTCATGTTGGCATATGTAATTAAGCCTTTTTTACTATAGTTGTCCTTGGAGTACAAAGCATTGATAGTGATACTAATGGTGAGATTGCCAGATTTATAGAACCAAATTGCTGTTCAACCTCAGGTTTGTATACTTGGCCTGTCTGAAGTTACCAATCACTTGCTTGCTTTAGTAATGTTGAACTAATTCCTCTAAGATATTTCAAACCTTAAATTAAAGCTTAAGATACTACCATCAGCTATGTAAAAAGAGATGCTTACATTATTTCTTTAGTATGTTGCTATTCCAATCTTTTCCCCAATTTCTTAATGTGGTGTACATTAGATTACAGGTAGTCCTCGGCTTACGTCCATTCATTCAATGACTGTTTAAAGTTACAGCAGTGCTGAAAAAATGGACTTATGACCAGACCTCGAGGTTCCGGCCATTGCAGCACCTCCATGGTCATATGATCACGATTCAGGTGCTCTGGTGCCCAGCTCGTGATTATAATATCGCAGGGAGCCAAGGTCATGTGCTTGCCATATGCAACCTTCCCTGCTGGCTTCCCACAGAAGAAATGGAGTAGCCTTCATAATTAATAGTAAAGTGGCTAAAGCAGTGCTTGGATACAATCCAAAAAATAATAGAATGATCTCAATTCAAATTCAGGGCAAGCCATCTAACATCAGAGTGATTCAAATATATGCCCCAACCACAGATGCTGAAGAAGCTAAAGTAGAGCAGTTCTATGAGGATCTGCAGCACCTACTGGACAACACACCTAAAAGAGATGTTATTTTCATCACGGGAGACTGGAATGCTAAGGTGGGCAGTCAAATGACACCTGGAATTACAGGTAAGCATGGCCTGGGAGAACAAAATGAAGCAGGACATAGGCTGATAGAATTTTGCCAAGACAACTCACTCTGCATAACAAACATTCTCTTCCAACAACCTAAGAGACGGCTTTATACATGGACTTCCCCAGATGGACAACACCAAAATCAGATTGACTACATCCTTTGCAGCCAAAGGATGCAGGTGGCGGACATCTATACAGTCGGTAAAAACAAGGCCTGGAGCTGACTGTAGTTCTGATCACGAACTTCTTATTGCACAATTTAGGATCAGACTAAAGAGATTAGGGAAGACCCACAGATCAGCTAGATATGAGCTCACTAATATTCCTAAGGAATATGCAGTGGAGGTGAAGAATAGATTTAAGGGACTGGATGTAGTAGCTAGGGTCCTGGAAGAACTATGGACAGAAGTTCGCAACATTGTTCAGGAGGCAGCAACAAAATACATCCCAAAGAAAGAGAAAACCAAGAAGGCAAAAGGGCTGTCTGCTGAGACACTAGAAGTAGCCCAAGAAAGAAGGAAAGCAAAAGGCAACAGTGATAGGGGGAGATATGCCCAATTAAATGCAAAATTCCAGAGGTTAGCCAGAAGAGAGAAGGAATTATTTTTAAACAAGCAATGCGTGGAAGTGGAAGAAGACAATAGAATAGGAAGGACAAGAGACCTCTTCCAGAAAATTAGAACCATCGGAGGTAAATTCCAGGCAAAAATGGGCATGATCAAAAACAAAGATGGCAAGGACCTAACAGAAGAAGAAGAGATCAAGAAAAGGTGGCAAGAATATACAGAAGACCTGTATAGGAAGGATAACAATATCGGGGATAGCTTTGACGGTGTGGTCAGTGAGCTAGAGCCAGACATCCTGAAGAGTCAGGTTGAATGGGCCTTAAGAAGCATTGCTAATAACAAGGCAGCAGGAGATGACGGCATCCCAGCTGAACTGTTCAAAATCTTGCAAGATGATGCTGTCAAGGTAATGCATGCTATATGCCAGCAAATTTGGAAAACACAAGAATGGCCATCAGACTGGAAAAAATCAACTTATATCCCCATACCAAAAAAGGGAAACACTAAAGAATGTTCTGTTAATGTTTTCTACTACAGATTAAGGTTACTATGGTAACTAATCATTTTGGCCCGGTGCAGAGGTTGAATTCAACTGTCCCCTTTTCAGATGTTGATTTTTGCACCTGGGGGGGGGGGGAAACTTGCCTGGACTTGTTTTAGTTTCTGTTTCCCTTCCGTGTAGGCATGTAGCTGCTCTGAGAGCCTGCAAGAATGCAGAAGCCTTTTAAATATGTTTTGCTTTCTGTAAATAAATTATTTTTATAGAAATGCCTGGTGTGTGACTTTTCTGATCTCTCCTGGGCCAAAGGCTTTCCCAGCAATCTGCCAACAGGTTATGTGCCCAGTAAACAGCCCAGTAAAACCCAGAGAGAATAGAGAGATCAGCTCCACACCTCATGCACAATTTAAAGGCAGGTAGCAAAGACCTGTGAAGATTTTCTTTGGAGCCACCTGGAGATTTTCCAGCAACTGCCAGTCTACAGGACAAAGAAGCCAGCTGAGGTGACTTGCAAAAGAAGGAAGAAGCCATGGCTACTTCCCAGCCCTCAGAGATGCCTCTGGAGCACCTATCAGAGACCAACTATTTGAATTGGGCCCTGAAGATGGAGATGTATCTTCGCAGAGAGAATCTTTGGCTGCCAATTGGTGAGCAAACCCCCCAAAATCCCAGTGCTGAATGGCTGAGACAGGATGAGCGGGCTAGAGCCACCATTATTCTGGGAGTTGAGGACAATCAGCTAGTCCACGTGCGAGGTATGCAATCTGCAAAGCAACTTTGGGATGCTTTGAGAGATTATATGTAAAGGCAACAGCAGGGAGTAAAGTTACCCTGACAAAAAAGCTGTACAAAGCCTACCTTGCAGAAGGAGATAGCCTTCCTGAGCACCTGCATTATATTCAGCAGCTGTTTGTTGAGTTGCAGGAGAGAGGAATGGAATTTACACCTCTCACAAAATTTTATATCCTCCTGTCCTCACTGAATGAAACGTGGGACACACTGATTTGTACCCTGGAGGCTATGCCTGAAGCAGACCTCACCCCATCGTATGTTACACAGCACTTACTCGCTGAATGGGAAAAGAGAAAGGAAAGATCCCCCCCCCCCATCTCTTCTGGAAAGCTGCAATACCAGAAAACAAGGGAAAAGAAGGGAAAGGAAGCTGAGGCCACAGCGCTAGCCAGCCAGCAATGCTTCACCTGTGGTTCAGCTGGACATTTGCAGAAAGACTGTGCCTTGAGACCCAAGAGTAGAAAGACAGAGAAGAAGAACACAAGGGCAACACAGAAGAAGGCTCTTCAGACAACCCAAATTGCACAGGTTGCTGAGAAGGGTAATTCTGATGTATGGGAGTTAGATTCTGGGGCCAATTGTCATTTATGTAATTGTAAAAGCTCTTTTGCATCACTGTCTACAACTGAAAGACAAAGTGTAGCTTTGGCTGTTGGGTCTGTGACCAAAATTATGGGACAAGGTGACTTGTATTTATCCTGCTTGGGAGAAACTGTAAAAGGTGTGTTGTATGTGCCAAATTTACAATCAAACCTTTTATCTGTGGCACAATTGGCTGCAACAGGGTATATCATAACATTTAAGAAAAATGTTTGTGAGATACGAAAAAATGGGAAATTGTGTGCTACTGGTATGTTAAAATACTCCTTGTACATTGTGCAAAATGCAAGGAAGCCAAGCTGCAAGGCTGCAGTTGGCAACACGCCATATCATGACCAATGTGTACACCTGATGCACAGGAGATTTGGTCATGCTAATTTCAAGTAAATAGTACAAATGCCACAGCTGTGTGCTGACCTAAAGATAAAACCCTGTGATAAATACTTAGACTGTGTAGTTGGCAAAGAATGCAAAACACTGAAAGCTCCTGTGAGTAAGCACAGTGACAGAGTTACAACTAGACCTTTGGAAATTGTACACTCTGACATTATTGGTCCTTTTGCTCCAAGTCTTGGACAAGCAAGGTATGCAATGACCATCATCGATGATTTCTCAAGATACACATTTATCTACATCTGAAAACACAAAGATGAGGCATTTGAGAAATTTAAAAGTTTTGTGACATGGGCAAATGGAAAATTCCCTAGGCCTGTATCTGCACTCCAATGTGATAGAGGAGGAGAATACCTTTCTCACAAATTCAGAAGGTTCCTAGTGGAAAAGGGGATAGAACAAATTCTTTCTAACCCTTACACCCCCCAGCAAAATGGTGTTGCTGAAAGAAAGGGCAGAACCTTGCAAAATGCGATGGAATGCATGCTTAAAAATTCACATTTATCTTTTAAGCATTGGGGAGAGGCAATATCTACTGCCTGTTATGTACAAAACAGATTTTATGACTCTGTGATTCAGGACAGTCCATTCCATTTGTTTTATGGTGTGAAACCAAAGGTAAACCATCTTAGAGTGTTTGGTAGCACTGCTTGGGTTCATATTCCAAAACAACAGAGAAGGAAAGGAGGCCTCACAACAAAGAAGCCATCTTTGTTGGCTGTGAACAAAGCCAAAGGAGCTACAGGTTCATAATGGGAGAGAAATTAATAATTAGCAAAAGTGCTTCTTTTGCTGAACAAAACTGGGGGAGATTAAACTCTAGCTCTCCAGTTGATCTGACCACCACAAGAGAACAGCAAGGACTTGCTGATGGTGATCTTTTGCCTGATGAGGACATTAAACCAGAAAAGCAAACTGAAGATCTGTCTGATGAGACAGATGCTTCTCAGGAAAGTGATAGGAGTCAAAATTTAAGCCCTGTATTACCTCACAGATCTCAGAGAAGTAATAAAGGCGTTCCTCCATCACGTTTTCAGGCTGAAACAGTAAAGGCATTTCACATATTCAGGGAGCCTGAGTCTTTAGAACAAGTGAATGCTTTACCACCTGAGATTGCACAAAATTGGCATTCTGCCATGCAACAGGAGTTAGCATCCTTGAAAGAAAATAAAACATGGAAACTGGTAAATCTACCTCCAAATGAACGCTGTTTAGGTTGCAGGTGGGTTTTCAAACTGAAAAGGGATGCTGATGGCAAAATCCAAAAATATAAAGCAAGGTTAGTTGCAAGAGGGTTCACTCAAAGGAAAGATTTAGACTTTGACAAGACTTTTGCACCAGTTACTAAAGGTGAATCAATTAGATTACTGTTAAAAATTGCTGCACTCAAAGGAATGTCAGTTCACCACTATGACATTCAAACTGCATTTCTCTATGGTGATTTAGACCACAAAACATACATGCAGCAGCCCCCTGGCTATGAAAAAAGGGAGAATCTAGTCTGTGAACTGCAGAAGTCAATCTATGGGTTAAAACAAGCTGCTAGATCCTGGAACCAAAAATTAGATGAAAAACTGCAGAATTTTGGTTTTGAAAAAGGAAAAGCAGATCCATGTGTATATATGAAGAAAGACAAACAAGGCTGTATGTATCTGTGCATTTATGTTGATGATTTGCTGCTGTTCACATCAACAGAAAAACAAAGGCTTGATTTTGAAGCCTGCATGAAAAGCCATTTCATATTTAAAAGCCTTGGAATTGTAACAAATAACCTAGGTTTGGAAATACACAGGGAGAAGGATGGTAGCCTACTGTTAAACCAACGTAGTAAAATTCAAAAGCTCCTAGAGGATTTTAATATGCAAGACTGTAAACCAGTCTCTACTCCGATGATAACAGATTTTCAGAAAGATATATGAGAAACTCAATTAACTGAGGCAGAGAAATATAGATCTGCAATTGGAAGTTTACTGTACATTGCAAATCATTCTCGCCCAGACATCTCAAATTCTGTGGCCATTTTAAGTAGACAGGTAGAGAAGCCTACATCTACTGGAAAAGCAGCATTGAAGAGGTTAATGAGGTATTTGCAAGGAACAAAGAATTATTGCCTGAAGCTAAATGCCTCTGGAACCGAGAAATTGCAGGCTTTTGCCAATTCTGACTGGGGAGCAGATGTCAGTGACAGAAAATCCACTTCTGGGATTTTAATTCAATTTGCTGGATCTAGCTTAGGCTGGCATTCTAGAAAACAAACACTTGTTGCTCTTTCCACTGCAGAAGCAGAGTTTTATTCTCTAACACAAACCTGTAATGAGGTTATATGGTTTAAACATTTGTTAAAAGACATAGGCATGGAAGTGAACCAGCCTATAACTGTTTATGAGGATAATCAAGCTTGCATTGCTATGGCAAAATCTGAAGCCTGCAAAAATAGAACAAAACATATCGATATTAGATATCAATATATCAAAGATATGATAAGCAAAGGAGAAATAATGTTAAAATATTGTGAATCAAAAGACATGATTGCTGATATTTTAACCAAACCTCTTGCTATACCAAGACACAAACAGTTAACAAAGCAAATTGGTTTGCATCTTATTCTGTAGTATAAAAAGGGGAGTGTTAATGTTTTCTACTACAGATTAAGATTACTATGGTAACTAATCATTTTGGCCGGGTGCAGAGGTTGAATTCAACTGTCCCCTTTTCAGATGTTGATTTTTGCACCTGAGGGGGGGGGGGAAACTTGCCTGGACTTGTTTTAGTTTCTGTTTCCCTTCTGTGTAGGCATGTAGCTGCTCTGAGAGCCTACAAGAATGCAGAAGCCTTTTAAATATGTTTTGCTTTTTGTAAATAAATTATTTTTATAGAAATGCCTGGTGTGTGACTTTTCTGATCTCTCCTGGGCCAAAGGCTTTCCCAGCAATCTGCCAACATGTTCAAACTATCAAACAGTGGCACTCATTTCACATGCCAGTAAGATAATGCTCAAGATCCTGCAAGGTAGACTTCAGCAATTCATGGAGCAAGAATTGCCAGATGTATAAGCTGGGTTTAGAAAAGGCAGAGGAACTCGGGACCAAATTGCCAATATACGCTGGATAATGGAAAGAGCCAGGGAGTTTCAGAAAAACATCTATTTCTGTTTTATTGACTATTCTAAAGCCTTTGACTGTGTGGACCATAACAAATTGTGGCAAGCTCTTAGTGGTATGGGGATACCAAGTCATCTTGTCTGCCTCCTGAAGAATCTGTATAACGACCAAGTAGCAACAGTAAGAACAGACCACGGAACAACGGACTGGTTTAAGATTGGGAAAGGAGTACAGCAGGGCTGTATACTCTCACCCTACTTATTCAACTTGTATGCAGAACACATCATGAGACATGCTGGGCTTGAGGAATCCAAGGCTGGAGTTAAAATCGCTGGAAGAAACATTAACAATCTCAGATATGCAGATGATACCACTTTGATGGCTGAAAGTGAAGAGGAACTGAGGAGCCTTATGATGAAGGTGAAAGAAGAAAGTGCAAAAGCTGGCTTGCAGCTAAAACTCAAAAAAACCCAAGATTATGGCAACCAGCTTGATTGATAACTGGCAAATAGAGGGAGAAAATGTAGAAGCAGTGAAAGACTTTGTATTTCTAGGTGCGAAGATTACTGCAGATGCTGACTGCAGTCAGGAAATCAGAAGACGCTTAATCCTTGGGAGAAGAGCAATGACCAATCTCGATAAAATAGTTAAGAGCAGAGACATCACACTGACAACAAAGGTCTGCATAGTTAAAGCAATGGTGTTCCCCGTAGTAACATATGGCTGCGAGAGCTGGACCATAAGGAAGGCTGAGAGAAGGAAGATCGATGCTTTTGAACTGTGGTGTTGGAGTAAAATTCTGAGAGTGCCTTGGACTGCAAGAAGATCAAACTAGTCCATCCTCCAGGAAATCAAGCCAGACTGCTCACTTGAGGGAATGATATTAAAGGCAAAACTGAAATACTTTGGCCACATAATGAGAAGACAGGACACCCTGGAGAAGATGCTGATGCTAGGGAGAGTGGAGGGCAAAAGGAAGAGGGGCCAACCAAGGGCAAGGTCGATGGATGATATTCTAGAGGTGACAGACTCATCCCTGGGGGAGCTGGGGGTGTTGACGACCGACAGGAAGCTCTGGCGTGGGCTGGTCCATGAAGTCACGAAGAGTCAGAAGCAACTAAACGAACGAACAACAACAAATTGGCACATATAACACCTTTACTGTGCAAGCTGCACTGGGTGCCAGTTTGCTTCTGGGTCCAATTCAAGGTGTTGGTTATGACCTTTAAAGCCCTACATGGCATGGAGCCAGGCTACCTGAGGGACCGTCTCATCCCCACAACATTGACCTCCCCCACCCGGTCAGGCAGAGAGGGCATGTTGCGGACCCCATCGATAAGAGAATTCCATCTGGCAGGGTCCAGGAAGCGGGCCTTCTCTGCAGTTGCTCCTGCCCTTTGGAACATCTTGCCCCCAGAGGTGAGGCAGGCGCCTTCACTTCCAACCTTCAGGAGGGCCCTGAAAACCTGGTTCTGCCATCTCGCGTGGGGCGGGGAGGTGGGCAACCATTCATGGGGTTGGCTCGCACCTTAGATGTTGAGGTTTTCCTACTAACAGATTAAGACTGCTATATGTGCCTAATCATTTTGGCCGGGTTAAAAGGTTGTATTAGATTGTCTCCTCTCACGTGCTTCATGCAAATCACCTGGGGGGGGAGGAAATCTGCCTGGACTTTTTCTCACTTCCTCTTTTTTCTCTGCCGGCAATGTAGGCAAGCAAGGCTTGCTCCAAAGGGAGCTAAGTCCTTTAAATATGTTTTGTTTTTGTTTTGCTTTCTGTAAATAAATTATTTTTATAGAAATGCTTGGTGTGTGACTTTTTTGACCTCTCCTGGGCTAAAGACTTTCCCAGCATCTGCCAACATTAGAGCCCCTCCCACCTGATCAGAATTTTTAACCCTAATCAGAATTTTTAACCCTAATCAGAATTTTAACCCTAATCTTGGATTATATAGTTATTTATATTGTATTTTATATTTGTAAATTGTTTTTATAAGATCTTAATTGTTTATTATTATAGTCTTAACTTTATTGTAAACAACCCAATGTCCCTCTTTTGGGGGAGATGGGCAGTAGCAAACTTTGAAAAATAAATAAATAAATAAATGATCTATTTTTAGATAATCCAAGCATCTCTGACCTCTGTAGATTAAGTTTCAGTTTGACTGACCTTATTCAGTTCCTTTCTATCATCAGCAACTGATTTAGAACTTCACTGTTTCCTTAGGATTTTGCTGAAAAGGAGAAACAGATATGAGTTTTCTTGGTGCACCAGTGTCACAGAACCCTAAAACTCTTGATAGCAGTTTCACATACAGTATATGTTAAATAGGGAAGACCAGTGAAAAAAGATGGAATCCTGAGTGATACCACAATTGTGGTCTTGAACAGCCCCCCTCCCCTGTCATCTAATTAAATCTTCCTAAAAAGGTCCAAACACCCATTGAGTAATATCTCAAAATTCCATTCCATGTAAGTGTTTCAGAAGGGTATTTTCCTGACTAACCAAGGACCACGCCGAGACAAGGAAGAAGTTTCTAGTGTTTTATTACTGCTATTGTAGACAGAAAATCCTACCAAACTGAAGAAGCATGGGAAAACCCAGACAGATAAACCCCAAAAGTCAAGGTGGGTCTGTTCTGGGTTTCTTTGAATGACAGCTCAAAATCTCTAAACTACGTGTGCATTTTCTCCCCTGGATAGGGCCCCCCTCCAGTTCACCATCAGTACTCATGACAGGTATCACGGTAGCATCTAATTCAATGGAACTGATAAAAGATTTTTTTAAGTGATATTTTCACAACCATCATTTTAGTTTGTTGCAAGGAATTACGTTCTTACAAATAGATAACCACAATTTACCAATTCAATTAACATTTCCTCAGCCACTTAATAAATCAGGAAAGACAAAAACTAAGAACACAGATTTCATCTTCCATGAGATTCCATGATCCTGTCCACATTTTCAGCCTGTGAAATTGGAAAAGTATGCATTGTAACTGAGCAAACATTGCAAATGTGAAAGACTACAGTTAGTAAAGTGTTAAGTTCTGATTGTATGCCTTAATTATTTTATGTAAAATCTTATTTTATATAAAATGACATTATATGCCATTTACATGCAGCAGAACTGAATTTGGTGGAAATTAAAAATGAAGTCTCTAATCAGCATAATAAGATGATATTAATTGGAGAAGTGGGCAAGAAGCCATGTATAAAAGGCTAGCCCTATAAAGCTAAAGCCTTTAAAACAAAGCCTTCAAAACATGTCCTTTGGTGGACTGTTCAATATGGCTTGTTCCTAAAGAAAATGATTTATAATCAGGATGGATATGGATTACTAACACAATTTAGAAATGTCTGTAGCAAGAGACAATTGGGAGAAAAAGAAATAATTATTTGTCCAACTGTTTGCCTAGAAACTTGGTTTGAAAAGAAAAAGAGAGAGATGAAATATGAACAAATGGGTTAGAGTGGAGCTACATTTGTTAAAATGACCTGAAAATGAGGCAGTGCTGAAAGCTGACCTTTTAAAGAAAATTAGGAAATAATCTGTAGTTTTGAGGACAAGTTAACCCCACCCTACAATTACATTCTTTAGAGCATGGAGGGCAGAGAAAAGTCCAAGAAGCAAATGGGTGGAAACAACCATAGCAACACCTTTCCGCTAAGGCAGAAGAGAATGACAGGTGGCAGAGTATGCCCCTCATGACTTCACTGCCCATTGCCGGTGTCCCTTTTCCATCCTCCACTGGCCCTGTGACTGGCAATGACAGTCGCTAATCTACTACTCTTACCAGGTTGGCATATATAGTACGTCTTGCCACCATCCCTTCTTCATAGCATAACAGTGCAAATTAGTAGAGAAGCTCTCTGAATCATCCCAGCTAGTAGTTATCTGGATTTTTGTAGCCCAGGGCCCCAAAACTCCGAGCATGTCAGGCAAGGTTGACTTATTGATACCCAAGCCCTTAAGTGGTAAGTAAGAATCCTCATTCACCATAAAGGTGCCTCAGCATATATGTATTTTTTTTAAAAAAAATCCCTTCTCACCCTATGGGTGGTATGTGTCTTTCTCAATCTTGGGTCTTCTACCAGAGGCCTGGGAGTCTAAGGGTTGTGCACAGTATCTTAGCTGTTCCTAGCACTACACTGTTCTGGACAGAGAGCTCTGATGTTGCTCCTGGGATCTGTTGGAGCTGCTCTCCCAACTTAGGAGTCACAGCCCCAAGTGCCCCTACCACCACTGGGACCACTTTGGCCTTCACTTTTGACATTCTCTCTAATTCCTCTTTCAGGCCCTGGCATTTCCCCACCTTCTCAGAGTCTTTCTTCCTGATGTTGCTGTCACTTGGCACCACTACATTTATCACCACTGCTGTCTTCTGGTCCTTGTCTACTACCATACCTAATTGATTGGCCAGTACCTGCCTGTCCATCTGAATCTGGAAGTCCCACGGGATTTTATTCCTGTATCAGTGTGGTCTAGTGGTTAAGGCATCAGGCTAGAAACTGGGAGACAGTGAGTTCTAGTCCTACCTGAAGCATGAAAGCTGGCTGGGAGACTTTCGGCAAGTCATTCTCGCTTAGCCCTAGGAAGAAGGCAATGGCAAACCACTTCCAAAATCTTGCCAAGAAAACCACAGGGCTAGTAGAGGCAGTGGCCGAGGATCAGACATGACTGAACAGGCAAAAAAAAAAATCATACATACGTACACACACACACACACATACATATATACATACATATACACACACACATATATATATATAAACACACACACATACTATATACAGTATGTGTGTGTGTGTGTATCCTTGATATGACCAGTCTATTTAATAGCCTATTAAATAACCTATTGAAATGAAACTTTCTTCAACATACAATATATTCCTTAATTCATCCTTAATCCAGCTCTTTAACATCTCTATGAAACCACTGAGAGAGGTCATCCAGCAGTTTGGATATCAATATTCTGATGATATCCAGCTTTACATAGCTGCCCCACGCTATGGCAAGGATGCTGTGGACATCTTATTCTAATGTTTAGAGGCTGTAAGGACCTGGATGGGAAAGAATAGATTGAACTCATCATGTCTTCTGACTGCTAGTTGGTATTCGTGGATGTGCTCTGCTAGTAGATCAATAGGTACTGCTTCGGCGGGAAGGTAATGGCGTTCCGAGTCGTCATGCTGGCCACATGACCTGGAAGTGTCTACGGACAACGCCGGCTCTAAGGCTTAGAAACGGAGATGAGCACCGCCCCCTAGAGTCGGACACGACTGGACTTTACGTCAAGGGAAACCTTTACCTTTACTTATGGCAGTGTTATCCTTTTCATAGTTTCCATTGGTTGGGTTGGTATTCAGTCGAGCACTTACACACTGCAGCAACCCAGAACACCAGAAAAAAGAAAAAGAACATCTACACAGCATCTTCCAACAAAATGGATACCCACTCAACTTTATCAAAAACAGCCTCATCACCCAACCCACTACAACCCAACCAATGGAAACTATGAAAAGGATAACACTGCCATACATCAGAAACATCTCAGAAACCACCAACAGACTGCTACAACCACATGGCATCACCGTAACACATAAACCAACGAAAACTCTTCAAAACATATTAAGTAACCCAAAAGACCCAATAGCCCAAGAAGAAAAAACAGGAGTTATTTACAACATACAATGCAAAGACTGTAGGACAGACAGGCAGAAGACTAGCAGAATGCATCCACGAACACCAACTAGCAGTCAGAAGACATGATAAGAACTCCTTAATCTCACAACACATGGACAGACTCAACCGTACTTTCAACTGGGAAATGATGAGCATCCTAAACCAAGCCAAATCCAAAAACGCCAGAGAATTCCTGGAAGCCTGGCACTCAGACAAAGCAGCCATCAACAGACACATAGAGGTAAACAACATTTACATACCATTCAAAAGAGACAATAGAAAAGCCAAAAGACCAGTACACTCTCTTGCCAGCAATCAACACCCAGCTATGCAAAAATCAACCCTAGGATTAACACCAGATGAACCATCAAACAGCACAATACACCCTAATCAAGGAACTATTAACTCAGGCAATCAACCAAGCAGCAAACAACAGCCCAATCAAAGAACTCCTAAAGAGAGAACAACACCCCTACCAACACAAGCAGGGCAAGCCACAGTATATAAACTGAGAGCAAGGCCCACTCCCTCTTTGCGCTGAAGATGTTTCCTAGTCTGGCAATGAAACATCTGCAAGAAAACAACAAGGCTCAGAGAGCACCAAGGGCTCCACAGTTCAACCCTGAGCTACAAATATTTGCTTCGATAGGAATACTTCTGCCTCTTCTGGCCAATCTAATAGAACACTAAACACTAAACCCTGGGTCTCTTACATAGATCTAGCCAGCATGCTCTTCCTCAGGAAAACATGGAGACTACTTGAGCATTCATTATCACTGTAGATGAAGGCAGGGTGATGTAGTTGTGAAAGTGAGGGATGAAGATGCAAAAACTCAGCTTCAAACCATTGTCAAGCATATTGGCTGACCTAGGACTAACCAATATTGCTCATCACTCTAGCACTCAAAGTTTTTGTGAGAAAGGTAAAACTGGGGTAGCCTTATTATTAAGAGAATGACTTTCTGGGCAATGGAAAATATTGAGCTGAGAGTTATGGTACAAGTTGAAGAACAGAGCTGTTTACATCTCTTAGTCCTGCTACCTCTAAAACGGTGAAGGAGAATATTTTTAACATCAGCAGCTAAGTTCATCTTGCCAGTTCAGCTGAGTTCTGTGTATGAAATGGGTGGGAGAGGCATTAAGAAATGTCTTGGAGGAAGGATTAGAAAACATAGTCAAAGGTTTAAGGACTGACTCTAAAAACTGATATGCACAATAATGTTTGTAAAAAGAAATAACTTACTATGCATAATTATAGAGAAAGGAATTATTTTATCAAAGGTCCTGTTAATGTTTGACATCCAGCTTTTCAGTACCATGGATGCTACATTTTTTAACTGGAGAGAAACATCTAAGTTTACAAGCAGTAAAAAGTGGGGGCAGTATTTAATTTGACCTTGAGTAAAAATAAATATTTAATTTAGATTACATGATCTTCTATCCAGCAGACTTTTTCAAATTTCATACAATGTATATTGGGTGTGAACCACCAGATGAGGAAGAAATAAAATTTTAGAGCCCATGCTCACTCATGCAAAGGGGATGAAATGATTGAAAGAATGTAAAAGTTACAAATTACCATTTCTGGAAATTGTAGTTTTGTGACAGATAATTTCTCATCTTGGCAATTGGCCATATGAATCTTATTTGCTCTTACAAAACGAATTGGTGATAGTCATTAGCTGGAAACTACAATGGCAATATCACAACCGAAAGTAAAAAAAATAGGAACTCTGCCACAGGAATCTAATAGGCCGAGAATGAGCAACGTGCTAGTGGCTGATTCCACATGTAATGGTTTTGTGGCAGGAGGGTTTGTGGACAATGATGGGAAGTGGATAGGGTAGTATCATGAACATCAAAGCGGGGTTCTGGATATGGGGTGATGGCTATCTAAAAACTGTATTAAGCATATTATTTGTTTACCTTCCATTTTCAGAAAACTGAAATTTAGTGATGCAGCCATGTGGCATTCCTGGAACATAGGTTGTTCATCCTTGTAAACAGATCAATTAAAATAAAGTTATCATCAGGAAGAAAAGAGCAGAAGAACATGCAATCAATAGGAAAAGGAAGATGAATGAAAACTAACTTGGCTGAGCTATGAAACTGCCGATAAATACATGCATGTAATGGTATCTTGGGACTAAGACAAGGGGAAGCATCCCAGGAATGTAGAATGTCTTAAATTCTTCTCCGAAAACAGTGGTGTGGTGAGGGATGTAATGGACCTGGCAATCTCTGGGAAACAACAAATCTGTTCTAGCTGGAAAATAATTATCATTCTAGAAAATACATGATATTCAGGGTATGTAATACATCATCAATCTTTTTGGAAAGTGAGGTCAAGCCAATTAACTGACAAGCTATTTGTCAATTAATTAACTGATGTAGTATTTTATGAATTACATTTCTGAGAATTGTTTAGCACCCATGTTTTGGATTGTATGAGATCAGACTCCTATTTCTTACAACATAAAAATGAACATATTTTATATTAAAACTTCATTATAGACAACTGCAAGCACAATGCAAACTCCTATGTAGAAATTGTTCAAGAAAAGCATTTTTAAAAATAATTTCCAGGTACAGGAAAAAAGAAACCTGAGCAACAATAAAATGGTATCTGGGCCAAGTAGATGGGGGAAACTTTGCCTTTAATGTCTCTTAAAACGTCCTTGGTTAATCCATTTTCCCTATCTTGGCAAAGCCAAATAGGCTGCTTGTGAATAATTTACTCTTAAGCTGTATAAACACGATAGCATCATACATTCCAGAAAGAAACTAATTACAATAATGGGCTGGAGTTTGATAATCCAGAATATTGTTTTCTAATCTAATTCCTTTTCTGAGATAATTACTCAGAATCAGTCACTGTCAGGATTATAAAAATAATCAGATTGGAGGTGGAAGCTGCTGACAACATCTTAGCATCCTATTTCTCCTTCCGATAAGGAGTTCCAATCAATTCAACAACTGAGAATTGTTGAAGATTATTCCAAATGCAGTTTAAATGCATCATTTTACATTTCTGTGTTTTTGAATTTCTATTTATTGTGGATATATAGATATAGATATAGATATAGATATAGATATAGATATACACACATAAACACAATAGACTTGAAATGGTGTTTTTAAAATAATTATCTAAAGGAAGGCTTTTATTGCAGAAACCAATTCCCCCCTTCCCCAACCAATCTCCAGGTTTGCTTTATGATCTGTTCAAAAGCGTGACAACTGACTGGGCCTTAAATGCTTCCCTTTGAGTTTTGAAAAAAGAAAAATGGGAAAGAAATGCATTTCTGAAGCAAGTCAACTGCTGTGCTGTTGCATGTAGTTGATAATCTGCCAGTGCTTAAACTGAAATGTCTGTATATTTTTATTATTAAAAGGAAACTTAATGGACATTCTGACTACAGAAGAGAAAGTAAACATGTACTTTTGTTTGAATGAATATAAATGGTGGGCTTTAGATGGGGAAAGCATAATATATTGTTTAAACCTGGATATATTCCAACTTTGCAAGTAAAAA
This sequence comes from Candoia aspera, assembly GCF_035149785.1. NCBI lineage: Eukaryota > Metazoa > Chordata > Lepidosauria > Squamata > Candoiidae > Candoia > Candoia aspera. The sequence goes on along the minus strand of NC_086156.1, from coordinate 27,344,775 downwards.
TAATCAAATAGAACATTAGAAGTTCTAAGAGCCACATAATGAATAAGATCAGATCCAAATAATATTACTGTTTTTCCCTTATAACCCATTGGCTAATTAATATATGGGAGGTTGACTCTAATTTGGAGATACAGAGTTGAACTGGAATGGTCACATCTTCTGGCATATAAAAATGGGTGAAGATGGGAGGTAACTTCTTGTTACTCAGCAGGCACCAACTAGAAGTTACCTTTTTTTTTTTCATAAAAAGATATTATTTTGAAATTGTGCCTTCTAGGATATGTGGGGGAACATGCCAATTGATATCTGTCAAGAGAAGAACTGCTATAGAACGCTGCAGGAAAAATAGGCCAAAAGAGTTAAATACGTTCCATTTTACCCTGAAATGTTGGCTGAAATTCTGAAAAGTCAAAAATGTTGCCCACTTTCTGGCTTACCCAGAATGAAACAAAAATCATCTTGATCAGGATGGCAGATGTTGAAGATGGGTCTCAAACACCCATTTCTAAAAGATAAACTTTGGGAATAATGTAGGGAAAACTGGAATGTCTAGCACGCACAATAGATAATGGAAGAACATTGAAAGTAGAATTTGTTATTTTGTTAATAAATAAGACCCAATTCAATTGTATATCGTATTCACAGTAAAGTGGTAACATAAGTCTGCTCGTACGGTTTTTTTCAAGATAAATTTCCACATCTCAGCAGTATTTCATAACTCAGACAACACCGGAGATACATTAAACTGGTCCATATTTCACAAACAACTCTCTGATGGCAGTGTAACAGTGATACACAGTATTATCCTATTAAGCAACTGCTAGATTGAAACCATATCCAAGCATGTTGAATTTGAAGTTAATGGAATCAACACTGAATTTTAAATTAATTTCTTACATACAGGAAAAAAACACCAGGAGAAGAAATACATATTCCCCAAGTACGGGTTTGTGCATTTTACTCCCTCATTAAATCTTATAGTAATGTCTCACTACCTGTGTATCTAAGGATCCTAGGTCTATCACATCTTTAATTAGCTATAAAGGATGCTACTTAAATCACAGTTGCTTCACTAACTTTCATGGCACTGAAAGAAGTAAAAAGTGAAAGCATCTTCATCCAACTGGACAAAGGGCTTTACGTGCTCATTGCTTATTCAGCCATGTTAGCAGTGTTTAATTAGAGTTATCACCCTGCTTTCCTTTAACAGCTGCATGATACATAAATAAAACATGGTATCTTCCATGCTGGGAATAACATTGTCTATCATATCTGGCTACTGCAACTGCATGATGATTTTGTTTGGCTTTGTGCAGAACTTTGGGTCAATTAGTCTCTGTCAGCCCTAGACTGGGAAATAAAAAAACATCTGACTCCAGAGTGAATCTTCATCCTGCAGTGGATTGATTCAGTCTGATGGTGATGATGATAATCATCATTTTATACACTTGGATATATTTTATATATTTTAAAGTAGCAAATAGGTTGTATCTTAGTCTATCCATATGCAGACAATGACTAAGTATGTTGGACTTGCTTTCTTTATTGATAGAATATAGCCTTTTGTATTATCATCAACCTTCTCATCATGATTAACACTTGTGTAAAAGCTTTTTATTTAGAACTGTCAGCTTCAGTAGAGGGGAATGAAACTGATCAACACATGTCACAGAAGTCTTTTCTATGAAATTGCATTGTCCCCAAGTGTCATGTTCTAACAGTGTGACAACTTTCTCACTCCTCTCTTGAATTGCAAATGGGCACTCATCAAATCAGTGTAATTATGGAGCTGCTGTCCTACTTGTGGCCATTAAAAATCTGACATTATTTAAAATATTTGCCAGCGTTCTAATAAACCAACTCTTCTTACAAGAAATGCTCCCTCGGTGCTTTCTCTCTCCCTTGTGGCAGAAAAGATGTTATCACATAATTCCCATTCAGATGAAATACCTGAATTCAGAGAGAATTCCAAAGGATCTTTTCCTGATGTTAACATCTTGGACCCAAAGAAGAATAAGTGCTTCTCAAGTGGGGAATAATCACCTTAATGAACTGTCATGTTTCAACAATTATACAATTTTATTTAGAACAGACACACTCACTTTAAATTTTTTAAATTGCAATACTCACACCTAGCTCACAACCCATGAAGAAACGGAAGCAGGTCCTTGTGGAAATGTCAGGAGATGAACTACTTTATGCTAGTTCAGTCCAAATGACTCAGTGAGCACTTGGCCCTAGACTAGTAATGTGGCTGAAAATTGCCATTAGCCAGGCTGTGCAATGAATCTAGACCGTTCTTAATTCCCTTATCCACAATGATAGGGTTTCCAAATGATAATATATCCATAATTTAAAATGTGATGAATTCTGAGTGAATAAATAATGAAGAGTTTAAATGGGCTCTTAATTCTTGAAGGTGTGCTGGGTTATACTATTGAACATTGATCTTGATTTCTGGTGAAGAATTATATATTTGATTTAATAATGGGCAGACTTGGTGGCTTTTTATTTTTATTCTGTCTTATTGCTATTTTATTGTAGCTCATTCCCAATGTCTAAGTCCAATGGGACTTAGTCTTAAAAGTTGGCTTAAAAATATGGCAATTACCTAAGTCTATGACATCCACTATCTTCATGAACGCTCGGATGTATTTCCATCTATTTCTTTCTACGTGCCTGTGTAATTGGGTTGTGTAAAGCTTTGATTTGAAGGTTGATTCAAAGCCAGCTTGACTGAATGTCTCCTAACTGATGTGACATGTGGAATCGAAACAGATGTCTGAGTCAATTCAAAGATTCATATTTTTTTGTCAATGCGCATACACATTTATGTTGAATCAAATCTTTGACCTAACTTTCAAGATTCAATTCAGTAAGGTGCATGTACTAAATTTCAGACACTCATGGAAAGTTTAGAATATAAAAGCACTTTCTCCCAAATTTTCATTCACCTAGATTTATAATATTCTAAACTGCAAACAAGTCAAGTCACTAACCACAAGTCAAGCCTTATCTGTTCATCACTTTTGATCAAATTAATTTAGCTGTTTCTCATTGTTCTTCTTTTCCTGACTTTTAAATAGGTGTGATGTTATGGTTAGATGCTTTTAATCCTGTTTTGTAGACTGCTTTGGGATTATCACATCTATATTTAAAAGTGGGTAATACATTTTATCAATAGATAAGAAATAACTCTGATCTATAATAATTCACAATTTGTCCTAATACATAGAGCTCCTGAATAAAACTTTCCTTAGTTTTTTAACATATATATCCACAACATACCCCAAAAATGTGCCAACATCCTTTTTGATGTACATTTTGCCAATTTAGGTTTCTAAACTGTAAGACTTCCTAATGTTAGCACTGTTTCAAAAATATATATATAACTGTTCAAAAAATGTGCTTGAGTAAATACAGGCATTGCAGTATGAGCTTCTAAAAATCTAGTTTACCAAAAGATATATTATTTTTGGTATACAAGTAAGTTAATGTGTGTGTCTTTCTGTGTGCACCTGTAGGTATTGCTGTTGGTGTTTGTTGTTTTTAAGGCAGAGATTCACCTCAGTGCTGGCATTTATGCCACAGAAAAGTTTGTTCTAATGCTGCTTACAAATCTGATCTCATAGAAAAATCAATTGTGCATTTCTTTTACATCCTTGAGCAGGACTGAATTTAAATGGAACAAAGACTGCCTTTTTAATAAATTTCACAGTTGCAAGGGTTCTCTGAAATTTTTCAGTGGAAGTTTCTATGAACGAAGATTCTATGTAGTCCCAAGAAAGAAGCAATATCGTTAACTTGTGCATTTGAAAAATGTTTTGTTCCATCAAAATGGAAATTATAATAAAATATTATCTGTTACTTCTTTCAAGAAGCTAACAAATCTCCTTGCAAGGGCATTTGGGAAGATACTCCCTCAAGGTTTGCAGAGATTTTGTCAAGTGTCAGGCCGGAGGGGTATTGTTCCAGTCGGGTTTGACCAAGTTGTAGATACCACAGGGAAAATGAGAAGACAGCAAGAGCTGAAAATAGAAAGCAAGCCATCAGAAAGAGCAAAGGTGACAGTTCCTAAATAATGCTGTTACTCAGGCATGTGCACATCTTGATGGAGTTGTTAATTAGCTCCTTGTTCACATTTAATCCTGCTTCTCTGAAGGTGACAATGCAGAAGTAACAATGTGGACATGAGGCACTTCAATAAGGATTCCTCACTTGGGTGCTTTTCATTTTAAAAGATAGAATGAGGGTCTCTGAGCAATTTATTGTCTTCTGCTCGCTCTTTCCATTTAACCACTTTAAATTTGCATCCTATTTACTCTACCAGGAATGTAGACAACAGAAGTTCTAACTCTTTCTAAAGTTGGAAGCAGCATCCCTATCCAGCAAATGGTTTCCTCCATAGTTCAGAACAAAGAAGGTATCTTCCTTTCCATCTCTATTCTGTTGCTATTATTTTAATATATATTATATATTTATATTTATATTTTATATATTATATATTATATATTATTATTATACAGCCCAGTGGAATAGACCAGATCAGGAAACTGACTCCACAAAATGACTAGAAGTGTAATGAGATAAACCAGTGTTTCTCAACCTTGGCCACTTGAAGATGTGTGGACTTCAACCCCCAGAATTCCCCAACCAGACAACTCCCAGAATTCTGGGAGTTGAAGTCCACACATCTTCAAGCGGCCAAGGTTGAGAAACACTGAGATAGACCATAGTAGGAGATTATTGCAAGTCTGCCTGCATTTTCCCTCCCCTCCCTCAGGGAGTCAGGGAGATCCACTATGAGTCTCTTTCTAATACATTCCCCCCTGCCCCCTGGGATTAACACATGCTTCTGCACTTGTCATAACAGTTCCTGGATAGATTGTCAAAAATAATCTTCATGGCTCTGTACAATAAAAGAGTTAAAGCTGAACAACCAAAGGCCACTCCCTTTGGGAGTGTCCCTCCTAATTACCCAGAGCATGTGTCATGAGTACTGATGGTGAGCAGGAGGGGGCCCCTATCCAGGAGGGAAAATGCATGCGTAGTTTAGAGGCTTTGAACTGTCCTTCAAAGAAACTCAGAGCAGACCCACCTTGAGTTTTGGGGTTTATCTGTGTGGGTTTCCCACACTCCTTCAGTTTGGCAGGATTTTCTACCTACTAGAGCAGATAATAAACACTAGAGACCAAGTCCCTGTCTCAGAGTGGTTTTTTGCTCTAAGTCAGGACAGTATGACTTATAGGGGCCCTGGAAAGTCCTGTGATATATAGGTAACATAGGTTCTTGTTACTAAGTCCGCTCCCCTTTCATCCCTTGCTTGTTGTTTCTCTCTCTCTCTTTCTCTCTCTCTCTCTCACACACACACACACACACACTTTGCCTGATTTTGTCTGTTAACTGTTTTTGATATTTGGTTGATGTTTAATAAGAAACATCAAGCTATTTTTGCTAGCTGAGCTGAGTAGCATGTGTGCTTGCTCTGATTCAGATATAGCAACTGACTGGGAGTGTTCTGGGTACAAACTAAGTTCCCACAGCTGTTTCCAACAAATAATGGCATACTTGTCCTACCATAGATAATGGTACAGCCATTGACCAGTTCATGATCTGTATGACTTGTAGATCTATCCTCCTTACAAAAGAACTCATGCTTGTCTACAAGGGCAACCTTCGGTCTTTGCAGTATTTCATGTAAAAGGCTGGGAATTGTGCTGGCTTTGTCTCGTCTCATTTTTACAGCTATGGAGACTAAAGCAAGGGTATGAGCTTCCTTTAACAATTATTAGAGGGGAACAAAGGGGGTTAGTAATCTTTTTAGGTGCTCTCCCTTCTTTTGTTTTCTCATGTACGATTTTGGCAATTTCCCTCCTTGAATTCCTTTTGATCTCCTCGAGATTTCATACAATCTTGTGTAAGTACACCACAGTCTCATGAGATTTGGGGATCTTTTAGGATTTAGGACACTTTCAAAAATAAGTTTTATTTAACACTAAGGGTCTGAAGATGTTTTCTGTGAGTATGTGTTGCCCACAAATAGCACACTATCAATCTCTACATTATTTTGGGTTAGTTTCTGAACCTTAAAAGTTGAACCCAGGTAGGTAGAACTTGGAAATCCTACCATAAGATGTCCAGGGAGACTGTGGAACTCAGCAGAGATTAGTGAGATTTCTGTCAGCATCCAAACATAATTTTATTGCTATCTACTGATTGTTGCTGTGGTTTTAAAATATATATACAGTGTGTTGTGTTTTTCACCCAGTTTGAAACAAGGCATGGTTAATAATTGGGCTTTGACAGTTAAGGTGTATATATAAGCAAGTGTCAATAGTAGCTGTGATTGTGCATATGTATGTTTGCATGTGTGTTAGAGATCATTACCAAGAGTCCCCTGGCAGGGAAAATGTATCCTTTGCTTTCCAGCTCCAATCCTGATAAATGTTCCACTTCTTTCTCTTCCTTTTCCATTAGAAGGTTAGCACCTACTGAACCAGTGGGTGATATTTTCCAATGAAAAATAGTTCCTGCAGATGTGGATTTCTCATCAGGATCACAACAACTAAATTTACTCCATTCTTATTAATGGTCCTTCACCACATATTTAAGGACTGCTTCATCTTTCCTCTTTTTTTTAATATAAATTCAGGGACACATTTAGCATGATAACTAGCATTGGCCTCAGTCCTCCTATCCCTCTTAAAGAGGCTGGAGTAAGATGATGATAATGTTGTTTAATTTAAACTTCTAAAATTGTCCAGAAGATGTGGAAGATGGGTCCTGTGGCTCAAAGGTTTGTCTGCTTCATTTAGGGTTTTTATTAACGCTATACTGAAATCTGCTTGTAAATAATCATTTTCTTGTTTGGCAAAAGAGGCTTCTGTTTTTTTCTATCTGAGGCTTAGGGCACTTGGGACTTTCTGCCAAATTTCTCTTGCTAGTATTCTGAACTTACTTTTCTGCTGAAGGTGGCAGAGCTGGTATTGATGGCATTGGTGTTTTCTCTTATACTACTTTTCAGCTTTCTGAAGCCTGTGTGGCTGCCAACCATTCACAATCTGAAAAACAAATGGGGAGAATCCCCCCATATTTTTCCTTAGGGTTTAATTGATGTGTGTGGGAAGCCAGGCAGGCTGAAGATCATTGGAGGAAGAACTGTACAATAAAATAATGAGTTCCATACACATATCCCAACATCTTAGCTACATCATAACCAAATATGTATAAGAACACCAGAATCCACTCATGAGAATTTCAACAACATTGCTTTGTTTTTGAAAGAAATGTTTCATCCAGTTGAATCAGAACCTAGTGAACAACAACAAAAATTTAGTACCAAAAACAAAACATTACAATTAGAAATATCACATTATTGTAACTAGCTAACCAGTAGCCCTTTTACCATCAGCGCCCAACCCCTTGGGTGGAAGAAAAAGGTCTTCAGCGCTTTTTAAAAGGTTAAGAGGTTGGAAGCAGACTGCCTCTCAGGAGACAAGGGGCTGCAAAGATTGAAGGCAGCCAACTTAGGGATAATGAATTAGAAAAGACTTATGGCAAACTTATTTTGTGTATGGTAACTGCAGCAAGATTATTGTATGCTCAACAATGGAAGAACAATGAAATTCCCACAATGGAAGAATAAATTGTGAAAATGTCAGAATTTGCTGAGATGGCAAAGCTGACCTGTTTGGTCAGAGAAAAAAACAACAAAAACTTTTCTGAAAGACTGGAAACCTTATACAGACTTTTTGTTGAAAGAAAAAAATGATATGATGATTTATGGGTTCAAAGATTTAAAAAGATGTGGATTAAATGAGGGGCTGAAGGGATTTGTGTAACATCTAAGAGGGAGGAGAGATTATAAGATTGTAATTATCTGTTGAAGAGGTCGGAAGTCATTATATTTCATAACTTTAGTTTCTTTCTTTTCTTTCTTTTTCTTTAGATTTGTCTTTTACTTTATGTAAAATTCTTAATAAATATACATTTTAAAAAAAGATTGAAGGCAGCCAATGAGAAGGCATGCTGATGTACCCCACTCACTTTATGTGGGGAAGGAACTCTCACCATACCTTATCCCAGGGAATATAGGACATGGGCCAAATCTAGCTAGGAAAGATGGACCTATAGGCATACTATATCAAGCTTCAGCGTTAATCACCAGCACTTTGAATTGGATCTGGAAGCAAACCAGCAACCAGCATGTTACTGTAGCATAGATATCCATAACTAAACCTGCTGCCTTTGGTTACCTCATTCTTCCAAGTCACCTGAAAGAGGGTCCCATGTGAAATTCATTCCCATAGTCAATACAAAAAATGGTGAAGGCTTGTGTCACAATTGCCAGGGCCTCCTGGTCCAGAAAGGTCTAGAACTGGCACACCAGCAAAAGCTCAGCAATGGTCATGGACTCCTCTTCTGCTATAAGCAGGAGCTATATGTTCAGGAGAACCTGCAAATGATGGATCTCCTCCTTCAGAGGAAATGTGACCCTGTCCAGAGCCAACGATGGAACCAGATAGAGCCAGATCAGTCATGACAGAGATTTAATCTCTCTGTGGCTTTTTGTCATCTTCGTGATGCTATAGAATAGGCTTAGTCTAATAACAGTTTTGCCTTAACACAACAAAAGTTTAAAGTACTCAAAGCAGTGGATTTTTTTATTACTTCAGTTATCTCTGTGTTAGCTACCTTTCTGTATTATCAGCAAATAGGCTTGGGAAAAAATGAAGTATTTCAATAATATACCCTCTTCCTTGCTTGGCATTCTAACTTTCGAAAACAATTTTAGGAGGTGGGCTTCTGAATCCTAATCATTGAAACCATATTCAAACGGACATGCAACTCATTCCATCCTTAGATTCAATATCAGTACTCCCATTTTTAAAGATTATATAAGGACTACTGCACAAGAATGTCTGGATATTCACAAATTATTTAAAAGTTTGCTAGTCCAAGAGATGCAAAGGTTTAGTTATTTAAATTGTTGTTTGACCTACACTTGAAATTGTTGTTATTATTTTCACACCAGTTATGTCTATGATCCTTAAGGTAAAGGTAAAGGTTTCCCTTGATGTTAAGTCCAGTCATGTCCAACTCTAGGGGGTGGTGCTCATCTCCGTTTCAAAGCCGAAGAGCTGGCGTTTGTCTGTAAACACTTCTGTGGTCATGTGGCTGGCATGACTACCTGAACGCCATTACTTTGAACTGCTAGGTTGGCAGGAGCTGGGGCTAGCAACGGGAGCTCACCCCATCACACGGATTCGAACCGCCGACCTTCCGATCGGCAAGCTCAGCTTGAATGAATTGTAAAATGGTCAATGGAGTAGTTTCCCAAGCATAAGTCTGAACAGATTTCATTTGTATATATTGATTCTGAAAGCTGCAAATAAAGATCTATTCACTTTAAAAATTAGCTCCTCTTTATAATATTGTTATTATCGTCCATTGTTTAAGATTTTGTTGATGTCACATAGCTAAGCAACTACAGTATTTCCTATTATAACATTATTCTGAAAGTGGAGTAGCAGTTTCTGGGATAGTCCCAATGAATGGCCTAGCCATTTTGGATTCTATGATTCTAACTTATGGTTCCCCAATAAAATAGAAAAAAAAACTTTAGGGTCAGTGTTCTGAAAAATATGAGTCATACTAGATCAGACAAGAGGACTTTATAGTCTAGTTCTGCCTTTCCATAGAAGTAAATCTAGGAAGCCCACATGGAGTACATGAAGGCACTTAGCACCCTCCCATTCAAGTTCTCAAGAACCTGAAAGGCTGTTCTCTATATCTGAAAATGAGGGCTCCTGGCATTTTAATGAAATATTTTATCTTCTTACTCACTGCTAATGTATCAGTGACCCAAATTTATCAGCCAATACTGCTAAACTTCCTAAGCTGGAGGCAGAAATTTCAATATGGAAGGTAGGGGCCTCAATGTAACTATTTTTTACAACGACTGATACGCAATGAAGGAACAAAGTAGATGAATGAATTTTGCAACCACTTCAACTACAACATAACCATTAAGAAAAGATTTGTGTCCAGACATAAATTTCAAATTCAATCTCCATTGAAGGAAAGGGATGAAATTTGTCAAGCCTCTATTCCTTTCAGAAATATTTATTGTAGTATAGGCCAATGTTTTGTTAATATTCCTATAGTGGGACAACATATTGCTTTAATTAAAATAACTCACATTAATTTACGAAGCTCTAATGGGGATTTGTCATAGTGATTAAGGTGCTGTAGAAAGATGCAATCATAGTGAACAGGAATACAGCGGTTGTTTCTCAGTAAAGATCTCTTGACCTTACAACTCATTTATTCTTCAGCATGGCCTGCTAATCTCCAGAAGGAAATGATGTGGAACACATGAGGACTTAGGTCAGAACCTTGTTAGTGTCAGTGCAAAGGAGCAAAGATTATCAGGACACTCTGTAAATTCTGACAGAAAAGATGTCAAGGAAATATTATGCCAGCATGCAAAGGATTTGCTATAAAGGGAAACTAAGGATGATGAACTTGTTTTCTTTTGATTAAAGCTGTTGAAAGTGTGAAATCTATTGACTCTGTACAACATGTCTGATTGCAATAATATCATTTACTTGGAGTACAGAAAGGAAGCCTTATTTCAGGCTGTTGGGAATTGTGTAGTAGGTGAAGGGAAACCTCAGTGACAATAAATGTGTGTGATACATATGCAACTCATGTAGTACTCATGAGCACTCAACAATACAGTGGTTGCTTAGGTTCTACATTACTAGCCATAACAAAACGAAACCCCAGAAAGCCCATCAGTGCATCCTAAACTGCCTTGTTTGTTGGATCTTCAATCTTACTATACCTACTGAAACACGTATTGCATCTGTTAATGGAAAAAAAATGAATAATAGAAAATTGAAGCCTAAAGATAAATTTTAACTAGAAATTACTGTTTGCTTTATATATAGTGAAGCTAAAATGAGGATTGACAATGACTACAACTTAAAATTAGCCTTGCACTGATTTGGGTGCATGATCGCTCTTCTGGAAATGTTAAAAAATTCTGTCATTCCCCCGTTGCAACGTATACATACATCACAACGGGGAACATGCCTGCCCGGGGAAGGGGAGGAAGGAGGAAGGAATCAGTGATAATCTTATAAGCACTGAAAGTCAAATGCAAATAAAGGACAAAGGAGACATACCTTTGCCCTGACCTGAAAAGCCATCATTCTATCTCCCTGACATCTCTGCATTACCATGGGGGACACACCTGCTCCGGACACAGGAAGAGGACAGAGGCAATCAGCGCTAATCCCCCTGATCACCCATCGAGACTCGGGAATCGCCCCCTGATCGCCCATCAAGACTCCGGATCAGGACTCTGGGACAATAGGGGGTGGGGAAGGATCAGGTCCGCACCGCAGGTATTTACCGGCTACCTCGCACGCCATGTGCTCATTCCCGTCTTTTTCCGTGTATGCATTCTATTCCTAATAAACCAGAAATCCTTAGGCCTGACTAAGTGAGTCTGCATCTCTTTGGGAATAAGGCAACCATCACATAAAGACAGGAACCCCCCAAAAAATTTTTCCACTAGCACCATTCCAGATTTCGTCTGTGAGGGATCAAAGCTGGCGATGGAAAGACTCAACCCATGAAGAGGTGGCTACCAGAGGACCAGTGATGGGACTCCCGACTCCACGGCACGGGCGATCGGCGAGAACCCTATTCCCAGATGGTACGAAGTCCAGGAGGGTTCGGGATCAAGCTCGGAGGAGGAGGAGGCCAGAAGAAGCAGGACACTTGAAGCCACCAGAGAGTCGTAGGGTGAGGGGGTCACCTTGGATGAAACACCGAGATCCCTGCCAGGGACCCTCGGGGCGTCTAGGAAGCCACAGGACTTGCTGTCATCGTCGATCGCAGGAGCCGAGGGAAGGCGCCAGATCGGACGATCCGAGGAAAGCCCCCAGACAGCTGAGAGGCTGAGGATAATGGAGGTGAGGCTGGAGTCGATCGAACAGCTGTTCCTGAGATGGTTGGTGGCGTGGGAATCCCGAGGAAGGGGTGAACTGGAACCAGGCACCAGAAGGTCATCACCCCCCCCCTCCCATCCCTGAGATGTGACAGCCGGTGTGAGGAAGGAGATGGCAGGAGGCTGAAGCAGTGCTGGGCAGAATTCACCTCGTGGAATCCGCCAGGAGGTCATCTTCCCCCCCTCCCACTCTGGGGACGCGACCGCTGGGAAGAGACTGGAGTCAGCATAAAATGGAGGCAGCACCACCCGGAGTCCGGCTTGAGGAATCCCCACACCGAGACCGGAGAACCCCAGCAGCCTGAGGTATGCCCAGACGACCAGAAGGGGTTTGGAGCCCACTGGGAGTGGGGGTGAAAGACTTCAGGGTCAAGTTCGACGGGGACCCAGCAACATTATCCTTCTTCCTGACAAACGCAAGGAACTACATGGAAGAATTTGGGCCATATTTCCGCTCCGAAAAGGGCAAAATTAATGCCATTGCGAACAAACTTAAAAGAAGGGCGGCTGACTGGTATGTGCAGCTATGCCAGGCAGATGCCCCAGAGCTCGATAACTTCGATGAGTTCCTCTGGGCACTAGATCTGCACTTCAGAGACCCCTTGGAAAAGGAGAGAGCGAAGAGATCCCTAAGGGGAATCAGCCAAGGGCAACGATCCATTGCAGATTATGCCATGGACTTTAAAGCACTGGCTGGAAAGGTGGTGGACTGGTCGCAGTCTACCCTAATTGAACGTTTCAAAGAGGGCCTGAACTTGAACATTCTGAGATGGGCATTATCCAGAGATGACCCAAACACTCTACACGAGTGGATACTGCTGGCCGGTAAGGCGGAAAATGCCCAGGAAACCTTCCTACAAGCCAAGAGGGCAGTGCAACAAGAGGTGACAGTAAAGGGACCCCGAACCGCTGCAGGACCGATGAGGACAACATCCCAACCCTGGAGAGAGGAGAGGGAGAGATGCTTCACTAGGGGGCAATGCCTTTGATGCGAGAAAGAGGACCACAAAACAGCGGCATGCCCGAAAACAAAGGTAGCTGACAGACCAGGAAGAATGCCGGGCAAACCACCCACAGCACCCAAAAAGATGCCAGTGGCCAGGGGAGAGATCGGAGCAAAAGAACTACCTTACTCCAATGACGAGGAGGAGAACGAACAAATAGAACCGGTGGGAAACGCCAGCCACCTGCCCTAAGAAGCACCAGAGGGCAGGTGGAGGAGGAGAATGGGCGCAGCGACATCTGGGTGAGTGCCAACTGTCCCACCCTGTACGTAAAAGTTAAGTTCCAATGACAAGTCGGTCGAATTCTGGGCCCTAATAGACTCGGGCTGTTCTAGGTGCCTAATGCACCCAGACGTGGTTGCCGATTTAAATCTCCCATGCTTTCCACTTCAGCACCACATAGTTTTTACGCAATTGGACGGCTCGGCAGCGGGAGGGGGCCCGGTCACCCAATTCACCGGAGAAGTGGCGCTGCAGTTAGGCAGCCACCGGGAGAGACTGAAATTTGTTGTGGCACCGGTGGGCCACCCTCTAATCATCTTAGGCATTCCATGGCTGGTACGAAGGAACCCATACATAAATTGGGAAACCAGGATGATCACTTTTGCAGACGGCTTCTACCAAGCACCTACAGGGGACCGAATTCCCCGTGCTGCAGTGGGGAGGGCGGCGTCTACAACCACACACCTGGCTGCAGCGGCCCTGGAGGGCTTGCCAGACAGGTACGTGGAGTTTGCAGATGTGTTTGGGGAGAAAGAAGCAGACAAATTCCTACTCCACAGAAAGACTGACTGTGCGATAGAACTGGTCCCCAACACATCCTTGCCAAAGCCCAAAATTTACGCAATGACCCAGAGAGAACTGGCAGCATTGTGGGAGTTTGTGGACAAGAATTTAGCACGAGGCTTCATCGAGCCCGCAAACTTGCCAGTTGGAGCCCCATTGTTGTTCAGAGAAAAAAAGGATGGGACATTAAGACTCTGTACGGACTACCGCGGATTGAATGCGGCTTCCATATCCAACAAATATCCTTTGCCCCTAATCAAAGACATATTAGCACATCTGGCAAAGGGGAAAATATTCTCTAAACTGGACTTGCGAGAAGCCTATTTTCGCATATGCATATGGGAGGGGGATGAGTGGAAGACGGCTTTCAATTGCCCACTGGGATCATTCCAATATAAAGTGTTACCGTTTGGTTTGGCAGGGGCACCAGGGGTATTTATGCAATTGATTAACGAGGTCTTGCACGAACACTTGTTCAAGGGGGTCCTTGTGTATCTAGATGATGTATTGATATATTCTGAGACTGAAGAGGAGCACGAACACTTGGTTAAGCAGGTGCTCAGGAAACTCTGCAAAGCCGAGCTATTTGCCAAGCTTTCTAAGTGTGAGTTTCATAAATCTCAGATAGATTATCTGGGCTATAGAATCTCTGAGAGGGGCATCGAAATGGACCCTGGGAAGGTCCAGGCCATCCTGGCATGGGAATGCTCGCGCACTAGAAGGCAACTACAAAGTTTCCTGGGATTTACTAATTTTTACAGGGGGTTCATCAAGGGACTAGCGGAAATCGTTTTGCCCCTAACTAATTTACTCCGCACCAAGGGTTTCAGAGACACGCGCAAAGCACGAAACCCAGGAGTGCTACTTAACTGGACACCTGAATGCCAAAGGGCTTTTAATCACCTCAAAAGCCTGTTCACAGCTGAACTGGTTCTACAACACCCCGACCCCACCAAGCCCTTTGTAGTCCAAGTGGACGCCTCTGATTTCTCAATTGGGGCGCTCCTGCTTCAGAGGGATTTAAATGATCAGCTGAAGCCTTGCACGTACCTCTCCCGCAAGTTCTCCAAAACAGAACGGAGATGGCATGTATGGGAGAAAGAGGCTTTTGCTGTCAAAGCTGCCTTAGAGGCATGGCAACACCTCCTGGAAGGGACCACTTGCCTCTTTGAGGTCTGGACGGACCACAAACACCTGGAAGCACTCAGTACCCCGAAACGCCTCAGCCCCAAGCAGGTTCGCTGGGCTCAGTTTTTCAGCCGCTTTAACTTTAAGCTGAAGTTCATACCAGGAAGAAAGAACTTCTTAGCTGACGCTCTCTCTAGGCGGCCCCAGGATGCCAGTCAGGCATCTGACATTATAGGGACTGTGTGGACTGACACACAGCTGGGTTGCCAAGCTGTCACGCGCAGCCAAAATGGAACGCAGCGGGCTCCAGCACAACCGCTCGCAAGGGGAGGGAGACGCAGGTCAATTTCATCGCAATTGCAACAGCACTTCATACAAGCCTTAAAAATGGATACATGGTTACAAACCAATAAAAACAATGTTTCTTTTGAAAACAATTTGGCCTGGAAACAAAATAACCTGTACATGCCAGAGCAATTGCGAGCAGAGGTTCTGAGACGTTCTCACAATGACAAAACGGCAGGGCACTTTGGCTTTGTGAAAACGTTACATCTGGTAAGGCGACAATTCTGGTAGCCTACACTTAGGAGGGATGTGAAAGATTATGTCGCTGCTTGCCCTACATGTGCTATGGCCAAGCGAAAAGTGGGGAAGCCCCAGGGACTATTGCAGCAGGTGGCAAGCCCTTCCTGCCCTTGGGAGGAAATCTCGATGGATTTCATAGTAGACTTGCCACCCAGCCAGCAGAAAATGGTCATCTGGGTAGTTAAAGACTATTTTTCAAAACAGGCACATTTTATTCCATGCGCCTCCATTCCCTCCGCGCAACAGCTGGCACGCCTCTTTTTAAACCACATCTACAAATTACACGGTACCCCCTCCCACTTGGTCACAGATAGGGGTACACAATTTACCTCACAATTCTGGAAAGCATTTTTGAAGTTGATTGGCACCAAGCAGGCATTGTCCACTGCTTGGCACCCCCACACGGACGGCTCTACAGAGATCCTTAACTCCACCCTGGAGCAATTTTTGCGCTCCTTCATAAGCTACCAGCAAGATGACTGGGTAGACTTACTCCCCTTTGCTGAGGTAGCATATAACAATGCAGTGCACCAGAGCATGGGCTACACCCCCTTCCGGGTAGTCTATGGTCGAGACTTCGTTCCAATCCCAGAGTTGCCACAGCCAACTGCCCTGCCTTGTTCCCCAGATGACTGGGCGGCTCAGCTAGCCAACGTTTGGCCAATCATTCAGCTGGCTCTCTCCGAAGCCCAAGCAACCTACAAGCGTTATGCAGACAACCACAGGGCTGCACAGCCAGACTTCAAAGTAGGAGATAAGGTCTATCTCTCCACTAAGTTCATTAAGTCGCTGCAGCCCTCAAAGAAGTTAGCCCCCAAGTTCATTGGCCCTTTTCCAATAGTGGAAATAATCAACCCGGTAACTTTTAAGTTGGATTTGCCACACAACTTGAAACGCATACATCTGGTGTTCCATTGTGCCTTACTAAAACAGGTGACCTCTTCAAAGTGGCATAACGAACCCCCCCCCCCACCTCCTCCCATCATGATCGATGGGCAACAGCACTTTGAAATAAAGGAGGTTCTAGATTCCCGAAGGCTACGGGGCACCCTTCAGTACCTGGTCCACTGGAGACATTTCCCCCACCCTGAGTGGGTGCATGCCCGGGATGTCTCAGCGCAACGGCTTGTCAAATGCTTCCATGCAGCGTATCCTTCCAAACCGGCGCCTTGACGTTTTTTCTGGGGATGCAGTATGTCATGTCCCCCGTTGCGATGTATACATACATCACAATGGGGAACATTCCTTCCCGGGGAAGGGGAGGAAGGAGGAAGGAATCAGTGATAATCTTATAAGCACTGAAAGTCAAATGCAAATAAAGGACAAAGGAGACATACCTTTGCCCTGACCTGAAAAGCCATCATCCTATCTCCCTGACATCTCTGCATTACCACGGGGGACACACCTGCTCCGGACACAGGAAGAGGACAGAGGCAATCAGCGCTAATCCCCCTGATCGCCCATCGAGACTCCGGAATCACCCCCTGATCGCCCATCAAGACTCCGGATCAGGACTCTGGGACAATAGGGGGTGGGGAAGGATCAGGTCCGCACCGCGGGTATTTACCGGCTACCTCGCACGCCATGTGCTCATTCCCGTCTTTTTCCATGTATGCATTCTATTCCTAATAAACCAGAAATCCTTAGCCCTGACTAAGTGAGTCTGCATCTCTTTGGGAATAAGGCAACCATCACAATTCTCTTCCATGAAACTTGTTTGCTTTTCATTTGTATGCCTCTTTTATCTGGTCTACAGAATGTAATATTTTACATTAGGAAGAGAGGCTTTGCTTTGCAGCAGATGCAATATTTCACAGACTTCAGGTTGCCAGTTTCAAATGTTGGCATTTCTGGTTAAAATATAAATACAGATAATTATCTGAGATCCTAGAGACCCATAGCCCATCAGAGTTGACAATGCTGAGCCAAATAGACCACTGACCTGATTTAGTATAGGGCAGATTTGCTATTGTTCTTTTAATTATATTTAGTTTTCCCCTTAAAGGAGTCTAGAACAGTTTACAAAAGAGCAATAATAATTTTAATAAAACCATTGTCAGTAATCCATAGTCCTTGCAAATAATCAAGAGTGTCCACAATGGGGTCAAACAAATCAAGATGGTGGCCACAGCCATGCAATCAAAACCCCACCCTTTTGTATATGCAAGGTAAATGTATTAATTAATTATTTATTTGTTTGTTTGTTTGTTTATTTATTTATTAAATTTATATCACCGCCCATCTCCCCCAATGGTCCAGGAAGCACTAGAAAGGGAAAAAGAGATTACCATGATGTCACAGCTTGGTATAAATCTAGGGATGAAGAAAGGAACTGTTCTGGGGTCCAAATAATGAGTACTGAAGAAAATATGGCTCAGGAGGTCATCTCTTCTCAATTAAAGATATAACCAATAGGTTAGGTACAGCCATGGCAGTTTTCTAACTCAGGACTGGGTTATGCTCACCCATATTAATCCATCTCAAATGTCCATACAGCATTTATTATTGCTTGAGTGGTAAATTGATAAACTTGTGGCCTAACTTTACTCAACTTCCTGTGTCTTATCTCTTTATTTTCAATATGACTGCAGGAAGAAAAACTTTGTTTGAAGAATCCAACAGATGGCAAGCAGAACTGTACTTGCTCATTAGTTCTGGATGTTCTACTCATCTTTTCTCATAGCTTAGCCTCTTCTCTGGCCTTTGAAGCTATCCCTTTACATGAATAAAGAGAAAGCATTTATCCCTTTCTGTGTTTAGGTACTTGCAAGCCCAAGGTGTGAACAGAGGCAGAGCATTTAACACCTGTGTGGTTTGTTTTGCAATATTAATCTCTACCAAGTTTCACTGTGGAATCACATCTCTTGTCCTGATTGCCTAGGAAATATAGGTAGTACACAACAGAATGTATCCTGGCAACTCAATGAATTGCTTTATTGGTAGAACAACTAGTTCAGTCTTCTCTAATCTTCAGATATACTGAGACTACAACTCCTATCATTCCCAGCCAGTTGAAATTCCTGGAGGTGCTGGTTGGAAATTCTAGGAACTATCGTCCCAGTATATCTGGAAACACCAGGTTAGAGTGCTAAACTAGCATCACAGTATTAATGACATAATTGAATGGAACTCCTGTTAATGTTTTAAATATGGCCAGTTGATCTCTCATGGGATCTATACAACATCTACTTAAATGTGGTGCTGGGGCTTACCTCAATCTCTTCAAACTGGCATTCAGGTTGACCTAATAAATTTGAACTGAAGCCTTTACGCTAACTAAAAGTGAGTATAGTTGAAACATTATTGTCTTTCAAGAAAACGAAAGATTGGAATATATGACATCGTGAAAGGAAAAGAGGAAGGCAAGGGATGGAAAATGAAACTTGATGAACAAAGTAACTGAAGGATTAAAAAAAACAATTTGCATTTGTAAGACAGAGTGATACCAAATACAGAATCATTTTTAAAAGTTTGCCTGAAGTATAAGGTATAATTACACTGACAGAAAATATATTTATCTGATTTGAATGAACTTTGGTTGTATATATCAGTGCAGTAGCTTTCTACTGATTTTGCATATGTACACATGTGCATATGTCCTAACTAGGTTTGTAGATTTATACGATCTGAAGAGAAACCAGAGTGTGTGGATGCTTCTATTTATTTTTTCTACATGACTTAAGCCAAACCCTAAGCTTCATCTAGCATCAAGAATGCACATAATTAGTTCAGGTGTTACACTAAAACTCAATCCTTTCATGGCTAATGTCTTCTTTTGTTCCATGTTTAGCTGATGGACAATCTTGTCTGTAGCTGAATTATTACTACAAAGAGGGTGTAAAATTGCAATTGTGTAATAGGATAGGGAGAAAAGTTACTCATTTTATTTCTTCTAATTCAGTCCAATAAAATAGAATACATATTCTATCTCAGTGGGATAGAGCTTCCTTTACATGCAATAGGACCAGATTTCAATCCCTGGCATTTTCAAATAAATGGCACAGAGAAGGTTATCAGAATCAAATAGTTCAGACAAACCAGGAATAGAGTTTGTGTTGAGGTTTTCCTACTAATAGATTAAGACTGCTATATGTGCCTAATCATTTTGGCCGGGTTAAAAAGGTTGTATTAAGATTGTCTCCTCTCACCTGCTTCATGCAAATCACCTGGGGGGGGGAGGAAACCTGCCCGGACTTGTTCTCACTTCCTCTTTTTTCTCTGCCGGCAATGTAGCCAAGCAAGTCTTGCTCCAAAGGGAGCTAAGTCCTTTAAATATGTTTTGTTTTTGTTTTGCTTTCTGTAAATAAATTATTTTTAAATAAAGTCACAAATGCTTGGTGTGTGACTTTTTTGACCTCTCCTGGGCTAAAGGCTTTCCCAGCATCTGCCAACAGTTTGAATGTAATAAATGTGAGAAAAGACTGAGAAAGGGAGTCTGAAATGAAGACTAAGGAAATGAGCACAACAGCAGAGAAGCAGTGGAAGCTCTGGTAGAAGAGAAAAATATTTCAGGTACTTTACAAATGATAATCCATATTAAGATGAAGAACAGAAGCAGCTTGAAATAGACTTGACTTGGAGTCATCCTCCACCAGACATTGGAAGAGTAACTTCTGTGCGTAATCCATTCTCTGCCACTATTTCCTGAAATTTTTCGCAAGTTTCAGCTTTTCAATTATTCTCTCACAGTGTCTCCCCCTTCCCACAAGCTCACTGGATACCAATTAGCAGATCTCTCCTATATTCTATTCAGAGCACATCTAAGACTTTCTTTTTATATACATATTTAATTTTTTAAAAAGGAAGATAAAAACTAATGCAAAATAAGAAAAAAGAATAAGAAAGAAATCAAGGAGAAAGCTAAAGGCACAAAAAAGGGGGGGAAAGTAAAAAAAAAAAATAGAAAGAAGTATCTTCCGATCTTCTTTACCACAATTATAAGTACAATTATAAATTTACATCTTACATAACTCTTTTCTTTCTATAAACTATCCTGTCCAATCATCAAAAATATATATCATAAGTTCATTTTTTTCTGTTTCATGCAAAAAGTCTATAAGGGGTTTCCAGTCAGCAATAAACATAAATAGTGTCTTTTCTCTGGTCAAAGAAGTCAATTTAGCCATCTCAGAAAGTTCCATCATCTTCATCAACCATTCCCCCATTGCGGGTAGTGCCAAATCTTTCCATCTTTGTGCATGCAAATATGAATTTTATGTTATTTCAAAATAACTGTGTTAAGACCTGGAATGAAGTTAAAAAAGATATGTTAAGATGGGTCAGTTCAGTTTTGCACTACGGTCACAGACCAAGAAGTCAAACAATTGAACAAGAAGCACAACAGTTTCTTTTTTAACATTGTAGCATTTGGATTTCTGGAATGATAGCGGATCTTCCTCCCAGAAATAAAACAATATTAGAATCACCTAAATCAACAGGTTTGTAGGAAAGCCATTGTTTATATCACAAACAAACCATTTTATACCTAGATGGCAAAAGTACGCCTTTTGGGACACTAAACAGCCTGCATAGGATTTCTGTAACAGTGACTTGTTAGATTTTCTTGGGAGAATCCCTCACACTGACTCGAAGGTGGTTGTTGTTGTTGTTGTTGTTGTTATTCATCACTGGAAAGGATAATAGCAAGAAGAATTACATAGACATGACAGTGTAAAGAGATATGTACACATGTGGCCTCCAAGCTGGTACCTACTCTACATATTTTACCCTTTGAGACCAACAAGGTTGGTTTACCTTGCTCTATGAAAGTACATTTCAGCCTCTAATTCCAGTAGTTAGCAAGCATTTTATACAACTGTACTTAGTATAACGCTTAACTGATTGAGGAATGCAGCACAGGAACATAATATTCAGTCTTGTTCTGTAGCACCTCCCACCACACCTCAAGGAGCTTTACACACATATATTCCTGCAATTTTGTTTTACTTTGGGGCTTTCAGTATTTACATTTGAATGCTTCCTGGAACAATTAAAACTTACTAAAAATGTTAAGTAAAATATAGAGCCCTCTTTCCTTCTAAGCAAAGAATCCTCCCTTAATTTCCCCATTATGCAAATACAGGAGATAGTGGTGGCTCTTTTTCATTTTTTTTTACATGCCTATGTAAAGGAGCTGCTATTTATTTCTTTTATAGCTTGAAGAAACTGTATAAACAAGAAACAAATTAAATATAGACTTCAAAGGTTCCAAATCTCTTTTCCAAGCTAGTAATTTTAAGAAACAAGATAATCTCTCTCTGCTGTACAGTAACATATAACCCAAGCAATCTGCCATGACTTTTCTACTTTGTGAATAATATCATACTGTACCATATAGAAGACAATTTAGAACATGGGAGAAAAGATGTCCTCCATCAATGACAGAATCAAATTACTTAACCAACATAACCTGATTATCTTTAAATTAGTCACAGACTCCCAAACCAAGTGTACGACCTAGAAAAGGCAAACTCAGCTAGGAAGGAAGCAAGAGAGGGATGGAAGCCGAGCAAAGCCTGGTGGGAAATAGGAAGGAAATTTCTGATAGAATTACTGTTCTATT
Source organism: Candoia aspera (assembly GCF_035149785.1). Lineage (NCBI taxonomy): Eukaryota > Metazoa > Chordata > Lepidosauria > Squamata > Candoiidae > Candoia > Candoia aspera. The sequence goes on along the minus strand of NC_086156.1, from coordinate 27,322,688 downwards.
TTTACTTCCATTTTTTTCAAAAAGTACTGAAGAACATTACTAATTTCATTTCAAAGCACTTTTAAAAGTTCTTAATTTAAATTCATTTAATTCATGGGGGCCTCTTCAGGGCCCTAACCACTCCCAGGATTGATTATCCCTTCTCCTGCCCCAAGCGAGATGGCAAAGCCAGGTCTTCACTCCTTTACAGAAGGACAGGAGAGTGGGGGCCTACCTCACCAGTGGGGGAAGAGTGTTCCACAGGGCAGGGGCCATGGCAAAGAAGGCTCTCTTCCTGGGCCCCGCCAATTGACAATCTCTCATGGATGGGGTCTGTAACATGCTCTCTCTGCCTGACCAGGTGGGACGGGCTGATGTAATGGGGATGAGATGGTCCCTCAAGTAACCTGGACATGCTGCTAAATTCAGCAGGTCAACCAGCATTTTGTATTTCTAAATGCCAATAGAAGAAAATTGGCACACCATTCAAAAGAGACAATAAAAAGCCTAGATAGGAAACAAAAGGACTACAACACATCCCCTCCAGCAGCCCACGTTCAGATAAGCAAGGAGTGACACCAGACAAACAATCAGGCAAAAAACAACACACCAGAACTACCAAGGAGAAAACCACATCCTCACCAACACTGGTGGGGCAAGCTACTGTATGTAAATAGGGAGCAGACCCCACACTCAACAGCACTGATGATGTGACCTAGTTGGGTAATGAAACGTCTGCAGGCAAACAACCAAACTCAGAGAGCACCAAGGACTCCACATTTCTAAATGCATTCTGACATCTTCAAGTGAAAGGACACAGTAGAATGAACAGGAAGCAGTGATGAAAGAATTACACTAAAATGCCCAGTCAAAGCAAGGAAGCCCTCAGCATACAAATTTTGAAAAAAAAGATAGTAACATTGATAATGGCCTGCTGAGTTTAGGATTGCATGTCCACACTGTGCAGGTCCTTTGTCTTCTTGACTGTGGAGCTTTCAGAATGCCTTTGAAGCTGATACCCTCACTGCATACATAAAGGCATCATGAATCTCAACACTGAACAGAAAGCAAAAGTATGCACAGAGTTCACATGCACTACAACACACACATAGACCCCTAAGCAAAAGACCAACCAAACCAACATATATTAATATTTTGAAATATAAAATAATAATTTAAAAATCTTTTAAATGTAAACTTAAAATAGTACATGTGTATGCACATGCATCTTTGGTGTTACCTCTGGCATTCCACCTGCTTTTCTTTTAAAGATCTCAGCCATTTAAAGTAAGTCTACCATTTTATTTTTATTTTTTTTAATTAAATTTATATCACCGCCCATCTCCCCCAATGGGAGACTCTGGGCGGTTTACAATAAAATAGAGGTAAAACCATATCCACCTAAGTTATAGTTTAAAATATAAATAAGAAAATAAATATAAAATTCAAGTGGAGGTGGAACCATAATCAATAAGGGGTGCTATGGCACCAGCCACCCCCAGGTGGAACTATCACTCTCCCCATCCCAAGCAATGCAGCAGAACCAGATCTTCAATTTCTTCTGGAAGTCCGGGAGCGAGGAGACCCATCTCAACTCAGGGGCAAGATATTCCAAAGGGCGGGTGCCACTGCAGAGAAGGCTTGCCTCCTAGACCCTGCTAGATGAAATTCCTTTGCTGATGGGGTCTGTAGCATGCCCTCCCTGCCTGACCAGGTAGGGCAGGCCGACGTTATGGGGATGAGATGGTCCCTCAGGTACCCTGGCCCCATGCCATGTAGGGCTTTAAAGGTGATAACCAACACCTTGAATTGGACATGTGCCCCTCCTGCTTTTGAGGTCTCTGTTCTACTGGCTTCATCATGTCTCTAGCAGATAGCTTATTACTTCCCATTAGTTATTATTTACCTTAGCATCTCTGAAAATTCTATTTCTTCTGATTCTTTAAATATTTATTTACTTATATGTGTATGTGCGTGTTTATTTAAATTTATTGGCCACCCAACTCCAACGGACTCTGATCACCTACATACAGACCTTTACAACCAGGTTTAATCCCACCCCACCCCGCTTACTTCTCCTGACAAACTCTTACCAGTTTGCATTAAACATTGACTTCTTTATTTATATTTCTATGCTAATGCACTCATTTAGACTATATTTGTATATATCTGTGTATGTAAGAATGCTAGTGTATTAGACTAGATTATTGCAATGCGCTCTACATGGGGTTGCCCTGAAGACCACTCAGAAGCTACTACCTTCAAGTTGCAGAATGCAGTGGAATGAGCAGTTGTGGGCCTGCCTCAGCATGCCCATGTGACAGCCCTGCTTTGTGATGCACTAGTTGTCAGCATGCTTCCAGGTGTGATCCAAGATGCTGGTTATCACCTATAAACCCCTACCTGACATGGGGCCTGGTTATTTGAGGGACCACTCACATCCTGCAGTTTCTTCCCAGCTAGTCAGGACCAAGAGAGTGGGTGCACTCTGGATACCCTCAATCAAACAGTGTCATCTTTTGGAATCCAAGAAGCATGGCTTCTCTGTCATGGAACTTGCCCTCTAGAATGAGGTCCCTCCTGAGATCCAGACAGCTCCCACCCTGATGGCATTCTGGAAGGCCTTAAAAACTTGGCTGTTCTTCCAGGCCTTGGGGTAGGGTAGATGGAACCATTCTTGTTAGAGATGTTTGATTGATTGATTGATTGATTGATTTAATTTTATATGTTGCATATGTGTTGATGTTGGTTGTCTGGATTGCTATTTCGTTATTTCCTTTACTGTATTTCTTATTTATGTTATTGTGTTTTGTTTTGTTTATTATGGACCACCTAGAGACTCTCTGGAGCTGGGGAACACAAAAATCAAAATAAATAAATAATGAATATATATTAGATCTCCCACTATACATTTCAGTCACACAGCAGGTTTTGTGTGGATCCATAATTTACTAGAAATGACCACAGGATGGATATATGAGCCAATGAACAAACAATGGGCACATATGGGTGCCCTCAAAATTCTGACTTTATGCTATTGCTTGTATCCCATGGCCTCCCTACCAAAGAGAAAGAAACTAAATAAGCTACACAAAATCCTTTCAGAGCCTTTTAGTATAACATTTCATCTGAAACTTCTAGCGTGTTCCCATACTAAAAAGCCAAAGTTAGAATCCAAATACAAATCATGGTTATCAAGGAAATGTTCACTGATACACAACCCAAAAGCAGAGAGCCAAAATTCTGAACACTACAGGACAAAAGTAGTATCTTCTTGTTTGACATGTCATAATGTAGTTAGTTAGGATCTGATTAGACTCGTCCCTGGGGGAGCTGGGGGTGTTGACGACCGACAGGAAGCTCTGGCGTGGGCTGGTCCATGAAGTCACGAAGAGTCGGAAGCGACTAAACGAATAAACAACAACAGGATCTGATTAGTATTTACATTTACTTAAATTAAATTATAATCTGAATGTTTCTAAATACCATATGAGACAGATTAGAAACTTAAATAAAAAAGAATAATTATTTGAGTTAAAAATGTATATCATCTGAATGCAGCTTCTTGAAATGCTAAAATGCTTATTCAAAATTTTATTAGTTTCCTATACAAAATTGTATAGGAAAAATAGTTTCCTCTCCCTCAATCACGTTCCCTGTAATGAGAGTAATAGGTGTTCGGATTTTGAACAACCCATTCAGATTTAATCAATGTTATTTCCAAAATGTCTGAGCTCAAACTTCCAAACTGTTTTTGTCCAGGCCTTGTCTTCTTAGGAACTGAGTACTAAAAAGTCTCATCAAACAGATGGTATTATAATTGTGTACCTCAAGAGTATAAGCTGATTGACTCCTCTAAGTAAAAAGGTTCACAACCAAGAGATATCACTGGGTCTTCCTGTCATTATTATGGTGTGTTTATAAAACCTACTCATCTTAATTATGGATACTGTTCAATCCTGGGCCCATTACTGTAAAGTGATAGACCAAAGGGAATTTGCAGAGCACAGTCGCTGTTTAACATTGGCAAGAAATACTATTATGTATCTACAGTATTCTGAAAAAGAGGCAGGACACAGCACACCAGCATGCTGATGTATTTGTACATGGTCATTTTGTTATTTTGACATAAGTTAGAGCTGCTCTCCAAAAGTCTCAATGCCAGCCTAAGATTGAACATTTGACTAGTTAATTGGTTTTTGCAACCAGCCCCTATTTGCTTCTGCTATCTGTATATATCTGCTTTTAATAATTAGTCCAAGGGAAATATATACAAATAGGTCATCCAGATTACAGCAGCAGAATAGTCTAGGAAAGGAACTAAAACAGAAACAACTAGGATTATTATCACACTTAGGGACTAAGTGGGAATTTTCAGAAGAGATAATTCTGAAGACTAGGGATCAGGTTGAGGTAAGTTGTTATATGCAAACTCAGCCTTCCTCCAAAAACATAGATGTTGTATGAGCAGGAACTGTGCATTCCAATGGACTAATACTGTTAAGGGTTCCATCCAACTTTCTTCCAGTTAGATGTTACAAAGCCAAAAGACAATAGCAGACCATGAAATGTAATTTGGTGAAGTCAATACTACTAAAGCAAAGGAAATCATTGCAGGAGAAATCCTAGAAGTTTAAATATTAGAGATAATTTAACATTAATGAATATTACAGTTTGTTAGAAGGAAAGAATAATAGCCATTCAGTAATAAGGGACAGGATGGATGTTAGAGTTGGAAATGGATTTAATTTGCTGATACTATATCAGAATGCAAATTCCCAAAGCCTTCTATGCTTTTTATGTCTTTATACACTCAGTCTATCTCTTCCAGTACAATAATCTTCCCTCATGCTGGATACTTTATCGCCTGTGAATGCAAATGAAAGGACCTCAGCTGGTGAGTCTATTTCTCACGTTCCTGAAAGTTCACTTGCCATGTTTTTGGCTTTTCCCCCTGTCCTTAATTACACAGAACTGCTGTCTAATTCACTTATACTTAGCTAAACTGTTCAGTAGAGAGAGGTGTAAATAATTTAGAGCTAAACTAATTGAGTTTTAAACATCCAAGCATAACTACCTCTAATTCAAAATGCTTGTGCCAAATCTCCTAGGATTTTAGAAGGGAATGGCAGTGGCTAAGGGTGTGTTCATTTCAATATCTATATCTATATCTTTTATCTATATAGCTATAGCTATAGCTATCTTTTATCTATATCTGCTGTATATCTATTTATCTATTTACTGTATATCTTCTTAAAGATTTACTTGTTTACTGTATTCCTTCACATCTTTTGAGCCGTACCTTACAGAATATCTCCTCGTCCACATGAACCCAATGACAAATGGGATATAGGTTATTATTTTCATAGATGAATCCTGAAGGGAGGTGCAGCGTCAATCCTGCCCCCACATTAGAACAAGGCCCATATTTTCTCTCATCTCTGACTCTTTTATGAGATATAGCAACTAGTGCTGGGCACAAATGGCCTTCTGAAGTCCTTTGCCAAATAGTAGGTAGGAAAAAATTGGCTAGATAATTTCCCAGTGATTTCTAAGGGCAGGGGCTCCATTTAGAAAGGATAGTAGGAGCAATACTGAAAAAGCCCAGTGGGAGAAGTTCCATCATAATAGCTTCCTCTGGAATTTAATTGAAGTTTGGAAAGCCAGGAAGGCTGAAGATCACAGGAGACTTGACTATGTAATGAAAGACAGGTCTGTCACACAGCTCTTGGTCCCTTTGTAACTGAATAACACAGTATAAGACCATCCTATTCCACCTAAGAGAATTCCTCCAAATTGTCTTCTGCTTTGAAAGAATTTCTAAAGCAAACATTCTTTCTTCCGACTGAATGAGAATTGATTGGGGGAAAAAGGAGTAGGAGATTTTATCTGCCCAGCACTAATGGTGACTTTGGGGGCTGTATTATGCAGCAGCAGTTAAAGCATTCTGTCTACAGGGATCCTGTCTTTAGGTATTTCCAAAGGTCTGTAGGTCCTAACATCTATATACTACTAAAACTCTCATGTCTATAACCTTTAACTGGGCAAAATGGTGCATCATACAGTAGGGCAACATTTTTTGAATCACAGTACCTCAAATGGGCTAACTTACAGAATGCATCCAAAATCCAGGACACATGAGTTCCGTGGAATAAAAAATTGGCAAATTTTATAAAACATTTTATGACATAAGAATTATCATAAAGCATTTCATGACATGCTACAAAATGTCATAAAACATGTCCTGTGGTCAGCTCCTGATGTTTGACTGGGCTATACAGTTCAGCATTGGCTACTTTCAAGGCAGATACATCTCTGAATGTCTCCCTGAATTTTTAAAAACTTTTCCAGTGAAGGCAGTACATTAGAAGCTCTGCTGTTGTTAAAGGCATTGAGGAGTCTGGTAAGGAAATATCTCTGAAACGATGACCCAACAGGTCACAGGTTGTCTAGCTTCTATTACAAGCTTTCCTTGACAGGAATAACTTAGTGATACAGTCAGCTGAAATGGGTGAGAGGCCTATTTGGAACATTCAAACTCTGTCAAAAGTCAGACTTTCACTAAGTAGGCATGGTTACATTTCTCATAGTTTTTACAGCAAATTGTTCTGAATTGTTAAAACAAACTAGTGTTGCTAGATAAAATGTCTTCCTCTGCTAGAGAGCCCAAGTAGTCCCAATACCATGATTAATCATTTTCATGCCAAACAGCATATAAACAAATCTGTTGGCATTCCTTCAACAATATTGACAGAATAACTACAGTAGAGGGCAATTCATACATGAAATAAATAAATGATTATAATGTGGGGATGTTCCCAAGTCTGAGCTTGCATCTTGCTATTGTCCCGCAAAGTTGATGTCTCAGGATCAGAAATAAAATTATTAAAGCAGACATAGTTATACCCATTTGGTTAAAGTGGGATTACAATGCACCCCATCTTAAAGTTCTTAAAATGCTGTCTTAGGAGAGAAGAAAAATAAGAGGAATGTTAAGATTTCCAAAAGTCTTATATGATTCAAAGCACCCCATCAATTTTGCCCACTTTCCAGATGTGTTATTCTACTGTGGAAGACATAGCAACATAACATAACACATACTCCTTGCATCTGCTGTAGACCTAAACACATTTGTTTTGGAGTAAACTGTTGGAAGATAATGGAGCTTGGGGAAGAAAATAGAGGAAGCCTGTCCTATTACAGACTCAATGAATGAAGCGACCATTTATTTTTCCCAACATTTAGGCCTGAAGTTTTTTTAACCATTAAAAAATGTGTTGTAGTATCATCATCATCATCATCATCATCATCATCACATCTTGTAGCAGATTTGTTGCTCTTCAAAAACATCAATGCTATTACCAGTCAGGCTGACTGTGACTTGTGTTTGAAAGGCAGATGTGATACAATACTCTATACTGTGTTCAAAAGAGAAGAAATTGTCTACTGGCAGAATGTTGCTTACTGTTAATGGTGCAGGCCTAAGGGAATATTACTTTATTACCTTCCCATACCATACTTCAACAGAATTAATTAATTGATGCTCTTAGAGCCCCATCCTGACAAAAACATATGATACTCAAATGTTAAACATGGAAGCTAAGATGAAACTGTCAGGGGAAGGCTAAAAGTGGTTATTAATATGGCTTTTGATAAATATCTTCTCGAGCTCTCACTGTGCATCGCCTACTTTCATCTTGGAAAGTAGTTAATCTGATTGATGAAGATCCCGTTTCAGATTGTCTCCATGCTGCGTTTAATAACTGTGCTTTTTCCCCCTACACCCCAATAAAAAAGTATAATATTGACAGATAAAAAAAGGCCTTTGCACCATGATGTCCTGCAATCATCTAAAAGACTTGACTGTGAAGGCCCAGCTTTTACTACACTCATCTTAGAGAAGTGGACCGTAATTGCCACTCCATTGCCATCTGTGAAAGCAAGGAATTCAGTCCCTCTCCACCCCTTTTGCTTTTCTTGTGTCTTTATAAAGTAACACTCCAACTGAGAAACTGTCAGCTGCTTCTAATGATAAGCCCTTAAAGCATGGAAGACCAAGCCCATCAGGACATCCTATCAGGATTCAAGCACAAAAAGGCAACACTGCAGGAGTTTAATATCCGTATCAACATCATAGAGATTACATCTTTTTCTTTCCTTCAAAAAATATGGATCAAAATTAAAATTTCCCTCCCATATATAGTCTATAGCTGTAATTTTCCTCAGTGGAATATACAGAGACTAGAAATAATACATAAAAGTTGTTTTTGAGAAAATTACACTTTAACTATAAAAAATCTGTGGGAAAGTTAACCCAGGAGATTCTGATACATTTGACTTAAAGCCATCTTAGAAAATTCTAACCCTTTGCTGCCATCTAATGGTCATCGGGATTTTTGCAGTTTATATGCAGTAGCCCTAATCTAAGCTGAACTTCCAAATTAATTATGAAATAAGTTTTAGATTGTGAGCCGGGGTACATGGCTATATATGAGTTCAAAAAGTCTTGGCTGCCCTTCTAAAAGTTGCCATTGAATTGTCATTTTTAATGTTACTGAAGTAGGTTTTTTTTTTTAATACAGAAAACAGTACTATTAATGATATATCAATTAAATCACAATTCACATTTTTCTTCCTGGCCCTTAATCCTGGAAATACCTTATTTTTGGATTGCAGCCTTCTGTGAGAGCTGGATCTCACTTAAACAACTTGATAGCAGATCTGTTACCAAAACAAGGAACAAACAGAAACTGGGCCTCCTGTAAAATAGCAAGAGAAAGAGGAGAAACAAGTCTGAATCCTGAGGCTGTTTACAGTGTTTGTCCTTAAAACACAACAGTCGCTGGAATTCTTTTACTCTCACTTTCTAACTTTCCTTCAATAAAAACTATTTATTTATCAAACATTCTTAGATCCTTGCCAAATTGGTTCCAGTCCTGCACCTTCAGCACACCATTCAAAGACTAAGTGTGATCCTGAGTCCGAAAAGTTATATCCATAATTTATTCAGCAGTCATAAAGGGCCAAACTAATGTTTGCTGTTCTATTGTAATTGAACATGCAATTCCACACATCAGGCATGTAAAACCCCCAAAATTCCCCCTCCAGTTTCTTCTCCAGGCCCCTGACTCCCCATGTGGACTCATTCCTATTTCTAATCAGCTCATAAAATTCTAACATTAGGGTGGTACGGTCTAGCAATTCCAAAGAATCAGGTTGCCCAAGATTCTTGCTTACATACAGCTTCAAAAATGCCTTTTAATTTTGAAAACTTTATTTTTCTCTGCTTCTGAAAAAGTTGAAATGTCTGTTAAGAAAAAGAGTCTTTCTCCACCCCCACAAAGAGGTAACATTTCCATTGCACAAATAAACAACAAAAGGATAAGTGATGGCGATTATGTTCATATGAGATGTCAGAAGGATGTCGAAGAAACATCCTATCTCCATCCCAGATGAAAACAAGCTAACCTGGTACTCAAATTGTACACTATTTTGGTAGCATACGCAATAAGATTCCTAGATTCAGAAAGTTACAGTTCATTTTGAAGACATATCAAAATAACTGTTAGCACAATCCTAGCTATGGTTTCTCAGAAGCAAGTCTCTAGGAATTCAGCATACTTATTTGTAAGTGAGTCTGAAAGTGATTACACATTTGTAATGTCTCACTCATTCTGGCTTCCCCTCTAACAATTAAAAAGCCTACCTTTTAGTGTGATTGTAATGAGAAGTAGACTTTCAGCAGAAATAAATGTGTCAAAAGCATCTATAACATGATATCCATTCTCTGATGCAAATTTTTGTTGTATGTATATTAATATTTTTTAGTTAATATATCCTGTCCCATTTGTGTCCTCTAAATGGAGGTAGTGACTGAACTCCACAGTCATAAGTCCTAGTGCTTGGAATGTAAAATAAGGAACTAAACTGCACTAATTGGGGGATAAGAGCAATGTAATTAAAAGGAATAGGACACTTTTGCAAAATAATGAATGAAATGATACTTTATGCAGACCTAGAAGTCTTTGTGCAAGATTAGACTGTGAAAAAATTATGGGGCAATGGGTAATAAAAACCCTTTTTATTTAAATTAGATTATGCAGTGGCTCCAACCTTTCGGTCATTCACCTCATATATATTTTAGCATATCTTACCATATGAATTATAGCCATTCAGTTGCTCCCTTAGAGTATGGATAAGATTTGGCCAGACCCTGGATCCTAAGGTGAAGTGGGCTAATTCAGAACAGATGTTAACTTCTTGAAACAGAGTAAATTCATCTTTCCACTTGGGGGTGGGTGGGCAGGGTAGAAGTATCTAAATACTTTTCTTTCAGATTCAGGGCCTCCATGAAGCTTTGGTCCTAATTGATCCAGGGTGTTGCAAAAAGAAAAAGAAAAAAAAATGGTAAACAATAGTATAGCAAAGGCAGGAGGGCAGGGAAGATTCAAAATAGATTCAGTGAGTGATTGCAGTCAAATCAGAACAAATCAGATCATCATTGGTCCACCGAATTACAGTGTCTTAAAGGATAAATCCTATTGCTTATTATATAAGATTATATATCTTATGTATGTAGCTGCCCATTTCACTAGAAGTGACTCTGGGTGGTGTACAACAATCAAATAAAACCACAATATAAATACGATCATTATAAAAATATAGACAATCATTATAAATATATAGACACTACGGAAGCCACCTTAAAATGTCTATCTATCATACTAAGCAAGTATGTGTTTTAGAACTATATCAGCTGGCTGACTTTGCCTGGTGACTGACATATTTCATGGAAAAGACCACAGATTTCATTATTTATATTTTCACTGCAACCCTTGACAATAATCTTATTCATCTCAAAGCAACAATTTAAGTAATAAATTTTGAAAATGTGTGTGTGGCCACCTTCCCCCCCACACACATACAGTGAGAAAGTATAAAGGAATATGGATTGAAAACCCCTGTGTGATTTCTATATTGATCTTTAACTTTCATGCAACTCTCAATCCTTACTGATGAAAAATAAGAAACCTCTGGCCATTTTTAATTTTTATGCTTTCGGAGCTCTATATTTCTGAATCTTACTCTGAGCATTGAGTTGGATTCCCTTTTTTCTGTACAATCCATATCAGATTGGGCCATTTTCAGACAGCGGATAAGTCTTCTGAACAAGGTTATATAGTGTCTATACACCACTAATGTGCTGCCCAGTCCGGCTGTGAACTTTTCCAGATGCATAATTCTTCCCAATATGCTACCCTACAAATGTGTTGGATTAAAATCCCCATAATTGTGCTAACTGAATTGTAATTCAGTTATTCAGAGTTCAACATATCTAACTGGAAGGAAGACAGATGAACCAAATGAGCATTTGTGGGAAGAAGCAAGTTACATTCAAGGAGGATGTGAGACTTTTAAAGGGAGGGGTGGAAAATGTATGGACAATTCCAGCACTAGGTGGGAGGCACTGTCTCTGAGTCTATGAACGTATTGCTACTTTTTCCTAAATGTTGTGAGAATGATCAGTGAATTTTCTCCACCAGGACATATATCCAATACAGAAGTACTTCCTTTCATCACTAAGTAAAACTCAGACCATTTCATTAGATTGTGTTGATGCTTACAATTCTAAATACATAAAATGCCTGGGGTGCTCTCATACTATAGAGAAAAAGAGAGAGAGAGGAGAAGAAGAGAAGAGAGGAGGAAGTACGCTTCCCTAGGGGCATAATATGCTGAGCCAGCTGCTGGTAAATCAACACATGAAATAGGGAGCTCAGTGGAAATAGCGTGCCCTATCTACAGAAAAGCACCTGATGAAGTTTTTGCCCTGCAAGGCCATCATTCATATGTTATTTCAGGGTTGTCAAGATGAGCTTCAAAAGCAGCAGCTGGAACAAGATAAATCAGTAGAATTCAGCAATATGAATGGGAAGAATGGAAATAAAGACACATTTACTTGCTTAGGACAACGAAAATCAGGATGCTCAAAGGGAAGTTATAGGATAATATTTATAGTTGCCCAGTTGCCAGTATACTGCCAACCTGTGACCCATTAAGCTGATTCCAGCCTGCAGGTACTTGATAATAACCACTATTTTTGCAGTCCAAGGACACAATCAAATTATAACACTGATAAAGCCCCTGATCAGGGTGTCTTTAGATAGGGATGAAGTTCTCCGCTTCTCAATTTCTTTCTGTTTTTCAGTTTTCAAACCTGAATTTCCTAATGAGTTTGTGAATGACTTTCTAAAATCTACAAAAAATGCAAACATTTTCAAGCAGGTAAATATGAGAGAGAGAGGGAATGGCATTTTGCCTGAAATATTAATTTTTGCAGAATTATACGTATTTTTGCACATTGATTTTACTAAGACACATTTTCCTTAACATTTTGTACATACCTTTTCCAAATATACACACTTTTGTTTGCATTGCCCCATATGTATTTCTTTTGTGTGCATATTTTCATTGGAGAACAACATTGCAAAATTCATTAAAAATCCAATAACTTTACATGTTAAGATGACCCTTTCTCAGTCCTGCTTCACAAAGGATACTTTTTTATTTGAAGAAATTAGAGTACAGTGTTCTATTTAAAAGCTGTTTAATCTAAGTTTGGTTTAAAGATTAAAAAATGGTAGATAAGAAAGCAAAGTTCTTGGAGTTGCCCATCAAGACAGGACAGTGCACTGAGCCAGGGGCCTCTGCAGGGGAGGTCAAAAAGGTCAAGATGGTGACCACATCCATGCAAACAAAGCCCTGCTCCTGTGGTAAGCATGGTGCATGTGCAGCACCCATAAAAAATAGGCAAGACTTCAATTGCCATCTTGAATTTTTTGACCCCCACCCCACCCCCCAGTTGATGAGTCCAGGAGCATCTACTGACATATAGATCACCTGCTCACAGCTTTCTTCTTAATGGTGAGTTGTCCTGTACTTCTCTTTAAATTATAGTAATTACTTCTACATTTCTGTAATTATAAATTAGAGTATGTAAATTTTATGCAAATATCTGTCCTATTTTGCCCTGCTTTTGAGCGATGCATTTTCTTTTATTTTGCAATGCATAAGTAGCTATCAACAATAAGAGTTATTGCCAGATTAGGTGACCACAATCCTCAATTTTTAAAAAAAAAGAAGGGGGGAAGAGAAGGGGACGAAATTACTTGGCTATTTTGTTTTTAATCTGTATGCCAGGCTATCCAGTTAAACTCCATGGGTTGTGCAAGTTTGGTAGCATTTTGCTTGTTCATGCACTAAGTTCAAATGAACCTTCCATTTTCAAATGAATTTAGAACTGAGCATTAGAGAAAGGAAATTCTGTTTTACCCATGAACATTTGAACTGCATTTTTAAAATAAACCACATGAAATCTTGTTGTCTTTTGAAGATTAAAGGGTTGTGATGGTACATCAATTTTCCCATTTTTTTACACTGATACATTTTCTTCCAGTTCCCTGTGTACTATTTTAGTGCTCTTGGAAAGAAAATGGCTAGGCACTGGTGAACAGAGCAACGAGTAGATAAGACAAAGTCAATTCAGGCATGATGGAAGTTATCCAATTTTGGGAACCTAACCTTTGGCAAAGATATATAAGGTCTGTACTCTTTCAGAACAGGCTGAAGAGGGAATGGCTTTAGCTTAGCCTGATTTTAATCAACTTGCTTTTCCATCAGAGCTGTATCTCAGCATGCCAGCAGAGGAAAAGAAGTTGAAAAAAAGCAATCACATTAGCAAGTGAAGGTTATAGTTGATTTCCACTTGGGGGAGACATTTTGGTAAGACCTTCAGTCTGGGAGTTTCCAAACTCTGTGCTCCCCAAAGCTTTGACTGTGGCTTGCAGAGCCCTTTCAAAAATCACTACCAAATTGTCACTTTTAATGGGCAGAAAAGGCAAATTACTGACAATACTTCATTTTACTTCACTTTAGTTAAATTCATATTACATTAAATCATATTTATTTTGACTCTGGCTCCTCCTCCTTGTTTCTTCTGCTCCACAGGGTATAGCCCCTCCACCAGCCCCACTTGGAGTCAAAAGTGGCAAGATGGCAGATGAAGCATCGTGGTACAAGCCTCGCTCCTTTTGAATGTGCATCGCAATACTCTGTCCACCATCTTGCCAATTTTGACATTTCCCTGTAAATGCTGCTGAACATTTTTTGTTCTTTGTGTACTTCTTTTCTGCCATCTAAGGGCTATCTGGATTTTTACAGCCCAGATCAGGTGGCAATACTAAATTCCAAACATTTCTCTTTATCTCTCTTTATCCCAATCTGGAAAACACTGATACATGGTTATTTATAAAGAATTTAAAAATTAAACAACTTTCCTTGATATGCAAACATTAGAGAATAACAAGTATGGTCCTGGGGATGATGGTCTTCAGGATGTGCTCTTTACAATGCATATTTGTTTGCCTGAGGCCAAATACAAGATGGCAGTCATCTCTTCTGTGTTCGCAAACTGGTAGGATTGGAACTTGAATCAATATAAGAGCACAGCAAATTATCTTAGGGATGGTGTTAATCATGTGGCATAGTGAATTCCATCAACTCCCCCTTCCATTAACATCTGCTTGTTGAAGCGACTGCCTCACTCTGCTTAATTATAGCAACCCAGTTAAAAAAAAATTTAAAAAAATCTTCATCCCACAGCCAGTCCATCACAAGAACTACCTAGTACAAAAGATACCTGTGTCTTTTCTTTCTTTTTTTCTTCTTGTTTTACTGTGAGTTGCTATGTGCCCTGTGAGGGGAAAGGTAGACAATAAATTGAAATAATAAACCAGTAAAATAACTGTAAGTCAGTACTGTGAGTGCTTAGTCTTTTTTTATCTATCACTGCAAATGTTAAAGAGAAAAGTGTTTTTGGCAAGTGTTGTTTTTTTTTAAGCACAGTCTCACTCAGGCCAACATGTGGATCTCATTACGTGGCCCTGGTATCAAACTAGTAAAAGGGTAAATCTGAAGTTCAATTTATCAATTCCTCTTCTTAATCAGTCTTTACAAACCAAAGGTTTAAAGTAAGGGAGATAGTGTGGAGCAGAGAATTGGCTTGAGATGGTTTAACTGAATTCACTTTTCAGTTTTCAGATAAATGCAAAAACAAGAACAGACGGAGCACAGGACAAAATGCCACGGACAGGAAATAGATCATTCTTCAGTCCTTAATCTTGCCCACCAAATGCTGAATAGAAAGGTGCTGTTTTAAAGGAAAGAAAACTAGCAGACAATGCTATTATAATATTCATGCGATCAGTGTGTGAAGACACAGTTAAAAGTGACTACAATACAATACTCAGTGGGGCACTTAGATATTTAACTATAGCTTTGTACAATGTCTAGTCAATAAATAATAAATAGTTCACAATTTAACACTGTTGAGCAATGTCAATAAACCAGAAGGCAGGAAAAAGAGAATCACTAGATAAGGTGAATAAAAAATGCTAGTGTTGATAACCAGTAAATAAGCCAAAAACAGTATATGTAGTTAGGAACAAGTTTAAATGTGAATTGGATCAAAGAAGCTGTCATGTTCTCCGTTTCAATGTTCCGGGTACATCGCAATGTCCTTCTTCCTTACTAATGCAAAAAGCTACATGGAAGACTGGGAACAGAGTTTCTGCTCAGAGCGGGGAAAAATAAATGCCATTGCCACCAAGCTCAAGGGACGGGCGGCTGATTGGTATGTACAGTTGTGCCAATCGGACGCTCCGGAGTTGGAGGACTTTGAGGACTTTCTGGTCACATTAAAACAACACTTTGAGAACCCGTTAGCTAAAGAAAGAGCAAAACGGGCATTGAAGGGGCTGTGCCAAGGCTCTCGCTCGGTGGCAGACTACGCTCTTGAGTTCAAAGCGTTGGCTGGGAAAGTTGAAGATTGGTCCCAGTCCACCTTGATAGAGCTGTTTAAGGACGGCTTGGAAATGGAAGTTTTAAGGTGGGCTTTGGGACGAGATGATCCAGACACCTTATATGAATAGATTCAACTGACGGGAAAGGCTGAGCATGCTCAAGAAACTTTTGCTCACCGAAGGGCGTTGAAATATGGCAAACTCAGTAAAGGGTCCCGCGCCCCGATAGACACTGGGAAAACCAGCCAACGTGCATGGGAAGAGAAGAAGGAGTGATGCTACGCAAAGGGGCAATGCCTTCGATGTGGGAAGGAGGGACACTGAGCAGCGGCGTGCCTGAAGGGAAAGACCGAGGACCGGCCAAGGAAGTCATCCGGCAAGTCACCATCCCTACCCAGGAAGATGAAGGCGGTGTTGGCGGAGACCGAGGTTGAGGGATGAGGGTGAGCCCAATCTAATCCAGCCGGCGGGAAAAGCCAGCCACCTGCTTTAAAGGGTGCCACTGGGCAGGTGGTAGAGGATGGGCGCAACCACATTTCGGTGAGTGGAAACTTCCCCACACTGACAGTGAAGGTGAAGTTGGGATCCCGCACGAGGACTGTTGAAGTGTGGGCGTTGGTGGACTCGGGGTGTTCGCGTTGTCTAATGCACCCTGATGTGGTGGCTGCATTAGAGCTGCCTACGTATCCGTTAAACCGACCCATGATTTTTACTCAGCTGGATGGGTCTACAGTGGGGGGAAAACCAGTGACTCATTCCATGGGTATAGTGGCGTTGCAAATGGGCAGCCACCGGGAGGGGTTGCCTTTCGTAGTGGCGCTGGTGGGGGGTCCTTTTGTCACTTTGGGGATCCCTTGGCTGGTCCAGCAAAACCCACATATAAACTGGGTGCACAGGACTGTGACTTTTACGGATGGGTTCTATCAAGCCCCTAAAGATGACAGCGGTCTGGATGCCGCAGTGGGGAGGGCGGCGGCAGCGACGCCGCATCTGATCACAGCCCCACTGGAAGGTCTGCCGGAACAATACCAAAGCTTCGCAGATGTGTTTGGTGAGAAGGAGGCGGATCAGCTCCCGCCGCATCGCAAAACTGACTGTGCCATAGAATTGGTCCCAAATGTACAATTACCCAAGCCGAAAATCTATGCTATGACCCAAAAGGAGTTGGCGGCGCTCAGGGAGTTTGTGGACAAAAATTTGGCTAGGGGTTTCATTGAACCAGCGAGTTCACCGGTGGGTGCGCCTGTTCTGTTCCGACCAAAGAAAGATGGGACTTTAAGACTATGTACAGATTATCGCAGATTGAATGCAGTCTCAATATTAAACAAATATCCCTTACCGATCATCAAGGATATGTTAACACATCTGGCTAAAGGGAAAATCTTCTCAAAGTTGGACTTGAGGGAGGCGTATTTCCGCATTCGCATACGGGAGGGGGATGAGTGGAAAACTGCTTTCAATTGCCCTCTGGGATCATTCCAGTATAAAGTGTTACCATTTGGGTTGGCGGGGGCACCTGGGGTGTTTATGCAATTGATCAATGAAGTGTTACATGACCATTTGTTCAAAGGGGTATTAGTATATTTGGATGATGTTTTGATTTATACCGAAACGATGGAGGAACATGTGGAGTTGGTCAAACAGGTGCTCAGCAAACTGAGAAAGGCTGAGCTGTATGCTAAACTGTCAAAGTGTGAATTCCATAAGACTCAACTTGATTATTTGGGATATAGAATTTCTGACAAGGGTATTGAAATGGACCCTGCTAAGATTCAAGCCATTCTTGAATGGGAGCGGCCATGCACGTGTAGACAGCTCCAGAGTTTCCTTGGGTTCGCTAACTATTACAGGCAATTTATCCAAGGGTTCGCGGCAATAGCTTTACCGCTTACCGAGTTGTTGAAGACTAAAGGGCTGGATGACACACGCAAAGTAAAAAACCCAGGGGCACTGCTTAAGTGGACACCAGAATGCCAGGGGATTTTCGACAAATTGAAAAGCCTGTTTACCATTGAACCTATCTTGCAACATCCTGATCCCGCTAAGCCTTTCGTGGTTCAGGTTGATGCCTCTGACTTCTCTATTGGTGAGCTCCTGCTGCAAGCAGATGAGGTGGGCTGCTTAAAGCCCTCCGCCTATCTCTCTCAAAAATTTTCTGAGACGGAAAGGAGATGGCACGTTTGGGAAAAGGAGGTTTTTGCAGTGAAGGCTGCTTTGGACACTTGGCGCCACCTGCTAGAGGGGGCAACATGTCCTTTTGAAGTGTGAACTGATCATAAGAATTTGGAAGCCCTCAGCTCACCCCGTAAGCTCAGCCCAAAGCAAATAAGGTGGGCACAGTTTTTCAGCCGCTTTGATTTTCGCTTGAAATTCATTCCAGGGAAAAAGAACTTCCTTGCTGATGCACTTTCCCACCTGCCCCAGAATTCGACGTCAGTGCCTGACGTGGTAGGTACGTTGTGGACTGAACCTCAATTGAGTATGGCAGCTGTCACTCGCAGCCAAACGCGTGCGCAGCTGCCCTCTGATTCAGTTTCACCGGCCGGGAGGCGGCTGCCAATATCCTCCCAATTGCAACAACAGTTTCTCACTGAGTTGAAATCTGATACTTGGTTGCAAATGAATAGAGACACTGTTACTTTTGACCAAGGCTTTGCATGGAAGCAGAACCGCCTCTATGTCCCTGACAGTTTGCGAAAGGAAATTTTGCTCCGCTCGCATGATGACAAGGTGGCGGGTCATTTCGGCTTTGTGAAGACCCTGCACCTGGTTCGCTGGCAATTCTGGTGGCCCACCCTGAGACGTGATGTTAAAAGCTATATTGCTTCTTGCCCTGTGTGTGCCATGTCCCAGTGGCCAGCCCCTCCTACCCCTGAAATTACTGGGCACTAAACAAGCACTGTCCACTGCGTCGCATCCTGAGACTGACGGATCTACGGAGGCTCTTAATTCTACTCTGGAGCAGTATTTGCAAGCATTTGTTAACTATCAGCAGGACAATTGGGTTGATCTCCTGCCTTTCGCTGAAGTGGCTTACAACAACGCCGTACATCAGAGCACGGGACATACGCCTTTCCGTACCGTGTTTGGGCGAGATTTCGTCCCCATTCCTGAACTGCCTCAGCCCACGGCACCGCCTTCTTCCCCCTCTAACTGGGCTGCCCACCTGGGTGATTCCTGGCCTGTGATTCAACAAGCATTGGCAGATGCTCAGTCAGCGTACAGGTTGCATGCTGATAGAAAACGGTCTCAGCAGCCCACCTTCAAAGTTGGGGATAAAGTCTACCTTTCTACCAAGTTTATCAAATCCCCCCAGCCCTCCAAGAAGTTGGCTCCTAAGTTTGTTGGACCTTTTCCTATTATTGCTGTTGTCAATCCTGTAACTTTCAAATTGGAGTTGCCTCACAATCTTAGATGTTTGCATCCCATTTTTCATTGCAGCTTGCTCAAGTCCCTTCATCACTCCGATCGCTGGCATCCCCAGCCTCCACCACCTGCACCTATTATGATTGATGGCCAGCAGCACTTTGAGGTGAAGGAGATTCTGGATTTCCGCAGGCTTCGTAATACCTTGCAGTACCTGATCTGCTGGAAGCATTTCCCACATCCTGAATGGGTAGCTGCATGTGATGTGCACTCCCCTACTTTGGTTAACCGTTTTCATTCTGTTTATCCTCTGAAGCCTGCTCCTTAGTTGTTTTAGGGGGGCAGTATGTCATGTTCTCCGTTTCAATGTTCCGGGTACATCGCAATGGTTCACATGTCATGTTTCCCAATATGTGTTTGGTCTCAGCTGGGAGGGGGAGCTCATTGTGCGGAGGTGTAATCTATTCGCTGCTGGGAGAGAATGTGTTTGGGTTATCTCGTGTGTTCAAGGCTGCTTTCCCAGGACAATAGCTAATGGCTCCCAGCACCTGGGAGGGAGTGGTTACTACGGCCGGGTGAGGGGTGGGATCGTGTTTCGAGCCGAGGGATTTTAGTTTGTATTTGGCGCGCTTTTGCTCATTCTCAACTTTCTCTGTATTTGCATACTATTCCTTTAATAAATCAGATTTCCTTAAGCACCTGCGTGTGAGTCTGAGTACATTAGGATAGGCAATCATTACAGAAGCAAACAATTTAAGGAGATAGCTTTCCTAGACTGTGCCATTGGCATAATTATTTTTTTAAATAGTAATAAATTATAAAAGGTATTAGATATATTTTATTTCAGTATTTTTATACTTCTCCATTCTATATCAAACAGGACACTTTACAAGTTTATCAAAACATAAGTAATTGAAAATATTAAATAGTCTATCCAATTTTAAAATACTAGCAAAAAATGTAACCCAATTAAAACAGGCAAACAATTTTAAATGCCTCCAAATAAACATTTGAATGATTTGTTTACTAACAGTTGCTTGACAACTGTCTCCAAACTGTTAAAAATTTAGAAATCTAATTATGTGGGATATAATATAGTATGTAAATAAAGTATGGAATATAGGCCATAAAGAAAACTGCCACATAAAGAAGAACTGGAGGAACCAAATGTCTTATGTACCAGCCTTCTTTAGTCCTTTATGTGCTAGACTACAGCATCCATCATGCTAAGTAGCTGGTATTTCAAGAGACTGGAGCATTTTTATTTGGGTGTTTTGAAATTTATTTTACTTTATTTTATAGAGATGTTTAAAAACAATCTATAAAATGGGTAGAATGTATGTTTCCAAAGCACATGCTTTTTGACTACAGTCACCATATTTTCTTGGAAAAAGTAAACTTGAAAAAGGGGCAAATCTAAAAGAGGTTTATGAGGATTAAAAAAAATTAATTGTTTATATTTATAGCTGCTTTACAAAGGAAAATTCTAGAGCCAAACCAAGAAAAACATTACAAAAATGCATATTCTAATAAAAATATCTAAAATCAACCAGTATATGTACATTTTTTAAAAAAAGACAATTCAATTTCCATATTTTTCACATGAATGTGAAACACCGTGTGTGAAGTGGAACCGTTTGAATGGTAAAAGTTAAATGACCAAAATAAAGGAGAAAAGTGAGCTTTTGAAAAAAAAATAAATTTAAACGACAGCTTTCTGAACTAAAGGACTGTCCTTTATAATAAAGGATGTATGGTCACTGTAGGATGACTGACCTCTTAAGACTCTTCCTTGCAGCCACATTAACATATATTTCCTCCAGTCCCTGAACCAGCAGGTGTACCAACCTAAAGCTATCCCAATGGCTTAGCTCTATTCTGCCTGGTGCTCTCCTTCTAATTTCAATGCATCAGCATTTAAGGCAGCAATTAGTTGATTCCTCTAGTTGCTTATCCCCTCATGCCCAAAATGAAGCATTACCATAGAAAAAACAGCCATCATTCTGTTTTTAATGGGTGGTGGGGTTGGTTTGTGAAACTGTGGGCAAGTGCAAGAGGATGGAAGCTTTAGTCACTTTCTGATTGCCTGTGTGATAGGTAATCAGTGTAGAAGTTCTCTGTGTCCATGGCCTGTCATTCCAGCTGATCATGGGTAAACCACTCTTCGGGAAGAGTTGTAAACCTATGTCCAAACATAGCATACTTGACAGAATGGTGGAATGGAGGAAGGGTACGAGATGAGGTGTGGTGGAACTCTTCAGGGTGATCTGTTTCTTAGAAACCCACATAAGACCTGAGAAATGCTTTAGAATGCACTGGTCAGCATTACCCAAGAGAATCCCTCTGCAGGTTCTGTCTTTTCTGAAATCCAAGTCAAAATTGCCATGACAGGCAGTGTCCAGTGACCAGAAGGGAGAGGATGTGTGTGTGGTAGAGTTAAGTGTCAGATAAAATCTGGACCACAACATCTCCAACACTGTCAGTTATAGATAATTACAGATCATTCATACTTGTATCAGGAGAAGGAAGAAAACGATATTTTAAGAGTGGAACAACAAAATATGAATTTAAACTGCCTCCGCAGTGGGATAGGTGTGAGCAAAAGTGATATTATCTGGACATAAGAGAATTATTTTAAATATGAAAGAAACTTACATTTGACATATGATAACACTTTTTCCATTTTGAACACTTAACATTCTTAGAAGTCAACCTATTCTTTGAAGCCTTCACCTTATGTTATGATGAAGCAAAAAAATGACCTTTTTTTTGGACTTTTCTGGGGGTGGACCTCCAGAGACTTTTCTTCTGCATGTACCTGCTTATCATGAAGTAAGAACAATCATTCTTTTTTGCTGATAAAAGTTATTGATGATTATATTTCTCTGCTAGTTTTGTTTTAGTGACATTTCCCCCCTTATTTCTGCTGTTTCTGCAGTTTTACTTTATTCTAGAATATTACTTTAAATGTTGATTTAATAGCTTTCAAATGTTTCCTATGAACTTCTAATTGTTCATAATAAAATTCACAAACAATAGTGATTATTTTTCTTTGTTGTCATTTCTTAGTCTGCAGCTATACGTTCTAGGCTATGTTTTTAACAGTGCACTTCTATACATGTGTATGCTTTTAATCTTCTGTCATTCTTCTTCTTCAGTGCCGAGCTTTTAGCTGAGTAATCAGAAAGAAAACTTGGAGAGCTAAAGCCCAACTGGAAGCAGATCAGCAGTGTGAAGGCTGCATTACGGTTTCCTTACATCTGAAACATCCAGCTGTGGAATCTGACAGAGATATGGGAAGGGAAACAGATATTGGATTCCCTCCTTCCAAGATCAGAGCATGGTCTGCAACTTTGGAGTAGGAATATCAAATGGGTCATAACATTTTCCCACTTCTAGGAAGATAAATTAAACATTGCAACGCTTCTTTCCTCGTCATATCTAGATTTGATTAAGTTTAAACATGTATTTTTAGATTGTGATGTAACATTGCCTGATTCCATATATTTATGAGAAACACAGAAAAAAGGAATTGAAGTGCCCATGTTTATAGAGCCCCATGCGGTCACAGTATTAAGGACTAGCATTACATTTTATCACATTTAAAATACCAAACTTTACAGTATGCAATATGATTATTTAATGGTTACTCTCAAATTCTGTATACTGTTTTATTTAAAATATTTAATCTCACATATTTTTAGTAACAAGAATTCTGCTCATTCTAAAAATGAACATATTTCTTGGATCTCCCCACCACCACACAAACATGCTATTTTGATGATGATGATGATGATGATGATGATGATGATGATGATGATGCTTTTTCCCATGATTTTCACTTTTCCGCTGAAGGATAAATTAATGAGTTCTATAAGGTTTGTTTCATCCTTTATTATAATATATAATAGGCTACATTAAATATTAATTGCATAAGGTTCCTCATCTGAAATAGAAGAAATAGAATAATAAAATAATGAAATGGGAAGGGATCTCTGAGTTCATCTATCAGAGGCTCAGTGCTCTAAATGTCACATCGCATGAGATTATCATTTAAGCAAACTGGATGAAGGAAGAAAACCCATTAAAATCTTGAACACTTACTGTAAGAGACACATCTTCATATGTTAGAATAAGCCAACCTTTTCTCTTCTCCTCTGTCATTATATAATTTTTAAAGTTGATGGATGTAGATGAACAATGAGAAGCAAGATGTGTGATGGAGTTAAGCCTACCATGTCAAAATCCTCAGCTCCTCCCCACCAAAGTGATATTTAGATTGCTGTCCCATGCATGCTTAGCTACAGAGGATACATCCTATTGAACTCAATCAGGCTTACCTCTGAATACTAGAGCTGCACACACTTCAAAAACTCATTGAAAAGAAGAGCTTCAGAACTCACACTTACAGAACAGCTCTCTGCTCTTCATTCAAGGAAAACCTGAAAAAAATATTCCACTGATTTAAAGACACAGCCCATTACAGTTAACGTGACTCTTCAAGTATCTTCTGTTCAAACTCACACTGAGGCTGCTTTAATGAACAGCAGAGAGGGTGTTTGCAGAGTTCCAGAGCATTCTGCAATCATTTCAAAGTCTGCATAGACCTATTCAATACACACATACAAGACTGCCCTGAAAATTTGCTGTCTGAAGTACTTCATGTATCCCCTGATTTAAAAGCAGAAGCTGTTTGGGGTTAAAGAAGCTGGCTCCTAGTGCTCTGTGGTTCACTTTAAATAGCTGGTGCAGCGTCTCCTGCCCAGGGTAGAAGTGAGCAATCTCCTCCCTCTTGCAGAAAAGTCAAAACTCTTAATTCTGAACTTTTACTACTTGCAATAAACAAAGAATACCTTACAGCTATACAGACAGTATCCCACAGGTATAGGAATAACTTTAAACAATACTAAGCTATTGAGCATGTTGGGATGGAACCCCTTATTATCCCACAGAGGGAGCTTGCTGATAACCTACCAGTCCATCCAGCTACAGGTGCAGAACATATTTAAATAAGCCAATTCTCCTCCTTCCTTTGCAGACATTTGCAGCAGCTGGAGCATGCAGCATACTTCTCAACATCCTCTGTCAGATTTTGAGTTGGACTTCTCATCCAGCCTATGTCTCTGTCAGCCTTACCAGGTAGACCAGGCAGGAAACATGACCAGATAAGTTGTCTCTACTTTATTGGAAAGCTACATTAACAGAATCTCGCAAGTCTGAAAGTACAAATCTCCCGCCATCTCCTTTACAGCCTGCTAAATTGGGGGGGGGGGGGATGTCTCTTCTGAGCCTCTTCCTCTGCCCACTACCCAGCTGCAGACTATGCTGTCTCTTATCTGACCATTTCTTTGGCAGTGTCTCTTCACCCAGTCTCCCAAGGTCTTTCCCACATACCATTACTGTCTCTCACCTGCTCCTCCTCTTGACTCTTGCTAGTCTCAGCCCTCTGCCTGTCAATTCACTGGGTAATTTCCCTGCTAATGAAGCTGCCAGCCTCTCTTCTCCATTGCCAAGGGTTGCCAACTAAAAGTCTTTACTCCTTTGTACCCTCCACGCTACCCCTTTTCCCTGTCAGCTCCAGGGAAAGTACTACAACTAGGTCATGAGAATATATTTAGTTTTCCTTCCCTTTCTTCCTGTCTTTCTTTAAAAGAGAGAAATCTTGCAACTTGAGCCTTCATAATAAATTTGCATGTCACAGCATATGACATTATGCACATGATGGGAAGGAATGACCCTGAAGTCAGTATTTGGATTATGTTTCTGAATTGACCCATTGTTTCCCAGATCCATTATATGGGGTGAGATATTGTAGGGCTGGCACCAAATAAGAGCCTAATAGAGGTTTTTGCACTACAAAAGAAAAAAAGAATCTGTATTTTTCATGAGCTGAAAAGGATGAGTGATTGATAACTATAATGAGCTTGATTGGACAACAGGGAAATCAACGTTTCAAAGTATATTTTTCTGGCAAAGCCAATTCCAAGCCTAAGAAAGACAGAGAGAAAGAGATTCTAACATTGCAAAGTACTCTTATACATTTAAGTGAATGATCCTATTTGAAATATATGCTATTTTCTAATAAATGGTTTAATGAATGCCATGCCTGCTGCTGTTATATTGCATCTAAAAACCTTCACATCTTGTCAGTCAAATGAAAGCAGATGTCAGACTCTATTTTTTATTAAAAATCACTTATTAAAATCAGTCTAATAACTACAGAAATAACCAGAAATCTGGGTATCTGAGTTAGAAAAAACAGAACTGCCTTCCCTCTGCCCCTAAAACTGAAGCATTTACTATTAGGTAAGCTGTAATGACTGCCTATCCAAAACAACAATCAGACTCACACAGGACTCCTATGGAAATCTACTTTAATGATGAATAGTATGCAGGATGACAGGCAAAGCTGAGAATACCAAAAGCACAGGATTTCTCCCAGTTAACCCACAAGCAATCCCAAACCCCTCCCACTAAAGTCAGTACAATTCCATTCCCTTGCAGGTGTTCGTCACGGTTGCTGCAAGTCTTCGGGTAATGTCCTTGATCAGCCAAGTTAGCCCAAACATGCATTCCTTCATACTCATGTCATCCAGCTCACGGGTACAGTAGCAGCCCCCTCCTGGACAACAACACGTGTCAGCACCAGCATGGCATGGGAACTGGTTATGATGTTTCAGGAACACTGGAACAGGACCCATGACATAAGCATTGTGAGAGATCCAGTTTGGTGTAGTGGTTAAGGCACCAGGCTAGAAACTGGGAGGCCGTGAGTTCTAGTCCCACCTTAGGCACAAAGCCAGCTGGGTGACCTTAGGCCAGTCACCCTCTCTCAGCTCTATGAGTGAGGCAATGGCAAACCACTTCCAAAAAACCTTGCCAAGAAAACTAGGGACTAGTCCAAGCAGTCACCCAGAATCAAAATTGACTCAAAGGCACAACAACAACAACAACAACAACAAGCATTGTGAGGTTTCAGTAACCCACAGATGTCAGAGCTCAGATGACAGAGAACCATTTCTTCCAGTTCCATAAGTTGAAAAGAATCTGAGATTGAAATGTAAATTGCTGCTCTGCTCATCTCAATTGGCTCTACCCAGTTGACATCTAAGCCAGAGGGAACTTTACTTGCAAGGAGACCTGAGAACTCATTTAGTTGGCCTGCTGTTCTGCCAAGTGTCCAAGCAGTGATCAGGTGCCCAGACAACTGGTTCTTTTAGAACCAGAGACAATAAGTGCACCAGTGAGTAAAGAGATTTTAAGCTTTATTCACACCAGTGAATAAAGAGATTTCAAGCTTTATTCACACAAGTGAATAAAGAGATTTTAAGCTTTATTATCAACTTAAGCAAACAGATTAAAATAGAAACATAATTTAGGCTGATTAACCAGAAGCATAAAAAGCATAGCATAAAGAAAGAAAAATCATAACATACCAAGCAAGTTGATACCCAATCTCCCATAGGCTGTCAGGAGCCCCTTAATAAGGACAGCGGAGGTACCCCAGGGTGGCTCAACTTCCACAGCACCCAGTGTTCAGGTCTGTGCAGAAGCGCCCAAACTCAAAAGGCAATCCTAAGATTTTTATCAAAGTCTGGTCCTAAAACCTCATGACCCTGCTTCCATGGTACAGAGGCTGCAGTTTCCAACCCTCGACTTCTCAGGGTCTGGACACCTGTTTAGTCCAAGAGCCTGGGAAACTATACAGATAAGCTAGTGTTTAACAAGAACAATCTTGGGGTATTCTCTTCTCCCACCCCTCCCCATTTCAAACAGAAATAAAAAATAATCCAGCTAATCATTAGTATAACTCAAAATAAACTCTCAGCTTCTTTGTGTGAAGGAGAAAAATCAAAATATGTCACTTAAACTCCTCGAAATAACAATGGTCTTCTGTGTTGCCACTACACCTGCAGGTATCCTACCCCTCCTTCCCTAAACAGTTAGGTTACTCTGAGCACAGATTATTATGCACAGTGCTGACAAACCAGCACACCAGTCACACACCAAATGTACAGGAGAATGATATTGGGTGAAGGATTATATAGGTAAAGAAGAAATTCTCCAAAAGTCTGCAACTCTTTCTCAGGGACAGAATTTCCTCATAGCACCACTACTGAGAAAGCCCAAAGATAAGATCTTTTTCCGAAGGATTTAATTTGAACACTGGAAGCCAATATTTCTGTGGACCTCTGGAAAAATAATTGTACAATGAAAGACGGGATATTTGCACTGATCTTGTCTACTTAGTCACTAAGTAACTGTGAGAACACCACACTGCACCATGAGATTTTCTATGAAACTCTCTTTGCTCTAGAACAAATTCTCTTTTATCACCTTGAATAAGAACAGGTGGGAAAAAATGCAGAAGATTCTCTTTCTGGCAGTAAATCCATCACGGTGGTATAATATTTACTCCCAGAACCTCAAAAATAAAATAGAGAGTTGGAACGGAGATGCCAAAGCAAGAGGAGCATAAAGTGTTTGGAACATAGCTGCTGAATGGCAGATTGATATTTTATATTACACAATATTTTGCTAATATTGGTATACTTACCTTATATTCTCCTTTGGTTCCTTGCTGAATATTATTTTCTCCATTCTATTCATTTTAAGGAGGAAAAAACAACAATTTTAAATGGAAGATATAAGCAAGATAAACATGCTGTACCAAATTCTATGATTTGAAAAATTAAGTATATTTTTCCCACACACAGTTTGTAATCCTTTTCATAAAATGTCAAGATTTAACATTGTTCCCTCCAGGGGCATTTGGGGGGGCAGTCAAAAAAGTCAAGATGGTCATGACACTCAGTCAAAGTCTGCCCCTTTTTATGTGCATCAAAGCAGATTAAAAAATGTTGGCCTTCAATTGCATGATAGCAGCTACCATCTTGACTTTTTTGATCCCTGCCTTACACCTTACAGTATATGCATCATTGGCATACTTCCTTGGAAGCATTGGCCTTTTAACTAAAATAAATTATCATTTTTTAAGACTATTTACTTTTGTGCAGTTTTTCCTCACTCTGTGTTTTAAGGGAAAGTCTTAAAACACAAAATGCAAATTCCAGATTCCTGGTTTTTGTTTTGTTTTGTTTTGTTTTTTTGCTGAAACAATTAGGCAGCATACTTCCATTCCTAACAATAGCAAAGGTTAACTATTTGTAAGGTAGAACATTATCCTCCTCATCCTGAAGAGTTCAATGCTACTGAACATTCCTCTTTGATGTACAGAGGTTGTATTCCATATGGTGTGCTAATCTAGGGCTGACAGAGCTGAGCCACAAATATCACACATAAAGTCTTTGCTGCTGTCCAGATTTTTGCAGCGTGCCTCTCCTGGCCTCATGCTAATCTCAATAAGTACTGGGAGGACAAAGGAGTTCTACCAGTGCAACGTCCCACCTTTATTCCCTCTGTACAGTCTTATTTATAACCTGTACTTCAGCCCATGAACTCCCAGTGCACCTACACTTCAGTAAGAAAGATAGGCCCTACCCTCAGGCATACAGACTAGAAGGTATAACACAAAAGGAACAACAATCTGTGACAGTACCAGTACCAGGATCTTAACCTTAGAAATTCTCAAGACAGTCCATTAGGAAGCTTAAAGAATTCTTCATTAAAATCCGACTAACACAGGACAGCTGCAAAGCTCTGACTAAGGTTTTGGCGCCAAAGCATTCAAAGTGATCTCATCCCTCTTCCCTATCTTACAACCAAGCTCTTTCTCACTCCTGAATTCCCCTCTCCCAGCTTGTTAGTTTGTTAGAGTGATTTAGAGTCCTTCCAAGTGTCTTATCAGCAGCGCTTGGTTTGGCTGTAATGGCTCAAGGAATGTGCTGAAGCATTCTGTCTGTTTGAGAAGCTGCAAAGCTGGCACGTGAAAGCTGACACGTGTTTGCAGTGCTTTATGGCAGGCAAGCAAAGGGACCCTGACAATCAGAGCAAGAAAAGGAAAACAGGGCTACTCAAGTACCAATTATTTATGTTGTAAAGATCTTAGCAACTGCATTCTCTAATATATCACATGTGGATTCTCCCCTGAAACCAGGACAGTGAACTCGGAAATAATGTTGCAGGTATCATTTTGTTCCCATCATATCACACTGAAAGTCATCTAACTCAACTCACCTTAAGACTCTTTCTGGATTATGAACTGGAAAAATCGGCAACCTGTCTCTGTTAACCTTTGGCAAAGCTTGAGGAACTATTCCTTGCTCATGAAAAAGCCACTTAATTGCTAATCTATAAGCCTTTTAATATGCTTCACATTTTGAGATTGATCTATTGCCAGCTGACCTAGCAGTGCTAAAGCTATATTAATCCTATTATTCACATGTTCCAATGATACTTGGTTTAATGAAGGCTGAAAGGCTTGCATGAACTCTGCAAGTATGAAAGATGGTTACACTTCCATTGTGTCACACCTAATTATACAGCATTCCTTTGTTTGCCTAATGATGGAAATTTACTTATTCTACTATGACCTAATTTATCTTGTGTCCAAACAACTTCACCAAATACTCTTACCCACCCTTTTGTGGAACTGGCTTTAGCTTATTACAGCTACCAGTTCTGGGCAGAACTCTGGAAGACCACAAGCCAGCCACGAAGAGATACAGAAACATGGTCCTCTGGATTTTTGCAACCCAGATCTGGTAACCCTCATTTTGTAATAAAGCTAATAAAGATGTACAGAATCCAAAGTATCTTTTGTAATACAGAAGAAGCATGACAGTAAATTAAAGGATGTAATTCATTTCCAGTGCATCTTATTTTTCATCCATGGAAATCAAAAGGCCAATTTTAATGGAAGCATGTTTAATTGTAAATCAGGGAAGCTTCATTAGCTTAGACATGATTTAAGTTCTCTGCCCATTGGGGAGAAACTGAAGAAGTGTCACACTCATTCCAATAAAGGGCTTCAAGTGGTACAGTAGTCCACATAAAAGCTCTTCTGTATAATGCATTTTCAGTAGAGGGCCATTTTAATGGGCAAACCCTTTCTAGCATGATGCTTTGTAGAATTTGATTTCGCGTCTCTTCCTTTGAGGTACCACACAAAGGAAGCACATCAAAGTCATATGCTTGATGTAGGACATCGGCTTGCACCTTTCCTATCTTTCTATCCAGCCTCAGCTCTCTACATTGTTCTAGAGCAAAGCTTTGCAATCTTCATGTGGCCCTCAGAGCTTTGGGTGCAATCCCTAATGGCTCTTGTCAAAATTGCTGCCTAATCTTCCCTTTTAATGGGTGAGGGAAGAAAGATTGAATATGTTCAATAACATGCATTTAATTATTTGTAGTGAGATTGACCCTCACATTCAATAAATTCATGTCTTTATCCTGATCTCTTCGGTTTTTGAAGCATAAACTGACAGGCCACTCAAGGGTGAAGAGTGGTCTTCAGCCTAAGAAAGGTTACATGCCTCTGTTTGAGAGAATGTGGTGTACTTATTTCCTGTTCATGATTACTAAAATTCTGATGACAGCTGTTTGGATGATTTTGTGATACTTAAACTACCATGGAAACAGAATTAAGTGTAATGATTGCCTATTCCAATAAAAGGAGTCTCATCAGTAGTTACTAGAGAAAACTAATTTATTGAATGAATAGTATGCAAAGTACGAAGAAAGCTGAGAATGAGCAAAAGCGCGCCAAATACAAACTAAATACCCTCGCTTCAAACCCAATCCCGCCCCTCGCCCCACCATAGCAACCACCCCCTCCCAGGTGTTGGCAACCGTCACACATCGGCCTGGGAAAGTAACCTTGAAGACATGTCATAACCCAAACATACATTCCTGCAGAACAGCAAGGAGATTACAGCCTGGCACGGCTGAAATTCCCCTCCCCGCAAATGACAGACACGGAACAGGAGAGTGACATGTGAAACGTTACGATGTATTCAAACCATTGGAACGATGAACATGACATATCGCCCCCCTTAAAGAAACTAAACTAAGCAGCAAGTTCATGCGGCTAGGCAGAATAAAGACGGGCGAAGTGATTTTACAGTGTGGGACACGCATCAGCACCTATACATAGGAAGACACGCATCAAAGAATCCACATGTGAAACGCTCCCATTCATCTCTACACAAGATCTAAGCATTGGCATGAAAATTTTAGCGATGCAGATATTAGCATTGAACATTGCGATCATGACAAAACGCAAGGAACAGGTTACAGTGGTTAAACAGCATATAAATGCAAAAGGCTAAACAGCATGAGAATGCTAAAGCAAACCACAGAGCCCCGCCCCTCCACTCAGTCCGGAGGGACATGCTTCCAGCAAACAAAGCCCTGAAACCCACCCCTATCTCGCCCGAAATCCAGGATTTCTCGCTGATCGCCAGCCTCGCTCGGTGGGTCCACCTCCTCCGCCCTCAGTGCGATGAATGCGTCGCCTTCTTCCTCGGGCCCCAAGGAGGGCTGTCTCACCTCGGCCTCTCCGCTGCATCCCGCCCGACCGCCGCTACTCTCCATGCAGCCCAGGCCCCTCGAGGCCGCACCCTTCTTGGCGCTGATGCAGGCATGAACGATGGCTCTCTCCCGCTGCGCTTGCATCCCGTGGAGCAGCGCCATCTCCAGCCACAGGAAGTTCCTCATCCAGTCCCGCTGCGCCTCCGAGCGCTCGCACCGCAGCTCGGCTTCGGTCAGCAGGAACACCCACCACTCCAACGAAAATGCCGACGTGCCGCCCTCCTTCGCCGGAACCATGCAGCCACGCCGCGTCCCAGCCCGGGCCATCAAGGATGCCAGCCACTCTGGGGACCACACCGGGGCGCCGCTCTCCACCTCCAAACCCATCCCCGACTCCAGAACATCGCTACCGGCCACCGCGCTGAGGTTGCTCCCCCGCGACTCTGCCCGTTGCGGCCTGACCCGCCGATCAGCGAATTCCACCTCCGGAAACGTGGGGTATTGGGGTCTCCAGGTGGCATGAGCTAGCCCCGACCGAGCTTCCGCCACGCCGTCCCCGCTGGAGCGCTGTTGGGCCCCGATTCCTCCATCCATTGTTAAAGTCATCGCTAGCTCTCCCCTTCACCAAAGGCTTGGATGGGGGCTAGCGGAAAATTTCATTATGATTCTCAGCTTTATGTAATGATTGCCTATTCCAATAAAAGGAGTCTCATCAGTAGTTACTAGAGAAAACTAATTTATTGAATGAATAGTATGCAAAGTACGAAGAAAGCTGGGAATGAGCAAAAGCGCGCCAAATACAAACTAAATACCCTCGCTTCAAACCCAATCCCGCCCCTCGCCCCACCATAGCAACCACCCCCTCCCAGGTGTTGGCAACCGTCACACATCGGCCTGGGAAAGTAACCTTGAAGTCATGTCATAACCCAAACATACATTCCTGCAGAACAGCAAGGAGATTACAGCCTGGCACGGCTGAAATTCCCCTCCCCGCAAATGACAGACACGGAACAGGAGAGTGACATGTGAAACGTTACAATGTATTCAAACCATTGGAACGATGAACATGACATTAAGGTTATACCATAAAAGCAATATCATATTCTCCCCTCCCGCCTCCCTTCCAGAACCCCACATTAAGGATTTGCCAGATACACTAGCTGAAGTTAGGTTTTAACTTCAGGTTAAAACCTCCATGCCAGATACACTAGCATGACAGTAAATAAGGTTTCAAGGTTCTTATTTGAACATAATATCTACAATGTATCAAAAGGAACATACTGTACAACATATTATTCATCCTTACAGATATTTTCACTTATTAAAGATTTCTTGGAGTTACCAAAGAGAGAAATGACTGAAGTATGGCACGAGTAAAGACCAGTTACATAAATTTAAAGGTTCTTAAAGGCTCCCAAGACCAGGTTTAGGAAATTGGCTTTGAGCCAGCTGCTTTTCTTTTTCTTCACTATATGTCCATATTAATTACCAGCTGTTTATATTAAACCTAGATACAGTTCTATAAAAAACATAATTTTTCTAAGGAGTGGTTTTGCATGCAGTAGGTGGTCTACTGACTTAGAAGCTCATAAAATGCCACACTTTAAAGACCATTTAAAAAAAAAACATTTTTTTATGTTCTAATTTTACAATCTTAGTCTTAACATGAGTGCCATGTGGAATGATCCAACACGTTCCTTTAATGACAGCAAAATCCATATTTGTTTTGGCTGATATATATGAGATAATTAATTTTCCACTTCAGTTGAACTTTTCTTTTTTCTTTTTTTTCTTTTCTTTTCTTTCTCTTTTTACTTGAATCCTAGACCTAGGATTCTGCAGTGCAATCCCATTATAAAAGTTTAAGTGGGATTTATAAAATTGGGCTGTCTTTATAAGTTCACTGAGGGACATCAGTTCACTTTATAAGTGTGTCAAGTACATTAATGAAATTTCTCAAGATTATGTGATTTTAAAAACAGGATATTCCAGGACATTATATAATGTAAGCCAAAGAAATGTTATTCAAAATTCCAGTATCTGCATCCTTACCTAAAGTAAAGGATCCGATTATCATGCTTCCATTTGTTTGTTTGTTTGTTTGTTTGTTTGCCTGCCTTTAAAAAATTAACCTGCCCAATAGCTGAAGCTGTCTGGGTGGTTTAAAATAAAACACAGTCAAAACATATATGATGATTTTTTTAAAAATACAAAAAAGTCACCATATAAATTAGACAGAAGCAAGGCAATTGTCAGAATCTAAAACAATGTACTTTAAAATGCAATTAAAAAGCCTGGGAAAATTAAAAGTTCTCCACCTGGCTTCAAAATGATGATAATGTGGGTTCCAGTTGATCCTCTCTGGGGAGGGCATTCCATAAATGAGGTACCACTACGGAAAAGGCCCTCTTCCTTTTGGAGGCCCACCTCACTTTTTTTGGTGGCAGGACTTGGAGGAAGGCCTCATTAGAAGATCTTAAAGTCCAGGTAGGTACATACAGGAGAAAGTGCTCCTTCAGATAACCTGGTCCTAAGTCATTTAGGTCTTTAAAGGTCAAAACTGGGCCTGGAACCAGCAGCCAGTGTAGCTGGTAAAGTACTAGCATAATATGTTCAGATCAGTCAGTCCTAGTGACCAGACTAGCCACTCTATTCTGAACCAACTGAAGTTTCTGGACCATTTGCAAAGGCAGACCCATATGCAACGCATTGCAATAATCCAAGTGGGAAATCACCAGTTCATGAATAACCATTGTGAGTCTGTCTCTTCCCTGGTAAAATCACAGTTGTAAATTAGCCAAAACTTATGAAAGGTGCTCCATGCCATCTAGGACCAACCCCCAAGCTGTAAATCTGCTCTTTTAGAGTGAATTTGGATCTCTCCATGAACCACAGGGCACCACTTAGCTGGACAGATCACCACCCACAAACAATATCCCTGTCTTGTCTGGATTGAGTTTTAGTTTATGGGTCCTCATCTTGTCCATTATCCATTATCCTGCCCAAGCACTGATTCAGGATGCCACCCCCCTGACCT
This sequence comes from Candoia aspera, assembly GCF_035149785.1. NCBI lineage: Eukaryota > Metazoa > Chordata > Lepidosauria > Squamata > Candoiidae > Candoia > Candoia aspera. The sequence goes on along the minus strand of NC_086156.1, from coordinate 27,288,014 downwards.
ATGTTAGACCAAAACAAGAGGTAGAATTGGGTATCGTCCACAAATTTATGGCACCTCAGCCCACATCCTCAGATGACAATAATGTGAACAGAAGTGATCCTCAAAATGTGGTTTCATGGTTCCTGAAGGAAATCCTCCCAACTGAAAGCAGTCCAAGGTTTGGGACATGGTGCTATAAACAAATCAGGCTGCTTTGGAGCCGGAGTAGTACTGAGATACCTCAAACCACTTCCAGCCTGGAGATTTTCCTTCTGGAAACTGTTGAACTACTCCCAGAATTAAAAGGCTGTTCAGCAAAGTTCAGAATATTCCATTCCTGGATTAAGAAAAGACCAATATTCCATGCCAGAGGGAGCCTTAAACATCTCAGTTTTGAAGCCTGGCATGGCACAGAGGAAAGATCTTGCCCCAGGACATACACTCCTCCATACTGTTGCTAAACAGCAAGCTGCCAGCAGTGTCATTATCCATTCCTAAAGATTCTGAATTATCAAAACCTGGGACTAGAGCATTGGCATTCTTTTCTCTGTCTTCCTAAGTGTGTATTCATACACTTCTGTACACACACATTCATAAACTGGAATCTACATACTATTTAATGAATAAGTAATTGCCTAAAATAGCTTGGAAATTGTCTTTCAGCTAAAGGGGGATACTCCAAATAAACCCCTTTCAGCTAAGGGGAGGTACTCCAAGTATCATTCACTGCATCAAGTATCATTTTTGGTTGTGAGCTGCCCAGAGTTTGGTACAAGATAGGTGGCTATATAAATGTTTTAAATAAATTAATTAAATAAAAATCATTCCCTTTATTGCCCCTGACACATTTGCATCCTTATTGTGTGTCATCTACACTGCATGTACATCTTACCTAATGAGAAAAGGTATCTTGCAAGCTAGTCTCTAATTAGATACCCTAGCTTGAATAAAATAGCATTAGTGTATTTGGAATAAAACTGGGATTCAGTTGTGATTGTGCCATTAGCCTCCAGAGATTGAATGGAACCCAAAGATAAATGTAATGAAATTATTTGGGAAGGGAGATAACGTTGGAAGGAGTGTTTTTAAAATGTATATGATAGTGATGATGATCTGTCAAAGAGTGCAATTAAAACAAATCATATGAATGTTCATATGCAAGAAAAACTATGTATGAAAAGTAAGTCATACATTCTGTGAGAATGTTGAAAAGTGGTAAGGTGTAGATGGGGGATAACTGGAGAAATCTGAAAATACAGATGTGGTTCACTTATGAGGAGCTGTGTGACTTGTTTCAGGTCTGTGTGAAGACTGCTTGATGATTGGAAGGATGCCATCTTTCAAAGGGACAGATAGCAGGCAGGAATGTAAAACCTAAAGGAGGATTAGTTTGTTAAGAGGGCCTGGGAAGGTGTTTGGCAGAATTCAGACTGAAAGAGTACAGTGAGGTAAATCAGGGAAATGCAGTGTGGTTTTATGACAGGCAGAGGGTCTTCAGACTAGATTTCTGCTTTTCTGCAGGTCATTGAGAAGTATATAGGTGTGAGAAAATAAGTTTATTGTACATTTGTTGATCCAGAGAAAGCGTATGATAAAGCAAATAAGCCTGAATTATTTGCATCGGTGTTTGAACATACTGAGTATTTTGCGTGGATACAGAGTTGATTGCTGATGTCATAAGGGTCTGTGAGGGAAACAAAGCACTCAATAAATGGGGTGCTTAATGAATGATTCACTTTGGACAAGGATGACTGATGTCCCCTTGAATTTATGGATAAATATATAAGGCATACATGTGTGGTGGTGGTGTGTGTGGTAATGTTAGAGGTGCGTTAATTGGGGACATGAATGTATGCATACTTTTGTATGCAGATGATTCTGTGTTGCTATTTCAGAACCCAAATGATTTGAAGTGGCAGATAAACTGTATGATGCAGTGAGAAGTATAGATCTGAAAATTAATATATCAAAGACCAAAGTAATTATGCTTGACAGAGTAAACAGAGTGAGCATGTGGATGTTACACATAAATGGTAAAAAAACACAGCAAATAAATAATTCTCTGCATGTTGCTAGAATGTTCACTAAAGATGGGAAAATAGAAAACTGTTAAGGTATGCAAATGCTGGTAGAAAGATAGTGGGTAGAAAACTGTTGCAAGGAATGGATGTCAAAACAAGTGAAAAGGGACATCTGTAAAAGAGAGTGTTGGTGTCCGCCATATTTGTGAGAGTTGGGTATATCAGGAAAAGCATAAAGTAAGTTGAATACAGTGGGAATAAGCTTTCAGGAACCAATTAAACAAGGATACTTCAACTCAGGAACTACGGTTAATTGGTTGATTGTAGAAGCAACTGTGAAATTTTTAGGAAAGCATTACAAGTGTATTAACTGATCCTTTACTCATCCTTTTTAGCTCTGTTCTTCTGCCAGCTTTAGCATACCGTCCCCCTCTTTTGAGATGGAAGTTCTGTTTCTATCTGTCCTTTCTTTATGTAATGGCTAGTCTTGAAAGCAGATAGTTTCTCTTTCACTATGTGAGAATGGCCTCTCTCAATGCGGTACTTAAGAAGTGTGTGATAAAATAATAGGAGTTAGGATCAGAATGAATGTAGACTGAATACAAAAGCAAGGGACACATACAGAAGAAGTATTTTAAGGGGGTTTGGTCTTACAGAAAGAACTCATGAGGATTGAATTTATTTATTATTTATTCATTAAACAAATTTATAAGGCCACTCAACTCACACACAGTGACTCCAGGCAGCTTACAAAATTAAAAAACGTAAAAACACAATAGACACCCCCCACCGCCCAGCAGCAGCAAACCCATTCATACTAGCCGCTTGATTGGCTCCAAACCAATGTCTTCAGTGCCTTCAGGAAAAGGAGCAAGGAGGGTGCCAATCTTATATCTGGGGGAATGATGTTCCAAAGGGAGGGAGCCACCACGGAGAACGCCCTTTTCCCTGGCCTCACTAGATGTACTTCCCTAACTGAAGGGACCTGCAACATACCCTGCCTCCCCGCTCTGGTGGACCAGATGGATGTAACTGGGGAAAGGCGGCCCTACAAATAACCTGGCCCCAAGCCATGTAGGGCTTTAAAAGTGATAACCAGCAATGGCAGAACAGATATATGAAGGAAGAGTGAATGGATTGAGAAGAAGGGAAACACTGAGAAAGTCATGGTTGGATAGTATTTATGGTATCCTCAGGAAGAGAATTGTGAGGAATTTCAAGAACAAAAGGCAATGTCTGTGTGTATGTGTGTGCCTTCAAGTCAGTTTTTGACTCCTGGCGACTGCAGTTTTCTAGGCAAGGTTTTTCAGAGGTGGCTTGAAATTGCCTCCTTCCTAGGGCTGAGAGAGAGTGACTGGCCCAATGTCACCCAGCTGGCTTCATGCCTAAGGTGAGACTAGAACTCATGGTTCCCCGTTTCTAGCCCCGTGCCTTAACCACTACACCAAACTGGCTCTGACTACAAAATTAGAGCTGTCCCTTTCTATCAAGCTGCCTGCAGTAAGCCACCACTGCTCCATGGATGAAATACTGGGGCTATCCAAAGTTTCAAATGGATGCTTCACTTCACAGCTGCTTCAAGTAAAGCATTCTTTCAAAGCTGCTTTTCAAAGCAATGTACTCAGTCCACTGTGACAGAAGATACACTGTTTCTTGTTGAGTTGCTTCTGAGTTATGTCCCACCATGTCACGAAGCCAAACATGATTCTGTATATACATGAAGAGTTTTTGGAATGGACAAAAGCCTCTCCAGGGTCAATCGCAAAAGTCACATCAAAGTGAAGCACACTGCTTCATATGGACCTCATAAACTCCAGCCAGATGAATCTTACTTTTTTTTTAATCCTGGTGACAGGTTAGCATCTTTCACTGTTCTTAAAGATAGCAGGCTAGGTTACAGGATTCAGGTTAGGCTGCATGACATATACAGCTCTGTCTTCAAGCTGTCGCTCATTTGCATAGCATCCACTTGCTTCCACTCAAATGAATCCTATAATACAGCAGTAGGAACACAAGCATTCATCATGAAAACGTATGGACCATTTTTAACAGGGAAAATAAGAGAATAGGCAATACCAGACTTCTAACAAGCTTGAAGCAGACTCTTGAGGCTCAGAGCAGCTGAGAAGATCATGGGAAACAAATACACAATACCATGGGAATCTGCTTTAATGGAAACATTTACACTTTACTGAGTATAGAGACTGATACATTGTGAATTACAAAGAGCTTTGTTTTTATTTTTGTTATGCTATTAGCAAATGCAGCAATACCAAAGCTTGATTAAATATAAATACAAAAGAAAATGGACATTTAAATATCAATATCTTCAAACTCTACTATATCCAAGCTGAGCAGATTTGAAAGGAAAAGGTACTTCAGAGCACATGGGTTAAGAAACAGAGCACCTGTCTGCAAAATTGCTAACATGGCTGCTTTAAGGAGTTACAGATTGATACTACATTTGCACTCCCAAATTTCCTGCAGCACATTTTTGCCTCTGCATGTGAAGCACTGCCCAGCCCTCTCATGTATCCTTACCTTCCTTCAGCTAAGTCGCTTGCTGTTGATGTTCCTCAGTTTTCACTTCTGTATTTTGTAAAGCGAGTCCTTCTAGATTTCCTGTTGCTCTTCAGGAATCAATTTTTTAATTCTTCAGGCATGCAGATTTCTGAAGCTAATAAAATATTTATTCTGACCTAGGAGCTGTTGCAGAAACATCTCCAAATATGCTAGCTTCTCATTCCTTATAAAAAATAATGTACGATCCTAAAGCCATTAAACAGCAACATAATGAACAGGGGGTTTATTCCACCACTTTCAGAAATATTTCCTAAGAGGTCTACTTTTTGATAATAATTTATCTTTTTTGTTTTCAAGCAGTGAATTTATCTGATATAGTGAAATGGCATTATATTTAAGTTATAATGTTATAACCTTGAGGTAAAATATCAGACAGAAGCAGCAGCATTAATCAATAAAGCAGTCATTGAATTAAGTAAGAATTTAATAAGGATGGATGTGCTAAGGGAAAACATCAATTTAACCCAAAATGTATCACAAAATAAGCAACCCGTTGCTTTAAAATCAAGGGCTTGTAGCCTATTTTGGAACAAGAGCCAGGAATTGCATTCTAAAAGGTGGGAGGAAACAAGAGAAAGAAGTGAAAATGGAATGTAAAATGCACCTGATTTAATTATAATTTTCTATTAATCATCATTAAATTAAAATAATTAAAGAAATCTTACATGATTACACCCATGTTTAACTTTCCCTATGTGTCACATTAAAAATTACCACACTGTGGCAACTTTGAGCATGACACTGGGAGTCACACATGGCTTTGTGGTTGCATGTTGTACAGCCTTCTTTTAAGTTCTAAGAATATGTTTGAAAATACTAGCTTTTAAAAAAAAAAAGTAAATGAAGTAAGTTGCATCCAAAACTTACCCAGACCAAAAAAAAAAAAAATTTGGACATTCTCCCTTCAAAGGTCCATCACAACTTCATCTGAATCCAGGCCATTTCCTCTACCCTTGTATTGTCCCATAACATAGCCCAACTATTCAGTAAGGTAGGCTAATTTTGAAAAAGCACCTTCACATAATATAAGCTTTCTTTATACGCATAATTTCTAAACCTATTTTCTCTTAAATCCCAAACACATGCTTTGTATGCATCATCCCTAATTACATGCAGAGAGTGACAGCAATGGAGAATCTGTGAATTGGAGAATCACTTTACATATCTGTGCCTGGAGTAGAGGTATACAGAAGGCATAGGAAAAAATATTTGTGTAAGAAAAGGGTTCCTCTTTCCCCAGTCATGGGCCAGAAAACGAAAAAGGAAAAGCTTGGCTTTGGAGGGTTGTAGTAGCTATATAGTAACATCATGTATTGGGGCACAATGTTTTGAAGCATATACTGTACCTATTCTCTGTTAAAACAAGTATGTGAAGTTTAAATATACAGTACCTATTTGGGACATATAGAATTTAAATAAATGAAAAGTGCCTTCCCAAATCAACATTTCTTCCAGTAAATTTTGGTAATGCAAAATTTACTCTGAAAACTGCAAAGATTGGGTCATGGGTTGCCCACTTCTGCTACAGTGATGCTTTAGAACTGGTTCTTGAAGTATTAAAGATCCAAAAGATGTTGCTGTGTGATTGTGGAAATTCCTGTTGGAATACTGAGATACATATTATAGGGGAAAAAATTAAGTTTGTTCATGCTTAATGATGATGCATTTTTCCTAAAAGATATGGCTTGGCTTTTTCCCTTGAGCCATCTTGATTTGTTTGTTTGTTTGCTTGTGCTAAATTTGCTCATGCTTGCTGTTCCCTTCTGGCATACTAACACCTGAAATGATGGGCTCTTCGTCCTTTGTTTTTTTCCCCTAGGCAGTCTTGCTGGCAGAGTTTTCTAATATTCTGTATTTCCAGATTATATTAGACACTCCCCCCATAATTTAGCAACTGAAGATAATAGAAGCAATAAATATTTGATTAACATAACAATGCACTTATATAGAAACAGTAGCTTTTATATTCCTGAACATTTCTAGTTTTCTTTTTTGAATATTCTTATCAACCTTATATTGCAGAAATCAGTTTGTAGTCAAAGAGAACAAAGCATTAATACACATAATGGTTTTTAATCTGAAATGGAATTCATTCGTATGAGTATGTGTTTGTGTTTGTGAATGTGTGTGTGTGTGTGTGTGTGTGTGTGGTGTAAAATCTGTTAACGGTAAGAGTTTGTATGCTACCCTAATATGTTTTTAATGTGCCTAGGCAAACTGCAAGCAACCAACATTAACAGAAGATGATAAATATCATTACTGGGATGTCCAGATATAATTTGCATATCATGGCCACTGTTGTTTCTTACCATGCATAATGGAAAATGGCTTTGAGGTGAATTAATCCTGTTCTTTGCACTGGGACCCTCCCCATTCTAATTAATCAACACTGCTAGATAAAGCACATGACATGCATATAAAACAGGAGGCAAGAATATATATCTGTATGTACCAATAATGCCAGATATTTTAGATGGATGGAAAAGAGAGTGGCAATATACCCCTGGGGAATAAAGGTTGTATTAGATATGCCAATAACTAAGTCTATCCGCTTGATAAAACAGTTGTGGATTCTGACAGGATTGTCTGACACTGACAACTTCATTCATGAGTAATAGTCAATATCAAAATACGACTTTTATAATGGAGTAGGGCACGCTATTGATAACTGAATAAACTTTTTTATAATGAAATTGTCACAGAGTGAGAAGCATTATGAATTATTCATTGCTGCATAGAATGCAAAAGGCATAATGCCCCCTTGTCAACTGAGACTGGATTGGATGCCCTCTAGGTAAGAAGGACAGACCTTCTAGATTTTTATAATTTTCTGTTGGGTTATTCTGAGAAGCCGTTAATAAGGCTAATAAAAATAGAAGACTTTGAGAGGTTTAATTATTTGTAAACATCTCCCTAGAGTAGAAACGCACACGTGGAAGTTTCATTGACACCTGTAACCCAGGAGCTTTGGGTGCAGCCCTCAAAGATTCCTGAAGTGATGATCAAATTGTAATTTTTAATGCAATAGAAAGGGGAAAATCTTAACTGTGTGCATACATGCTATCATTCTATTCCCTTTCAAGGTAAGCAACATTATGCAAAGCACAGAAGAGGAGTGAAGAAGAATGAACAGAACAGGTTATAGGCAGGAGCTAAACAAAAAGGAAACTTAACTAAATACTAATAGTAATTTATTAAACCTGTATGCTGCCTGACTCTTAATGACTTTGGGTGGCTCAGAACTATCAAACAAACAAATTACAATAAAATCTATAAAAGGTAAAGATAAAAAATGGCAAGTGCAATGAAGCGAGGGGTTTCACTTTTCCTCACCAAAGGCCTGGGTGAAGAGCCAAGTCTTCACAGCTGTTCTAAACAACAGTATACATTATACATCTACATACTGTTCTATCCTTACATACCATTCTTGCTTCAATAATATCCTTACAACAAGTCATACATTGCCCCTTGTTCTTTAAAATTCTAACCTCTCTTTTCTTGAGTATCTCATCAGCTCTCTCCAAATTATGGCTTTTTCAGCTTTCCCATTCTTCTTGGCCCATTCACTCTTCCTTCATATATTTGTTTTGCAGTTGATTTGTTATTTGTTCTGTGTCAGTAAATTGCAATTAATACACAATTGGAGAGAAACCACATTAATTATATTTAATTGTAAATAAAGGAAATTAAATTTGGGGTTTCTCATGGTCTCATGGTCATCTGCAAAGGTCAGATGGGCCTCCCAGCCCTGAAATGTTGTGCACACTTGTTGCTCTGTCTTTAAATTTCTCTTGCTGGAATCATCTACAGGTACCTTTTCAATAAAATTTTCCTACATACACATAGACAACAGCATATATGCTCGTACAGAAAAAGAGAGAAAAGGAAATAAAGAAAAGCTGTCCATGGCTTTTCTAAAGCTTGATTCATCTTGTTGTTTATTCGTTTAGTCGCTTCCGACTCTTCGTGACTTCATGGACCAGCCCACGCCAGAGCTTCCTGTCGGTCGTCGACACCCCCAGCTCCCCCAGGGACGAGTCCGTCACCTCTAGAATATCATCCATCCATCTTGCCCTTGGTCGGCACCTCTTCCTTTTGCCTTCCACTCTCCCTAGCATCAGCATCTTCTCCAGGGTGTCCTGTCTTCTCATTATGTGGCCAAAGTATTTCAGTTTTGCCTTTAATATCATTCCCTCAAGTGAGCAGTCTGGCTTTATTTCCTGGAGGATGGACTGGTTTGATCTTCTTGCAGTCCAAGGCACTCTCAGAATTTTCCTCCAACACCACAGTTCAAAAGCATTGATCTTCCTTCGCTCAGCCTGCCTTATGGTCCAGCTCTCGCAGCCATATGTTACTATGGGGAACACCATTGCTTTAACTATGCGGGCCTTTGTTGTCAGTGTGATGTCTCTGCTCTTAACTATTTTATCGAGATTTGTCATTGCTCTTCTTCCAAGGATTAAGCGTCTTCTGATTTCCTGACTGCAGTCAGCATCTGCAGTAATCTTTGCACCTAGGAATACAAAGTCTTTCACTGCTTCTACATTTTCTCCCTCTATTTGCCAGTTATCAATCAAGCTGGTTGCCATAATCTTGGTTTTTTTGAGGTTTAGCTGCAAACCAGCTTTTGCACTTTCTTCTTTCACCTTCATCATAAGGCTCCTCAGTTCCTCTTCGCTTTCAGCCATCAAAGTGGTATCATCTGCATATCTGAGATTGTTAATGTTTCTTCCCGCAATTTTAACTCCAGCCTTGGATTCCTCAAGGCCAGCTTGTTGCATGATGTGTTCTGTGTACAAGTTGAATAGGTAGGGTGAGAGTATACAGCCCTGCCGTACTCCTTTCCCAATCTTAAACCAGTCCGTTGTTCCGTGGTCTGTTCTTACTGTTGCTACTTGGTCGTTATACAGATTCTTCAGGAGGCAGACAAGATGACTTGGTATCCCCATACCGCTAAGAACTTGCCACAATTTGTTATGGTCCACACAGTCAAAGGCTTTAGAATAGTCAATAAAAGAGAAATAGATGTTTTTCTGAAACTCCCTGGCTTTTTCCATTATCCAGCGGATATTGGCAATTTGGTCTCTAGTTCCTCTGCCTTTTCTAAACCCAGCTTGTATATCTGGCAATTCTCGCTCCATGAACTGCTGAAGTCTACCTTGCAGGATCTTGAGCATTACCTTACTGGCATGTGAAATGAGTGCCACTGTTCGATAGTTTGAACATTCTTTAGTGTTTCCCTTTTTTGGTATGGGGATATAAGTTGATTTTTTCCAGTCTGATGGCCATTCTTGTGTTTTCCAAATTTGCTGGCATATAGCATGCATTACCTTGACAGCATCATCTTGCAAGATTTTGAACAGTTCAGCTGGGATGCCGTCATCTCCTGCTGCCTTGTTATTAGCAATGCTTCTTAAGGCCCACTCATCCTCACTCTTCAGGATGTCTGGCTCTAGCTCACTGACCACACCGTCAAAGCTATCCCCGATATTGTTATCCTTCCTATACAGGTCTTCTGTATATTCTTGCCACCTTTTCTTGATCTCTTCTTCTTCTGATAGGTCCTTGCCATCTTTGTTTTTGATCATACCATTTTTGCCTGGAATTTACCTCCGATGTTTCTAATTTTCTGGAAGAGGTCTCTTGTCCTTCCTATTCTATTGTCTTCTTCCACTTCCGCGCATTGCTTGTTTAAAAATAATTCCTTATCTCTTCTGGCTAACCTCTGGAATTTTGCATTTAATTGGGCATATCTCCCCCTATCACTGTTGCCTTTTGCTTTCCTTCTTTCTTGGGCTACTTCTAGTGTCTCAGCAGACAGCCATTTTGCCTTCTTGGTTTTCTCTTTCTTTGGGATGTATTTTGTTGCTGCCTCCTGAACAATGCTGCCAACTTCTGTCCAGAGTTCTTCCGGGACCCTATCTACTAAGTCCAGTCCCTTAAATCGATTCTTCACCTCCACTGCATATTCCTTAGGAATATTAGTGAGCTCATATCTAGCTGATCTGTGGGTCTTCCCTAATTTCTTTAGTCTGATCCTAAATTGTGCAAGAAGAAGTTCGTGATCTGAACTACAGTCAGCTCCAGGCCTTGTTTTTACCGACTGTACAGATGTCTGCCACCTTTGGCTGCAAAGGATGTAATCAATCTGATTTCGGTGTTGTCCATCTGGTGAAGTCCATGTATAAAGCCGTCTCTTAGGTTGTTGGAAGAGAGTGTTTGTTATGCAGAGTGAATTGTCTTGGCAAAATTCTATCAGCCTATGTCCTGCTTCATTTTGTTCTCCCAGGCCATACTTACCTGTAATTCGAGGTGTCATTTGACTGCCCACCTTAGCATTCCAGTCTCCTGTGATGAAAATAACATCTCTTTTAGGCGTGTTGTCCAGTAGGTGCTGCAGATCCTCATAGAACTGCTCTACTTCAGCTTCTTCAGCATTTGTGGTTGGGGCGTATATTTGGATCACTGTGATGTTAGATGGCTTGCCCTGAATTCGAATTGAGATCATTCTGTCGTTTTTGGGGTTGTATCCAAGCACTGCTTTAGCCACTTTACTGTTAATTATGAAGGCTACTCCATTTCTTCTGTGGTCCTCTTGTCCACAGTAGTAGATCTGGTGGTCATTTGATGTGAAGTGGCCCATTCCAGTCCATTTCAGTTCACTGACACCCAGAATGTCTATCTTTAATCTTGACATCTCACCAATAACCACATCCAATTTGCCCTGGCTCATAGATCTTACATTCCAGGTTCCAATGGTGTGTTGATCCTTAGAACATCGGATTCGCCGTTCACCACCAGCACCGTCAGCCGCTAGCCGTCCTTTCGGCTTTGAGCTAGCTGCGTCATCACGTCTGGGGCTAGTTGAGCTCATCCTCTGTTCCTCCCCAGTAGCATTTTGACCATCTTCCGACCTGGGGGTCTCACCTTCCGATGGTATACCGACATATCTCTGGTTGTACTGATCCATTTAGTTTTCACGGCAAGAATACTGGGGTGGGTTGCCATTACCTTCCCCAGGGATCGCATTTAGTCTGACCTCTCTGTCATGACCTTCCCAACTTGGGTGGCCCTTCACGGTTTAGCTCATGGCATCACTGAGGTGCTCAAGCTCCAGCACCACGACAAGGTAACGATCCTTTGCTGAAGTTGATTCATCTAGCAATGTATTATCAATGTGGAAGGAGTAACTGTAAAGCTTTCCTTAGACGTGCCCAGAGCAATTAGCATGAAGTGGTGCCTGAGATGTTTCCCTGGCACAATTCAGTTCAAACAGGAGGTATTTCTCAAAACTAGGTGGTTTCAGTCAGGAAGACTAGAACCAAATGCCCAGATTGGGCACAAATAGCCTTTCAAAATTGTTAGGAAAGAGTAATAATTTCTCAAGGGCAGACTCTCCCTTAGCAGTAACAATAGAACCACTGTTGAAAAGGGTCAGAGGAAGAACTTCCCTCATGATCTCTTCCCTTGAAATTTAAGAACAAGTAGAAACCCAGGAGACTCCAGACTGAATGGATGTTTGTACAATGAATGATGGAGAGGACCTTCATCCACACCCCTTGGCCAGGGTAGGTATCCATACTCTACTTTTCCTCAAAAGTATGTGAATAAAAGTTCTCTTTCCTCATATTAAATTAAATCAGTAGGGAAAAAAATGGGAAAAAATTCTTTGCTTGACATTATATGAGGGAGCCTGAGGAATATGGTTTAATATATCTTCAGACTCTTAGCTTATCTACTCAAATGTTGTGAATAATGACAACAAGTCTCCAGAGACTGAATCTAGAACTTTCTGTGTGCAAAGATGAGCTATGGCTTATTATATCTGTTCTGCTACATTTTCCTTTGCTACTGCCGGCCTCCTTTGGAGACATATATGAGAGCCATCTAACCTGGTGATGAAGCCACTCCCTAAATCCTAAACTATCAAGTTTTCAAGGTTCTTTGGAGTCTTAAAATAATTAACTATTAAAAATTAACTGATCAATTTACTAAGTTTTACAACAAATTGTATGGGTTTTCCCTCTGAATGTGTTATATTCTGGTAAACAGATCCTGATTATGAACACTTTCCCAGAACTACAGTATCATGAGATGAAATAATATTATCTCATCCCTCTATTCTTGGTTTTTGAATTTGTCAAGCATAAACATTGACATAAAAATCTGTGGCTTAGGATGTTACAGTAACCAAGATTCCCCATGTGTTGGTCACTTATCTTTCTTCTTTACTACACTTTGAATCAGATAAAATTTCACATTCTTGCTGCACTCTATAAATTTCCACTCTTCTCCCTGTCCTAAATAATGGAACCCCTTCTGAT